>NC_080576.1:61587916-62212916 GCF_029962835.1 Magnolia sinica
CCTCGCAATCATGACTGTGTCCAGATTTTATCTTTGATATCTATCCTCCAAAGAAAAAGAAAAAAAAAAAAAAAAACTAAATCAAACGATCTTAACTGTACTCATTGGCTAGGGAAACAGATGCCATATCATCGACATGAGGGTCCCACCTTTGATTGATAATCCTCTCAAAAATCAATTTGGTCTGATGATTCGTCCATTAATTGGATAGGGAAATGAATGTTCTATATTGATTATTCTAGAAACGGTTGAATCATTGATCTAGATGATCCATCAAGTGGGTCTCAGCTTTGAATGCCTATTCCTCTCAAAAGTTACTTTTATCAAAGTATCCTAATTGTCCAATCAAATGCTAAGGATATAGATGGTCCATTTTGATTACACTAGAACTAGTTGATCGTTGATCGTTGATCTTGATCATCCCCATATAGATCCCACCTTTTGACCGCCCCTCCCTTAAAAATTAAAAAAAAATTAAAAAATTAAAAAAAAAAAAAAAAAAAAAAAAAAGAAAAACCACTTTGATGAGATGATTATGGTAAAAATAATTTGATCAATGGCCTATATCATCTAGCGTGTGGGTCTTTGCCTTTGATTACCCATCCCTATCCAAAAACGGAAAATCACTTTAGTAAGTACACTACGCCAAAACAGCCGATTTGCGACGTATTTTTGCGACGGACTTGGTCCGTCGCAAAAATTGCTTGGTTTAACGACGGATTTAATCCGTCGCTAATGGAAAAGGTCCGTCGCTATGCCCGTCTTTCTCAAAAATTCGTAGTCCAAACGTCGCAGAATTTCGCGACGGATTGAAATCCGTCGCTAAAATCTGATTTACGACGTATTTCCGACGGATTTGGTTCGTCGTACTTTAGCGACGGACTAAATCCGTCGCAAATTTTGATTTTGCGATGGAATTTGAGTCGAAATTCCCGCCTAAAATACTAAACGGCGACGCTTTTCAGTTGCTTTTGCGACGGATCATAGTCCGTCGTAAAAGGACTTCTGCCTAGACATTTTTTTTTTAGAATGTGGTGGAAAATCATGTTTTTTTCTAGTCTAAGAATTGTTTTTTAATACAAATTCAGTGGTTTGATTGTACATATTTGTATCTAATATTATTTTTTAACAATTGATTGAATGCAAAAAAAAAAAAAAAATTTAAATAAATAAAAATTGTTTTTATATCAAGTGAGTGGAAATTATTAATTTTTTAAAATTTAAAACTAATATTTAAATGATTTGTAATATGACAAGAAAAAAAATATTGAAAAGTTAAAAAAATTTAACAATGTTTACGAAAAAATGAGATTTTGAAAAAATAAAAATCGTGATTTAAAAAAATCTATTTTGTGGGAAAAAAAAAAAGAATATTGATTAAAGTTGATTATTTGGAAAAAAAAAAAAAGAATTTGATTTCGAGAAAAAAATAATATCCTGAAAAAGAAAATTAAAAAGATTTCAAAAAATGTGAAAATTTTGACAATGTTGAAAAATAAAAATATTTTGAAAAAGAAAATGAGAGTTTGTATTTTGAAAAATAAAATAAAATTGAGAAATTCGAAAATAAATGCTTTTAAAAAAAATGGAGTTAGAAAGAATTGAAAATTTTAAAATTAAACAATAATAAAGAATCAATACTTTAACAAAAAACAAACATTTTGAAACAAAAAATAAAGAAGTTGAAAAAGTTTGTGATTTTAAAAAATAATTGAAATGTTAAAATTTTGAAATTAAAAGGAAAAGTTATTTATAAAAACATTGAGATTTTGAAAGAAAAAAAATATATATCATTTTAAAAAGGAAAATTAAAAAGTTGAAACAAAATGATATGCTTTTAAAGGAAAAAAATTGGCATTATGGAATTTTTGAGAAAAATAAATTTTGAGAAATTTTTTGAGATGTTAAAAATAAAAATTCAGAATTTGTATTTTATTTTTTTAATATTTTATAATAAAATTGATATTTTGTTAAAAGTTTTCAAAGAAAAATTAAGCATAAAAAATATACATTTTGAAAAAAATGTTATTTTTAAATGGAAATTAAAATTTATTTGTGAAAAAAAATATGTAACCTGATCAGGGCAAGTAACTAGTCAAATTGAGGGTATTGATCAGTAAAATAGATTGAATGGACCAAACATATAAAATGGGCCAAATATTCTGGTCAAAATTTTGACCCAATTTATTGACCTGGCGATAACCTAAGAATTAATGTTAGTAAGTTTTGTGGGGCCCATCATGATGTGTGTCGAACATCAACACTGTGCATTTGATGTGTCCCTTTTAGGTTATAAGATATCTCAAAAATCATCCGTATACGAAACTCAGGTGGGCCATACCATCTAAAACTATGTGAAGACATCTTAAAAAATATAAAAGCACTTGGTGGGGCCCACATGAGTTTTGGATGTGGCTGAAACTTGGTCTGACCCCTCATCCAAGTGGAATACACATAATTAGTGGGTTGGATATGTGAATCACATTTAGGTGAGCCCAATATATGATTATAAATGTTTTAAGGAAACCCCTCTCTATTCCATTTAGGTGAGTTACTAATTACCCTTAGCATACTGAGTAAACTCTGTGGGGTCCACCGTTATTTATTTATTTTATCCACTCCATTCATCCATGCTAACAGATAATTTGAGGTCTAAAGGACCAAAAGGAAGCATATCTAAAGCTCAAGTGGACCACACCACAGGAAATAGTGTGATTGAACCTCTACCATTGAAAAATTCTTGGAGGCCATAAAAGTACTTTTAGATCAAGCAAATGTTTGTATTTTCTCTTCATTCATATCTTTTTGATATTATGAACAGGTTGGATGGCAAATAAACATTACTATGGGCCCAAGGTAGGTATAACGATGGAAATCATTATTCCACACTGTTTTGTGTGGCATGGTCCACTTGAGTTTTGGATTTATCGAAAATTTGGGATCAACCCACACCGTTCATCAATTTTTCAAGATCATTTTAGAGAATTATCCAAAAAATGAATCATATCCAAAGATTAAATGAACCACACCATAAATAAGGAGAACGGATTGGCTACTCCCCCTAACACCAGCTAATGGCTGGCGGTTGGTGCTTTGTGGGTCCCACCATGTTGTATGTGTTTTATCCATGCCGTCCATCTATTTTAAAAGATCATCTTACAACATGAGACAAAAAAATGAGGTATATCCCAATATGAAATGGACCACATTACAGGAAACAGTGTTGAATGAGCATCAACCATTAAAAACATTTTGGGGGCCATAAAAGTTTTGGATCGAGATGATTTTTGTTTTCCCCCTTCATCTAGGCTTGTATAACGTAATAAACAGATTAGACGTCAAATAAGCAGTACAGTGGGCCTTAGGAGGATTTTAATGATGGATATCCAATCACTATTGTTTTCATGTGGTGTGGTCCACCTGAGATTCATATACCTCTCATTTCTGGAATGAATCCCTAAAATGATCTTTAAAAATGGAAGAACATAATGGATAAAATACATACATCATGGGGGGGCCCACAGAGCACCGACCACCAGCCACGAGGCTGGTGTCAGGGGGAGTAGCGAGACTAGTTACAAAAGTGACGTCAACAAGTTCCGTGGGCCCCACCATGATGTATGTTTTGTATCCACACCTTCCATCCATTTGGAGAGATTATTTTAGGGTAATATCTAAAAAATGAGTTAAATCCAAAGCTCCAGTGGACCCCAACACAGAAAAACTGTGGGACAGTGACGCCTACCATTAAAAACTTCTAAAGGCCACAAAAGTTTTAGATGAAGCTAATATTTGTGTTTTCCCCTATTTCATGTCTTTTTTTTTTTGAACATTTGAACAGGTTGGATTTTAAATAAACATTATGATGGGCCTTAGGATAGTTTCAACGGTGGGAATCACTCTCTTCGCTGTTTTCTGTGGTGGGGTCCACCACAAATTTTTATCTGCCTAATTCTTTGGCTCATGACTTAAAATGATATCTCAAAATGGATGGACGGTGTGGATATAACACAGATTTATATGGAGCTCATTTTTTGGTGGACGTAGCCAAAGGTATGGCTTTTAATGGTGGACGTTCAACCTCGACTGTTTTCCCGTGGTGCAGTCCCCTTGAGATTTATATCGATCTCATTTTTTGGGATTAACCATAAAATGATATGGAGAAGTAGATGGACGGTATGGATTAAAACATATAAATCATGGTGGGCCCGTAGAGCACTATCAGATGGAAAGCGCAAGTGACGTTACATATTTATTGAGACAATATGTGAGTTTTGTGTTTGATGTAAAACAGTGGTGACTCATTCATATTAATAGTGGTAATGCTATAGAATTATCCAGACCATCTAAATAATGGGTCTACTTGTTAATGGTTAATATTTATACCTTTTCGTATATAAAAATATCTTAATCATTCAGTAAACGGTCCCTTAAATGTATGGGTATTAATGTAATTGATGTCTTAAATTATGGAAAACTCACAGTTTTCGGATTTGAAACTAATATCGAACGACGCCCCCTGCCTTTACAAATCCCTCTTTCGAACAACTCCCTCTGCCTCTACCTCTACCTGGTTTCTCATTTTCTTCTTTCGCCGGTGGGTGAGCTCCGAATCTTTGAAGGATTTCAGGCATATCTCTCCTGCCGTGGGTGAGCTTCTCTCAAAATCCCTGTTTTTATTCCAAAATCCATTCCATCTGTCATTGCTTTCTCTTTTCTTCTCATTGGGCCATGGTTCCGGTTGGCATTGATTGTAACAATGTCGAGATTCGGCAATGTGGAATGGATGCAACTTGGGGAGGATGAAATGAATTTGTCTTTCGTAGGTATAGATGTGATGTAGCTGTGATTAAGACCAACAGGCATTTGGAAGAACTAGCTTTCTTTCCTAGATAGTGGATCTCATGGATTCGCATTCATTCACTAAATTTGATTAGAATATTTTTCTATTATCTTTTGGATGTGCATTTCATTAACTGTTTCTACTTTTTGCAGCTTGATTTTGCAGTAACAATGGCAGCATTGCTCGGTATTCCTTTTCCTTTTAGAAGGTGCAACATAAGGATCTTGTCAATGTTAACTAGTAGTGATAATATTATAGTTCTACATTTGGCATTGTTGTAAGCCTGTTGGAGTAGACAGGGTCCAGTTGTATTTCAAACAGTTCCTCTCCTTCGTTTAGATAATGTTCCATACATTCTCCTCACACCACAAAGGCTGAGAGTATGAGGAATCAATACACTGGCACCTTCACATCACATGTTTAATTTGTGATCGATATTTATTAAATCTCTGGCTCTTCCATGTTTTGTTTGATGGTATTTGCTCGTTGGCTTACGAAGTCTCATATAGAGTTCACAGTTTGTTTACTCTTGGGCAGAAGCAACAGGTTGCAATCCCCTCTCTGTATTTGGGGAAGATCCTCCTTTTTAATCAGTCTTCTTGTTCCTTTAATCTGGCCTATATTTTCAATCTTTGGACCTTTTTTTTTTCAATAAAATTTACTATTACTGATCCAAAAAAGGAAAAGAAAGAGAGAGAGTTGGCAATTAGCTCATCTTTTTTCCTTTTTACTGATCCAAACAGGTTGCAATCAGTCATTTCTTTCAGTTAGTGCTCATTGTCAAATGAATGGTTAAAGTTAAAATGGTGAAGGTCTAAATTCTATGACTGAAGTTTATTTGATTGGTGTTAATGCAATCTCTATTCAAAATGGAGTCAACAATTATAAGCTCTAAATTTCTGCACATGTACACCACTTGAGCGGTGGACGAGCTCTTCCCCTTCCTATTAGTACTCTACATATTATTACATATAATTGATTTTTTTAAATGTTGGTATTAAGCTAATCAACAACATTAGTCCATGTAATTACGAAGATATACTCACATGTGCAACACATGCATTTTACTAGTTTATTTATATAAAGTAATATCTCCATAAACTACCAAACAGAATCTGCACCAAATATCCAGCTGCAACCAGCCAACCACATCTTCCAAAATTGTTTATCCATTTCAAAATAAGCAGTTTGGAGCATTTTATGATTGGTGGAACTGGATTTTCTTTCATGAATGTATATATACACATCATTTTCCTACTTTATGTAATTGGTTTGAGTTGTTGTCTATGCTGTGAAGTCTGTGAAATCTATTGCATTTATAATTTTATTTGGTCTTTTTTAATGGTTTTTTTTTTCCTCTTAATGCCTTGTGGTTGCAGGGCTTGTAACCTAGAGCCACTGAAAGGATTCCCTTTCTTTTTTCTTGTATTTTCCAGTTAAAAGTAACTTGTTCAAATTGGGTGTTCTCCAATTCCCATCTCTTTATTGGAAATTCTTCTTCTGAATCTTTTATGCATGAATAACAGATTTCAAGTTTTGGGGTGTTTGATTGTATTTAAAGTTTAGACTTTTCATTCTCCATTGAAAGGAGGAGAGATTTTAGAGATGACCTTCAGGAAGGTATATCCTCTATTGTTTGTTAGATTCTAATTTCAGAGGGCTTTTGTTTTTCTTAGATTCTAATTCCTGAGAATCCAATTTTCTGGAACATTTCTTGGTTGGTAGAAGAAGAATCTCGTCTGCTTCTTTTATTTTCATTTTGAAATAGTGGGTTTTTTTTAATTATTTTTTTTTTTTTATACATGATGCTTGCAGTCTTTTCTTCCAAGAATATTTTCATCCAAAGAGAAGACCATAAGCCAAACCGACGAAGATTCATTCGATTCTTCCGGTAAGTAATAAGCATCTCTTTACCTTTTAAATCCAACAAAATCTCTTAAATCCTTCTACTAATTTTATTTTTTTAAAATTTTACTGCATGCCTTATTTCGTATTTCGCAGAAATTACCAAACTCTCTTGCAGATTGCATAACTGCCTATTCTCTTCAATTCAAGAACGCGCTAAATTTTCCAAATGCCCCTCTGCTAGATCCGTAATTCATGTTGGTTTTCTAAGGAAATCAGTACCCAACATTCGAAATTTTTTCAGGCAAGTTTACCTAATGATTAATTAATTCGAGAATTTAAAAATTGCATTGATTTTTAGTGGTGGATAAGGTATTTCAATGAAAGATGGAGACATCTGAATTTCTCTGTCAAAACAGATGGCACAAGAACTACTCAACTCATACGGACTATCTTTATGAGAAATCTATATCAATGCTGCCAAGATGGTCCAATATCAATTTATTGCAGCCCATTTCTTTCAGCTGAGACTTCATATTCAAGGAAACGAACTGAGAAAAAGACGGCATAGTAGAAAAATAACTACCCATTGTAAATGAAAACAACAAAGGAGAATATTGTAGATAGCTTTTTGAACTAAGGTAATTTGATATCCTTTTAAGCTATAACTTGGGATGTAAGAATGACATTTTATGTGAGGAATTATGGAATGTTGAGCCTCAGGAAATGTGGATTTTACTGAGGATTTCAATTCCTTGTGTGTGGGCCTGTTGTCTGGTGATCTAGGCCATTGAGATGTTGAGCTTGCAGTGGATGGACCATGCTCCCAAAAATCTTCCACCTTTTAAGATAGTAAAAATCAGTTGATTGCCTAGAGATGAACGGTTAAGAAAAAAATATAGGACCAGTTTCAATGGAAAAGAGAGCCAAAGATTGGGTGGATAGGGTCTTCCAATCTTGAAGACTTTTTGGGAGATGGGGGATGAAAGAGCAGCCCATCATATCAACAGTTTGGATCGCCCAACTGTGGGTCCCACACACATGGTATCTAAAGCCTGAGCAACTTCTGGATTTGATAACCCCACCCAAGAAACTTAGGGTGATTTTGGATGAAGTTTCTGTGTCTTTATCCTCTTCCGAGCTTTCCCTCTTATATCTAGTATTTCTTTCTTGCAAGAAATAATAGTGGAATTTGAGAGAACCTTAACTTTTTCAGCTACCCCACCATCCTTCAGAAAAAGCTTCTAGTATGCATTAATTTCATTGATTTTTCTTCCTATTTGTCTTTATCCCATCCAAAATTTTCCTCTTATTCTTTTATCACCTATTGATTTTAGTTGCAGAATCAGTCTACTTCAAGGCTTGGGAGTCTAAATTTCAGTAACTTCCAGTCTCAGACAGACAAGACTTCAGGTTTTCTAATTTTGATTTTCTCTGTTGTGCTATGTTCCTATTCTTGTTTGGGAATTGATTTGTACACCCACCATGATTGATTTGCTAGAATTGTATTTGTGTTGGCCTTGGCATGTTTTCAGGAAGTCACCCACAGATATTGCCAAGAAAAGAAATCTGTATGTCTTGATTCGCCCAACATATTTCCATATACATTGTTTTATAAAGCAGAATTGTATTAGAAATTGCAGTCTTAATTGAGTATGGAGTCCTGATGTCACTTATAATCATTATTTGGTTCAGACCAGAAATTAAATAGGAATTCGAGTTGTTAATGGAAATGTGCATCTAGATAGTGCTTGCCTATAACATTGGACTTGCTCTTGTACAGACATTGTACCGGTTGTTTATCATCAATGCTGGCCCTGGTTTTAGGCTGCTGTGGAGGACAGTGTAGTCTTTATCGATAGAAAAACCACTTCAAAGATTCATGTACTCTCAATGAGGCTGTTCTTCTATTTGTATTTAATTAATTAATGTTCCGTCTTCTAGAAAATACTGTGATAGTGTCTAGCAGTTGTTTTTGACATGCTTCTCTAATTTGGAAGGGCAGGGTTCTCAGAGTTTGATGAATATGTTCCCATGGTAGACAAAGCTATGGATTCAAGCTGGAAGAAAGAAGCGTCCCATCAAAAGCTCCCGTCTCCTAGAAGTATGCAAGTATATATTAGATTTAATTAGGGAGTTGCAGGCTTTTGCAAGTCAATGGTTATATGTTGTTATATGAGGTATCATATTTAGTGGATTCCATTTATGTGCATGTATTTTTCACATGAGGTATCATATAATGCTTTGGGAGGGAGTTTTTATTTTCAGTATGATTGAACCTTTTAGTTTGATGAATAGGATTTATTTTGTGAATAGAATTCTTATTAAACAATCGTATGAATTATTTTTTAAATGACTATCAGGTGTAAGATTCCAAAAAAAAAAAATCTAACGATATTTTTATTCAATTGATTTAGAATAATTTACAGATATTTTAGCGACGGACCAAATCCGTCACTAATTTCTACGCAAGTTGAAAATCAACGACGGATTTGGGTCCGTCGCTCTCCTCATATTAGAGACGGACCAAATCCGTCACTAATTGCTAAACAAGTTGAAAATCAACGACGGATTTGGGTCCGTCGCTCTCCTCATATTAGCGACGGACCTTATCCGTCGTTAATATTTTTAATGACGACGCCTCATTTTCGATTTTTGCGATGGATTTTTATTTTTTACGACGGATCATATCCGTCGCTACTATGCGACGGACCTTATCCGTCGCAGATTAAATGACGGATTTTATCCGTTGAAAAAGAAAAACGACCCAGTAAATTTGGTATTACGACGGATTTGGTCCGTCGTAAATTCACGATTTTGGCGTAGTGGTAATTCTAACCGTCAAATTGGAGAGGGAAAAATGGATGATCGGTATCAATTATAGTTGAAGCAATTCAATAATTGACTTAAATCTTCCATCATGTGTGTCCCACCATTGATTAAACAACTAAAATCACATAATCAGTGCACCAATTAGCTATGGACGCATCATATTTGGCCCCATATAATGAGTGGCATAGATGTTTTAAAAGTTTAGGACTAGTAGGATCTTAGATTACTCTATATATATATATATATATATATATATATATATATATATATATATATATATATATATATATATATATAGGAATTCTTTCAAGATCTAATCCACACATCATGTGGACCCAATGGAAAGCGACCTTGGGAAAAGTTAGGCCGATTAGCTCATTGGATGCCCATACAGATGCGTGAACTTTTTGACTGTCCATTTCCTTCTACAAATGTTGACCATCCACGAGGATAGTAGCTTCTTAATTACTGCTCCTTAAGTCACCTTCAAGCATTCTCAATCCACGGTGGAAGAATCCTGAGGGCCCATTTGGAGGACAAGGTTTGGCTGGTGTTCCCAACACTAACTACAAAAAAGAGGGTTTTTAGCGACGAAATTTTTTTTCGTCGCTAAAAGTCACTTTTAACGACGAAAGTTTTTTTCGTCGGTAAAAGTTTATTTTTAGCGACGAATTTTTTTTCGTCGCTGAAAATCACTTTTAGTGACGAAAATATTCATTGCTAAAGGGTGTTTTGAATTTTTGAAAAAACAAAAAGTCGATAAGTTTCCTTTTAACGACGAACTTAATTTCGTAGCTAAAGGTGGCTTTTAGCGACAAAAATATTCGTCGCTAAAAGGTGATTTGAATTTTGCACCTTTAGTGATGAAAAGTTTCGTCGCTAAAGGATGTTTTGAATTTAGCAACCTTTAGCAACGAAAATTTTCGTCGCTAAAGGTTCTTTTGAATTTTTGAAATGTTTCCTTTTAACGACGAAATTAATTTGGTAGCTAAAGGTGTCTTTTAGCGATGAAAATATTCATCGCTAAAGGGTGATTTGAATTTTGCACCTTCAGCGATGAAAATTTTCATCACTAAAAGGTGTTTTAAATTTTAGCTGAAAGTCACCTTTAGCGACGAACATTTGCGTCGCTAAAGGGTGTTTTGAATTTTTGAAAAGTTTCCTTTTAGCAAAGAAAATTGTCATCGCTGAAGGATGTTTTGAATTTTTGAAAAAAATAAAAATTCGATAAGTTTCCTTTTAGCGACGAAATTAATTTCATAGCTAAAGGTGGCTTTTAGCGATGAAAATATTCGTCGCTAAAGGTAATTTGAATTTTTGCACCTTTAGCGATGAGAATTTTCGTCGCTAAAGGATGTTTTGAATTTTAACTAAAAGCCATGTTTAGCGACGACAATTAGTGTTGCTAAAGGGTGTTTTGAATTTTTGAAAAGTTTCCTTTTAGCAGCGAAATTATTTTCGTAGCTAAAGGTGTCTTTTAGTAACGAAAATATTCGTCACCAAAGGGTGATTTGAATTTTTGCACCTTTAGGGAAGAAATTTTTTGTCATTAAAGGGTGTTTTGAATTTTAGCTAAAAGTCACCTTTAGCGATGAAACTTTTCGTCGCTAAAGGGTGTTTTGAATTTTTGAAAAGTTTTCTTTTAGCGATGAAATTAATTTCATAGCTAAAGTTGTCTTTTAGCGACGAAAATATTTGTCACCAAAGGGTGATTTGAATTTTTGCACCTTTAGTGATGAAAATTTTTGCCGCTAAAGGGTGTTTTGAATTTTACCTAAAAGTCACCTTTAACGATGAAAATTTTCATCGCTAAAGGGTGTTTTGAATTTTTGAAAAGTTTCCTTTTAGAGACGAAATTCATTTCGTAGGTAAAAGTATCTTTTAGCGACAAAAATATACGTCACTAAAGGGTGATTTGAATTTTGTTTTGAATTTTAACTAAAAGCCACCTTTAGCGACAAAAATTTTCTTCGCTAGAGGGTGTTTTGAATTTTTGAAAAGTTTCATTTTAGCAACGAAATTAATTTCGTAGCTAAAGGTTTCTTTTAGCGATGAAAATAGTCATCACTAAAGGCTATTTTGAATTTTTACAAAATAATTTCTCGCTGTCTTACAAATGTTCGCAGTAATACTTTTACTGACGAAAATTTTCGTCAGTAAAAGTGTTTTTCTTAAATATATTTCAATAATGTAAAAATGTTTTACTTTTTAAAGGGTGTTTTGAATAATGTAAAAATGTTATACTTTTTAAAAAAATTTGTCGGTAAATATATATATATATATATATATATATATATATATATATATAGGTTTTATATCATATGAGTGGAAATTTATATATATATATATATATATTAGTATGTATGTATGTATGTATATATATATATATATATAATGAAAAGCTAATATTTAAATGATTTATAATATCACATGAAAAAGAATATTGAGAAGTTTAGAAATTTTAACAATGTTTAAGAAAAATTTTGAGAACAAAATGATGCTTTTGAAGAAAAAAATTGGCAATTTGAAATTTTTGAAAAATTAAAATATGAGAAAATTATTGAGATTTTGTGAAAAAAAAATCAGAATTTGTATTTTAAATATTTTTTGAAATATTTTTAATAAAAATGATATTTTGTAAAAAGAGAAAAAAGATACAATAAAAAAAGATATTTTTAGAAGGAAATTGAAATTTATCTGTGAAAAATAAAATTACTAAATTATTATGCACATCCACTAATTGAACCTTTAATTGTTTTTGGACAATCTAATCAGTCTAGATTGAAGAGTAAATAACTTCAGATGTTTAAATCAAAATTCACTCAAATTGTTGATCAATTTTGTTTGTCCAATATCTTTCTCATATGTAGCATGATCGCGGCGAGTAACTAGTCAAAATTCACATATCCACCATGATGCATGTCGCTTATCCACATTGTTCATCCATTATGCCAGATGAATTTATGGCATGAGCCAAAAAATGAGGCATATCCAAAGCTCTAGTGGACCACGCCACAGAAAAAAAGTGAATCAAGTACTTGTCGTTCAAAACTTCTTAGGGCCATTGTTTCTTATGGTGTGGGCCACTTGAGTGTTGGATCTACATAATTTTTCAGCTCATATCTCAAAATGTTGTGGTAAAACAGATGGACAGAATAGATATGTCATATATCTCACAGTGAGGTCCAAAAATTCCAACTAGCACTTTTGAACGGTTTCCAAGGTAGGAATTTCCAAACCGGTGAAAGGGTCATAATTACCCATTCACCCGGTATTTACACTTGCAATGAGAAATCAAATAGGCCCTTAAGTGAGTTACTCATTACCCTTACTAGAGTAAACTATGTGGGGTCCACTATTTTTTTACTAGAGTAAACAGATAATTTGAGGTATAAAGATGAAATAGAAAGCATATCAAAAGCCCAAGTGGACCACACCACAGGAAATAGTGTGATTTAACATCTACCATTGAAAAATTTTTAGAGGCCATATAAGTTTTAGATCAAGCTGATGTGTTTGTGTGTTCTCTTCATTCATATCTTTTTGATACTATGTACATGTTGGATGTCAAATAAAATTATTGTGGACCCATGGAAGGTATCAACAGTTGAAATCATTATTCCACACTGTTTCAAGTGGCATGGTCCACTTGACTTTCAGATTTACCAAAAATTCGGGATCAGCCCACGCCGTTCATCGATTTATCGAGATCATTTTAAAGAATTTTCCAAAAAATGAATCATATCCAAAGATTAAATGGACCACACCACAAATAAGGGAAGTAGATTAGCTACTCCCCCTTACAAAATATTCAACTATGGAGATTAGATCCGATCTGTCCAATGACTCCACAAAGGTTATAATCATTATTTAATACCTAGGATTTCATCTGATCGTGTGATCCATTCGGATCAAATTCCACACATCAAGGTATCTCACATAGATCTTTACGCCAAGAAGACACGCATAAGATGGTGTCTTTTTATTGCATAACACAGTTTTGAGTGGGTTGGAGCATGTTTCATTTTTAACGATCCTTTTTCATTGCCACTGATCGGTACTATTTTGGGTCTATGTTCCATCAAAGATGGTCCACAGATTTGGGCCCTCTCAATTGACATACATGTGTGACGCTCGTGGGGTGATTGGTTCACCACCATCTAAAAATTGGCACACTGTAAAAGAGATAAAAGAAGGTGTATGTGTAAGGTATAGCTTAAAATAATAGTACCATCAAAAATGTAATAACAATAATTAATTATTCTTAATTAAAAAGATGCTCCAGTGCTTTGAGAGCACAGCAAGTTATAGTGCCCCTACTTGCATTATAACACTTGGACAATCCAATTGATTGATCTAAACTGTCCATTAGGTTCATAACACATTTCATAGTCCACGATGCAAAATAATAAAATACACTGATAAGGTGATCTAATCCATCATTAATATGGTCTTATTTTTTGTAGCCATACATATCCAAAGCCATGGATGGATGGTTATAATTGGCTAACAAATGTGATTCTTTACAATTATAAACAAACCATGATAATCTTAACAAATGGATGAATCAAAATGTTGATTGGAACTATTTTTGTGTAAATGATCTTGACCATCCATTTTTAATCCCATTTACTGAATGGTCAAATTTACTAAATCAGTGTGATATTTTCATGGTAGCTCTTGAAATATAGATTAGACCTGATGAACCGTATTGATCAATGGTTTGGACCGTCTAGGTTCTGAATAAAAATGGGAGCACTATAACTAATTGTGTTCGTAGGCACTGGAGCATTTCTAAATAAATAAATAAAAGAGTCCTTGTGGAGCAATAGCTTTCATGGGAGATGTGTTGGTGTTCCCTCACATAAAAAGAAATTTTAAAAAAAGGAAAAAAAATTAGGGCTTGATACCAAAAATGAGAGGGATATAAATCTCAGGTGGACCACACCACATGAAAACAATAGTGATTGAATATCCACCATTAAAACCCTCCTAAGGCCCATTGTACTTTTTATGTAACATCAAATCTATTGATTAGGTCATACGGGCCCAGATGAAGGGAAAAAATATCAGATTGATCCAAAACTGTATATGGCCCCCAAAAGGTTTTTAATGGTCGACGCTTATTCAACACTCGTTTTTTGTCTCATACCATAAAATGATATGGAAAAATAGATGGACGGTAGGGATGAAACACATACATCATGGTGTGGCCCACATAGCACCGACCACCAGCCACGGGTGCTGGTCTCAGCGCAAATAGAAAGAGAGAGAGAGAGAGAGAGAGAGAGAGAGAGAGAGAGCAAATCTCTCACTCTCTCAACCTCTCTTAGTCCCTCACTCTCTTAATCTCTCTTAGTCTCGCACTCTCTCAACCTCACTCTCTTAACCTCTCTCTGTCTCTCACTCTCGCTCACCCTCTCTCTCTCTCTCTCTCTGTCTCTCTCTGTCTCTATCGGTGCTCTCTCTCTTGGACATCCTCTCTCTCTCTCTGTCTCTCTTAGTGAACCGTGATCGGGGCTCCAACTCAAACAGGTATCTCTCTCTCTCTCTCTCTCTCAATCTCTGTCAATCTCAATACCAATTGAAATGATTTGGGGATTTATGGATTTAGGGATTTGGGGATTTGGGGATTTGGGGATTTAGGGATTTAGGGATTTGGGAATTTAGGTGGGCATTTCTATCTCCACTATTTCATGCGGTGCAGTCCACTTCAGCTTTGGATCTGCCTCATTTTTTACTATTATGTCTTAAAATAAGCCGGACAAATTGATGGACAGGGTGGATTTCTCATGAAATCTTGGTGGATCTCATATGGGGCCAGGCAACTTACATATGATGGATGACTTGGATTGGTTACTCAGTAACTCAGTGGGGCCCACTTATGTATCACACAAAGATGTAATATATTTTCCTACTAGTGGTGGCATGACTAATGTCATGAAAAGCATCTCAGAATGTGAATTTTCAAATGCCATTTTGAGGTGCATGTGAAAGACACTCAACTCCAGCATTTAGTAGAAAAGATCCAAGTGCTCTTACCTTGCAGAAATAGGGAACCATTGAGTTGATTATATCCCAAATCCAAAACCTCTAGTTTGCTCAAGTTGGCCAATTCTATCAAGATTTAAACAATTTTAAAAAATAACATTAGATTAGGAATTTGGAGAAGGCATGACCATTAAATAAAGTTCAAAATATTATCTAAACTAATATTATAAATTTTGGTTTAGTTTCTTTACAGTTAATCAACTTACCTTTTGAGGGGAAGCATCCTTCCAAATTATTCCAACTTCGATCAAGGCTCTTGAGGGAGGTGAGTGTGCCTAAATATGGTAGAATGCTTCCGTTTAACCGATTCCAACTTAGGTCTAGCTGCTCTAGGTTGCTAAATCTTGACAACATTTCAAAACTTGAATACTCCACTTCAATACCTCTGTCTGGAAGTCCAAATTGATTGTCGTACACCCCCTAAGTTGTGTGGGCCCATTTATATATTACATCCATGCCGTTTATTTATATCACCACTTCATTTTAGGGCACAGCGAGGCATGTTGCAAGCTTAAGTGGACGCGGATTTCCTGTAAAGCCTTTCCCAGGAGGTTCCTGTGCAAGGATGCTGGGTGGGGCCCACCACCTTGTTTGTGGGAAATATATTCAGTTCATCTATTTGGGGGGCTCATTTCAAGACATCAAAAAAATGAGGTGGATCCAAAACTCAAGTGGGCAACACGAGAGGGATAATTAGGGAAAGAAATAACTACAGTTGAAACCTTCCTAGGCTGGTCCTTGATGTTTATATGTCATCCAAACTGTTTATGAGGTCATTACCACAGGGATAAACTGAAAATAAAACAAATTTAGCCTGAAATTTCATGGCCATAAGAATGTTTCAACGGTTTTCACTGAATCCCTACTATTTCCAGTCATGTGGCCCACTTGCTAATGTATACACTGAAAAAGATCTAGAAGATCTTGACGCTCACATGAACGAGTGTGCTGCTATCCATAAGGAAACTAACATCCTCTCCTATCAATATGACTGAGCTTGGTACCACCACATGCACTGGACTTGATAAAATTACTTTAACAAATTGATCTTAAGAACTCTAGAATTCAACACAGAGAGATTAGCGATGACCTCTAGTAAACTGAGTGACTTTATCATGAAAGATGTCCAGAATATCCCCATACCCTCCCGAACTTCTTCAACTCTCAAGTTGATCTCTATTAGGCTCATTCGCATGAGAGAAACGAACAAAAGAGAGAAGCATAGCACAAGGATGATGTCATTGCTGGATCAATCAAGCACTTTCTAGTCCGAGTTATGAAAAGTGGAGAGTTTTAGAATGCTCAAAGGAAAACAATCAAAGTCACGAGCTGTTAAAGAATTCAAGAAGATGAAGGCTATTTATGCCCAATCTGTTATTTAGTCGAGCCTTCTATCTTCTTTTATTTGCCCTTTCTTTTTTTATGCCTAACGAGTGTTAATATATGGACTTTTCATGATCTTGCCACCAAAACCCATGCCCTTGAAATCATGACTAGAAAGTTGCCAGCTTTTCAAATGAAGATGACGTGTCATGGCTCGAGCAAGATGTCAGCAAACGTCGTCAATAATGGAAAAAGGAGAGAAGATTCCTAAGACCGACAGAGAGAGATGATAGGAAAGAGGGCAGAAGTCCCTATACAGGTAAGACGACTGATAAACGACCTAGGCAATACAACGATCATAAGGAATATGCATTTGAAAAGGAAGGTGTACTCACCATGATGAACCAACTTTTGGCTATAGGGATGATTGAATTGCCTCAGCCAAAACACCTCGAAGATGTGAAAAAGATGAAAGAAAAGAACTATTGCCATTACCATTGCATGCTCAATCATCTGACCAAAAACTGCTATACTATAAATATTATACTCCAGAAAATGGTTAACCAAGATGAAATTGTAATAGAAAATAATAAGAAACGTAACAAGAAAACTACAACAAACATGGTATCCATGTGTAACACGCTTCACAGGGCACCTTCTACACTTTCCCCAAAAGTACATAATTCAGAGATGAGGAAAAGGCTAAAGAAAACTCTCCTTAATGGGGTTATAGCACAAAGCGTGACTGTAACCGTAGTTTGCGATGGTCGACAACAAAAGTGAATAGAAGCAGCTTTAGGGGTCGATGCCTCCCACTCGCTAGGGAACCACAAGGCTAAAAATACACCTAAGATTGTGATCACGCCATTCTCTGGAATGGAGTCTCCAATGGGGCATTTGGTAAATACATTATGCAGAACAGTTGGTGAGCCACGAGCAAAAGCTATCTGTTGAAATGGTTTGGTGAATCTCTACTAGGGCCGATGATACTATGGTGCAAGTTAGGAGCGCATGAAGGAGTCACTTGTTAGAAACAAGCCTGCAATTTATTTCTGCTCCAATTCTTTATCTCGAGAAGAGTTATGACCAAAATTAGTGAGATGGGAAGTCAATATAGATGAATGCCCATTCCGGTATGTAATGAAATGGAGCAATGCCATTAGCACTTATGTAAACTACTTGAATAACTGGAGGGTCCCATAGCCGAGTCATGTGTGAGGAGCATGGGATTATGAATGAGGGAAAGGCATAAACCCCATACACATCTTACTTTAATGAAAGAGGTGGCAACTGTAGAGTTAAATCCTTGTAACGAGCTGCATGTCAGTCATTCCTTTGTGAGACGCATGCAAGACAAGTCCAAAAGATATTAGCCGAGACATTATCTTAGTCATTCAAGACATTTTCGTCTGCCAGAATTGGGCATATGCTAGAATTCTCGAAGTTTGCAATGTATGAAAGGGGACACAATCACTAATAGAACATTTGATATCTTATGAGAAAGCAACTTATTTTTGAGGAAACATTTTAGAAGACTACATATTGAAAATTTTATATACTCACTGGTCATGCCTAGTGAGGCGATGGCATGGTATCTGGCTTTACCATCAGAAGTTTTTCGGTCTTTGAAAGAGGTAAGAGAAGTTTTTGTCTTGTGATTTTATAAGTATAATACTCGAATACTTAAAACACAACTACAGTGAACCGTTTAACACCCCGTAGAAGATGTGTTAGGTTTCATCAGACGATGGTAGAGCATACGCTCTTGTCATCTTTTACAAATGTGTTTGAAGCAACTATGGTAACAGAATATATACAAGCAACCATCCTTAGGCACGAACTGATCCAATAGTCTATAAAGTCGCTAGAGACTGTATAAGAACTGTTAACAACATTAAGTAGTCAACCCCAAGAAAATTATAACATACCCATTATAGAGACAATGACATAATTGGTTAGCTCTCCATCAAAAGGAAATGAAGAAATGGTTGCGGTTATGCTACGCTCAGGAAAGCAAATGATGACTCCTAGAAGAAAGCATGATGCTGGGATATTACAAGGAGGTTCACAAAGTTTTAAGAAAGAGAACATCCATCTAAAGAAAGAAATCATGGAAATGAACGATTATATATCAAGACACCAAGTAATTTGTGTCCCACAAGGCATGTCAAAAAATGTTGGCTATTCAATTTATTTTTAATTATGTAGGCATGCCAGAATTAATATAGCGGCTCGATTCAAATTGATCAACTTTGACTCTTTTTCGACAAGAAATGAATGTATTTGATTTGGGGATTATCTTATTCAATAATAATAGAAAAAGAATAAAGAGAGTGATCATCATAATATGTTTACTAGTTCTTAATTCGTTTACATCCTCATATCCCTTGATTCTAAGATAGAATATATGAAATGCAAGTATAAAATAGATTAGAATATGAAATCTAGCAGCATTTTGGCTTGTGATTTGTCCATCTCGGCAAGAAAAGTATTGTGCGGATGTAAATATCCTGTATCTTCTTCTTCAGTTTATCCAAAACATGAATCTGAATAGAAGAAACACTTGAACATTAGAATATTTTAGAAGAGTTTAGGCTCTTTGAAATAACTCACGCGCAACAACATGTTGTTGCACGGTCCATCGCAATGGGTAAAAACCCACTGTCTTCTTTTCCTTCCTCTTCTCCGAAATACCTTCGGAGTCTTCATCTTCTTCTTCTCTGGAGCTCCGATCTTTGTGTCATGGAGCCCATTTTTCATAATATCTCAGCTATCTAGCCCATCCCGATTAATCTAGTGTTGCGTGATCCCACGCAATCAATATTAGTAGCTATCTAGCCTATCCCGATTAATCTACTATTGTGCGATCCCACGCAACCAATATTAGTGTTGCACGAGCCCGTGCAACAAATGTTCTTTGCGCGGGTGCATGCAACACAATGATTTCCCTATTTTCTCTTTTTTCATCATTTGTTCTTTCTCTAATCCTCTTTCTGATTTATTCTTCAATCTTCATTTTTTATGCCTCAACAGATGTCCCCTTGATCCTTTATTTGTTGTTTCTTTCTTTGTTAAATAAATAAGTAGGATCAATCATCAATCCTTCATTTTTATTAGTCGTTGCACGTAACCTCCATGCAACACCCATTTCACCTATAAATAGTGGACTTAGTCCTCATTTCCTCACTTCTTCCATTCATGTCGAACCTCTACTTCTCTGGCGATTTTTCACGCAACAACTTTCATTTGTGCACCAAACCCATGCAATATATTTCCATCTACACGAAACTTATTTCCTTTGCACACTCCCGCGCAACCAACTTTCGTTGCGTGCACCCGTGCAACCGGTCTTCACCAAAATTTTCTAAGTCTGAAATTTCCTTCTATCACTTAGATTTCTTAAGTCTTTCAAGACTTTTCTCCATTTCTTTAGGACAATATTTCCCTAAATCTTTAGTACTTTTCACTGTTTCAAAATGGCTCATACAAAAAGAACATATCACTTAATAGAGCCTCCTACTTCCGAACCTTCTCACCATGAGCTGTCGAACCCGTCTTCTTTCCAAGCACCTAAATCTTCTCCTCCTTCTTCACAACCAAAACCATTAAAGAAATGTTTCAAAACTACCATCAAACGTCCCGCGTACATTAAATAGCTTGTACTTCCAACTTTTGATTTTGTTGACCGTATCAGTGCACTCTCTTCTCCCATTCATAGAGCAATTGCAATGGGAGATATCGAAAGACCACCTCGCCCTAAAATCAATGGCTCATCTCCAGACTAATAGCCAAAGACTACCCGCAAGGGATGATACTCCGCCTCCATCAATATCAAAGAGAAAGTCTCGCCAAAATAAAGCTGAAGAATTCCAAGAGAAAATTAGGGAACACAGTAAGAAGTAACTTCAAAACTCCTGAGATATGGACCGACTCAAACAGGGCATCATAAAATTTGATAATCCATTCAGAGAAGGAATGGTTATCATCCCATTAAACCTCGACCACCACCAATCTATCACCAACAGGGAACCTTCAGATCAAATGGACGGAGAGAAGTTGATGTTTACTGCAAATTGGGTATTAAAAGAGCCACACATCTTGGGAGGGATTTTATCCACCAAAGATCGAGGCAACGAATATGTGAAGTCCATCTAATGAGGTTTCTTGTTCCTTCTCACGATCCTCATCTTTATTCCCGACCCATTTCTATGAAACTGTCCGACAACGATTCAGAAATCGTAAATTGATCTGGGGGCATGAAGAATTCAGAACCAGAGGCTTCTTGTCTCCTTGCACTTATTATACGGAATGGGTGAAGGCAATTCAAGCAAAGCATGCTACGACATTGATAAAGATCGACCTGTACAATGCTATAGAAGTTATGTTAGAATACTTCTGTAAAGACTTCATAGTCCTTAAGGATTTTCTGAATTATTGTGTCCTGTCACCAACTCATTTCATCTCCCAGCTGGTGAAGTAAGTGTTACACTTTGGGATATCCATCGAATTGCTGGTCTTCTGTTGATAGGGAAGTTCTTTGACAAATATGTGCCCACAAATGAAGAGTTCGCCTATTTTTCTTCGCCTGACCGAGAGACTTCTATGTCAGAAACAACCACTAAAATTTTCAAAGAGATGTCCAAATTCCCAGATATCCATAAGATTTCTCCTCTGCAGTGACTTGTCCATTTCTTCAGAGCATTTCGATCATTTCAAACCATTAATAAATCATCTTTTGTTATATACATACTTCTCATATTCTTATCACTTTCATTTCATACTTTCTACTGATTCTGCAATGTCACTCTAAGGAGTTAATAAACTTGCACTAGACGATGAGGGATTGTTGTTAAGACTCAAATATTGCATAATTTTCGCCATTTATATCTTGGTTTTATGAACATAAATCATCTTAATATTCTATTTTACTCATGTATGTGTTGCAAGGTGAATTTAAAAGCTTGGATTGAAAAAGGTATTAAAAAGTAAGAATTTGATGCTCAAATTCACCAAGGCAATGGATGGATCTTAGGAGATCAAGATTGAAGAATTCACATGCCAAAGATCCAAGAAAACCAAGCGAGGAATGAAGAGAATCGAAGATTTGAAGTGAAGAATCCTGAAATCGTCCTAAAAAAGTGTATTTTGAAGCTGTGAAGTTTATTTTGGAAAACTGCGCAGCAGGAAGTCTGTTTTAAACGAACTATGCAGCGAGAAGTCTATTTTGGGAAAATACGTATATTTGAGGCGTTTTCTAGGGTTTTCAACTTTGTACGAAGTTTGGAGTTCCCTACTTATAAATAGGGCCTCCTAGGGCATTCTAAAGCATGATTAGAAGCATTCAAGAGCAATATTTAGGGTTTTTTTAAAGAGTTTTTTTTTTTTATTAAAGCTTTATAAGTTGTTTCTTTCCTTTTCGATCTTTTTTATTTGCAATTTTTCTTCTTTCTTTCTTGTTGCTTTTTATTTCTGCAATTTAATTATGTTTTTCTAAGTTCCCTCTAGCCCAAGCTAGAAGGGAAGCACATGGGTTTAATATTTCTTTAAATTATGATGATTGATTGTTTTAATGATGAGAATAATGGTGTATGCATATTATCTATTATTTAGGTTTTGTTTTTATCCTCTTGTAAGATCCATATGTTTCCATCATATGAGATTTACATTGATGGATAGGCTTACCTTAGATTAATCAGATTTCCTAGATAGGAGATGTTCTCAACCTGTTATATTTCTTTGATATTCATTATCCTATAGATATTGAATACTTAAAATCACTGACGCTTGAGAATATATGTCAATGGTGCAAATCTATTATTTTCTAATCTTTTATATCATTTATTAAAATATTTAAAGTGTTTTATTTTCCGATTAGGCTGACCATAGTGCTCAGATCCTAGTTGTGTTATCCAAGTCATCATGATTTTGGAACATTAATCTATGTGTGGAACTTTGAAGCTTGGGTGTTTTTTTTATTCAATTGAATTACATCCATTCAAAAATCCAAAAATCAAATCATCAGTTTAGTTTTTATTACTTAGTTTGTTTTGCATTTGATTTTTTCCTTCTCGCAATTCATCTCCCTGTGGGATCGACCCTGTATTCACAGGATACTACTTATGAACCTCTGCACTTGGAGGCAAGCAATCAAGTTTTTGGGACTACTTGAGTTGGACTCACCCAAACACTATCGGATATTGGGTAGATGATTCCCACATCCAATAATTTGATCACCTCATTTTTTACAACTTCCATCATGTTTGGATTGAGACGCCTTTGAGGTTGTCTAATTGGTTTGGCGTCATCATCGAGGTGGATCCGATGGGTGCAAATGGAAGGGCTTATACCCTTGATGTCAGAAATGGTCCAGCCCAAGGCTCCTTTGTGGTCCCTTAGAACTTTCAACAATTTAATCTCTTGATCCTTCTCTAAAAATGAAGAGATCACCACAGGATAAGTTTTATTTTCACCTAAGTATACATACTTAAGCTCATTTGGCAGTGGTTTTAAATCAAGCTTTGGAACATTGGTTGGTGATGGTAGAAGTTGCAAGTCCTCGATAGATAGGATTTGAGTGCGGGGTCTCCATTGGCATATACCAATGTCCTGAGTGGTAGTACTCTCATTATCATCAGAAATTTCAGCAAGCACTTTTTCTAAATCAGAATTTTTCAAGTCTCCAATGACTTGAATCAATTCATCAGTCAGACTAGGTTCTAATTCCTCTTCTTCTATCAAGTAGTCCATGAAATTCAACTCATGGATCTCATTATTATCAATGGGCTGCTTACATAGATTGAAAATATTTAGCTCTAGAGTCATGTTACCAAAAGACAAGTTCATCATTCCATTCCTGCAATTTATGATTGCATTTGAAGTTGCTAGGAATGGGCGGCCTAAAATGATGGGAACTTGAGCGCTAGCATTTACACATGGTTCAGTGTCTAGTACAATAAAATCCACGGGGAAGTAGAATTTCTCCACTTGGACTAGCACGTCTTCTAAAATTCCCCTTGGTACCTTAATAGAGCGGTCAGCGAGTTGGAGTGTAATCGTGGTTGGTTTAAGCTCGCCTAACCCCATTTGTTTGTAAACCGAATAAGGTACTAAGTTGACACTTGCACCCAAATCTAACAAAGCATGTTCAATTTGAAAATTCCCAATAATACAAGGAATAGTGGGACTTCCCGGGTCTTTGTATTTGGGTACAACCCTTTGTTGAATTATAGCACTCACTTTCTCAGTAAGGAAGGCCTTTTTGTGCACATTTAATTTCCTTTTTACAGTGCACAAATCCTTGAGATATTTAGCATATGATGGAATTTGTCTAATGGCATCAAGTAGAGGAATATTGACAGTAACCTTTTGGAGCACATCCAACACCTCTTGATATTTCATGGGGACAGTTGGATTCCGAAGTCTAGATGGGAACGGAACTGGAGGCTCATATGACTTAGTCTCTTTATCCTTTTGCTGTTGTGGCTCTTGGACCATAACTGGTTCATCATTTTCTTGAGACAGTGGCTCATCCTCCGGTATTTCTACTGGTTGCATTATCTTGTTATCGACCTCTTTTCCACTTCTCAAGGTAATGATGGCCTTAGCTTGTTCATGATGTAGCTCACCTGGATTTGAGTCTCCAATGAAATGTGTATTTCGAGGGTTTGGCACAGGTTGAGAAGGAAGGGTGCCTTTTTCCCTAGCATTTAGTTGAGTCTCAATCCTAGCCACAGCTGTCTTTAATTCCTGATTTGATTGGATTAGAGACTGATTCATTTGAGCTTGAGAGTTAATGAATGTGGTCAATGCATCCTCCACAGATGATCGCTTTGGCGGGGGCACATATGGTGCATTGTTAGGTGCCCCAAAGAAGTTATTTTGTGGAGGCATTTGAGGTGCATTGGGCACATTAATTTGTGGTCCATTCTTCCAACTAAGATTAGGATGGTTACGCCAATTTGGATTGTACGTGTTTCCCAATGGTTGCATAACTGACCTTTGGTAATTATTTATAGCATTTGCTTGATCATGCTCATGCGTGATATTTTGTACAACTGAGATTATTGGACAATCCTTTGTGTCATGGTCTGTACTACCACAAATGCTACAAAAATTACCTAAGGAAGTGTTTGCTTTAACCATATCAATCTTCCTAATTTCCAAAGCTTCGACCTTTCTAGCCAATGCAACGAATTTTGCATTAAGGTCGTCTTCCTCTCTTAGGACATACATTCCCGCTTTCTCTCTAGGAATGGGTCTAGTTTGGTCTGATTTAGCAGAAACATCCCATGTCTGAGTATTCTCTGCTAACATATCTAGAAAATCCCAAGCCTCATTATGATCTTTATCAAGGAAGGTTCCACCACACATCATCTCTATGAACTGACGGGTATCCATGGTGAGCCCCTTTCGGAAAGCATTAATCACGTGTCATGGTTCATAACCATGATGTGGACAAGTAATTAGAATGTCTTTGAAGCGCTCCCAAGCTTGAAAAAATAGTTCATTCCCCTTTTGGGAGAATGACATGATTTCTTGTTTTAGTGCATTTGTTTTGTGCTCGGGAAAGAACTTTTTCAAAAACTCTCTACTTAAGGCTTGCCATGAAGTGATGGTATTAGGTCTTAGAGAGTTGAGCCATGCTTTGGCCCGATCCTTTAGAGAAAATGAGAATAACCTAAGCTTAAGTATATCCCTATTGCCATTGTTTACTTGTAACGTTGCAATTACTTCCTCAAAGTCCTTGAGGTGCAAGTAGGGGCTTTCAGAATCTAAGCCATGAAATTTAGGAATTAATTGAATCACACCTGGTTTAAAATCAATGTTCCCTGTGTGAGCAGGGAACACTATACAAGATGGTAAAGTTGATCTCTCAGGGTGTAAATGTTCACGTAAAGTCCGTGGTTGGTTTAACACATTCCTATGAACTTCATTTTCATCCTCAAGAGGAGGATTATTTTGATTTATAGTTGGATCTGACAGATTTGGATTTGGATTATCAACTGGGTCTGCCATGGAATCCAAGTATATTGAGTACCTCTCCTAAGTGACTGATCAAGGCCTAGAACTAGTCCTCCTTTGGAGGAGAGTTGATTGTTTTGATCTTTACTCCAATGGGACATAAACCATCTACACCACACAACAAATACTACTAATTCAAATAGCAAGTATGATACTTAAAATAAAAATAAAAACTTAACCAACAACCTAGGTGGCAGAGTTGACCATGAGGATTCAATCCATAAAATAAAAACTTAACAACAACCCAGGCGGCAGAGCCGACCATGAGGGTTCAATCCACAAAGAAAAATAAAAAAATAAATAAATAAATAAAAGTAAAACTAATGCAGAAATTAAACTATGCTAATATGGAAAATAGATTCAGCGGATGATCTTTGTGATCAAACAGCAACTATAGGACAACCATAGCACTTGGGTGATAAAATCCCAAGCAGGGCAACCTTATGTCATAGTTAGTGCTTGAAAGTCCCAACTGAATTTATTTTCAAAGAAAAAGAAAATAAAAAAAATAAAAAAAAATAAAAAAAAATCTATGGAAAATCTGGAGGGTTTAGAAGAAAACTTACCTTGGCTATCTTGCACAGATCTGATCTATCTCAGTCTCTCCCCGGCAACGACGCCAAAAACTTGATTGGTTTCCTCCAAGTGTAGAGATTCGTAAGTAGTATCCCATGAATATAGGGTCGATCCCACAAAGAGATGAATTGCGAGAAGGAGAAAATCAAATGCAAAACAAACTAAGTAATAAAAACTAAAGTGATGATTTGATTTTTGAATTTTTGAATACATGTAATTCAATTGAATTAAAATAACACCCAAGTTTCAAAGTTCCACACATAGGTTAATGTTCCAAAATCATGATGACTTGGATAACACAACTAGGATCTGAGCACTATGGTCAGCCTAATCGGAAAATAAAACACTTTAAATATTTTAATAAATGATATAAAAGATTAGAAAATAATAGATTTGCACCATTGACATATATTCTCAAGCGTCAGTGATTTTAAGTATTCAATATCTATAGGATAATGAATATCAAAGAAATATAACAGTTGAGAACATCTCCTATCTAGGAAATCGATTAATCTAAGGTAAGCCTATCCATCAATGTAAATCTCATATGATGGAAACATATGGATCTTACAAGAGGATAAAAACAAAACCTAAATAATAGATAATATGCATACACCATTATTCTCATCATTAAAACAATCAATCATCATAATTTAAAGAAATATTAAACCCATGTGCTTCCCTTCTAGCTTGGGCTAGAGGGAACTTAGAAAAACATAATTAAATTGCAGAAATAAAAAGCAACAAGAAAGAAAGAAGAAAAATTGCAAATAAAAAAGATCTAAAAGGAAAGAAACAACTTATAAAGCTTTAATAAAAAAAAAACTCTTTAAAAAAACCCTAAATATTGCTCTTGAATGCTTCTAATCATGCTTTAGAATGCCCTAGGAGGCCCTATTTATAAGTAGGGAACTCCAAACTTCGTACAAAGTTGAAAACCCTAGAAAACGCCTCAAATATACGTATTTTCCCAAAATAGACTTCTCGCTGCATAGTTCGTTTAAAACAGACTTCCTGCTGCGCAGTTTTCCAAAATAAACTTCATAGCTTCAAAATACACTTTTTTAGGACGATTTCAGGATTCTTCACTTCAAATCTTCGATTCTCTTCATTCCTCGCTTGGTTTTCTTGGATCTTTGGCATGTGAATTCTTCAATCTTGATCTCCTAAGATCCATCCATTGCCTTGGTGAATTTGAGCATCAAATTCTTACTTTTTAATACCTTTTTCAATCCAAGCTTTTAAATTCACCTTGCAACACATACATGAGTAAAATAGAATATTAAGATGATTTATGTTCATAAAACCAAGATATAAATGGCGAAAATTATGCAATATTTGAGTCTTAACAATTGTCTAGAGTATATCCTTTTAGGAGAACTTGCACCTTTCTTGGCCTATTGGTTGAGCATAGTTGTTCTTCCAAGTTCGAAATGGGCTGACTCCATATGCCCAACAATATTCATTGTTACTGGAGCTATGGCAGAAGGTGATAAATATTCTCTTGCTCCTTCGGTTCTATGTTCTATTTACAAAGCCCTTAGAGAAGTAGCGACTCATGTGAAGAGTCCTGCTGTTGGAGCATCTTCTACTTATGCTCTCTGGCATTATCTTACTAGGTGGCTAGGCGTTTACTTTCCTTGGACTTTCGATGCACCCGAAAAGGCATACATCAATCCCACCTTCCTCTATGGTTTTTTCAAAACAGAGCAATGACGAAGAGGATGTATGACTAGGTGGTTAATAAGATTTTGGCGACCGACACCATCGACTTCTTTTAGTTCTGTCTCCCCAAACATACAGAGGATCCGATATGGTAGATACCAAATCCCTTACATCAGGAGAGCAGGCGTTCTATCTTTCGATTCAATCTTGGAGTCTTCCACTTAGAGAGGGGAGAAAATTTTGGAGGGAATCTTATTATCCGAGCCGATTTGCTCGACAATTTGGTTTTGATCAAGTAATACTTGAAGATTATAGAGTTGTCACAAGAAGGATGTGAAGTTATGGTGTAGGTCCATCTAATTGGGCCATGGTCTGAAAGCAATTATTGGGTGCCCAAGTTGAATCTACTTTCATGATTCCTGGCAGTAATCATTTTGTTCATGCATCATATATTTGGACAAGATGGTGGGCTTATTAATCCCATTTAGTTCTCAAATGTTTGCCAGTAGACCATCTGATATGGATTCCTCCTCTAAAACTCAACGGACGCAAGTTTGAACATGGAGTCAGGTTCATAATTGAGAAAGTCATGCACCTTTCCCGGGTCAGCTCTGTCATGCCCCAAACTCAGAAACCGGGTTCACAAAATTCCCGATTGCTAAATCTGGTATTGATAGGCTCTATAGTACCCCATTCTCAGCTCCCAGTGCGCATACGCCAGATTCTGATCCTGGGATCCTACAAGGAGGATTTTTCAACGTACATTTATCTCGTGAGGAGCATAACCACAAGTTTACCCAAATCACAAAAGCAACATCATCATCGCATATCCGCAAATATAAACAGTTAAGTACAATGCTAAAAGGGAAATACATATGTCAAAAATCAAAGCTCCAAAAGTCCGATGCACGCTTCAAGCTCAACGGTACTGCGACCTGACGCCACCTGTACGCATATATCATGCATAAGCTTATAGAAATCTTAAAGGGTGGTGAAGGTGTGTGCTTAAGGTAAGTGTCAAGTAAGCAATATCAGAGTAATCAGAGTAAATGGAAATACTAATAAGCCCATAAACAATGCAATATCAGAAATACTGGTAAGTTCATAAATCATACAATATCAGAGTAACGCAAAAACATGTTGATAAACCCATAAATACCATCAGCCTTGTGCAGGCTATGCGATGTAAAAATATAATAAACCAATATCATATACTGAGGAAACAATGTAGATCAGCTATGCAATGTGGAGACATAGTAAGCTAAATATCAGATACCGAGTCCATGAATATTGTCAACCTTAATTAGATTATGTAATAAAGAAGTACAGTAAACCAAATGATATGTGCTGAGGATGCAATACAATATGCAATGCGAATGAAATGACCAAGCTGGAGTGTGAAGTCGGGATGGTAGTATGTAGTATCGCAGGCTATGGGGTCCACCACAAGGGACTTCTATCCAAATTAGTCTCATATCTAAATTTGGATAGTGAGACTCAATGTGGTAAACTCCTGATCTCAGGTTAGTAGTGCGCCCTAACTAAAATCCTAGCCATAGCAAAGGTACAAGTAATAAATAGTTGCGCACCACCAGTTGGATAGTGAGTGAATAAATGAATGAGTATGCAACTCTAGCTCAATAAGTCCACATATCAGTACGGTTCCTCTCTGAAAAATCACTGGGGCTAGTACACTCCAAACCAGATTGCCACCTCATCGCTCACAACAAGGTGAGTGGAAGAGACCTCACTATCCACCTACCAATATTGGGCTCGGCTCATCGATAGCAGACCCATTCCTCTAGCTGGTCAAACTCAGCCTAGCTTTGCCCCCTCCTCTCGGGCAGGTAAGGTCGCACCTCCTTCCAACTGACCATGACACAATGAGAGATGCGGCTTAACGGTATATGGCCCTCATGCGCTCATGCATCCACTTGGTCTAGAAGTTGGAGCAACCTCTAGAACTAAGAGGGTTTAGAAAATTTTACCTAAGGATATCTATAGCATCCCATGTAAAATAGATTTCTGGTGTCCCATCTAGCCATCCACGATATGCCTGTAGAGGATATGACCCTGATGTCACTAGGGCATACGGTGGTTATATCATACAAATACGAGATGTATGAGTTATACCATCTAGTCATGCATCAAACCTGCGCGTACCGTCCGCTCATGCAGGGCAACTCCGCCTATCAGGGAGTCTCATAAATATCTCAACCTTATGGCATATGCAATGATCAATCATATCTCATAAAAAACATGCAGATGATGCTTATGGGCATGTATCATGATGTTATACTGTCACATACTGATAATCGATATCGATAACCGGCACTGATAATCGGCCTTGTTAATCGATAATCGGAATCGACCTCGATAATCAGAATCGACCTCGACAATCGAAATTGACCTCAACAATCGAAATTGATATTCAGCCTCGATAATCGGCCTCGACAATCGGTCTTGATAATTGGTCTATACAATTGGCCTCGATAATCAGAATTGGCCTCGATAACCAGAATCGACAATCGAAATCGGCCTCGACAATTGGCCTTGATAATCGGAATTAGCCTTGACAATCGGAATCGGCCTCAACAATCGAAATTGACCTCAATAATTGGCCTCAACAATTGAAATCGAGGAAGGTCACAATGTGAACATTTAACCATCATTGCCCATCAATATAGACATTTAACCAACATTGCTCCCAAGGAGTGGCCTTTATAGGGCCAAACATATAGTGGGCCCATAGCCTCACACAAGGGCCTCATACACAACATAATGGGCCACATACAATCTCGACGGGCCTCATACAATCATAATTGGCCTCATATCTATGCCGCATATACATCACTATGGACCTCATAACTGGGCCTCAAATATATCATGATGGGCCACAACTCATGGGCCTCAATACAGCACAATGGGCCACAACCCATGGGCCTCAAATACATCACGATGGGCCTCATCATGTGGGCCAAAAATACATACATTGTGCCTCGTCGTATGGGTAAGAGATACACCACAATTAACTAATTGGCCACGTCATATGGGCCAAAAATATATCACAATGGGCTATGACATATGGGCTAGAAATACATCTCATTGGGCCTTACCAAATGGGCTGAAAATACATTATATGGGCTTATATACATCACAATGGGCTGCTCAATGGGCCACACACATACATCACATTGGGCCGCACTTGTGGGCCACACATACATCACAATGGGCCTCATATACAAGGACCTCATACGCATCACGATGGGCCGCTTCACATGGACCTCGAATACAACACAATGGGCCACAACCATGGGTCTCAAATACACAACAGGCGGGCCCCATCACATGGGCCTCAGATACGGCAAGTGGGCCGCACCAATGGGCCTCATATACATCAAGTGGGCCGCATTGCATGGGCCTAATACACATCATAATGGGCTGCATCACATGGGTCTAATACACATCATAATGGGCCATGAACAGCTAGCAAGTGGGCCCTACGTCTACAGCAGGTGGCCTTATGAATCACAGAATGGGCCCCACCAGTTGGATATACAACACATACATTACGGTGGGTCCCATAGATGGATTGTATAGATGAAACACATATATCATGTGGTACTCATGTCCCTGTACAGGATGTCATGAACGAAACACCTACATCATAGGTGGGTCCCATATAGATGGACAGTGTGTCTGAAATACATACATCATTGTGGGAGCCACGGATGTCGGTGTGGTTGGACCACAATATCAAGGTGGCCCCACATGGACGAGATGGATGATACAGTACATGTATCACGGTGGGTCCCACACATGTAGCCCATCAGAGTTTTGTATCTGCCTCATGTCCATTTGGACATGAGGATACAGAATATGTACATCAAAGTGGGCCTTCACATGCAGCAAGTGGGCCTGCGGCTAGCAAAAATGGACAGACGGTGTGGTTATAAAACACATGCATCAAGGTGGTTCACACGTCCATCAAAATGGACAGACGATGTGAATACAACACATGCATCATGGAAGGCCACATACATCAGGGTCGGCTCCAATCAGCACTGACCAAATGGACAATGTGAATATAGACACATACATCTCAGTGTGCCCCACACCACAGAAAATAAATGGACAGAGTTGATGAAACAAATGAACGGCGTGGGTATAAAACATATACATTGCGGTGATCCCCGCCATTCAAACCACTAGACGGTGTAGATAGCACATACAAATCATGTGGGTCCCACTTGTTGGGCCACGTGGACACCTCATACATCAAGGTGGTCCTACATAACTTGCTAACGAATACAGCAAATATACAGTTGGTGTGAGGTACTCTAACCAAACTGCTTCCCATCGTTCAATCCCTGGATGGTGAGGACACAACACATCCACATCCATCATGGTAGGCCCCACACCCCACACGTGTATAACGTGCAGGGTGGGTCCCACCTGCTGGCAAAACAGGCAGACGAAGTGGATATAGAATAATTACAGTAAGGTGGGCCATGTCCAGACCTTGGACGGTCTGGATTCAACACATGCATTAGGTGGGTCCACATCTGGACGGACTGCCTGGGTTAAACCACATGCATCACATGGGTCCCACCGTCCACGTGTGGATGGTGGACTACATGGATGACATGCATACATCAGAGGTGGGTTTCACAAGCACCATCCAGAGGACGGTGCAGATGTAATTACATCAACGTGGGTCCCACATGGGGCCCACCACATATATAATATATATATATATATATATATATATCTATTATATCAACATAGGTCCCACATGGGGCCCACCACGTATATATATAATATATATTATTATAATAAATATATATATATATTGAAAGAGGTCCAACATCCAGATGGTTGGACGTCCGTCCAACGAATGGTCTGGAATTGTTGTTGCTACGGTGCAGGCCACACATGGTAGACCTGGACCATTGAATAGGGATGGTGAGGATAGAGGTCACACATATCAAGGTGGGGGTCCATGTGAGTGGGCCACCCCTCTCCAAAATTCAAGATGATATTTGAGTTTTCCCCTTCAACCGGGCACGCATGACTAACCGGTCATGCAGGGTGGGCCCTGTGCACTGGACGGAGTGGATGTAGTACATTTATCATGGTAGGGTCCATATAGGTGGGCCATATGGCCTTGGACCAAGCTGAACTTTGTATCCCCTTGTTTGGACCTGTTTGGCTGACCGGCCATGCAGGCCCAAAACAGGTGGCAAGGTTGGGGCTAGTTGGACGGTACCATTTGCTGGATAGTCTGGATCGTCCACACCTATCAGGTGAGCCATGAATCATCATAGAAAAGAGAATGAGAGAGAGAGTATCGTGGAGATTGGAGGGGCCCTACCACTATGGGTCCCTCTAAATACAATGCAGACATCAAGTGGGTCCCATTACAAGTGGGCCCTAAATCAAAACCAAGATGATGAACACCCACTGATCGTCTTCTTGGACTTCTTCTTCCACTGAGGTGACCTAGAGCTCCATGAAATGCATTTTAATGGTCGAGATGAAGCTTAGATGGTAGAGATGGGAGGTAGGAAGGTGGGCCACAATAGCTTCTCCTCTCTCTCATGGAAACATTTGGACATTGGGTTGCTTGGGAGGAAAAAATGAGAGAGAGAGAGAGAGATGAGAGAGAAAGAGAGGTTGTAAGAGATGGGTGTGATGGGCGAGGGATCGATGAAAGGTGATGGATGTACTTGACATAGTTGACTTTGGGGATGGTATTGTACTTAGGGATGGGTGTGAGTGATGGGAGTGATGGGGTGTGTACTTGACATTTGATGAGACTATTCTCTTGGGATTTGCAACGCGAGGCCTTTTCCTCGGACTAAACACGGGTCCACATTTCTTGGCCCAGGTATCGCCTCAGTGCGCGAGATGCGACGTCGGAACCACGGTGACGACGCGGTCGCAAGGATACAAGTCTCGGGTCGAGCTGACTCTAGAATACAGGATACGACTTAGGGTTCCGTGCAAATGCTATTTATGCGTCGTCGGTCACTAGAATTCGACCGAGAGGACCGCGGAAGTCTTTGGAATAGTCGGGCTTGGATACGGGCCTCACAAGCTCTATAGAAAGATATCACTGGAAGAGCCAATTCGTGAAATGAAGCCTGCTAACACCTTGGAGGGATGGATTGCTTACAGAACCCTCATGGATTTTGAGAAGTGTCTCGAGGACGTCTTGTTGAAAATGCTGATAATATTGATGAGACATCTTCTCCTGTTCAAAGGTCGGAAGACAATATTCAAGGCGATACTATTCCTTTAGCTCCATCACCTGCTCCTCAGCTCGTTCGTCCTAGTCCATCTCTGTCAATGAGTAGATCGTGAACACACTTTCAAACTCCTCCATCCGCATGCAAAGAAGGAACTATTTCTTTAATTCTTCAAACTTCAAAAGGCCAATAGGAAGACCAAAAGATGATGACAAGATAATTTCCCCTTCGAAGGGAAAATAAATAATAATTGAAGAAGTAGAAACACATACTTCTCCTCCAAAAAAAGGAGAAGCAAGAGAGGTAACGAGGACATCATCATCAACTGGTAGTAGTTCTTTTGCTAGAGACGATATTGAGGAGGGTGAAGTACATACTAATGAAGAGACTGGTGAAGATGATGCTATGGAAGAAGCCGAAGTTGATATCGGTGGTAACAATGATATTGTTGTCGAGGGTATTTCAATTGATAAGGAACTTCAATCGACAGTTCCATCAAATATTCAACCTGATACTTATCCTGATATCCAAATTCCTCCAACAATTCTGGCAACAATGGAAGATGAAGAAGAACCTGTGGATTACGAGGAGTATGGTTACTTGTCAGATGACAAATTTTATATCTTTCAGCTCCAACCGTTCTCCTATCTTACAGGAAATATTTTCTATTTCAGAAATCAATACACTTTATGCTTCAGGTATTCCCATGACGGATGATAAAATAGATGAAGTTCCCATTGTAGACCCCCTTGTAGAAACACAATTTGTTCCAACAAGAAGTCCCTTAGCTCCCCTCATTCAACCAAGGATTGTAGCTCGAGAAATTATTTTTCCAACGGAACCGGTTGATGTCACACCCCAAACTCGGAAACTAGGCTCACAAAATTTTCAATCACCAAATCCAATACCAACAGCCTCCGTAGTACTCCATTCTCGGCTCCCAGTGCGCATGTGCCAGATTCTGATCCTAGGATCCTACAAGGAGGATTTTCCAGCGTACATTTATCTCATAAGAAGCATAACCATAAGTATACCCAATTCACAAAGGTAACATCGTCATCACATATCCACTAATATAAATATTGAATACAGTACTGAAAGAGAAATACATATGTCAAAAATCAAAGCTCCAAAAGTCCGTTGCACACTCCAAGCTCAACGCTGCTGTGACCTAATGCCACATGCATGTATCTATCGTGCATAAGCTTATAGAAAGCTTAGAGGGTGGTAAAAGTTTGTGCACAAGGTAAGTGGCAAGTATGCAATACAATGTCATAAATCATACAATATTGAAATAAGTGGAAAGACTGATAAGATCATGAATCATATAATATCAAAGTAAGCGGAAATATACTGACAAGATCATGAATCATACGATATCAGAGTAAGCAAAAATATACTGGTAAGTCCATGAGTGCCATCAACGGTACTAAGGCTATGCGATGCAAGGCATGAATGCTAACGGCCATACCAATGCAGAAACATGGCAACCGAAAATGCTAAATGTTGTGGATGCAATGCAATATGCGGTGCGAATGAAATGACCAAGCTGAAGTGAAGTCAGAATGATAGTACATAGTATCGTAAGCTATGGGGTCCATCACAAGGGACTTCTATCCAAACCAGTCCCATACCTAAATTTGGATAGCCAGACTTAATCTAACAGACTCCTGATCTCAGGTTAGCCATGCGCCCCAATCAAAATTCTTGTCATTATGAAGGTACACAACAATTAGTTGCGCACCACTAGCCCGAGTGGATAGTGAATGAATAAATGAGTGCGTATGTAACTCCTATTCAATAAGTCCACATATTAGTACAGTTCCTCTCTGAAAAATCACCAGGGTCTAGTACACTCAGAACCAGATTACTGCCCCATCGCACACAACAATGTGAGTGGAAGAGACATCACTATCCGCCTGCCAATATTGGGCCCGACCGATCTATAGCGGACCCATTCTTTGAGCTGGTCAAACTCAGCCTAGCTTTATCCCCTCCTCTCTGGTAGGTAAGGCCGCACCCCCTTCCAACCAACCACGACACAGTGGGAGATGCAGCCGAATGGTATACGGCCCTCATGCACTCATGCATCTACTCGGTCTAGGCATTAGACCAACCTCTGGTACCAAGAGGGTTCTGGAACTTTCACCCAAGGATATCTATAGCACCCCATGTAAAATAGATTTTTGGTGTCTCATCTGACCATCCATGATATGCTTGTGGAGGCTATGGCCTTGATGTTGCTAGGGCGTACGGTAATTATAATCACACAATGCGAGATGCATGAGTCACACAGTCCAATCATGCATCAATCCTGCGCATACCGTGCATTCATGTGGGGCAACTCCGCCTATCAAGGAGTCTCAAGAACAACCTACCCTATGGCATATGCAATGGCCAACTATATCTCATAACAAACATGCAGATGATGCATATGGGCATGTATCATGATGCTATGCTGTCACATACTCATAATATGTAAGACCCGTATCCTAGTCTGTACTATTCCGTTGACTCCCGCAATCCTTCCCAACAAATTTCGGCAACCGGCGACGTATAATCAACGTTTGTGATTGACCCTAAGTTGTATTCCGTAAATTTGAGTAGGCTTAATCCGAGACTTGTACCATTGCGACAGCACCGTCGCCGCAGTTCCAACGCCGTGTCTCGCATACCAATCCGATACCCTACTAGGGAGAGGTGGGCCGGCGTTTATTTCGAAGAAAATGTCGTGCGTTTACAATCCCAAGAGAATCTCTACAACATGTCCCATCAATCAATCAATCAATCAATCACCTCATGTTAAGTACATAAACCCATGCTTTCTTTTGCCACAAGTTAAGCAACCACTAAGTCAACCCATCTCTCACCTCACCCATCACTCACCTCACATCCATCACTCCATCACCCATCACTCTCTCTCCTTACAACCCTCTCTCTCTCTCTCTCTCTCTCTCTCTCTCTCTTCACAATTTTCAAGCACCAAAAGAGATGGACATCCATGCATTCTAAGAGAGAAAAGTGCATGTGTGTGGCCCACCTTTCCATCCCAAAACCTTCATCATACCCATTCAAACCTCATCACCCTCCATCAAAGTGAAGCACAAGGAGATCGACTCTCCAACGGACTAAGAAGATTGAACAGTGGGTGCTTCTATAGGCTAGTTTTCATGTTTTTATGACGGGCCAAGTGAGGCCTACCGATCAATGGCATGGATCTCACTTTGGACTCGAAAATGTGGCTGATGGCCCACCTTGATCTTCATGATCATTCCATGATAGGGCCATTCTCCATGGACCCCATCATGATGTTTATTTTCTAGCTCGAAAAGGGGTCATTTAGACCTTTTATTTCAATGGAGAAAGGATCTCCACCGTTGATTTTGATCAGTGGGCCCATTTAAAATGGGACCCACTTGATGTATGTAATAGATCATGCAAGGGAGGGCCCATAATGTCGGGGTCCCTCTATCACGCGTGTCCCTCTATCTTTTTCTCTCTCTCCCTCTCTTTTTATTTATTTATTTTTTTGTGTGATGAAATGGCCATGTGGCCCACTAAGATGGACCTCATCATGAAGCATGTATTGGATCCAATCCATTTGTAGGTGGGGCCCACTTTATATGTGTCTATGTTCCACACCATCCAGCCATGTGGTGCCCCACCTAAGCAGGGCCCACCTTAATGTTATTTGTATGCCTAAATAAAAGAAAAAATAAAAGTGAGTCCAACGTCTCTGGACGTGAACCTGGAAACACAAATATTAACATGGGTTTAAAATTTTGGAGTGGGTCACTTGTATAGGCCCCACATGGATGTATAAATTCAATCCACGCCGTTCATTCCCTTCCACGGCTCATTTTAGGCATTGAGCCAAAAAATGAAGCTGATCTAATTTTCTAGCCGGCTATACCTTTGAAAATAGTGACTTTAACCATTTAAATTCACTTGATTTTTTTCTCCACGCCGAAACACGTTGGATATGGGGCTCGTTTGATCTATCTTGAGCCGTAGAGAGCAATGGATGGGCTGGATTTAGCGGATGCAGACCCCACATATGAAAAACCCGGGGATTTCAGTCTTTCTTCAAAAAAATATATATACAACAGCAGCATTGCTGCTGCTACTGTCAAAGGCGCAGGCAGCGCCTGCTGCTGACGGGCTGACGAGCAGATATGCACGGCCCTTGTCGTGGGCCCCACTATGATGTATGTTTAGTATCCAAACCGTCCATTGGGTGGGCTCCCTTCGAAGATCAGGCCGATTTGACGCTCGGGTGGCCCACATCATAAGAAACAATGGAGATTTAACCGTCTACCATTGAAACCCATTTTTGGGTTCACAGAAGTTTCAAATCAATATGAAATGTGTTTTTACTCTTCGTTCAGGTCTGTGTGACCTTATGAACGGATTGGATGGCTTATAAACATTATGGTGGGCCCCACGTGGGACCCACAGTGATGTATGTGTTTCATTCACACCGTCCACTGACCGTGGACGGTGGAACCCACCATGATTTTTGTGTTATATCCGCACCATCCACACTAGATGGTGGGACCCACCCCCACGTGTGGGACAGCGTGTGTGTGTGTGTGTATGTATGTATATATATATATATATATATATATATATATATATATATATATATTATATTAGATATAATATTGTATATATTATATATATTATATGTAGATTATATATTATGTTATATATAATATATACTTGATGATGGGCCTTCATGTGGACCCACACCATGATGCATGTGATGCATCCAGCCCCTTTGAAAGCTCATTTGATGGCATGAGCTAAAGACTGAGTCAGATCCATAGTTCATGTGGACCCCACCCTTGATGCATGTGTTGCATCCAAACCGTCCAACCACTTGGCGAGCTTGTCTTAACAGGCTTGAGACTAATAATGAGTCAGATCTAAGGCTCAAGTGGACCCCATCATTAAAAATAGTGGGGATAGTGACATCCACCATTCAAACTTCTTTGGAGCAACATTAGCTTCCAATTAAGCCTATATTTTGCTTCCACTTCATCTAGCTCTATGTTAACTTATGAATTGGTTAGATCTCAAACACATCACGGCGGCCCACTCCATGATATAAGCATTCATTGAGGCCCACTTTGATGTGTTTTGTGGCCATCTATGAGGCCCACCTTGATGTACTTTATGGCCCATCCGTCAGGCCCACTTTGATGTATTTTTGTGGCCCAATCGAGGGGCCCACTTTGATATTCATGTGACTCATCAAGATGTATCTTTGACCCATGAGCGGGGCCCACCTGTTGCGTGTTTTGAGGCCCAGGTGCAGGGCCTACCTATCATGTATTTGGGGCCCATGGGTTAAGGCCCATTGTGACGTATTTGGGGCTCGTGGGTTGAGGCCCATTCTGATGTATTCAAGGCCCGTTATTGAGGCCCACCTTGATGTGTATGAGGCCGGTTGTTGAGGCCCACCTTGACATATATGAGGACCATATGATGAGGCCCATTTGATGTATTTGAGGCCCATGGGTCGAGGCCCAATGGGATGTATACAAGGTTTATTACATTGTGTGATTCCACCATAGGTTACGTAATGATATTTATGGTGGGTCATGCCTTGGGAGCAATGTTGGTTTGACGTCCACATTGTAAGAATAATGTTGGTTAAATGTCCACATTATCACTCTCCCTAGCGCCCATTGATAGGCCCATACTTGTTACGTGTAGGCCGTCTAAGCCCATCTTCGTTGTGAGGATAGTTCATCACTTTATAACATGCTTAGTATAATTCCATGTCTCATGTCATACACATCATATGTATGCTTGATATGAGGAATGTTTGATTATAGCATAAGTCGTTAGGCTGAAACATTTACAGGACTCCTTATGAGACGGAGTGCCCCATATGAGTGTAGGTACGCGCGAGATTGTTGTATGATTGTACAGTGTGACTCATGTATCTCACATATGTGTGACTTGATCATTATACGCCCTAGTTATATCAGGGTCGTAGCCTCCACAGGCACATCATGGATGGATAAATGGGACACTGAAATTACTTGGTTCTAGCACTATGGGCACTTAGAATGTCCTTGGGTGAAAATCCCAGAATCTCCGGGGCCAGGAGGTGCCCCAACATCTAGACCGAGTGGAACATGAGCGCCCGAGTGCCAAATACCAGTAGGCCGCACCTCCCACTATGTCGTGGTCGGTTGGGAGGGGGTGTGGCCTTATCCGGTCGAGTGAGGGGGCTATAAGTTAAGCTGAGTATGACCATCTCGTAAATGGGTCTGCTATCGACGAGCCGGGTAGGTATTGGCAGACTACTGGTCAGGCGGATAGTGAGGTCTATTCTACTCGCTGGGCTTTATAGCTAGAGAGGAGGCAGTCAGTGTTGAGTGTAATAGACCTCGATGATTTCCCCATAAAACAACCATACTGATATGTGGATTTATTGAGCAAGAATTGCATATCCATTTATTCATTCATTCATCATCCCTCAGGCTAGTGGTGCGTAACTATTTGTTATATGTATCATCACATGGCCAGGATTTCGGTTGGGCACGCAACTAACCTGAGATCGGGAGTTTACCACATTGAGTCTGACTATCCAAATTTAGGTATGAGACTGGTTTGGATACAAGTCCCCTATGGTGGACCCCATAGCCTGCGATACTATGTACTATCATCTTGACTTCACATTCCAGCATGGTCATTGCATTCGCACCGCATATTACATTGCATCTGCAGTACTTAGCATTTTGGGTTACTATGTTTTTACACTTATATGGCGTAGACGGACTTAGCAGGATTTGCATATTGCATTGCATCATCAGCATCTGATATTTGGCTTTTACATTTGCATAGCCATCCGCATTGCATATTTTGTTATTATATGATTCATGGACCTACTAGTATATTTTTGTTTACTCTGACATCATATGATTCCTGATCTTGTCAGTATTTCTGCTTATCCCGATGATGTATGACTTACGGGCTTTATTGTATACTTAACACTTACCTTACACACACTTTCACCACCCTCTAAGCTTTCTATAAGCTTATGCACGATAGATGCGTACAGGTGGCGTTAGGTTGCAGCAGCGTTGAGCTTAGAGCGTGCAGCGGTCTTCTGGAGTTTTGATTTTTGAAATATGTATTTCCCTTTCAAACATTGTACTAAATATTTATATTAGTGGATATGTGATGAAGATGTTGCCTTTGCGATTTGGGTAAACTTGTAGTTATGCTCCATACAAAAAAAATTATACTGAAAATCCTCCTTGTAGGATCCCAGGATCAGAATCTAGCACATGCGCGCTAGGAGCCGAGAATGGGGTACTACGGAGGCTGTCAGCACCGGATTCGGTGATCAAAAATTTTGTGAGCCCGATTTCTGAGTTTGGGGCGTGACAGAAGTTGGTATCAGAGCCTAACTTAGGAATACCTGGGGATAACATTACATATCTGCTAACAACTACACTACACCGTGTGATTGTTGAGAACTTAGAATGGTTAAACCCCCCAAGTTTGAATAACTTAGAAACTCCCTGATATAGCTCCCTATCATGTGTGCATTCGAGAGTGCCCAAGGATGATAGGCCCTTGTTCCTTCCTGTAGGACATGGCACCCAAGAGACTGACCCGAACAACTTTTGTTACCTCGCGTGAGATTCCTGTTCCCCCACCTGAGACTTCTACACCCCCATCCGAGTCTAGCGCAGCAACAACCATGTCCGTAAGTGTGGACTAGCTATAGCAGATGTTACAAGCAATGATCGTCATTCTTCAGAGGGGAAACTGGAAGAGGAAGGCCCCCTCCGGTAGCTCCCAGTTGCAGCAATGTCGAAGGCCACAGAGGCATAAGAACCATCCGTCCTTCCGAGCATTTGCACCACCTAAACGTCAGTCCTCAAGTTTATGCTTCAGATGTGGTGTGACGGGGCACCGCATCTGAGAGTGCCCCCACCCTCGGCAGCCCCTACCACCCAGACCATTCTCTGGTACTTGCTTTGGGTGCGGTGGGATAGGGCATCGTAGGAGCAAGTGTCCACATCCTCAGCAGAGCAGCAGGATTCTCAGACATCAGGACGAGTCGTCGACGATTCATGTGACTTGGGCCCTACACCGTCTTCCTAGATTGTTCATGAATGAGGTGTCCTAGGAGTTGGAGCTTGAGATTTGTGGGCGTTATCCCCATCCCTTATATGTTTGATTATGTTGGTCTGTTGTGTTCTAATTTTATATATATATAGTGGTGTAGTTTCCCTCCCTTGATAAGCTTTGTATTGGTTATGTTATGGTTTAAATTTTGAGGATGAAATTTTTATTAGGTGGGAAGAGCTGTAAGACCCATATCCTAGTCTGTACTATTCCGTTGACTCCTGCGATCCTTCCCGGCAAATTTCGGCAACCTGTGACGTATAATCAACTTTTACGATCGACCCAAAGTCGTATCCCATAGATTTGAGTAGGCTTAATCTGAGACTTGTACCATTGCGACCACACCGTCGCCGCGGTTCTAACACCGCATCTCGCATACCAATCCGATACCTTGGCAGGGAGAGGTGGGTCGGCGTTTATTTCAAAGAAAATGTTGTGCGTTTGCAATCCTAAGAGAATCTCTACAACATGTCTCATCAATCAATCAATCAATCAATCAATCCATTACCTCATGTCAAGTACACACACTCATGCTTTCTTTCTCCACAAGTTAAGCAACCACTAAGTCAACCCATCTCTCACCTCATCCATCACTCACCTCACCCATCACTCACCTCACATCCATCACTCCATCACCCATCACTCTCTCTCCTTACAACCTCTCTCTCTCTCTCTTTCTCTTCACAATTTTCACGCACCAAAAGAGGTGGACATCCATGCATTCTAAGAGAGAAAAGTGCATGTGTGTGGCACACCTTTCCATCTCAAAACCTTCATCCTACCCATCAAACCTCATCACCCTCCATCAAAGTGAAGCACAAGGAGATCGGCTCTCCAACGGACCAAGAAGATAAAACGGTGGGTGCTTCTATAGGCTAGTTTTCATGTTTTTATGATGGGCTAAGTGAGGCCTACCGATCAATGGCATGGATCTCACTTTGGACCCTTAGATGTGGCCGATGGCCCACCTTGATCTTTACAATCATTCTATGATGGGGCCATTCTCCATGGACCCCATCATGATATTTATTTTCTAGCTTGAAAAGGGGTCATTTTGACCTTTTATTTCGGTGGAGAAAGGATCTCCACCGTTGATTTTGATCGGTGGGCCCATTTGAAATGGGACCCACTTGATGTATGTAATAGATCATGCAAGGGAGGGCCCATAGTGCTGGGGTCCCTCCATCACGCGTGTCCCTCTATCTTTCTCTCTCTTTCCCTCAGTTTTTATTTTTTTTTGTGATGAAATGGCCATGTGGCCCACCCGGATGGACCCCACCATGAAGCATGTATTGGATCCAATCCATTTGTAGGTGGGGCCCACTTTATATGTGTCTATGTTCCACACCATCCAGCCATGTGGTGCCCCACCTAAGCAGGGCCCACCTTAACATTATTTGTATGCCCAAACAAAAGAAAAAATAAAAGAGAGTCCAGCGTCTCTGGACGTGAACCTGGAAACACAAATATTAACATGGGTTTAAAATTTTGGAGTGGGTCACTTGTATAGGCCCCACATGGATGTATAAATTCAATCCACGCCGTTCATTCCCTTCCACGGCTCATTTTAGGCGTTGAGCCAAAAAATGAAGCTGATCCAATTTTCTGGCGGGCTATACCTTTGAAAATAGTGACTTTAACCGTTTAAATTCTCTTGATTTTTTTCTACACGCCGAAACACATCGGATATGGGGCTCGGTTGATCTGTCTTGAACCGTAGAGAGCAATGGATGGGCTGGATTCAACTGATGCGGTCCCCACATATGAAAAACCCAGGAATTTCATTCTTTCTTCAAAAAAAATATATACAAAAGCAGCATTGCTGTTGCTACTATCAGAAGCGCAAGCAGCGCCTGCTGCTGACAGGCGGACGAGCAAAGACACACGGCCCTTGCCATGGGCCCCACCATGATGTATGTTTAGTATCCAAACCGTCCATTGGGTGGGCCCCTCCTTGAAGTGGGCCCCCTCCGAAGATCAGGCCGATCTAACGCTCAGGTGGCCCACATCACAAGTAACAGTGGAGATTTAACCGTCTGCCATTGAAACCCATTTTTGGGTTCACAGAAGTTTCAAATCAATATGAAATGTGTTTTTACACTTCATTCAGGTCTGCGTGACCTTATGAACGGATTGGATAGCTTATAAACATTATGGTGGGCCCCACATGGGACCTACAGTGATGTATGTGTTTCATTCACACCGTCCACTGACCATGGACGGTGGAACCCACTATGATTTTTGTGTTCTATCCGCACCAACCACACTGGACGATGGGACCCACCCCCACATGTGGGACGGTGTGTGTGTGTGTGTGTGCAGTGTGTGTGTGTGTGTGTGTGTGTGTGTGTGTGTGTGTGTGTGTATTATATTAGATATAATATTGTATTATATTATATATAATATTGTATATATTATATATATTATATGTAGATCTATATTATGTTATATATAATATATACTTGATGATGGGCCTTCATGTGGACCCACACCATGATGCATGTGATGCATCCAAGCCATCCAGCCCCTTTGAAAGCTCATTTGATGGCATGAGCTAAAGACTGAGTCAGATCCATAATTCATGTGGACCCCACCCTTGATGCATGTGTTGCATCCAAACCGTCCAACCACTTGGCGAGCTTGTCTTAACAGGCTTGAGACTAATAATGAGTCAGATCTAAGGCTCAAGTGGACCCCATCATTGAAAATAGTGGGGACAGTGACATCCACCGTTCAAACTTCTTTGGAGCAACATTAGCTTCCAATTAAGCTTATATTTTGCTTCCACTTCATCTAGCTCTATGTTAACTTATGAATTGGTTGTATCTTAAACACATCATGGCGGCCCACTCCGTGATATGAGCATCCATTGAGGCCCACTTTAATGTGTTTTGTGGCCATCTGTGAGGCCCACCTTGATGTACTTTATGGCCCATCCGTCAGGCCCACTTTGATGTATTTTTATGGCCCAATCGAGGGGCCCACTTTGATATTCATGTGACTCATCAAGATGTATTTTGACCCATGAGCGGGGCCCACCTGTTGCGCGTTTTGAGGCCTAGGTGCAGGGCCCACCTATCATGTATTTAGGGCCCATGGGTTAAGGCCCATTGTGACGTATTTGGGGCCCGTGGGTTGAGGCCCATTGTGATGTATTTAAGGCCCGTTATTGAGGCCCACCTTAATGTGTATGAGGCCCGTTATTGAGGCCCACCTTGATGTGTATGAGGCCCGTTATCGAGGCCCACCTTGACATGTATGAGGACCATATAATGAGGCCCATTTGATGTATTTAAGGCCCATGGGTCGAGGCCCAATGGGATGTATACAAGGTCTATTATATTGTATGATTCCACCATGGGTTATGTAATGATATTTATGGCAGGCCATGCCTTGGGCGCAATGTTAGTTTGACGTCCACATTATAAGAATAATGTTGGTTAAATGTCCGCATTATCACTCTCCCTAGGGCCCATTGATAGGCCCATACTTATTACATGTAGGCCGTCTAGGCCCATCTTCGTTGTGAGGATAGTTCATCACTTTATAACATGCTTAGTATAATTCCATGTCTCATATCATACACATCATATGTATGCTTGATATGAGGAATGTTTGATCATAGCATAAGTCATTGGGCTGAGACATTTACAAGACTCCTTATGAGACGGAGTGCCCCATATGAGTATAGGTACGCGCGAGATTGTTGCATGATTGTACGGTGTGACTCATGCATCTCGCATATGCGTGACTTGATCATTATACGCCCTAGCGACATCAGGGTCGTAGCCTCCACAGGCACATCGTGGATGGCTAAATGGGACACCGAAAATACTTAGTTTTAGCACCGTGGGCACTTAGGATGTCCTTGGGTGAAAATCCCAAAATCTCTGTGGCCAGGAGGTGCCCCAACATCTAGACCGAGTGGAACATGAGCGCCCGAGTGCCGAATACCAATAGGCCGCGTCTCCCACTGTGTCGTGGTCAGTTGGGAGGGAGTGTGGCATTATCCACCCGGGTGAGGGGGCTATAAGCTAGGCTGAGTATGACTAGCTCGTAAATGGGTCCGCTATCGATGAGCCTGGTAGGTATTCGCAGACTACTGGTCAGGTGGATAGTGAAGTCTATTTCGCTCACTGGGCTGTGCGACTTGGGAGGAGGCAGTCGGTGTCGAGTGTAATAAACCCCAGTGATTTCCCCAGAGAGCAACCATACTAATATGTGGATTTATTGTGCAAGAATTTCATATCCATTTATTCATTCATTCACCATCCACTCGGGCTGGTGGTGCGTAACTATTTATTGCGTGTACCATCGCATGGCCAGGATTTCAGTTGGCCGTGCGACTAACCTTGAGATCGGGGGTTTACCACATTGACTCTAACTATCCAAATTTAGGTATGGGACTAGTTTGGATAGAAGTCCCATGTGGTGGACCCCATAGCCTACGATACTACGTACTATCATCCCGACTTCACATTCCAGCATGGTCATTGCATTCGCACCGCATATTACATTGCATCTGCAGTACTTAGCATTTTGGGTTACTATATTTTTACACTTATATAGCCTAGACGGACTTAGCAGGATTTGCATATTGCATTGCATCATCAGCATATGATATTTGGCTTTTACATTTGCATAGTCGTTCCACATTGCGTATTTTGTTATTGTATGATTCATGGACCTACCAGTATATTTCCGCTTACTCTGATATCATATGATTCTTGATCTTGTCAGTATTTCTACTTATCCCGATGATGTATGACTTGTGGGCTTTATTGTATACTTAGCACTTACTTTACACACACTTTCACCACCCTCTAAGCTTTCTATAAGCTTATGCATGATAGATGCGTGCAAGTGGCGTTAGGTTGCAGCAGCGTTGAGCTTGGAGTGTGCAGCAGTCTTCTGGAGTTTTGATTTTTGAAATATGCATTTCCCTTTCAAGCATTGCACTCAAATATTTATATTAGTGGATATGTGATGATGATGTTGCCTTTGCGATTTGAATAAACTTGTAGTTATGCTCCATACAAAAAAAAATTATACTAAAAATCCTCCTTGTAGGATCCAAGGATCGGAATCTGGCACAAGTGCGCTGGGAGCCGAGAATGGGTACTACGGAGGCTGTCAACACCGGATTCGATGATCGGGAATTTTGTGAGCCCGGTTTCCGAGTTTGGGGCGTGACATAATCAGTATCGATAACCGGCATCGGTAATTATCCTATCAAAGGTCCTAAGGGAAGGTCACAATGAGGACATTTAACCATCATTGTCCATCAATGTGGTCACTTAACCAACATTACTCCCAAGGAGTAGCCTATATAGAACCAAACATATAGTGGGCCCATAGCCTCACGCAAGGGCTTAATATACATCACAATGGGCCTCACTTAAGGGCCACATATACATTACATCAGGCCTCATCAATGGCCACAATTACATCACAACGGACCCCATACAATTACAATGGGCCACATACAATCACAATGGGCCACATACAATCATAATGGGCCACCTTTATTCTCGATGGGCCACATACAATCACAGTGGACCACCTACAATCTCAATGGGCCTTACACAAGGGTCTCATACATCAAGTGGGCCACATCACATGGGCCTAACACATATCACTATGGGCCACTCACACGGGTCTAATGCACATCACTATGGGCCGCATCACATGGGCCTAATACACATCACTATGGGTCGTATCACATGGGCCTAACACATATCACTATGGGCCGCATCACATGGGCCTAATACAGATCACTATGGGCTGCATCACATGAGCCTAATACACATCACTATGGGCCGCTCACACAGGCCTAACACATATCGCTATGGGCCGCTCACACCCGCCTAACACACATCACTATGGGCCACATCACATGGGCCTAATACCTATCACTATGGGCAGCATCACATGGGCCTAATATACATCACTATGGGTCGTATCACATGGGCCTAATACACATCATTATGGGCCGCTCACACGGGCCTAACACATATCACTATGGGCCGCTCACACGGACCTAACACACATCACTATGGGCCACATCACATGAGCCTAATACACATCACTATGGGCCGCATCATATGGGCCTAATACACATCACTATGGGCCGCTCACATGGGCTTAATATACATTACTATGGGCCGCTCACATGGGCTTAATATACTTCAGTATGGACCACACGGGCCTAATACACATCAATATGGGCCGCTCACATGGGCTTAATATACTTCAGTATGGACCGCACGGGCTTAATACACATCACTATGGGCCGCTCACATGGGCTTAATATACATCACTATGGGCCGCTCACATGGGCTTAATATACATTACTATAGGCCACTCACATGGGCTTAATATACATCACTATGGGCCGCTCACATGTGCTTAATATACATCACTATGGGCCGCTCACACGGGCCTAATACACATCACTATAGGCCTCATTATATGGGCCAGAAATACGTCTCAATGGGCCGCATCATATGGGCCAGAAATACATCACATCAGGCCTTACCCATGGGCCTCGAATACATCACAATGGGCCACAACTCATGAGCTTCAAATACACAATAGGTGGGCCCTACACATGGGCCTAATATACATCACAAGTGGGCCCTACACATGGGCCTCATACACATCAAGTGGACTACATCAATGGGCCGCACTAATGGGCCTCATACACATCAAGTGGACTACATCAATGGACCACACTAATGAGCCTCATACACATCAAGTGGGCTACATCAATGAGCCGCACTAATAGGCCTCATACACATCAAGTGGGCTGCATCAATAGGCCGCACTAATGGACCTCATACACATCAAGTGGGCTGCATCAATGGGCTGCACTAATGGGCCTCATACACATCAAGTAGGCTGCAAATATATCAAGGTGGGCCTCATAGATGGGCCACAAGTATATCAAAGTGGGCCTCAAGTGGGAACTTGGATTACATCTAAAATCATTTCGATAGTCGCAGGTTCAACATGTGTATCACTATACACCATCATTCTATGGGGCACATGGCACTCTAATGATGATCAGCACTGCCCAAACATTGTTTATGTAAGTCAGCACTGTCCAAACATTGGACAACATCGTCCAAACATTGGACAGCACCGTCCATCATAATCTGGATGGTGTGGATAATATAAAATAAATACACCAGGGTGGGTCCCACCCGCTGATAGGGAAAAATGGATGGACGTGTGAATATACAACACATCATCAAAGTGGGCCCTACCTGTCTAGAACATAGATGGATGGCATGGCTAAAAGATACATCACGATGTGGCCCACATAGCATCGTCCATCAGGTCTAGCACCATCCAAATGGTTTGGACGGTGTGGATGAAACAAATGCACCACGGTGTGGCCCACATGGCACCGTCCATCAGGTCCAACACCATCCAGATGATTTGGACGGTGTGGATGAAACAAATACATCACATGGGACCCACAAAACCTGCTAACATGATTCCAGCAGTGGGTCTCACCATTTGGACGGGATGAACACATACTACGGGGTGGGCTCCACACACGTGGCAAGTGAGGGCAACGCGCACATCACAGCAGGCCCCTTATGAATGACGGTCAGGATCTAACATACATGTGGGACCCACATGACTTACTGACGTGACCCAGCAGTTGTATGTTGCTGGATCCCCACCGTCAGAAGGATGGTGCCCCCCCAAAAAAAAAAAAAAAAAAAACATAAATCATGGTGGATCACATATCCAGACCACTGGACGGACTAAATCAAATGAATGGATGACATTAGGAAAGCATGTGCACCATGGCTGGGTCCACACATGTGGGCCCACCAGGTCAGCATCAAGCTGACATTTGTATTTTTATTTCTCCCAACGTCCAAGGATCGGACAGACAGCGTGGGTTTCATCCATGCATCAGGTGGGTCCCATCTAGATGGATGGACGGTGTGGATGAAATCCACACGCAGGTGGGTCCCACGTAGCTGGATGGCATGGTTCATCATAGGTGGGCCATCATAAAAAATATATAGAAACAGAGAGAGAGAGAGAGATGGAGAGACGTGAGAAGGGGAGGGACCCCGCCACTATGGGCCCTCCCTATACAATGCATACATCATGATGGGTCCCACCAATGTGGGCCCTTAAATCATAAAATGGTAAATACAAGATCACCCACCGTCGATCTCATCTTCCTTCTTCTGTCACTGATATCTAGAGCTCCAAGGGGTGCAACTTAACGGTCGAGATAGACTTTGGATGGTGGGATTGGGTGGTAGGAAGGTAGGCCACATTAGGCTCTTCTCTCCTTGGAAGTCATGGACGTCCACTCTCCCATGGTTGCTTGGGAGATGGAGTTTAAAATGAGAGAGAGAGAGAGAGAGAGGATGGGATGTAAGAGAGAGAGGGATGGGTGAGTGAGTGATGGGTGATGGGGAGAGTTGATTTTAGGGTACTTGTGTAAGAGAGAAGTAAGGGTTGCGTGTACTTGAGGATGGGATGTGGTACTTGACATTTGATGTAATATGATGTGATTAATGTGATTAATTTGACATGTGCTCTTGGGTTTAGCAATTACGCTATATTTTTCTCGAACTGAACGCGGGCTCACATCTCCTGGCCTAGGTATCGCCTTGGGGCGTGAGACGCGGCGTTGGAACCGCGACGACGACGCGGTCGCTAGGGTACAAGTCTTGGGTTAAGCCGACTCTGGAACATGGGATATGACATAAGGTTGCGCGTAAATGCTATCTACGCATCACGGCTCGCCGGAATTTGACCGGGAGGACCGCGGAAGCCTACGAAATGTTACGGGCTAGGATACGAGTCTTACAGTTGATGCGACTACGCCTACCACAGTTGACTCTAACACTAGTGTTAAAGCTCCATCTTTTGTTGTTATGATGAAAACTTTAACTGGTTCCTCTTTCACTGAAGAAGCACAACCTCTAATTGTTCCTACTTTTGCCACAGGTATATTTATTTTGACTTATTTTTTCATAGATATATATATATATAATAGACTTTATTTTGATCCACATTTCTTATTGCTTCGTAGTTAATCCTACTTTGAGCGGCTCGACAAGTTCAAACTCAATCATTACTGTTTCGGAGTTATTATCTTTAGAAAAGGTTCCTGCTTACGCACTGGTCCTGATGAGAAATTCTTTATCAGCGGTTGTGCATATGTTCAAAAATCCTGATCAGTGATTAGATTTAAATGTTGCAGTAGAAGTTTTGGACAGTGCTACAAAGATGTCGAAGATAAATATCTCCCCTCTACATAATTCTTTGTTGAGATTTCATAGTTTAGTGCATTATTTGAAGTCTGCTCAGAGTATAATTATTGCTCCTGAAGTTTTGGAACGTCAGAGGCGGTTAGTATCTTTTAAAGATAAGATTTTTCACAGTCTCCATCATTTCAGGCTATAGTGATGAACGTCAATCCCTCCAGGAAAGATTGAAAGCTTCAAGTGATAACAGAATAGCCATCTAGGGTTAGATCGTGCTTTTGAAGGAACAAATTGCTCAACTCAAAGTCAGAGATCGAGAGGAGGAATTAAACATAAGCAAGATCAAGGAGGACATAGAAGTCAACACTTGCTTTGTCGACCTTAAAAAATCTGAAATGATCAAGAACGAAGAAATTGTAGCTTCTTTAGAGAAGGAGTTGACTAATACCCCAGATCATGCTAGAAATATCCTCGAGGTTGAGCTGACGGCTGTTGTAGCACGTCCAACTAAAAGAAGATTTACAAAAATATATGATGGCATTGGGCATATCAGAGAACTTGTAAATTTTCTTTTTTATCATATGTGTAATCTTTTTTTGTACTTATGAGATTCATGAATGAATTCCAATATTTTGTTTAAGACATACTCTTGTCCCCTTTTTTATTTATTATTATATTTTTTTAGCATGATAAACATATTTTCAGAAACTTTATGAAATTTAATAATACTTAAGCATATGCTCGCATAGTATTTGCCTCGTTAATTTTGTAGTCATGCTTTAATAAGACACACGATTTCTATCATGTAATAAAGTGATAATTTATCGTGATTGTTAGTATAGTGTCACCTATATGGCATTCATTTTGATGGGCGAGGCTAATTTTTAATTTCAGTTAGTTTAACACACAATTTAAGCTCTTGAGTAGTGCAGCAGTCACATTTTTTCAAACTCTTTAAGTAGTTGGAGTCGGGTCTTACGCAAGTCGTCTCTATAACTCTCATGAGTTCGCTGAACCATTGCTACTGGGAAGTTCACAAACCGCGATCCATCAGAGGGGCCCAGTAAAGCTACCAGGGCAGTGAACTCGGTAAGTTCTACACATAGGGTTGGCCGCAGTTGTCACGCCCCGAACTCGGAAACCGAGCTCACAAAATTCCCGATCGCCGAATCCGGCGCCGACAACCTCCGTAGAACCCCATTCTCGGACCCCGGCACCCATTCACCAGGTTCCGATCCTGGGAGACTACAAGGAGGGTTTCATCAGTCTGAATCATAATGAGCATAACAAAAAGCATAACCCACAAACAATAACCACAAGAACACCACCACAAAATCCACTATGATCAAAAACTTTTTGTACAATACAACAGAAAGGGAAAATACAATGTAACAAAAGAAGCAAAACTCCAGAAGCTCAGCTGCACGCTCCAACTACAGCGAGACTATGGCTGCGACTGCGTCCTGGCGTCACCTGCACGCATCAATCGTGCATAAGCTTATGGAAAGCTTAGAGGGTAGTGTAAGTGTGTGCGCAATATAAACGTACTCAAAATGCAAGGTCAGAGTGATGCGGAATCATGGTGATGAGCACATAAATGCAATCAACCGTACCAAGGCTATGCGGTGCAAGATATGAATGCTATCGGCCATAACACGGCCATGCGATGCGAGATGCAACTCAAGCATGCCAAACCTCATCATATATCAATACAGTTCTCATTCTGGATAATCACCGGGGTTCAATACACTCCAAATGGCACTGTCGCTCTCCTAGCCGCACAGTCCAAGTGAGCGTAAGAAACCTCACTATCCGCCTGACCAATAGTCTGCCAATACCTATCCGGCACGTCGATAGCGGACCCATTCGTGAGCTGGTCAAACTCAGCCTAGTATTGCCCCCTACCCTCGGGCGAGTAAGGCCACACTCCTTTCCAACCGACCACGACATAGTGGGAGACGCGGCCTCCTGGTATTCGGCCCTCATGCGCTCATATATCCACTCGGTCTCGACGTTGGAGTCATCCTCTGGTACCATCGGGTTTAGAGATTTTCACCCAGGGATGTCTATGGCGCCCGTATGCTAGAACCAAGTATTTCCGGTATCCAATCCTGCCATCCACGATGTGTCTGTGAAGGCTATGGCCCTGATGTCACTAGGGCATACAGTAACTACAATCACACAAATGCAAGTGCATGAATCACACTCTCAGTCATGCAACAGTCTCGCGTGTACCATGCACTTATATGGGGCAACTCCGCCTATCAGGGAGCCCATAAACAGTCCGCCCGAAGGCATATGCTATGATCGGTCACTCCTCATATCAGGCATACATGTGGTGCGAATGATCATGAATCATGGATCTATACTAAACATGTATAAAGAGATGGGCTCTAGGTATAATGGAGATGGACCTAGACGGCCTACTTACCACAAGTATGGGCCTCTCAGTGGGCCTTAGGGAGAGTTATAATGCGGACGTTTAACCAACATTACTCATTCAATGTGGACGTCAAACCAGCATTGCTCCCAAGGCGTGGCCCGTTACAAAATCAATACATGTACCATGGAGGAATTACACTACATTGGGCCTTATGTATGTCCTATTGGGCCTTGACCCGTGGGCCTCTAGTACATCAAATGGGCCTCATACATGGGTCTCGTGTATACATATCAAGGTGGGCCTCAATGACGGGTCATAATTGCATCAACATGGGCCTAGTCACACGGGCCTTGCATACATCAAGTGGGCCTCATGATATGGGTCTTAATACAAATCAAGGTGGGCCTCAACAAGGACCACCACTGCATGAATATGGGCCTCCACAATGGGCCTTAATTTATCTCCAAAACGGTTGGACAGTTGGATGAAACACATGCATCATGATGGAGCCCACACTAATGGAGGGTGTGATTTATAATACTTATATAAGCGGGGCCCACCATAATGCTTGTTTTCCACCCAGCCTAGGGCCCAATAAAATGTTTATTTTCCACCCAACTTAGGGCCTAACATAATGTTTATTTTCCACTCAATTGTTCATAAAACCACGTGGACCAAGGTAAGGCCCACTGTAATATATATTTGTTACCCAACCGTTCAAAGGGTCATGTGGGCCTGGGGTAGGGCCCACTGGACTGGGGCCCACTGTAATGTACACTCTCCACCCAGTCTGTTTACACGGCCAGGGGAGCCACGGTGATGTTTATTTGGGTCTAACCCCTTTTAAAAGGTCACATGGAGGGTGGATGTGGGGCCCACCGAAATGTGGTTCACAAATCCAGCCCATTCATTGAGTGAGTCCCACCTGACTGACCGTACAGACCAAGTTTCAGCTTCATCCAAACTTCGGGTGGGCCCCACCAAGTGTTTTTATATGTTTAGGTGTGTTTTCACATAATTTTAGATGGTATGGCCCGCTTGAGATCCGTTTATAGCTGATCTTTGGGGTGGACGGCTAGTCCATAGGGACCCACCAAATACATGGTTCTGATGTCCGAAACGCATCACGTGGGGCCCATAGCTGGGGCCGTGAGCCCCAGCCCGGTCGCCCGTCCGTCATTCGCTGGCAGAGCCTGCTGCGTGCGCTGACGGCAGCAGCAGCTGCCTTAAGTGCTATTTTTTTTATTTTTTATTTTTTGAAAACCAATTTTTCCACGGTTTTCCTAGGGTAGGGCCCTCATCAGATCGATCCGATCCCGCCACTGGTCCCTGTAGGTTGATACAATCCCATAGAGTCCAATATTGGGATATTTCAGACGTACCGGAGCATCAGGGAGTAAATTAAAGGTAGGAAACTTGTTTCCTATGGTATGGCCCGTCAGAAAACGGGATCAGCTTCATTTCTTGGTTCAACGCCTAAAATGAGATGGGGAACAACATGGACGGATTGGATTTTACATATACATCAGGGTGGGGCTTGCATGAGAGGCCCACCACTCCTTCCTTCTTTTTCTTTTTATGAAGTACACACAAATGCCAGCTAACACTCTACTGTTTGCAACGTCCAGACCTGGACGATTTACAAACTCTCATCATTGTGGTGGGTCCCACGTAGACATGGCCCACCACTATATATGCGTATACTTATAATATATCTTATATTATATATATAAAATACATATTATATTATATATATTATATATATATTATATAAAATATACACATATAAATATATACATATATATATATAAAGATGCATTGGACCCATCCAAACAGTGGATGGTGTGGATCATCACCTGTAATAGAATGGGCCACACCGTCTAATGTAGATGGACGGAGTAGATGTAACACATATTGGTGGCATCCACACCATTATAAAGAAAGAGAGAAAGAGAGAGATAGAGAGAGACATACGGTGTGATAGAGGAACCCCGCCACTATGGGCCCTCTTGATTAAATCACATACATCCAAATGGGTCCCACCAACAAGTGGGCCCTAAAATTTAAAAAAAAAATGATAAATCACCCACCTTATCTTCATTTTCCTTACTCCCTTGGACTCCTTAGCTCCTTACCTTCACTTTTAATGGAGGTTGATGAAAGGTGAATGGTTGAGATTGGAGATGAGAGGGTGGGCCACACTTGAAGTTGAGAGGGTGTGTGGATGAGTGAAATTTCTCATGGGATTTGGAAAAATTGCTAGAGAATGAGAGGGAGAGATAGAAATAATGGATGGAGGGATGGGTGGAGTGATGGTTGTAAGAAAGGAGTGATGAGAGGTATGGTTTAGTTTGAAATTGGTGGAGAAGAGAGATGGTTGTGGTTGAAAATGAGAAAAAGAGGAATGGTGAGGTGGAAAGATGGTGGACTTTTGGAAAAAGAGGGAATGGGTGAAGTACTTTGAGGTATGGTTGCATTTATGGTTGATTAATGGGACTAATTGTGTAGAGATTCTCTCGAAATCCGCAACGCGCGGTGTTTCTTCGGAATAAACGCAGATCGGCATCTTCTTGCCTGGGTATCGGTTCGGTGCGCAAGTCACGGCGTTGGAACCGCGGCGACGACGCAGTCGCTATGATGCAACTTTCGGATCAAGCCGATGTCGGTGCGCAGGACCTGGCTTAGAATTGTGCGCAAACACCGAATACGGTGCGAAGGTTGCCAGAATTTGACCGGAAGGACCGCGGAAGCCAACGGAATGGTACGGACTAGGACACGGGTCTTACAGCAGTAACTCTCTAGAGTTCACAGGGCTCCCAAGACTACCTTAGGGGTACCAAATCCAAAGTCGTTGGTCCATCGATGAGGGGGCAACTCATTTTAGAGGCCCATCCCCATGAGTTTCTATTGAAATCAAGTCAGGAACTTAGGGGGTCTTATGCATGGTTGGCTTATCTATGGACAAGTCAAAGAGCGCACACTGCAGCTCGCTTTTTCTTCGTCTGTCAGGTCAAACCCATTCACAGGAGGGCATTTTCTCTCACCATCACCCATGGCGCTGTCAAAAACTGTACAGACGACATTGGTCTCATGCATGGTTGGCCGCATAGGCGCACTCTACTGCCCACATGGGTCGAAGCATGTGATGGCCTTTGCGGGCTTTTTAGGGCCACTAGCTTCTCACTGATGCCTGCATAATATTTGATGTATCGCTCTTATGAGTGATTGGCCGTATAGGCGCACTTCGCTATCATAAATGATAAATTGGTAAATGATATATCACCTTTGCTATGCTGATAATATTTTCATAATATTTATGGTTAGGATAGTGTATTAGCTTGGTGACGATATCAATTTCAATAAGATGGCTTTTTATATTAGCGATTAGAGATGGCAATGGCGATAATATCTGTTTGACAATAATCATCATTGGAGCTTAGCAATAATCGATGATAACATTGATTTTGGCGATAATCATCATTGCTTAGCAATAATCGGCGATAATATTGATACGCTTGAGATAATTTTAACATACTTGAGGATTTATCTTTTATTCATTCATATATGGAGAAGAATACATGGCGCTGCCTTTTGAGGCTTTTTCATCATTCTGCTTGTCTTGCCCCCTTTTGATTGGGAAGTTTTATACTGATAATCTTTGAAATCAAAACTCTAGCCACCTTCAGGGGTGATATATTTTGAAGAAGCGAGCACTGGCAAGTATACTGATGCCTTGTCCATTTTTATCCACAACTCGGTAGGCTCCATTCGAGTATACTTCTATTATTACATATGAACCGTCTCATTTGGGATCGAATTTGCCCCATATTCTGCAAGTGACCACTATAGGTCTTTTCAACATTAGCACTAAATCACCTTTATTGAAAGAGCAATGTTTGACTTTTTTTATTAAAGGTAGCGAAAATTCCTGCCTGAAATAATTCTAATCACTATTGGGCTGCTAGCCATTTTTCAATAAGTAAATCTAATTCGGTCAGCCCTATTCTTGATTTTCATCATCTATCAGTGATTGATGTACTGCTACTTTAAGCGACGCAACTTTCTTTTCGATAGGAATGACAGCTTCAATACCATAAGTCAATGAATATGGTGTGACTTTTGTCGCAGTTCGATGAGTAATTCTATAAGCCCACAGAGCCTCTTGTAGCTTTTCGTCCCAATCACGTTTATTTCCTGTGACGATTTTCTTCAATATTTTCACAATCGCTTTATTGAATGCATATGCTAACCTGTTGGCCGGCAGATAGTAAGGTGTTGAGAACGAGTGATGAATGCCAAATTTTTGGCATAAATTCTCCATACCCCTGTTCTTGAAAGGAGTACCATTATCAGTGATGATTCTTTTTGGAATGCCATGGCAATATATTATCGGATGCCGAATAAAATTCACAACGTCTTTTTCTTTAACACTTCGCAGTGCAATTGCTTCGGTCGATTTGGAAAAATAATTTGTCACTGCCAGGATATATTGTCATCCTTTAGATGAAAGCGGATTTATAAGACCAATCACATCAAGTCCCCAGGCAGCGAAGGGCCAAAAAACTACTGATTGATGAAGGTCTTAAGGAGGAACATGTATGACATCGCCATGTACCTGACATTCATGACATCGTTTTGCATAATCGATCGCATCTTTGAACATTGTGGGCCAGTAATATCCCATTCGATACACCTAATGGAATAAATTTCAGCTGGCTTGATGTGCTCCGCATTCTTCAAAATGGGCTTCTTGCAATACTTGATTTGCATCTTCTGTATTTAGACACCGTAACACATTTCGTTATTGGATCTTTTGTATAGCACTTCGCTGCATATGATGAATTTCTTAGATCTCTATTTAATCTGCAATTTCTGTGCCGGGTCCTCCAGCAGAATATAATATTTGAGATAATCTACAAAAGGTTAGCGCCAATCATCTGCGGTGATCGTTAAGCATGATACAGAAAGTGCTTCAGCAACTTCATCGATGACTTCGGGTGACGGTAAGAATCTCCTTTCTTTGTCGTGACCAGAAGAAGACTCTAATCAAGATAAGATAAAGCTGCGACCAAGCTAGTTAAAGCATCTGCCCTTGCATTCTCGCATCGCGGTATATGCTTGATTTTAACATTATGGAATTGTTCCAACAACTGTTGTGCTCGCCGATAGTATGGCAGGAGTTCTTGCTTTCTTATTTCAAACTCAGTTGTCAGCTAGTTTACGGCCAACTTAGAGTCCCTGAAAATCTGCAGCATTTTTATTTTCATCTCTTGTGCTATTTCCATTCCTATAATGAGAGCTTTATACTCAACTTCATTATTGGTGCATGTTGTGCCTAGTGTGAAAGAATATGGCAACAAATCGCCCTATGGGCTGATAAATATCACTACAGCACTTGCTCCTAAAGATCTGAAGGCACCGTCAAGGTACATTTGCTAAGAATTAGGCAATTCAATCATCATTACTTGTTCATCTGGAAAATCATCACTGATCATTTCGTTGTCTGTTACAGGATGAGCTACCAAGAAATCTGCTACTGCTTGTCTTTTCATTGCTTTTACTGGCTCATTGGTGATTATGTATTCTGATAGCAGCAGCATCCATTTAGCCAATCTTCCTGATAACATCGGCCTTGTCATTAAGAATTTTATAGGATCTGCTCGCGAGATCAAGATTATATCATGAGAAAGACAGTAGTGCCTTAGCTTCTGTACTGCAAATATTAGCACTAAGCACACTTTCTTTATGGGCGAATAATTGCCTTTTGCACCTATGAGAGTCCGACTCAGATAGTAAAGTGCGATTTCTTTTCCTTGCTTATTCACTCGTGTTAATAAAGCTCCTAGAGAATTCTCAGCCACAGAGATATATAAAATGAGAGGTTTGTCTTTCAAAGGAGCTGCTAATACCGAAGGTTGCTTTAATAACTACTTGATAGAGTCAAATGCATTTTGACATGATTGATCCCACACGAATTCTGTTCCTTTCTTCATTAGGTGAGCAAATGGCTAACATCTTCCGTCCAAGTTAGAAATAAATCGACGAATGTATGCTAACTTTCCTTGCAAGCTTTTTAACTCTTTCAATGTTTTTGGTGGCAGCATGTTCTAAATAGCTTTGACTTTCCCTGGGTTAATTTTGATTCATCTGTGTCTGACGACGAAACTGAGGAATTTTACTGATAAGACACCAAAGGTGCATTTAGCTGGATTCATCTTTAGCCGCTTCTTTCTAAGACGACGAAAGGTTGAGGTCAGATGTTCGCAGTGTTCTTCATGTTCATTCGATCTGACGACCTGATCATTGACATAGCATTCCACATGCTTATGCATCATGTCTTGAAATATATTTTGCATCGCTCTCTAATATGTTGTATCAACATTCTTGAGTCCGAATGGCATAACCTTATAACAATAAATTCCAAGGGAAGTTCTGAAAGCTATAGATTCTTCGTCTTCTGGAGCCATCCTTATCTGATTATATCTGGCATAACCATCCACGAAAGACATAACATAGTACTTTGTCATGCTATCGATTAATAATTCTATTATTGGTAGTGGGAAGTCGTCCTTTAGGGAGGCCTCATTTAAGTCTTTGAAGTCGACACATATCCTGATTTATCCACTTTTCTTTTTCACCGGAACAATATTTGATACCCGTTTAGGATATTTGACTTCTCTGATGAAACTAACCTTGATCAACTTGTTTACTTCTTCCTCTATTAGAGGGTTTAAGTCTAGGTGAAACCACCTTTGTGCTTATTTAATTAGCCTTTTATCTCTGGAGATATTTAGTCAATGCATTGCTACTGATGGCTCTAGACCTGCCAAGACCTTCCATTTCTGCGTATGTCCAGGCGAATACATCCTTATTTTCTTTTAGGAGTTTTATATACTGATCGGCTTCTTATTCATAGAGACTAGCACTTATAAACGTATTTCGCGGCTCCTCTTCTGTACCCAGATTTATTTCTCACAAACTGTCAACTATTGGTTGTCCCCCATCTTCCATCTGCTTTGGAGCTATTTCAAGATGCTCGATTATTTCAGAATTTGCTCCTTTGTTGATTGTTGGATCCATGGTGATCATATTTGCTTGTGCTCGAGGAAGTTCTGCCCCCAATCTACAGAATTTGTCTCATTTTTCTTCATTTACTCCGATTAAAATCTAGATTCCCTTTCCATTATTCAACCCGGTCGGTTCTTCGCAATCGAAACCCATATTCTTCATAATTTTTCTGCTGATAGGGCTATATCTTTTCAAATCTTTCGACGTTAACCTTTGACAACTCATTTTATTATCACTTTTTTCTTCTGTCCTTGCTTCTGATGGTGTGTAAAACTCGATGGGCTCGGGATTTTTCATGCTGGGCTTGACGTGAAATCTTTTTGGCATAGACGGGAATGGTTTGTTCCTTTCAGCATATGGCAATGGCACCATATAGTTTGATTGTAGGACTTTTAATTGTTCGAGTGACAATAACGTTAACGGGGGTTGTCCTAGTTGTGTCAAGTGTTTTGGCATGAAGTAGAATTTATTTTTCGTGTTCACTTTCCCAGACAATTCTATTCTTGCAACTTTATTTTCTATTATTTCTATTTTGCCACTTTCTGTGGTCTCATTCTTATCATCTTTCTCTTCATCTTCCATTGCAAACCCATCGTAATAGCTTGCATCAGCGAAAAAAGATTCTGCTTCTATGTATGGTCTAGTATCAGCCATTACCTTGTGCTGGATTCCATCTTTATAGTATTTGAAGCATTGATGTAACATAGATGATAATGCCATACTGATGCATCCATGGCCTACCCAGGAGGAGGTTATATGTTGTGACTGCATTAATGACATGACAAACAACATTTGTCGCTAACTCCCCTATTTCCAAGGTTAATATGATCTTGCCCTGCGCACGTTGTCCATCTTGGTTAAAGTCCTGTATCATCATTCCACTAGGACGTTGATGGGAGCGATGATATCCGAGTTCATTCAACACCGTTAATGGTAACAGATTCACCGTAGATCCGTTATCCAGCATATTCGCTTAACCTGTTTACCTCGAATATGACCCACAATCATTAATGGCTTGTTATGCTCCTTCTCACAAGTCAATTCATCATCGGAGAAGGAAATGATAAGCATGCAACTACTCTGTATTTCTTGTTCTGTACTTTCCATCTCTACAAGCAAAGCTTTTCTAACCTCATTATCAGATAGGGCTTGAATTAGAGTGTGTCGACAGTCTTCTGATAACTGTAGCGCATCATACACACTTAATCAAGCCGGTATACCTTTCAAATGGCTTATCACATCATAGTTATTTTTCAATCTTACTTTCTTCTTCTTTTCTATCATCGTTGTATGCCCTGGATGTTCTTTCTTGCATTGTTTGCTTTTGTTTTTGTAGAGGACATGTCACTCTTTTTCCTAAGGGTAGCATAATCACTGTGGCTTTGCTTGTTCATTCTGGAAAACTGTCTCTACTTGTATTGTAGTCTTCTTTCTTTTTCAACCTGTCTCTTTTCTTGTGCTCAATTTTTCGGATGGAAATCATGTTTATCACTACCTTTCTATTCCTCTCTTTCTCTTTTCCTATTATAACTTCACCTCTATTTATCATCTTTTGTATTATGCATTTCAGTGTAAAACAGTTTTCTGTGGGATGCCCTATCAGACGATGATAATGGCAGAAATTTCTTTCTTTTGTCTTTCCGACTTCTTCAGGATGTTTGAACGGAGGCAATTCTATTGTACCAGCACTCAGGAGTTGATTCATAATGGGAATGACATCTTCTTTTTCAAACGTAAATCCTTCATGGGAATCAAGAAGTCAGGATTTCCTATCGTTGATTCTCCCTCTATATGGCTAGAGTCTTCCCTTTTTCTGTTCTTCTTCTATCACGAGGAACGTTGTTTTTCTTTTCTCGGTCAACAACGTTTGCCATTAGCTTATTGTGACTTCTTCTACCTGTTTTGTAATGAAATGCTAGCATTTTTCTTCGTCATTAGCTCTAATGCATGGGCTTTTATGGCTAAGTCACAGAAGGTCCTTATTTCAGCGCTAGTGAGGCCGAATGCAATTCCTGTCTCCATAGAATTTAGTACATCTTCACTTGTTCTTTTTGTCCTCAGGTAACTGTCTACATGAAGCCCCCAAGTCTTTCATCTGTCTATGAAATTTTTTACAAGCTCGCCTTCTCTCTGGCGTACAGAAGCTAGTTCTATGATACTGATGTCATGATCTGATGAGAAGAAGTTTGACATAAAAGCTTCTTGCATCTGCTCCCAAGTTCGTATTGATTCCGACGCCAGATTGGAATATCATTGGAACACTTTTCCTTTTAAGGAAGAACCAAATAATCGCAAGCAGTATTGTGAGACAGTGGAGAAATTACCCATTGTGGTGATGAAGTGCATGAGGTGTTCTTCCGGAGATCCATCTCCGTTAAATTTCTGGAAGTCAGGATGTTTGAATTGGCTAGGAATGGTATATCCTCAACTTCTCTTGGATATAGCGTTTTCTAACGGAACCTCCCAGTATGTTCTCGTTCTCTGACTATTTCTGTAACCACATGTCGCATTTCCTCTAGGGTTATCGTTCTCATGGCAGGGGCAGAGCCATATGATCCTGTTCTTGGCGATTGCGAACCTTTAAGCCTTTGTTCATGTCTGTTTGTAGTGGCCATCATTGGTGGTGCTACAACCTGAGCCACATTATGAGCGAGAATGGCTAAAGCATCTCAAAGACTTTAACATTCTTCCATCAAAGTCCTTTGAGTTTATGCCATCTCGGTCATACGCTCATCAACAGTCAGTAATTGATCCTGACTTGTTCCTGTCATGTATACGGTGGCTTCTCTAGTCCCTGACGAAGCTGTTACCGAAGTGGTATATGAGTGTATCGAAGTGAGAGGACTTGATAAGAGAGGAGTCTCATTGAATCTTCTTGCACTTTCACAGGATTCGGTTGATTGTGATGTAATTTGCAAAGGTGTCATTTGCGGATATGTGGAGGGTGGTGAATTTTCTATGAGTGACTTACCCTTTTCTTTCCTTGTCCATCGGATATTGGTGGCAGGCAAGGCTAAAAAATCTTGTGATGTTAGGGAACAAGGGGGATTTCCCTAGATCAAGTGTTAGAGGAGCAAGTGCAGGATTCTTTCTGGTTGCATTTCTTGTCACTGAACCTCTGATCATTTGTGGTGGAGTTAGTTTAGTGGCTGTGCGAGATTGGGACTTCGACCTTCGACAGGAGACGACCATCCACTCGTCTCCTTTATCTTGTGCGAGTGGTGATACGAATATCACTCCAGCAACAGCTCGCAAAATGTTATTTTTAGTCAGCATTGACATCTTTGGGATCAGCTAATTCTTCAAGCCCGGAGATTGATTACGAGCATACTCCACCAAGAATCCGGTTGAAGTGAAGTAAAAAGTTATTTTGCTTAAAATGGTTGTCATTGATTACAATTCGAGTATTCATGTTGTATTGCAGCTTTAGCTATTAATACAAACAATACCAATTAGTATTTAGATCAGAGAATACTGTATCTTAGAGATGAAGGGGAGGATGTTCCCGTTGAGAGTCACCATTTTGGCGTCTATTTGACGCCAAACAGTGATGAAACTCTTTATATATTTTCTATATTATTATTGAGTAAGATAATGAGAAAGATCCCCAGAAGAGTCGTCATTTTGTTTCAACAAGAAATGAATGTATTTGATTTGGGGACCCATTTCTTTTTATGTATGTTTTGTATTTATGGAGGGCCCATAGTGGCGGGGTCCCTCCATCACCATCTGATCTTTCCTCTTTCTGTTTCTCTCTCTCTCTCTCTTTTCTTTTGTGATGGTGATGATGATGATGAGATGTGTAGCCCACCATGATGTTTGCATCCAAGCCATCTATGGGTGGACCCCATCCATGTGGGACACACCATGATGTTTATATGCCAACCCAACCGTCCATTTAGGATGTGGCCCACCCCACATGTGTGGGTGGGGCCCTCCTTGATATATTTAATCTAATCCACCCGTCCACCCATCCAAAACGGCGTGGCCCACCTTAATCATACCTTTTAATCGAAGTCGTCCATCTGTTTTATTCAGGCCATCCAGTGGGCCTGGATGATGAGAAAACACAAATATCAGGCTGATCCAAAACAAGTGGGCCATGTGGGACCCACCTTGATGAGGTGTACAACCACACCACCCATCTAGGGATGCTGGAAGTACGAACTGACGGTGGGGGTGGCTGACAGTAAAGTGTTAACTGACAGTGGGGTGTGGACTACAGTGAAGTGTGGACTGACATGGGGTGTGGACTACAGTGAAGTGTGGACTTACGTGGGTGTACTAACAGTGAAGTGGGTGCTAGCAGTGGGGTCAATGGGACCCATCCACGCCCTCCACCCCACGTGTGGGGCCACACCATAGTGTATGTGTCTCATCCAACCGTCCACCACCCCTGGACGGTGGGACCCATGTCCGTGTGGGGCCCTCCTTGACAAGGTCATCCACACCCAGATCCATGGCTCCAGTGGTAGGCTGAGTAAAAGATACCTCGCTTCTACGTGGGACCCAGATCCATAGCCCCAATGGTAGGCTGAGTGAAAGATACCTCCTTTCCATGCTGAGGTCTTGGCATTGATTGCCTGTATGTGGGCTAGCAGGGAGGTGTGTGCTGACGATGGGGTCCATGGGACCCACCCATGTTGTCCATCCAGTTTGGTGGGCCACACTATAGTGTATGTGTTTGATCCAAACCGTCCACCACCTTTGGACAGTGGGACCCACCCCACGTGTGGGCTACCATGATGTATGTGTATGTCCAGGGCATCCAGGGCCTGGACTTTGTGATATATTAAATATAATATTATTATATTATATTATATTAATATGATATATTATATATTATAATATATATATATATATGTTGTATATATATATATATATATATATATATATATATATATATATATATATATATATATATATATATATATGCGCGCGTGTGTGTGTGTGTTATATTCATAAGGGTGGGCCGTACGTGGAACCCACCTCTGGCCCCTGTATTACATAAAAGCTGCACAGCAGCAGATATATTTGTAATATATTTTATATATTGTATATATATTCATAAGGGTGGGGCCTACGTGGGACCCACCTCTGTTGTTCTTTTAGCAACATATGTTGTATGTATAGCAGCATTAGCTGCCCTGTGGCGTGTGGACCTGCTGCTGTACACGGCCGCAAGTTCCGTGGGTCCCACCTATTCCATCCATGTCATCTATCTATGGGACCCACCATGATGCATGTGTTGTATACAAACCGTCCAACCATTTGAGATATCATTTCATGGCATGGGGTAAATGAGTGAGATCCAAAGTTCAAGTGGACCCCACCATTTGCAATAATAATGGGGTATAGTGACATCCACCATTTAAAACTTCTTAGAGCAACAGTGGTTCCCGCCCAAGCTGATATTTGGTTTTCACTTCATCTATCTCTATGCCAACTTATGAATAGGTTGGATCTTAATATACATAAGAGTCGGCCCATTGGTGCAGCCCAATTTAATATACATTAGGCCCATTTGAATAGACCCATTTGATTCGACCCATTTGATTCAGCCCATCTGAGTTGGCCCATTTGATCGGCCCATTTGATTCGGCCCATTTGATCAGCCCATTTAAATCGGCCCATTTGATTCGGCTCATTCGATTAAACCCATTTGATTCGGTCATGCCTTGGGAGCAATGATGGTTTGACGTCCACATTGTAGAGCAATGATGGTTAAATGTCTGCATTGTAACTCTCTCGAGGGCCCATTGTTAAGCCCATACTTGTAGTGTGTAGGCCGTCTAGGCCCATCTTCTTTACGAACAAGAATCCATCACCATATAACATGTTTAGTATAGTTCCATGATTCATGATCATACGCATCATATGTATGCTTGATATGAGAAGTGACTGATCATAGCATATGTCTTCGGGTAGATTGTTTATGGGCTCCCAGATAGGCGGTATTGCCTTACATGTGCGCATGATACACGCAGGATTGCCGCATGACTGGATAGTGTGATTCATGCATTTCGCATTGTGTGACATGGTTACTATACGCCCTAGCGACATCAGGGCTGTAGCCTCCATAGGCGTTCGTGATTAGCAGGATTGGATATTGAAAATTTTGTTCTACATGGGGTGCTATAAATATCCTTAGGTGAAAGTCCATAAACCCTTATGGTACCAGGAGGTTGCTCCAACGTTTAGACCGAGTGAGTGCATGAGCACCGAGTGCTGATTACCAGAAGGCCGCGCTTTCCATTATGTCATGGTCAGTTGGAAAGGGGTGCGGCCTTACCCGCCTGAGAGGAGGGGGCAAAGCTAGGCTGAGTTTGACTAGCTCGAGGAATGGGTCCGCTATCGACAAGCTGAGCCCGATATTGGCAGGCGGATAGTGAGGTCTTCCACTCACCTTATTGGGCGCGATGGGGCGGCAATCTGGTTGGAGTGTACTAGACCCCGGTTATATTCCAAAGTTGAACTGTATTGATATGTGGACTTAGATAAGGATTTGTATGCTTGAGTTGCATCTTACATCGCATAGCCTTGGTATGGCCGACATCATTCATGCCTTGTATCGCATAGCCTTGGTACGGTTAATGGTATTCATGAATTCATCAATATATTCCGCATTACTTTAATACTGTATAATTGTATTACTACCTTGCGCACACATTTTCACCACCCTCTAAGCTTTCCATAAACTTATGCACGACCGTTGCGTGCAGGTGACATTGGATTGCAGCAGTGCTGAGGCTAGAGCACGTGGCAGATCATCTTTGATCTTTTTGTCCATTATCATTGTATTTCCCTTTATGCTCATTGTACTTATAAAGTTTTTTATCATAGTGAAATTGTGATAAAGTTCTTGGTTGTTGTTTGTGGGTTATGCATTTGATTATGCTTATTACGAACTAAACTGATGTTGAAAATCCTCCTCGTAGCATCTCAGGATCGGAACTCGGCAAATGGGCATTGGGAGCCGAGAATGGGGTACTACGGAGGCTGTCGACGCCGGATTCGGCGATCAGAAATTTTGTGAGCCCGGTTTCCGAGTTTGGGGCGTGATAGGTCAAGTCATCCCCTCGACTGGTTGAGCGGCCCGGACACCAAAAAACATAAGTCGCTAGACTTTAAGTCGAGCAGGCCTTGACTAGTCGAGCGGCCCACTCGACCGGTTGAGCCAAGCTCTCGACCGGTCGAGAGACCCAAAATCAAACAGATTTAAGGCATCTGTCAACAACGTAGCACGCCAACAACGCAGTGAACCGAGATCCAATCTCTGGTCTCACCAACAAACGATAAACAGAAAGAAATATAATCTACAATTAGAATCAAAACATACCAAACAAAGCACAAGATAAGATATATGTGGAAAAACCCCAACGATGGTAAAAAACCACGAGTGCAAACTTCCACTATGAAATAAACGAAGATTACCAACAATATACTAACCTATTGATGCTCACATGCATAAAGATAATGCTTAGCCTAGCTTAGAAAACCTTTTCTTATGCCCTAGAATAATCCTAGGAACCCCTATTTATAATTTAGGCAACTTCCCTTTCGCACCCTTACGAAACCGCCTCAAATTTCCGCAGTCCATGTGAAATCCGTGTAAGATTTTGTGTAGCCTCGACTAGTCGAGCAGGTTCCTCAACTGATCGAGCGGACCCTCGACTGGTCGAGCACCACGGACCAAAAAAACAATTCTCAACGCTGGACTTTGAGTCGAGCAGCCACTCGACAGGCTATCAACCAGTCGAGAGACCCAAAATCAAACAAATTTAAGGCATCTGTCAACATTTGCCATGGCTATGCATTATCTTAGGCTTCTTTTTCTATGGCAGAAGACCTCCTCCTCCTCTTCTTCTTCTTCTACTTATTAAAAAAAAAAAACACTAAAGTCGGTTATGAGTCGGTTAACTACTGAGCATATCCCCTGGAGAGTTAGCATGACTTGGAAGGATTTGATTTTCAGTTAAGATCCCCCGACTCACTAGGTTCTACTCAGCTGGCTTCAATAGCAGTACTCCAAGACCCCACCGTGTGTTTACTTGATTGACCTGCTATTTAATAAGTAATATTGAAATTTTGAAATCCACTGGTAGAGTTGACTCGGCTTTGTCTGATTTTCGAGTAGAATCCTCAATTGGACCTTTCCTCTGAAGTTGGCAACTAAGGCTGTAAACTGGGCTGTGCCTATGGTTGTCCTACTCAAAATTTTGAATTTACTTGGGCTTACCCCTACCCATTTCCACCTCTTAACTTTTTTGAACATCTGCATCGTAGATTTTAAAATTTGACGGTCTTTTTTTATTTTTTATTTTTTCGTGGTATAGTACAGCTTGGTGGTATCTTCACCTGGACGCACACGTACAGTCTATTGCGAAATATGGCCGTATTGTATAATCAAACCAGATCAATGGATGAGACGTTGCCAAAGATAACCCAACAATGACTTGAATGTTGGTGGGGACACATGCCTCCTTAAGATAGAAGAAGAATATGGTGGGCCCCCTTGATCAGGTGTTTATAATTTTGCTATCAACCAAAACCCTTTTTTTTTACAGGGGAGGGGGGAGGGGGGGGGGGGGGCGCGCTGCGGCAGCTAGCTTGTTGGTATACACTCATGTCAGTACACACACTCCATGTTAGCCACCCCCGCTAGGGATCGATACCAAGACCTCAAGTGTTGAAACGAGGTACCTCCACTCAAGTTTGCCAGTTGACAACCAAAACCCTTGAAGAAGCTACAGATAGGGGTGGGCATCGAGCTAAGTCGAGTCGAAGTGGGCCAAGCTTGGCTTGGCTTGTCCATGGTGTACTTGAGTTTGAGCTCAAGCTCAACATTGAAGCTTGGCTTGTTTGCCAAAACTATCGAGTCGCTCTAGTAGTTCGAGTCGAGTCGAGTTTACCTCGAGTCGAGCCAAGTTTACCTCGAGTCGAGCTCGAGCTTGTTCATATCATCATATGTTAAGTTACTAAAATTTTGGCTAAAAAATACAAATTAAATGTCTTAGTATTAATTCCCAAGTGGGGCATGGCTAACAATTAGGTGTATGTACCAAGTGCTAACTAATAAAAAAACGCAGTGGGATATATGATTTTGGGTTAGCACTTCCACAAGAAATTCGGCGGTCTTGGGTTCCATCCAGAAGGCATAATAGCAGATATTGGGATTAAGCTGTAAATATTCTCACAAGGGGTGGTTCTCACTGCATTCAATTCTGAAGTAGTAGAGTTCCCGACTAGTAAAGTTATTATATGATTTTAAAGTTTTTGCTGTCTTAATGCGCAGTGTTTTTCTAAGCTTTTGTTGTTTTGAAGGAAGCCAATTCCTCTGCAAGTGCTGGTAGAATAGCTTATCGTGTTTGTTTGATATCCATTCTGTCCATCATGCGGCCCATTTCAATTTCACCGCATGTCCCAAAAATAGTCAGATCCAGAACTTATGTGGTGGTCCACATAAAATCATGCCTAAAATGGCCTACCTGATTTCTGGAATGGCCTGGCTTTTTGGGCTTTTCGGGTTGTCCATTCATCCTGGTGAGGTGCAGTTTGATAAAAAGGATTGGATGACATATACAGAACACTCTGGCCCCACCTTATCTGGAAGGTTTAATTGGTGGGCCTACGGAGCACTCTGGCCCCACCTTATCTGGAAGGTTTTAATGGTGGGCGTCCACATTCCAGTTGTTTCCTGTGATGTGAGCCACCCGTTTCTTAGATGGACTTCAGTTTTGTTCTTGGATGAGAAGCTTGAAGGGACGCACCTGATGGGGGAAGTGGACATGGCCCTAAATGACGGTGGATATGGGCCAGGCAGAGCTGGCCATAGCCCTGCCCTATCCTATATGCTCCAGCCCAAGCCCGCCCCTGACCATCCACACCGTTTCCCGTGGTGTGGCCCAGTTGAGTTTACCATCTTCATTTTTGGCTCATCTCCTAAAATAACTAGGAGCAGATGGATGGAGTGGATATGACATAGATATGATGGTGGGCCCTAGAGAGCTTACGTTTTCAGGGGAATTTTGTTTTTCTGGGCTACAAGATTTTGCTACACTAGGATGGCAATTCATCCACCATACCGTGAGAAGCATGCCAATCTAGAAGAAGAAGAAGAAGATTAAGAAGAAAAAACGGATCTGGCACTCATCGTGTCAGGATTGGGCCGCTCTAGTTCACTGGGCGAGATCGGGTGCGGGCAGCATTCGGGCAATTGTAGCCTATAGGTGGTGGTGGTCCAATGGATTGATGTTGCTCATCGGGCAGTCCAGTGGATTGATGTTGCTCATCGGGCAGGCGTGCGGTGGGCAGCGGGCTCAGTGGGGTGGGGTAGAGAGAAAAGAAAGGGAAAGGGACAAAGGGAATGCGGCCATGCTGGTGGGGTGCAGGTAGGGTTTATATATATATATTATAAAACCTTATTTCTACTTGAGCCGAGTCGAGCTCGAGCTCGAGTTCAAGTTTCGAGTCGAGTCGAGTTTAGTCGAGTTAAAATGGCCCACAGTCGAACTCAGCTCGAACTCAACTCGAAATATAAGATTTAAGCTTAACTTGGCCTGACTGAGCCATTCAAGCCAAGTCAATCCGGGCTGACTCGAGCCGAGTCGAGCGAGTAATTGGAGCTAGCTCAACTCGTGAACAGCCCTAGCTACAGAAAACCGTTCGTACGGTAGAGATTGGTTGTTAAATAACAAAAACGCTATGTATTATTCCAAGAAAAGCTATGGTCAGCCCACAAGCTGACTAGTGGACATTTCAAAACTGAACATTTCTTCAGTTAATTGTGGCCCACCTGACTAGTAGAACGATCTGATTCTTGAGATAGGGAATCTACATCTTCTCATGGATGGCTTGGATATTGGACCTGTCGGCCACGTTGACCTATGTACTGGCACTAGCTAACTTGTATGCGCGTCTGAACTGAGCAAAGTTCTTTCAAGAAACTATCCAATGTCCATGACCACTACAAGTTACGGTGCTCCTAGTTGCACATGGCTAAAGTGAGAGTTCCAGCAATCAATCTGGACCATCCACTCGGTCAAGATCACATTCTACCTTCAATCACTAAAATTAATTACACTAATTGAATGATCTCGACCATATAAAATTTGGCCCTCTCACTGATAGTAGTGCAACAAAGAATGGTTGATTGGATTCATTTCCATAAACAATCTTAACACCTTCCATTTTATAAGCTATTGATTGGATGGTTAGAATGGTCCTGTCATTATTTATTTATTTATTATTTTTTATGGTGTCCATGAACTATGAGATGACCTTATGGACAGTCCGGATCGAACGAATTGGAGCATGCATTCCCGTGTCCCTAAGCAACTAGTTGCACGTTTCATGGAATCTCACCATAAATGGATTAAAAAAAATTTTAAAAATAAATAAATAAATAAATAAAAACTAGAATTTTCGGACAATCTTGACCATTCGAAAAAATGTGCAATTTCTAGGACAATGTTAATAGAGATTAGAGAGCTGATCACCTACAGCCTGCTGTAGGCAAAGTTTGCATGCATCCCTATTGTTTTCCTACAAAGGTTTCACGTGCATATGACATCTGACCCTAGAAGAAGTTGAGGACTATCATGAAGGTTATCTGTCTAGAAAATCTGGTCGATTCACTCATTAGGGAGGCCAAACCAGCATGTCAAATCAGATGGTGTGGCCCTCCTGATGAGTGGACCAGCTTATTTTTGTGCGAAATCATCTAGCATGGCTGGGATGTCTATAGCAGGGAAGAAAGAAAGGGGCAGCATGCTATTTGTTGTCATTTTACACAATTAAGATGGGCCACTAAACGTGACATTCGGTCCATGATCTATTGATGGAGCCTTATGATGATGAAAGAGCAGCTCAGATCATCATAAATATATAAAATGATTGACATTGCAGATTGCAGCAGCGTCTTAATCGGATGAAATGCCATTTTTGGAGAAACTGAAAGGATTTCTTCATCGGATCGTCCAGGAAGTAAAGGCGCCAACAACTGTCGGTATGGTATGTTAGAACTTAGAATGCACAAATGTTAATTTTCAGTTGGAAAACAATTGATACGATCAAGTCTCAAGTTCTCTCAGATTGCTGGATTCATTTTCGGTGCGACTCCACGGTTGATTTCTCTAATCGTTGGTGCAACTGCATCCCTCCAAGTGGTCCAAGATTCAATCAAATTATTAGGGTATGATTACTATCATATTTAAATAATCAAAACATATAGAGCTGAAATACCATATAACATCTCCCAAATGAAGGGGGATCACAATGGGAGAGTGCTTTTCCTTATGGAAGTTGGATTTTACACTTGAAATGAGTTGCTGATCCACTCGGATTCACTAATGTAAGAGTCGGTTCATCAACTCTCCCAAAGTCAAACAGCCTTCTCATTTGGAAAACGTTCAGGTCCTCTGAGAAATATTATGCTTGTTGCTTTTGAGTACTGGGAAAGCCATTCTAAGGCATGTTTGGTAAACACAAAAAAAATGAGTTCATCTTATTTTAGTTAATTATAATTATGTATTAAAGATCATATTTCATTTTATTAAGGATTAAAAATAGTCATGATCTCTAATACATAATTAGGATTAGTTAAAATGAGACGAGCTCATTTTTAGGCATCTACCAAACATGCTCCAAGGATTTTAGAAACTGTGTTTGGGTGGAGAAGAGGATTTTGAAAAAGAAGAAGAAGATGGCTTTTTAGGAGAGAAGCAAAAAACCATCTCCGCTTGAAAAGGCCCCCAACACGAAAACAATGCAAGTACCCAAAAAAAAAAAAAAAAAAAAAAATCAAGAGCAAGGAAATATTTGTGGATTTGATTTCGGCCAGGGCTACTTTCCACGTAGGTAACCAAACGACCCTAAAGAAATTGAGCAAATATAAGGGGTGCATTTGGCTGCAACAAATATTATAAAACTTCACCATCTAATTTGGTGCAAGCAAACACACCCAACAATAAGAAATGTATTAATTGCAGGAACATGCAAAGAGTAATGCTATTTGCACTGGCCTCACATGTGGAAACGAGCTATTTGCAAGATCACAGCCATTCATCAGACAATCCCAACAATGTAGATACCATATCTATAAAACCAGGCCCATATGATTACAAACCCTGTACATGAGTGGGCAACTAAAATTGTAAAACAGATTATTGTTGGTTCTCTCTGAGTGGATGACCAACTGATGATCATACAAAAGAACAATCATAGACACTCTATCTTTAATAGAAAAAAAAAAAAAAAACCACTGCTGTCTGCTGGGACCTGTTCCAATTGTGATCAGTTTAGTCCGTCTGATTGGCCTATTTTTTGGAACAAATGAACGGACCAGATTCATAGGCATCTAAGAGATTTGCTAAAGGGCATCCGCAGAGTAGAACCTACCTTGCGGGTAGCATGGATGTCATGGTAAGTATTTTATTTGATTTTGATTTTGATAACAAAATTGCTAACTCAATGCAGAGATGGCACGCTGCCTTGCATCACTCTTCTACTAGGAGGAAACCTTTACCAAGGTAAACTATATTTATCTCTAAATATCCTACGAGGACTCGTTTGGCAAATTGGATTTCGATTTTTTTTTTTTTTTTTAATTTAAAAAAAACACTAAAATCCTGAGATTTTCACTCTGTAACTTATGTTTGATAACCTGGATTTTCAATCCATGGAATCCAAAAACTATGTTTGATAACTTGGATTACAGAAAGCACAGGAGAACCAATTGAATAAGATCACTGGAGAGGATTAAATAAAAGAACAATTGAAAAGATTTAGAATCCACCACGTTCCAGGGACTCAGTTTCGATTTCAAATCCAAAATGGCCAAAATCCAAGCTACCAGACTACCCCTAAATGGATAGGAAACACATTGAGAAGTTATATATCTATTTATTTTCTAAACTTTTTTGTTGTTGTTGTTGTTGTTGTTGTTGTTTCTTCAACTTAAACAGGATTAAGCGCAGGAAGATTAAAAGCTTCACTCGTTATTGGGGTCACTATAGTGCGCTACGTTATTCTTCCTTTGATCGGACTGGCCGTGGTTAAAGCAGCTGGTGATTTAGGGTTCCTATCACCAGATCCCTTGTATCGATGTGTGCTCATGATACAGTTTACTGTCCCACCCGCAGTGAGCATCGGTTCGATTTCTTATAAACTCAGTGCTTTTAATAATCATAGCCTAGTCAAGTGATCTTGTAACATACACCATATGGATGTAAGCGTATTTACTATCTCTACCACCCAATCATGGTCCACCTCTTACAAGGGCCCAAAAGTTGCAATTGGATGTTCCTGGCAAATTCGATAGCTTGCTTTAAAACACAAAAGTTGGGAATGGTCCAGAATCATCCACTAATTAGACGATCAGCACGAATAGATTAATGTGACTTTTTGGGGCAATGGCCTGATCGGAAGATACCAATGAAAGACACACTACAAATTTATTCCGCAGAACTAATAATTGTAATCTTCACAAAAATGGAATATAGGAACCATGACCCAACTGTATGATGTGGGTCAAGACGAATGCTCCGTCATCTTCCTATGGACATATTTGATTGCCGCCGTAGCAATTACTGTCTGGTTGACCATCTTCATGTGGATCCTATCTTGAACAAATATAGGCAGCAGCAATCCTCATAATCAAGGGCCCATCGAATGTCCAGGCCACATTTGTTAACATGTGATTACATCTTTTAGTTTTTTGGGCCACCGATGCTGATTGGAATGTTGTGTTCAACGCGATTAAGCATGAAAGCAGAGATTGGTAGGGGCCAGTGGTGAGAATTGATCAGGATATTGAGTCAATCCAAAAATTCTTGAGGGTCTGTTTGGATGTAAAAATGACTTTGATTGCAATAATTAAATTACAACAAGGTGATAGTGAAGCACACCCAGATCCATAGCTCAACCGGCAGACTGAGTGGAGATACCTCCTTTCAACACTTGAGGTCTTGGTATCGATCCCTAGCGGGGGTGGCTAACATGGAGTGTGTGTACTGACATGTGTGTGTACTAACAAGCTAACCCCAAAAAAAAAAACGGAAAGAGGTGATAGAGAAGCATTGTAATGTTTGTTTGAAGTGAACTACATAATATATTTTTTTATAATTGCAAATCTCTCTCTCTCTCTCTCTCTCTCTCTCTCTCTCTTCCAACTCCAGCCATATCATCTTGTTGTGATGGCCAAAGTGCTTCTGTAAGCATAAGGCCATGAGGCACAACCTCCTTATGGACGAGTCAGCCAATCACCCAATTGCAGCGAAGCTACTTGGAAGAGGAGCCATCCAACTAGAAATACTTCAGAAATCTTCTAGACTATATATTATACACCATCAGCTACATGAAGACTCCAAGGAACTCTAGAATGTTCTAGACATCTCTACACAACTCTAATCCTCTCTAAAATTCTCTAGACTGTACATAGCCACTGTGCAAGGAAAGCCAAAAATGGATGAGTCCATAAGTTGGGCATGGAGAGGCACAGTCCATGACACTGCAGCCACTTCATAAATGCGATCTTGTCCATCAGATTTCCTTTGGCAACAAGACCTAATATTGTTAAAGAGTATCATTACGCAATTTATCAGGCTCATACAGAATTTATCAGTGGGCCCATGGAATTTTGCTCCATTAATCAAAACAAATAGCTGTTCATCGTCTCTCTTTTTTTCTTTTTTCTTTTCTTCTTTCTATTCTTTTTCTTTTGTTTTGCCATGTAATCGGTACATGTGCAATGAGAGGGTGTGGTACTTCTGTCAATAGCTTTTCTTGATTGATTGATTGTATGCTGCTGAAACAGCGTTGCTATGATTGTGAAGTTGTTTTGGAACAAAGAACTAATTTCTACAGTTTTAGCCATTATAAATACCATTGTTGAAGAGAATATGGATGTAATACAAAGGCGAATAGCAACTACAATACGTTAATAATTTTTTAATATAACTCAAAAGGGTAAAGAGAAATAACATTAATCTATATAAGGGTGAGTTCGAGCTTCGGCCTGTTAGGCTGGCGCTCCACAACCTCCATATGAATCCTCACAGTCTGCAATATGCTGTGACTGATGCTCCCATCTGCCTTCCTCATTCTCTGATGTTCCTCATCCACCACCCATTCCCCTCCATTCTGCCCTCTCTGAATCAAGTATACGGGCCCTTCGATACCATACCTGCAAAAACGTATAATATTAACCTCCATTAGCTTGGCTATTTTCAGCAACATATGCAAGTCCCACTCTTCTCATCCCATCCATGTATAATGCAAAGCCTACCCAGAGAAATAAAATTCACAGGACGGAATGATCAGTATCATTAGACATACCACTGTTTTACAGCTTGCAACAAAATTTCCATTTTTTCCCTTATATTTTGGGGACAACGGAAGTTTATCAGAAAAGAAAAACAAGGAACGTGTGAGGAGAATGACAGGACATCATAATGCAACAGAGAAGAAACCCCCAATATCACCCAAATAAATCCATAGGCTTATCAGCAAAATACTTGGTCACTCTACCCAATCAATAACAAGCTGTTCTGGAAAACCACACAGTGTGAACTCAACTAGTACCAGAAAGTCCTACTGTTGCATTCAAGCCATGCCATCCAAAGAGAAGCAAGAAGAGAAGGCTGCCATAAAGAGGTCCTCCTTTTACTCTTCCGTTCACCACACCACGTATGAAGAAACGTCCCTAATCCAGCATGCATCACCCAAACCACTTCGAATGAACCTGAAAACTTCCACCGTATCTGCATCCCTGAGAGAGAACACACCCTGTTTCGGAAAATCATCTTCCGACTCAAATGATCAATTGTAAGCACCTTGTTTTTGCCACCAAGCCATGCAAACGCCAGAAACAGGGCGAACCCTTGTGTTTCCAGATATGATGGATGGGGTCTGGGATTCTAGAGGATTGGGGAATGGAGATAACTGAGTAGAATGACTTGACAAAGGATCAATACAAAATAGCATAAGTCCACACCCACCTATCCCAATGCTGAGACACATTTAGTGATCTCAGCATCGGTTAGGTTTCTTCAGCACCGACAGGAGTCACAGGATCCAACCACATGGTCTCCCAGCTTAGAAGCATAATGGGAAACAAGAGGACCTTTCTCACTTGCAATTCCTAACAGGCTAGAGAAAGCAAAATACGGCGGCCTATCCCTGCACCACTTTTCCGACCAGAATCAAACTCAAGAGCCATCTCTAGGGATGCAAGATCTCCCTTTTAAAGAGTATTCCAACTTTTAACATAGCTTTCCAAATACCAAAGGCCCTATAAGATGACTGCCAAGAGAACCAGCCCCCATCTTCCATTGCATACTTGTAGGAACACTTTTCCACAGGCTACCTCCTCCTCCCAAAGCTCCATAACCATTTGCCAAAGGGAGCCAACTTTATAGACTTAAAGACTTCTAAGACGTAACCCTTCATGCTCCTTTGACTTCCAAACCTCTTCCAAACAAACCAAGTTGAACTTATTATTTTTCTTAGCTCCTTGCCAAAGAAAATCCCTTTGGATCCTTTTTCAACCTGTAAATAACACTAGCACATGGTTCTGAATATCGATATTGGAGGGCATACCAGCCCTGCCAAAAATTGATATGATATGGGCTTATTGGATCTATATTGGCCCCTGCCAGACTGTATTCGTTGATTTTTTTTTTTAAGGCAAAATTATTGTAAAAATATAAATGAAATATGGGTGGGGGGAAAAAAAATAGAAATTCAAGAATCTCTAACTTTTTGTTTTTTATATGTATATGATGGTGTCTCTAACCATTCCTTGATAAGAATATTGTTTGTTTGACTTGACATTCTAAAAGTCAACTAAATGGGCCCTAATTGAACACAAATCAAGCTTGATTTCATGAATTAAGGCCCATTTCATTGAAATACAACAAAAGAATATGAAACCACAAAAAGAGTCGGGGGATTGAAGATGTGTGATCTGAATATTGGCATTGTTCCACCCAAAAGCCCTGACAAGAACTTCCTCTCTTGCCTAATTAAGGGTGGCAAATGGGCCGCATAGCCTACCCTACCCGGTTTTGGGCCGGGTTAGGACCTACTAGCTTGGCTCATGAACTGGCTTGAGCCTTGCATGCATGACTCAATCAATTTTTGAGTTGGACTTTGGCTCATGAGCTGGCTTGAGCCTTGCATGCATGACTCAATCAATTTTTGAGTTGGACTTTGGCTCAAGTCACTCAAGCCTAACCTGACCTGGCCCAGCCCAACCTGACCCAACCCAACCCAATATTGTACGATCATGTGCTATGTCCTACAAATATGCCATTCCAACCTTTGGTTTGGAAACCCATACATCTCAAAAGTAGAGGGTTTAATGTGCATAGATGGCCCACATGATCAATGGATCGATTAGGAAAATTAAGGATTTTGTGAGTTTTTGAGCTAGGCCGGGCCAGGTCGGGCCCAGGCCAAGCCAAGTTTTTTTGGGCTCAGGCTCGGTCATACTATGCCAGGCCCATGTCAGGCTTGGGCTAGACTTAGGCCTTGGGCCTTAAGTGTCAAGAAGAGTCTGGCCTATCCTAACCTGGCCCATTGCCACCCTCCAACATTTTACCCAAGGCCTTTGCAAATGTGATAGAGAAAGTGGGAGAACCACAAACCTCAGCCACTTTTGACGAACCATTTAGCAGAATCATTCACAAGTAGTGAGAAATAAGACGAATGCATAGATTCCCATCTCGAGCTTTTCCACTTGATGTCAAAACACAGCCGACTATGTAATGGACAAGCTTCCTATATATGTAATCGCAAGCTTTTTCCATATTAAGCTTGCAAATAATACTGACTTTGCCTGATTTATGTCTGAAATATAATACATTCATGAGCTGAAAAAAGGGTCTCGTCCAAGATCTGCCAGCCATACACGGGGGGGGGGGGGGGGTGGTGTGGTTGTGGTCGTAGTTTCTCTTAGGGATTAAAGCGATGAAGGGTGCGTCTATGTCCTCAGATAATCTCCCTCTCAAATAATACGGAAACGAAGAACACGTCTTCTAAAAGAACTCAGAAAAAGGCGATGGAAAGACCATCTGAACCTTGAGTTGCGTCTTTGCCAAGACTGTTAATAGCTTTGTCCAGGACCTCCTCCTGAAAGGGGCTTTCTGATACATCAATTTGATAAAGAGAAAAGACTATCCAACCTTAGGCCCAAACATCATAAAATAAATGGTCAGAATAATAACTCAAAATCAACTCGCAGGTGACATCTTCCTCAATTCTCCCCTCGGCCCTCATCAGCCAAGAGGATATGGTCATAATGGCATTATTAACACCATGGAAAATTTTGGGTTTTTGTCACCTTTTGGCCACACTACCTGGGATCTCAGCACATTTCATTTCTTCTTGTTTCAAATTCTTTTCCAGCTCAAGCTTCAGGATATGAATCTCCGAAAAATCCTCTTCAAGGAAGGTTCATCTTCTTCACTACTAATAAATTGGATGGCCCCCCATAATTAGATCACCTCTTCCTCAATCGAGACATGGTGGGAGTATTCCTTTTAATTTTCCTACAAGAAACTTTAGTTGCTTCAATCACAACCATGTCTCTAGCCCACCCTTCCACTTAAAAGAAGCCCACCACTCGTTCGCCTTCAGGATGAAGTCCTATTCTTCTAACAATGCAAGTTCAAATCAAAAACCTTCAGACCCCGACGATTCCTCATAAGAATCCAATCCATGCGATATTATCAAGCAGTTATCAGAAACAAAGAGTGAGGAAAACAAAGTGGATAGCATCAAGAAAGGATTCTTCCCAATTGATGGACACCAAAAAACTATTGATCCTTGACAGTCTTTTCTTTTTCATCAAATCATGTCTGTTTGGCTCCAGTAAAGTGGGAGTCAACGAGGTTATGTCTTTCTATCCATCAGAGAATTCACTTATACTTCTAGTGGTCCTACTAGTTGTGATGGTGTCACTCAGCTTTTCATGAAAGATCTAGTAATATTGAAACCACTACCAAGACACCACAACACCGTCCATTTATAATTGCTTCCATCCAATTCCTCTCAGAAATTAGGCTTGCTGCTTGGATCATTGGGGCCATACATGGCAGAAAATGCCCATCGCTGACTGACTTTAAAGAGAGTCAAAACGAAGAAAAGTTGAGCACACTAATCCTCTTTGGTAAGGAAATTTGAATCCCATACTACCAAGATGCCTCCTAAAGCACCACTACACTTTGAAACCCAATTACACTTCTACCTCCCCAAACCAATGAAACAAGACTCATTTCCCAATCCTTTTTTTCAGAGGTTCTGTTGAAAGGAAACTAAGTTCACTTTCTACAACATACACAGCTGCTTCTAGCTTCTTTTATTCAGACATGTCATCCCTCATACGTGTTCCATGAAGAATCTTCATTTCGCATAGCTAATGTTCCCCCCTTCCTAGTGAGGGCTTTTAGAACCTTGATTGGAGGAACTCATTAACAAAGGTCTGCCCATCAAAGGGGAAATATTAAGGACCACCCTTATGCCACGTTTCACCATGGCCTGATCCTACTCATAAAGTTTATCGTTTGCATTCATAAAATGAAACAATGTTTCCATGTCATCATCACTCCCTTCGAACACAAGCCCCACCACTCCGCCCACACATTGCATTACATCAATGATCGTTGCTTGATTCATGGTACGCCGTAACAGCCATTACAAGGCCATAAAGGCTGTTAGATAAAGGTAACAGTGACAACTGTTGCATGTTACAGGGTCGTAACAATCGTACAGCCATTATGGAAAAACTGACCTAATGGTCCATTACAAGCCAGATACAAATTATTTTTTTTTCCAATTAAAAAAAAAAAAAAAACCAGAGAGAGAGAGAGAGAGATACTGTAACGAATATCAAAGCCTATATCATAAAGGTAACAATGGTGGCCATCACAACCACTGTTACCGTTACAGAATACCTTGGCTTGACTTGAGCCTTTAAGTAACCTGCCTATCACCACTGTTAGATGAGAAACAATACTTATCTTCACTCAGCTAAAGAACTTTTCCTTTGATCTAACCTGTGCCACCCATGATTCCTTCTAACTAACTAAATTGGACCCTAAGTGGATTGGGGAGTAGTGAAGATAGGGATGCCAAACAGATGTGTCTCTGTAAGGCTGCAATCGTCCTCTCTTCTCTCCACTTACTAAAGATTCCCTGTTGCAAAAGAAATGGCCACCTGAAGCATTCAAAATCCTCCACCAGTTAGACAAGGTAAGCCCCTAGAGCAGCAATCTAGGGGGATATATGAGTTTCCTCAACAAAGTAAAGGATGAAAAAGTCCTTTATTAGTAGTATTCATGGGTTCGCCTCTCTAGACCTGAAAGGCCCATCACTACCTTTCACATGCATTAACCTCGTGACACAATTTGAGCCTAAATGAGTTGCATGCAACACTAAGTAGCATAAGCCCACACCTAATGAGGAAGCAACGTCCATTTTAGGGACGCTACATGTCGTTGCATCTAAATGTGTGAGATGAATGCCCCTAACCATGTGTTCCTAAAAAGACTAAATGCATGTGGGAGTCTTGAGTGCTGGCACCATCGCAAGTTGATGCCTATACTGATCACATTTTGGGTAAATGTCAATTCAACTAGCAAAGGATTTTGCACTGGCAAGATTACGAGCAGACATTGTCCCCATCACATGATGGGGAAGAAATAAATTCAAATCTTAAAACCGCTTATGCCTTGATAAGTGAAACACCGTCCGTCAACTATCAATAGTCCCCGCTGCCTTGGACCTATAGATTGTGGGCTACCAATTTTGGTACTATCTTCTTCCCAAATGCCTCCTTGAGCGACTCTTCTTCAACAACATCTACCACCTTCCTCAAAATAGCAACATCCACCACCCTCTTGGTGATAACTGATCAATTCTCACAAACAAAAAAAAAATTTAAAAAAAGAAAAAAAAGCGCACACTTTCTAATCACGGATTCTATCCTCCATGGTTTCACCTTCTTAATCTTTATCCTAGCATACTCCACCACCCCAAAATATTCCCCCTTGTTGCAAGTTGCAACAGATTTAGTGGGTCATGCAACGAGTGGTATGTTGTAAAAACGCGCACCCACCAACTCTTATCAAAACCCCACTTCTCTAATTGGACCATTCGCATGATTTCTCTCCCCGTGAAGCACCATCAGTCCATTGCCACTTCTGCCAAACTCAACAATTGTATCTAGATGTTCATGTTCCCCTACCTCTTTATCTGAACTGATTGAGTGTCCCATTTCTTTGATAGCCATCTCTTCTCAACCCACCGAGTGTTAACTTAATCATGAGAGAGACGACCCACCAAGAAGGATTCTAGTCTACTCTTACTTTCTTTGAAGAAAGGTTGAGCCCACTTGGCATTATCTTCTTGCATCACCCAAACCCATCTCTTACCTCCCTTGCCATTCTTCACAACATCAATGGAAATCCCAAGCACTGGCAGTCACGGAGGCTAGGCACTTCAGGGAGAACCAACAAATGCTTAGCAGCTACAACCCTGCTATTAGAGAGCACAAAACACTTTCACTCAAATTACCAACCCTTTTCAGTGGGGGCTTAGTTGCACGATCCTTATAGCTAGGTATCAATCCCACTTCAAATCACGCATCAGACTTGCACTCCAACTTCCTAACAGTTTGTACTTGAAAACATTTTGAAACTAACAACTCCCCCACTCCTGCACTCGAATCTGTCCATGCTTCACTTCACACTTTGTGCAACTATAGGTGGAGGTTTCTTCTTATTTTACAATGATTCTAGGCCATATTTGGCCCTTTGCACCTTCAGACCAGAACCTCCCCATTCAACCCCATCAACTTGTGCAAGTGCCATGACAGCATCCTCTTCTAAATTCCAGCTACATATGCACAAAGCTGAAACCTCTGTATTTCTCGTTGTTCCTTTCACATGGTATAAGTATAACATCCTCTCTGACTAACCAATCATCTTGAAGATGTCCTCCAAAGAAGTTATTGAAGGGTACAGAGGTAGGTAGGAGACAAGGGTCATCCACTCCTGATTGCTGCATTTCCCCTTCCTCTAGCGACAATCCAAGCACCATCTAGTTGCCCAAAAAAAGAGAGTTCAATCAACTTCACTTGATAAGTATTCCTCTTATCGCCATCTCCAGCCTTAGCCGACTCCAGCTGACACCATCATAGCCGACTTTCTTTCTTCCTAAATCAATGGCCCTGCAACGACTCTGTTGAGCCCTAGAAAGAAGAGGAGATCCCATTGGATTTTAAAGTTTGTGGAAATAATGTCTGGAGAAACAGTAACAGTGAGAAAGAAAAAGGAACCAAGCATTTGGAGGGGGAAAAAAAAAATACCAGTGAACCATTTATTAGATAATAATAAGATTTGATTTTTGCAAGAGAAATGCTAGCATGCAGTGCACACTGCATGAGAATTCTATGCAGTTTCCTCAAGGTACATATTGCAAATATGTGGTGATCGAGACTGTTGATCTGTGGGCACTGTGTGGATGGACTACGGGCCAAAGTCAAGTGGTTGGCAACTCCGACCATCCAGTTACTGTGAGTTTTAATGTTTCAATATGGATCTCTGATCTAACCGTTTCTTTTTTAGTCACTTATCAGATGGCTATGAGAGTCCACTCCCCTCAATTCTTGGAATTTCTCTTATTCACATGACAGCCCACCGGAAGAACAGTTACTTCATAGAAGTTTTATGCAGCACCAGCTTGCACACTGGCATTCCTCTTTTCTCAATGACTGGATCCATCTCATAATATGAAATGGCAATGGCATTTCCACAAAAAAAATGTCCAATATAGCAGTTGGAGTAGTCTGCAAACTCCCACTGGTTTCACAGCTGGGGACATGCAACTTTCATGGAAAGACCAACCACTTTCCACGAATGAGAATCCATGGACTACTGACATTTTCCCCTTTCATCAATATCCAAAGTAGTTATTCAGAAAAATGGATGGAAAAATTATACTACATACTTGGGCACAAAGACTATGAACCCGTTGGATCTTATCTTCACTATTCTGGCTTCCGTGTCTGTGGGCCTGCAATGGAAAAGACATTGTATGTTCCAACAATCAACTAAATTAAGGAAGAAAGTTTTCACGGAAATTCGCAAGGCATGATTACTGTACCGTTTCCTGAAATAGATGAGTGTATGAAGCTCCACAGATGCCCGGCTAGCCATCTGGGCATTCCGGTGCCGGTAATTCAAATCTGGAAAAGTCCTAAAATGAGTAACTTAAATATAAGTCATTGAAATGAACTCAGATCAGCAGGAATGGCCGTTATCTTACTGTCAGCAATACTTGTCAGCTGAGGCCTGTCTTGGAAAATTGAAGGTAACTTGTATATTCCTAAAGCTGCAGCAAGCAACCTGTGGACAATAACATCTGCAACAAAGAGAGGGTCCCAACTCGCTTCACTGTCTCATATCAAAGTATCCTATTCAACATCACCACTGCTTACCTATGAAAGAGGATTGCTGAATTGACACTTGATTCATTGGACACGATAGGGAAACATCACACGTGGAAGATGTGTAAAAGATTCAAACCACTGTCTGGCAGACCCACCGTAGATTGGTCTTTGCCTGAAAATTAAGCCAATCAGACAATCTTAACTGCTCAATTTTCGCTCAAATCGTGTGGTTAGGATCACCCGACAAGTCTTCTTTTTTCCCAAGGCCATCCACATACAGTGGGGCCTGCCAGATGAATGGCCCTATCATGTATGTCTTCAATGGGAACCCATGGAACTCACAAGCAGAAAGCATATAGAGAATAAGCTAAGTGCAACTAGCATTCCTCCCCACAAAAATTAAGCCGAAAATTTTAACTATTTCCTTACAAACTATGAACTAAAAACTACACGCAAGAACATTCTGAGTTTTCTATCCAATTAAATGAACAAGCACATCCATGTATCAAATGAAGCAATGATAGAAAGACATCAAAAGAGAAATTGAGGAAGATCTTCAAAAAATCTAAAAAGAAAAAATTAAAATTTTCCTGTTTGTCCAAGAAGAAAAATAAAGTTTATGTTCCAGACTTGCAGAAGACCTTTCCCAACACATAAATACACCAGTACCCTACTACCAGTTTCTAAAAGAGAAAGTGTGAATGATTCCCAATTAGCAAATACATCATTGGCAAATAAGTTTCAAGATGTTATTTATCTTCTTTTTTTCTCCTTTTTGAAAGATAGATATTATTTTTCTATCAATGAACATTTTTAGAGAGAGGCCTTACACTCCCCACTGATTTGTATTGTAAAGCTTAATTGCAATCTGTGTTCAGAGTATCGGTATCATTACTTGTCTCAGTGACCAAGGATACGGAAACAAGTATAGGTACTGCTGATATTATGGTTTACACTAAGAAAAATATCGTTGTATGGGGGAAACATTGATGAAAATTGGGGAAAAGGTGGATTTTTTAAGTGAAACTTAAAGAGATGTTAAAAGACACATGTTAATACATGCAAGAATCAAAATAGTGCAAAAAACAACTATGCATAATAAGTTTCCATTTATAGAGGCCTAACCATGCATTACTGAAAAATTTTAGTATAAAATAATATAAACTTGTAGCCAATCAATTGATCGGCCAATATTCATTAATATGTAAAATTTCCATATTAATTAACAGTAAAAAAAAAAATACATATTTTCCAATATAAAAATGAAAATTTTAAGATTTCACCAATTTCCCCCATTTTTCACTTAAATGTTAATTATTTTCACAACAAATCTATGTCAATATATGATAATCATGCATAGACATGAACTCCCATTGCAATACATGCTAACATTTAAAATATATATAAATAAAGTTTCTATAGATTTTTTGTCACCTTTACGTTCCACCTCATCTATGTTTCAAGTTGATATTTCTCCCCCAAATCCAAACTTCTCAATAAAAATCAAGAGTGATTCAAATCACAAATTCCAAAAAAAAGAAAAAAAAAAATTGTTTTTTTTTTTTTTTTGGGGGGGGTGTTAGAATTTTTCCCAATTTTCTATCAGTTTCCACTATTTACCAAACTTTTACAAGGGATTCTTCTCAAAACATCAATAATATCACCAATATTTTCGAAAATATCGGCGATATTTAGAAAATTTTAAACTGCTAGCAGTTTCGCTATCGCTGACCTGGTGAGACCGATAATATCATCGATATTATCGATAATAACATTGATATTTGGAACACTGGACTTGCGATAGAAGTATTCGTTAAGTTTGGGCAAAAGTGATTTTGGGTGGATTATTCGTAATGAGCTAATTGTTAAGCTGGTTCAATGAAGAAGAGACACCAGTTATGAGAAAGAAACCAATTCAATAACAAGAGCAATAATGTGATGGATGGCTATTCTAGCTTAGGTTAGTATGGTCATCTTGACTCCAAATATGCAAGATACTTTTTTCGTTTAAATGCTCACTAAAATTTTATTGGAAACATGAAGGGGAAAAAAACAACATTAAGAAAGAGCAAAAGATGAGCCAGTTCCAGTGACCCTCTTATCACTCCCTCTTTGGCAATGAGAATTATTAATATTATTTACGAAGGACCTAAATGTTTGATTGATATGTCATCATCACCATCATCTAAGCCTTATCCCAACTAATCGGGGTCAACTACATGAATCCTTTTCCACCATTCCACTATATGAAGGGGCATAACTTCAATTAGACAATGGATCATCAAGTCTTTTGGGCCTTCCCCTTGCCCTTTAAAAGCCTTAAACTTACACTGACTCACTCCTGACTAGTGCAATTCTTGGTCACCATTACACATGACCAAACCATCTGTCTACTTTCACTCATCTTATTACCTATTGGTGCTACTTCCTCATCTTCTTGCATATTCCCTTGAATGCATTCATTTCTAGTTTTATCCTTCCTCGTCTTGCCACACATCCATCTCAACATCTTCAACTACATTCATCCTATGAACATGTTGTTCCTTAACTGCCCAACATTCAATGTTTCAATATTGTTTATTTCTTATAAAGCAAAACCTCAGAAAAGACCAAAAAAAAAAAAAATGTGATTGGCTTGATGGAGGACATGATTGAGGATCCAATGTATTCAGTCAGGCTCAGACCATCCAAGAATCCTCCATTCGAGTTTAGCTTTCTTCTTCAGCTTCTTCTTTTTATTAAGTGATGCTGCTAGTTTTTTACTTTTTATTTAATCGAGAGCGATGATGCTAGAAGGTATTATTAGTCACAGCAATGTTGTACTTGATATATGACCACAATCACAGTATCTCATAGTTTTGGTCAGCAAGGTTCTAAGACTTGACATTATTCAATTGCGCTTGCAGATCTTCTGGGTAAACAAATAAAATTACTGGGAATGAGCAAGCAACCAACATCAACATACTGCCTACCAGCAACACATGCATTGTAAATCAACAATTTCTTGGGTGTCATTAAAGAAATATAAACTCAAACAATAGCACAATGTCAAATATTCGGGAAGCTTATAATATTCGTTTGTGAAGCAGCAGTCCCTCAATATGAAATGGGAGGCATGATATAGACATGTTAACAAATGGGAAGTGCAGAACAAGTGCATATTGAGCAAGTGTTTGCTAGCAGATGCAGAGGAAGAGCCATCAATAAATACTTTGCACCACATCACCATAATGGAAATGAAAAGAATCATCATAGTTGATGAAGGTAGTAGTCATTCATACTTTGCACCATGGGGTACAAAATTCTCATAGATTTATCATTCAGAGCACAAACTGAAGAGAACAAATGCATAGACCATCTTTCATACAGCATACTGCAATAATGGTATTCCAAATCGGTTACGTAATAGCCGTTACGTAACGGTCATAACCGTTACGCGTTAGACGGCCGTAACGGCCGTTATAGAAAAATGTCCCGTAACGGCCCCGTAACGGTGCGTAACGGTCCGTAACGGCCCCGTAACAGTCCAGGAAGTACATTTTTCAAAAAATAAAAATTGGCCGTAACGGCCGATACGGGGGGCCGTTACGGCCCATATCATAACAGTAACGGTGGTGGCCGTTACGGCCACCGTTACCGTTACAGAACACCTTGACTGCAATAGCATGGACACTCTACTAACTAACCTGCATATCGACGTATGGGAGATGTGAAATGAGTATATAAAGGTGCTGCAAGCCCATAATGAAAAAATTCTGGAGGGCTTAGATCTCCACTGCAGAAGTAAACTGCCTAAATAAGCAAATCATAGTCAAGTAACAAGTTAGAATATTTACAGCCAGATACAAAAATAAAAATCCACTTACGCCAACAAAGCTTAAACCAATATTAAATTTTGTTTGTTAACTCTGGTAGAATTACCTGAGTCATGCATCTAGTTGCCAGAATCCGGACCAGCTTATTGAAGTATGGATCATTGCCCTGTCATGGAATTCTTTTGTTACAGTACTTATCGTAATATGCTTGACAGCAGTCACCAATTTTTCATGCTAAAAGCTCTCACATTTATGTTTAAAATGCATGCATCTATTATCATACCACTGCACGATCAAGCGAGTCAGCAAGTGCTTTTGAAGATGAGATATCCAAATCCAAGCCGATAGCAGCAGCTGTTCGCAACAAGGGTTCAAGCATCTCTTTAGTCGGACTTGGATGACGCCTGCAAATATTATGACAGGCCAGTGATATATACAATAGAAACACTAAGAGATGTAAGAAGTGGGAATATTAACGCTCCTTATGCAACTACTCTTGTAATTGTATAGTGAAAACAATAAAATGGCCACATCAGCAAAGGAAGTATGAATAGGAATCTATGGGCACCATGAAAAGACATAACATCAGTAGCAAACCTTAGCAAGGAACACAGAGAAAAATGTTTCAAGATCTTTTCTGCAACAGAAACATTAGCAGCAAGCATGAACTCCTCAATCATTTGATTTGCCTCTTGGATTTGATACATTCCTGCAGAAACAGGTTAAATAGACAAACACAAACAACAAATCAAAAGAAAAGGATCAGGACATCCATGCAACACGGATATGGTGTTAATGGCAGTTGAAACATTCTAAAACTCCATACCAATATCAAGAGGATCGTGGGTCTCAGTGTCAATTTGAAACTTGACTTCTGCAGAAGCCAGAGTCAAAGCTCCTCTTTCAATACGCCGGAGCCTCATAATCTGCCGATACATCATACAGACGTGTGAAATATAAAAATGGAGAATCATGCAGTAGTGTGAAAAATAAAAATGGAGATATCTGCACTAGTCATATAAACCTAGAATCATGAACAATAACAATCAAATTTAAAGCATCGATTCGGATATTATGCATACCTTTGCTAACGAATTCATGTTTCGCAGATCAGTAGTTAATGGATCCATTAAGCGACTGTCAGAAAGACAAGATCACAAGAATGAATAAACTGCTTTAACCTATGAGGTGAGAACTCAAAAGTGCAATTAAATCCTGATACTCGTGACTCAGGATAAAAAGACCAAAGGTAGTAGCAGATTTGAATCTGAAAGTATAGATTTGAGATATTCCATAAAATCCATAAAAGTAAGCCATGCATGCATTAATATCATTTTGAAACTGTCAGCACTCCTCTAACGGTCCGTAGCGGTCCCGTAATGGCCCAATAACTCTCATAATGGTCCATTATGGGGCCGAAATAGTTTCTTTATAAAAATAAAAATATAAAAGGCCGTAATGGCTGTTATGGACCTTATTGTAATGGTAATGGCGATGGCCGACGGCCACCGTTACTGTTATGTTACCTCAAACAGAAGTAGCAAGAATAAATGGTTGTGTATTAATTCACACAAAACATGAAATATGCAGCAGTATCCGATCATTTCCAAAAGGGCCACCAAGCATATGGAAGAAAATACTAACAATACCAACTGAAACAGCTGGAAAACAAAGAAATGGCTGATGAAACCACCTATCATCCATCCTTGCTTGAGCTTCAACGTAGGACAGTGCAGCACAGGACTTGATAACACTTTTTGTGTATCTTGTAGAAATAATCTCCGCATTAGGTGTCATTTCCTGAAACACAAAGAACAAATGTTGAAGATGTGCATTCAGTGGAAACATAATATACCATCACAAAGTCCAACTTAATCTAATTCAAGTACTTAAAAATGAGTGTTTGGGCATAATTATAACCTCTACCAATAATCTGTATGAGTTAACAGAAAATTAAGATGACTTATACTTGCAACATCTAGAGTCCATGGATAGTCAGATTCCTATAAAAAATGTCCAATAAGTGGTTCACATTTGGTAAAAGGCATGCATAGCTAGTGATTGTAATGATAAAGGACAACTTTCTATGACCATGTATCTCAATAAGATAAAGGAAGAATTGTAAAATTGGGACCAAAGTTCCCTTGCCCATCCAAAAGTCCCATTAACCTGAAAGGAACACTGGAATAACACTAGCCAGCTTTTGCTCCAAAAAAAAAAAATACAACTAGTAAGGACCAATCAGCAATTGCCATGTGCCTGTGAAAAGCTACAAACAGAGACGCCAATGAGATAAAGTTGCTTTACTTCGTGCATGACATCTTCTCTTTCTAACTTCTTTCCATTTGTACCCACGAAACAAGAGCAAGAGCTTGTTTTCCAAGATTCTCTACACCCATTTTTATTTTTATTTTTGAAAGGTGAAAAAATTAATTAATTAAACCACTCACACAAGATGAGAAAAGAATACACCCGAAAAACACAAATACAGACGAGAAAGAGAGAGAAGCCAGCTGAAGAAGCCTAAACAAAAGCAGCCCAATCCGAAATGAGACCCTTAATTTTCAAATAACCTCATCGACACCCGCACACTCATTTCAAACGCACCACCCGTTCTGAGCACCCTAGATACCCCAAAAAACACCCATAATAATCAGCCTCATTATGCTTTACCTGCTTTCCCAACTCCTCCCCCACGCCACGCCCACAACAAATCTTCCACCAGCTTTAACATCACCCAATTGAGTATGAGAGAGACAGTACTCCCAAACTTTAAATAGGAAAGGGCAATGGATGAACAAATGGTCAATTGACTCCTCATTTCCCATATAGATCACGCATACATTAGGAAGGACCAAGGATCTCCTCTTAAGGTTATCAATTGTTAGCATGCTCTTCCGACCCCCCAACCAAGTAAACACTGCTACTGGGGGGGAGCCCCATAAAACCAATAATGAAACGGATGAGAAGGCACAGGAGAGCACAGTCTGAAATCAAACTAAGAAGTGACCGCACAGAGAACTTCCCAGATCTCTATCTAGACCAAATATCAAGTCTCCCTCCTGATATGAAGGGTGCACATCCTTTAAAAGATCCAATAACCCAGAGACTTCCACAACCTCACCATCCAACAGGTTCCTGTGGCAAGGGGGAATTCCACACCACAACATCCCATAAAACGAGAAACAGTTTGCCACTAAAATAGACCTATTAATGGCAACGCGAGCCACTTGGGGGAAGAGATCCTGAAAAGCATGATCACCACACTATCCACCGCCCATTACCAAGCGCAGAGGAAATCCCATTACGAACCAAATGAGAAGTCGCCGCAATTGCTTTCCAAATGCTCGAAGCTCTATATAAAGAGGAAGACTTCACAAACCACTCATTTTCCTGCACTCAGTACTTACTGGCAACCATTTCTCTCCACATCTTAACCTACCTTTATTCCAAATTTCCAAATCCACTTACCAAGTAAAGTTGTATTCATATCACCCAAGCTTCTAAGTCCGGCTCCACCCTCATTAATTAGTTTACACACCTCATCCCATTTGAGAAGATGAAACTTCCTACCCTCCTTAGCACCTTTCCAAAAGAAATCTCTTCTTAACTTTTCAAGTCTCTCTATGACCAACTTGGGACATTTGACCAACTTGGGACATTTGACCAACTTGGTACATTTGAATAAGGACACTAAATATGCATATTGGAGAAAGCGGACATGATAAGGGTCAAGCACCCTCCTAAGGATAGGTACCTACATTTCCAAGAAATTTCCTTTCAATTCTGTCTATCACCATGTCCCATAGATGAATAGGCAGCTTTCCAATGCAAAGAGGGAGCCCAAGGTATGTGGAAGGGCAGGTCTTCGTCTTGCACCCAAAGACGCGCTAATCAGCTAAGATCATCTTGAGCAACATGAATCCCAACATTTCAAATTTTGTTGCATCGATCTTCAAATCAGAGGCAGCTTCAAAACACACAAGCAACTTCCACAGATTGTCCATCGAATCCTCCTCTGCATCACAAAACAGAATCGCATCATCTGCATACCAAAGGCGAGAAATCTGACCACTATTGGTTGAGACTTTGAACACATTGAACAGCCCATTCTCTTCCCCTTTCTGAAGCATCATGCTACGAGCCTCCCCAATCACTACAAACAAATAAGGAGACAACAGATCTCCCTGCCTTAGACCCCTAGATGCTTTAAAGTATCCTTGAGGCAACCCATTAACCATGGTGAAGAAAGACACCAACTGAACATAGAATTGAATCCACACCCTCCACATTTGACCACAACCTAATCTATCCAACATGTAGTCCAAAAACCCTAAAACCACATGATTGTATGCTTTCTCAATGTCCTACTTGTAGACTATCCCGCTCCTTTTCTCCTTATATCTGGAGTCGATACATTCGTTGACAATTAAGGCACTCTCCAAAATTTGTCTGCCCGCAACGAACGCACCCTAAAATTCTGAATTAACCAACAACAGAACTCCCTTGAACCTATTCACATAGATTTTGCCAGGATTTTGTAAGGGCCTCCTAAAAGGCCAATCGGTTTGAAGTCTTTTAGTTGCTCTGCCCCTTCTAATTAAGGGATAAGGGCTATAAAGGTGGCTTCAAGCTGACTACACTCATAAATTTCCCTAATATATTCCATCACATCCTTTTTCACAACATGCCAATACCTCCTAAAAAAGATCAAGGGAAAGCCATCAGGACCTAGGGCCTTGTCTCCGCACATAAATTTCACAGTTGCGAACACCTCTTTCGAGAAAGGCTTTTCGGGGTCGGAAGCATCAAAAGGGGACAACTTAGAAAGAAGTAAACTGTCAAGTTTTGGCCTCCCCCAAGTTTCAACAGTCAGCAACTTCTTGTAAAACAAGACAATCGAATCGCAAACCTTACTTTTATCTGAAATTCTCACCCCATCAACATCAAGGCTGGAAATTTTGTTACCACAAACTCGAGCACTAGCAATAATATGGAAGAAGCGGGTATTTTTGTCACCTTACTTAAGCCAAACTGCCCTTGATCTTAGTCTCCACTTTATTTCTTCTTCCTTAGCTCGATAGCATACCATGAAGATAAATCTGCTCATTTAATTCTACCCTCCACTGAGAGCCCTCCTACCTCTTCAAGAAGATTAAGTGCATGAATCCTGATCGCCATTTTATCGAATTTTGTCTCCCTCTTACCTAGTGCGTCTTTCTTCCACTCCTTGATTATTTTTTTCTTCTAGCATCTTTAGCTTTCTGCTAATCTTAAAACCAACATGGCCTTCAACCAAGAAAGACACCCACCAATATTCCACAAGTTGGTCAAATCCCTCAATTTCTAGCCATGCATTCTTAGATCTGAAGGGCCTTAGGCCCCAATTTTCTTTAAGAACTTCTAAAATAATAGGGCGATTGGTCTGATGTAGTCCTTAGAAGGCCCCATTGGCAAGACAATCTACAGACAAACAAAATTTGTTGAGGCGAGAGAAGGTTGGTTGTTCCTGACAATTAGACCATGTAAACTTGGCCCCCTCTAAAGGGAGATCCACCAGCTCGTATTGGGCCACCCAATGAGAAAATCTAGACATGCTTCTTGACAATTTGACTCTCTGGATTTCTCAAAAGAAAACCTTACCACATTAAAATCTCCCCCAACACACTAGGGGTCCTCTCACTTCTGCCTGACACAGCTCAATTCTTTCCAAAACTACTCACGAAGACTATACCAGCAGCGACCATATACCGCAATGAATACCCACTGAAAACCAGAAGATATATCACACAGAAGAACGAATAGAAAAATCCTCAACAAAAGAGTCTAGTTTTTTTCCAGACATCAACTGATCCCCCCAACTGACCCAGTGAAATCCACTCCTTATTTCTAACCCCTAGATGGAATCAAGCATACCCTTGTTGACTTGTTGACGCTTGGTCTCTTGCAAAGCTATAATTTTTTCCTTTGAATGGTTACACGTTTTTATAACCCCAACTTGCAGCCCAGACCCCTCACATTCCAAGATAAAATTATCATTTAACCCCGTCTTGCCAATCTTGCCCTCTTGCCACTTCTCGATTTTCCTGCAATATTGTAATTAATAGAGCATTCCAAATTTAACAACTCCTTCCACCCTCGAGGAGATTTCTTGGGTTTGAAGGCCTATAACTCTTATTGGCATAGAGCTTCTTTTGCATGGACAAAATGAAAAAACGCATATACATCGAAATTCCAACCATCCCCCCACCCTTACCAGGATATCTTTGGCACATCGAAATTGCTCGCCCAAAATGATGAACCCATTTATGTCCTCAACCTCTAAAATAATGTTCCCACTGTCAAGCATCTGCACCGCATCTGAGACTACTCTTACCTTTTCTGCGCAGAGGGGAGTGACCACAAGGGCTTCTTCGAGTAATTCTCCCACAAAGCAACTGTCCTCCAGCTGCAATTCCCCTTCCTCACTAGCATCTACTTCTTGAATGTCGTCAACGATGGATTCTTCTTTGCACCTCTCCATAACCTCCTAATGCTGCTCCGCGGTGAAGATATCCTAAGAATAATCCTTCCATAGAGAAGCTTGTGAACTGCTCAGCAGATCCCCCTCACAGGTTATCATCCTGCTATCAAAGGAGAAGGATGCAAAACCTTGTCTTGCAAAAATTCCCTAAGATTCCTGAGGAGCATCCGAAGATCAAATATGTGGCTTTTGTTTATACCAAAATAAATGGGGCAAGTGGGTTTCCCACATGCATTCCTGGGTCACATGAGTGAAAGAAATAAGAGCGGTGGCACGTGTTAGTGATATGGCTAAAGCCAAAGGCCCTAGGAATTCATCCACAAGTGTTTCATCACCCAACCCTTCATCCGAATTATCACTTGCCTCCTCTTACGACATGTCACCATCCCGGACTTCTCCACTATTCGAATTTGAAAGCGCGCTACAGCGTTACCACGTATCCCGATCCAAGTTCCCTTCCTGGAAAAATAAAAATAAAAATCGTTAGCTTCGGATGCACGTATCTGCTTCGGGGCTAGTTCAAGACCCGAACCTCTCTCAAAACGTAGGTTCGGAGAGAAGTTACTATTCTTTTGTGCTCCTGCTGTATACTGAATGCCACGCGTTGCTCTAGGAACAACAGGCTCCTCACCTACCTCCTCCGCACTAATAATCTTCTCGCACGAAGCCTTCTCGACATCCGGTGCTCTTGCATCATAGGTGGCGCGTACACCACCCCCAGCCCGTCATTCATGGCCTCCCAACTCGACCCTATTATCCCTCATCTTGCAAACTTCCCCCTAATGAATCGGGAACCCCATCAAATCATCCTTCTGCACCCTCAGCTCCACTCTTCTATCCCTAACGACGACGGTGACAAAGCTTGGAATCCCCAAACCTTTCTTCTTTCCAACGTGGACCCTGACCACCTTGAGTTCCTCTCCATTGTCGGGTCAATTGCAAGAACCTTCCCCAAACAAGAGGTTATCATCGTGAAAAACTCGAAGAACTAGAATTCCAATGGAACTCCCCAAGAGGAACCATGCATCTTCTTTGCCAAATAGGGAAAATTCCTCCCACCAATATATCTGATAAATGAGTCTGCCTCTATAAATGGCAACAGCCATTAACAATTGATCCAGATTCTCCTCCTGGCGCAGACAAACCCACACCTCATTGTAACTAATCAGTTTGATGGAATACTCCTATGATAAGCCACAACAATCTTCCAATTGTTGTTGAATCTAAGGCAAGGTTGCATTTTCTTTTGTCACTACCACTACAGACCACTACAACTTCTCCCACAATTTATGAATTACCTTCGACTGCATGTGGACTACAAATGCATCGTTAGAACCTACCTTCGATGCCCATTTATGTGCCTCTTCCACCGATACATTTTTCCCAACTTCTAATCTCTGCTTTTGATCCTCAGATGACATCCCCTCCAACAAAGTTGTCTCCCCTCTTTTCGAATTCCGCGATCCATGCTTTCCTACAACCGCATCTCTATAGGATGGAGGTCCCTTAAACTAAGAAGATCCCCGATGGTCCTCTTGCAACACCGACACTTCCTTCTCAGACCTAATACATGTAGTACCTATCAAGTTTGATTCAAAATTTCTTGTCCTCCTTGTTCCTCATTCCGGGGCCAAAGTAAGCCCATTGAACCATGAGCTTCTTCCCCCCAAAGATATCGTCATGTAGTATCGAAACCGCTTGAGTTAGGTCCTCTGAGCTCATCCACACGAACGTGAATCCCCGGTATGCTGCAGTGAGCCGATCCCTAGGTATAACCACCTCCATCACTGCTTCCGCTCTCCCAAACACCCGTGAGAAGTTAATCAAGAGCTAGCCTTCAGGAAAGCCAGAGATGTAAAGAGTGGGAAATTCAGATAAGGGTCTCCTCCTACGTGAATCCTTCTCCAATTCGAGCTTCCTTCTTAAGACTATCGTCCAAGTTCCACCCCCTTACTCTCCCGAGTTAGCTTCCCATCTTGCCTCTCCTTCCGTCTTGTCTGCATTTTATCTCCCCGAGCAATCAGCTCCTGGCGAACATCCCTTTGAGCTTCTGGATACGAGATGATTTCTCATATCCTTATCCACGTTCCCCTTTTTCCGCCATTTGACAGCCCTTTTTATGCCATTCGTGATATTTCCAATCTTACGCTCCAAAAAAAATAATAATAAATAAATAAATAAACCCTAAACCTCATTTTGGGGCAAAGAATACATACGATGGGACCCACCTAATGGACAGCTTTTATCTTGTACCTGTGTGCCATAAGGGTACACATTCTGGTGTGTAGATGGGCACCCTTGTAAGAGCTAAGCTCCATGTGTTATAATACAAGGGGCTAGACTCGAGTGATGGTTAACCCCCATTTCAAAATTTGGTAGGGACTTATCCATCATATGCATCGCAGAGTTTTAAGCCAATCCAGACTGTCCAAATGATCCAATTGTGGATGGGGCAACAGCCACAAAACCTAATTTGACTGTTTGAATACATGTAGCTGTGTGCCAAATGTAAGGAGGGTGAGACCCCACCAAAATGGTGGTGAACTGCCACAGGATTCCAGTCATAAAAGAAAGGGAGTAAATTTCAAAAACTACCCTTTTTTATTTATTCAAAAAGTTATTGGCAGATGGGGTCTTGATGTAGGTGTGGTGCCTTTGAGGAAGGGTAAGTGGGCAAGATGTTTAGGTCAACCACCTAATTTTGAAGTCAACCAAAACTATAAGGAAAATAATGTGGTTTTCTCAAAGATAAACTAGATAGATATACTCCACCTAGAAAGCAGCACATAAGATAGACAAAAAGTTACTATGGTATGTTTGTACATCCATTTTAAGAACACTCTTTCAAGAAACAAAACTCATGTGACCAGCACAGAGCCAAAGTTCAAATTAAAATATTGGTGAAACTAAGTTTTTCACCTAGAAAACTACAGATAACAAATGACAGCAATATACAAGGATTATAGATTGGACAAGAATACTATATTTGGCAATTCCAAAGGAAAAAATGAAGAATGTACCCAAATAACAGAAAAGGCCAGCCTCTCCACATCAGATCGAAGAGAACAAATGTCTGCAAGAATAACATTACATCTGAAGAAGTAAGCAGACCATTTTAGTGGCAAAGCATCAATACCAACTGCATGTAAATCCAAACAATCCAAAAAAATATGCAATGACCACCCAATCGCCTGAAACAATTATCCAAGAAGAAAAATCACCTTCCGTTAAGGGTTTTGGAAGCATGTCAATTCGACGTTCAACAAGATAAACAGATGTGCCCCTCTGAGAAGCTTCTTCATCAAGCGGGGTGCCAGGATGAACAAAGTTTGTCACATCAGCAATATCTGGTATATATCAAGGATTTACATCGAGAGAATATCTAATTCTTTAAAGTTGTAATAACCATGTGCTATAGGTGCTCTAAGATTATAAAGACAAGTAACAACACCATCAAATGTGATGTCTTCACAATTTGAGACACTATGTCAATGCTTTATCATGGACTCTTCAGAGGAAGATTTCCTGAAGGGAGTGAAAACATGTCTGAAACTAAATGCCGTACCATCGAAATTACATAGTGCTACAGCATAAAAGCCAAACTAATTAATCTTAGTAATAAAAATTTGCAGTAGACACCTCTAACATTTATCAGCATACCTAGATAAAGGACAGCATCCACGAACACTGAAATGTGTTTCAATAACTTAAATACAATCTACATGTAGCATCCAAAAACATGCTAATTGATTCATTCCCCCAGACCTATAGACTCCTGCAATTCTAATGAGGTGGAAGTCGGGGCACTGTTGATGGGTCTTAAGGAGTTAAGACCAAGGTTATCTGGATTATGGGTTGCTTTGGTATGTGGTACAGGAACAGGTACGCACTACGCTACTTCCTCCAATATGTGGTACACTAGCGGTAGGATCATGTGCATCACTCCAATACATACACTGTGCATGCAATATAGTTTTATATCTGAATTCATATTGCAATTTATTTATGAATGATGAATGTTATTGTTATAGACCCTTCATAGTTAGTGTTACAACTAAATACATAAAGGTATAAATCTCTACTTTGTAAATATAAATTTGTATTAACTTAACCAATAGTAAGAACAAAGAGCACTAATTCGGTTAACTAAAAATAGCGATCTGGATCGCAAATGACCGGGTAACTAAAAATAGCAATATGGATCACGAATGACCCATAATCCAGAACGCTCAATTCAGAACGTTAATGCAAGAGGTTTCACATTTTAGGTAACATTGGTTAAGACATCTCCGTGGGGATCGACTACCATTAAAGGTGATACATCCAGTGTGATTAATTGGGTGACTCCAAGGGCCATACTGCTGAAGGTTAGTAAACTGGATCTATGAGGTTAGGCAGACGTGTGATGCTAGGATGTTCTAGGTTTTTCTTTCTAAGGGTAACAAGAACTTTAATGGAAAAGCATTGAGAAGGCGCAGTTAATTATAAGGAAAGCAAAAAAAGCTAAATTACAATCCTTTAAACAGTTTATACATGATGCCCATTCCACCACAAAGGATTTCGCCCTAAAGAACACATCCTCCCCCCTGCTAGAGACATTTCAAAAGCATCTCTCATTTCTCTCTCCCCAAGTCGCCCACCCGACAGCTAGAATGGTCAGTCTCCAAAGAGCAGTCTTCCATCTCCCAAGTCTCATATTGTGCCAACTTGAGAGCAGTGTTTAAAATAGTGAATAGCATGTAGCATAGCGTTCACCCCTCTGAAGCGTGAGGCGTAAGCTACATAGCACATAGCACAAGCTACATGCTACTTTTACCCCCTTTTTTTATCAAAGTTTTGCTCTTGATTGCACCAATTCATGATATTTTGCACCAAATTAGGCTGATTAATAATAAAATTAAAAGCAATTTCATGATACTTGGTGCAACCAAACACCACCTAAAGTGATAGGAAAGGGCAATGATTAAATATAAAGGTAAAGAAAGAACACCGAAACTGATTTAATAATGTTACTAATATTATTTTACTAAAAGCATTGAAAGGATTAACTAATTTTTTATTGCTCCCAGTCCTAATGGATTTCCTGTAGTGTTCTTCTAAATGTGTGTCAGAAAGCAGCATCAGCGTGCGAAACGCATTCAGAAACAAAGATTCAACAACGAAACATGAAATCAAAGGTGGACGGTAAAAAATAAGGGTCAGCATCTTCCCAAAAGATCGGATGAAGCCTCCACAGAGATAAGCGAGGCTTTTGAATCTAGTCAAGGGCTACACAAAGGTAAAGAGATAATAGGTGAAGATGGAGAAGGAGAATGGATTACTGTCAACAAGCGAAAGGCTACCAAAAATCCATTGCATAAAAGGGAAGGTGGTTCTCTAATCGAGTTCCCTAACCTCTTCGTCCAAGGCTACCCGGATGGTTGGTTACCTATAAATTTCTCCAAGATGTTCAGCCAAGCCGGAGATGTTATGGGTGTGGTCTTACCTCAACAGCGAGGAACTAGGGAGTTGTGGAGCTTTGCTTTTGTTCGAATGAAAATGGAAGGGGAGTTGCAAAAGGCGGTGAAGCTGTTAAATGGAGAGCGATTTGATATAGCATGTCTTTCTATGAGAAAGACATGCTATATCAATCCCTTTATCTCATAGCACAGGCCCCACATCCCATGGGTTAGGATCTCGGCCAAACTCCCCTCATGGGCCTGACTTCACATGGGTTCCGCTTCACACGAGCCACCTGCCTCACATGGGTGGGGCCCACCTCACACAAGCCGCCCACCCCGAGTGTGCCCCTACATCCCATAGGCCACCCCACTCGAGCCCGATGTAAAAATGCCCTGGCATTAGTGAGCTTCACAGTAGGCAATAGGGAAAGGGTGCTCTTTTGGGAATATGTTTGCCTAGATGATATGTCTCTCTACTCCCAAGTTCCCTAAGTTGGCACTTCAAATGCGAAATCTATTGTGGCCGGTTGTTTTTCGACTCTCAGAAAGATGGTGTGGCCTCCCGCTTGTAGAAGAGAAATCTTTCTAGTGATAAGTTGGAGGAATTTTTTAAGGTTTTTGGCGAAGCTTCATGGGGTTTGACTTACTTTGGGGGTGGAAGACTCTTTGTTTTCGAATCTGAAGTCGAGCAAATTCTTTGTCCGGTCTTTATATAGATTTCTCACTTCAAAGAGTGTGGCTTCGGGGCTGAGTTCATCGGCATTTGTTTGGAGCTATGGTGCTCTTCCAAAGATAGATGCTTTTATGTGGTTGGTGAGTAGGAATCGGGTGCTCACTATTGACAATCTCCAAAAGAAGGCAATGTACATTCCCAATATGTGCTCCTTGTGCCTTGGTAACGCAGAATTGGTAAACCACTTGTTTATTCACTGCTTGCTTGCTAGGTCCATATGGGAGTACTTCTTGGGTATTTTTAAGATGTCTTAGGTGATGCCGGGAAACATCAAGGATTTATTTCTTGCTTGGCACAGTGGTGGGTACAGAAGAGAAGGAAGAAGTTATGGAGGCTTTCATTGTTGGCCATTTTGTGGTCCTTTTGGGGAGAAAGAAATAATCAGTGTTTTTAGGACAAGACTGGATCGGTTATCTTATTAGTCGGGAGGGCTAAGACCTATGTAAAAGAATGGACTTTTAATCTAAATATCCCCCCAGACTGTTTCTTTTAGTTGTTTCGGGGATCCAGTTGTACCTTCAACGCTTGTGGCAGTTTTTAATGAAACTTTTATTTTCTTTCAAAAAAAAAAAAAAAAGTCACTACATTTTGATTAGGTAGGGAAATAATTGACAAGCAACCAACCAAGTTTTCCTTAGGCAAACAGCTTAAGCTATGTTGAGATATCAACTACTCAATTGTGATTCTTAACTAAATTTCTTACTCAAGAAAAATGTTACTTTGGACACCATCTCCTTCCTTGCTTCCAAGAGTTCTATTAGAAAGACATGCAGTATTTACTTTATCTATTGCATAAACTTTGGAGTTTGGAATCACTGTTCAACTCGAAATATCTCCAAAGGAATCTTCCTTACATCAGTTTGTGTGTGTGTGTGTGTGTGTGTGTGTGTTAGGTAGACTGCTATAGCATTGATAACGAATTAAGGGTGTCGGAGGATACGAACTCCCACTTCAAAATTTCCATTTGGAAGAGGTGTGCAGTGTAATGCATCATCTATATCCTTGCAACCTGCAACAAACAAAATCAACACAATATATCATGATTCATGAATGAAAACAAAAACTATCAAGAAAGTTGGCCACCTTAGAAATTAAAAACAACAAAAGAAAAAAAGAAAGTATACTAGTGATATACCAGGTGGGTCCACACTGAAGACTTGCACATGTCGCAAATCCTGTCTATTGGGATTTTCCAAATCTTCTGGAGACAATGTCCAAGGTAAGGGTGGCAAGCAAGCCAAAACTTGTACAGAAAATGGTCTTGAATTGATGTCATTCTCAATCAAGACAACCTGAAGTATGCACAATGATGAATGCCATGAAAAACTGCTGAAATTCTTCTGTGGGTCAATGATCTTATCTTCAATACTAACAACAATGTGGATATGCAACTAATCACACGGATTGGAGCAACCAAAGAGAAATAAATAAAATGTGTCCCTGTTTCATCATGTAGAAGAATAGTTAATGATAAGCACAACTGAACTTGCCTCACTTTCAGTATCTCTGTCTCCAATTTCTCCAATAGTCCGTATATAATGACCAGATGGATATCGAGATAAACAATCCCAGGAATCAACAGCAACAATAATTCTCTTGTCCAGAAGATTCCCAAGCTGTCGAGTTTGAATCCGAATCTTAGGAATTCTGCGATCTTTGGAGACAAATAACGCATGTGCAACACCACCATTACCTGCAGGCATGGGCATTGGCTCCAAAGACCCACAATAACTGCAGAAAATCATGCCATGTTACGTGAGCAATGCATTCATGACAGAAAGATAACACAGTAAACAGTATAGATAACTCAAAACTGTTCATAGATAGCTCAAAACAACGCCAAGTTACACGAGCAATGCACTCAAAACTTTTTTTTCTTTTTCTTTTTTTTTTCTTTTTTTTTTTTTTTTTGTGTGTGTGCACAAGTGTAGGAAAAAGTCAGCTTAGGGTGTAAACAACCAAAACTGCCAGAAGAATGAACTGAAACAAATTGCCAAGGAATTGGAGAACACAATGTATAAAGCAAACACCATATAAGGAATGGATACTGAAACCATTAAGAAGTTCACAACACAAACCAAACTGAGCATTGCCTTAAGCAAAAAGATGATGCGCAGTCCAGTGGTAACAGTACCACTGTAGCTCCAGCGGCACCAACTACATATGGAAATCGCATGATCTATTATAGATATTTGACCCATCCATCAGATGTGTTGCCTTGCGCTACCCATTGGTCTCAAAAATCAGGCCAAGAAAACTCCAGTAAGATAGCACAGGGAACAAGTTGAGAGGGGACGTCCACCTTTGATTTGAGTGGGGCCCCACCATGTTGTGTATACACAACCCAGGCCATCTAGACCCTTCGCCTGCCATGAATGAAGATTCAGGACAAATCACGCTGTTCTGCAACTCAGGTGGGCCCCGGTAAAAATCAAGGGTAGGGATCCCCTCCCACCTTGTTCTCTATGTCATGGCCCACCAGAATTTTGGTTCAAGCTGATTTTCAGATCTTTGGGGGGGGGGGGGGGGGGGTTGCGCAACTGATGGATGGTTGGATGGGATAGATCACGTGGGCCCCACATTTGCCCGGTAAGCTTAAGGTGGCACCAGTGCCATTGGAGGGCACCTCCAAGAAGATTGCCCCCCTTATGATTGCAGTCAGTTTCAAAAGAAGTGTCATATTTGAGTGCAAAACAAAATAAATTTCAAAAGAAGTGTCATATTTGGGTGCAAAACAAAATAAACATTGGCCATGGAAAGGAATCGGTGAATCCGCAAGCATTCAGAATTTCCGTTGTTTATGGGGATGATTCCACTTTGTACATTCTGCTTTTTCCTTCCTCAATAAAAAAGCTATCCTTTAACGACCAAAAACAGCAGAGTTGAAATGAGTGCAACTGCAATTCCGGGAGGTACTTCCTCATTATGAATCATAGGAAACATCACTTACTTTTGTCATTTCCACTTGATTAAACCAGCCATTCACATTTCTATTCACCCAAGCATCCAAACATGACCTTCATTAATATAGTTCCGATCCAGCCATTATATCATGGCCCTATCAGGTCTGATGTTTATTGGAATTACTGTGTTGAATTGTGGATTGGTTTGGAAACTCAGCCTAGAAGCACTGGAAAAGGTGTAGTAGGTGGATCTAAGCTAGGCAGCCAGCCGTACAATTTTTGCCAAGAAATCATGACAATTCCTATTCTGAATGTGATTTTTATTTTTTGAAGGTTAATGATTTCATTCAAAACTGCCTGGCAACAACCCCAAGGATAAAGCAAACATTACAACCCAAGGTTGACTGAGCAAAGGAAACATCACAATGACTAATAGAAGCTGCCCAATTAATTACATCCCTTTTAGACTTCCAATACACTTCTTCCCAAGGCCCCGATCTATTCCGAAAACACCATGCACTGCTTTCCCCCCAAGTATTCCAAAGGACCGCAAGCAAACTCAAACGCCATAAAGATTGACACTCCTTGGCCAGCTGCAACTCATGCCAAAACTGGAACAGATGATCAACTAGAGGCAGCATCACCCAAGCAAAACCAACATACAAACAATGGATAAATAAATGATCAATTGATTCCACATCAGCCATGCATAGGAGGCAAATGTTAGGGAGAAACATATCTCTCTTCTAAAAGTTCTCTATGCAAGAATGCGTTCTCCCCCAACTACCAAGCAAAAGAGGCAACCTTGGGGGCCTCCATAGAACCAAAAGGCATGAAAGAAATCTCCATTTGATTCATTCCCCACAACCCTAATTTTTTAGTAAAGAGATTTAACCGAAAATTTGTAGGAAGGTGAGGCACTCCACACTAGAGAGTCCGAAGAAGACGGAGAGCGCTGGATATTTTGAAGTCGCTCCTTCAACCTCACAACGTCCTCCACCTCTTCTTCTAATAAATCTCTTCGACATGGTGGACACCAGACTCCCCCGCCTCCATCTAGGAAAAGAACGACTAGCCACTGAGATGTTTTTAATAGAAGATAAATCTAGCCAGGGCCTGGGAAATCCACCTCCAAGGGCCTAACACCACACCACGGGTCCTCCCAAAATCGAATACGAGCGCCATCACCAAGAGAGAGACAAGCTAGATTTGACTACAAAAGCAACAGAGATGATGGCTTCCCAAATACCCGAAGTTTGATAATGCGAGGATTTCTTAATATCCCATCCCCCCTCTTCCAAACCATATTTAACCACAACAACTTCCCTCCATAACTTGCCTTCCTATTCCTCGAATCACCACCACCACTTTCCTAGGAAAGCAACATTCATAGCTTTGAGATCTTTAATTCCCACTCCTCCTTCAGCCAAAGGCTTGTACACCTCTTCCCACTTAAGTAAATGAAACTCATGCTTGTCTTCATCCCCATGCCATAGAAAATCCCTACGCATTTATCAAATCTGTCTAACACCGACTTCGAGCATTTATTTAAGGACATAAAAAATGATGGAAGGGTCGAAAGAACCGTCTTGGCGAGAGTGATGCATCCCGCCAATGACATGTCTCCCTTTCCACTTGGATAACCTCCACTTGAACCTTTCAATCACGCTACTCCATAAATGTTTCAGAGGTTTCCCCAAGCATAATGGAAGACCCAAAGAAGTGGATGGGAAGGAACTTGCCCCGCACCTGAATAAAGATGCAAGACTCACTTCTTCCTTGTATAGTCTTATGCCAAGCATCTCACTCTTCCCCTCATTAATATTAATATAAAGCCCTAAGACCTCTTCATAGTATCCCAAGATCTTCCTCAAATTTGTCATTTAAACATCCACATCACAAAATAACAAGGTGTCATCCACAAATTGTAAGTGGCAACTTGATGCAGGATAATTAACCACTTGCTCTAAAAGCTCGAACTGTTATAGTATAGCGAATTAATCCCTTTATCGCATAGCCCAGGCCCCACATCTCATAGGTTAGACCTCGGCCGAACCCCCCTCGTGGGCTCGTGGGCCCCAAATCACATGGGCCGCCCACCCCGAGTGTATCCGCATCCTATGGGCTATCACACTCGAGCCCAGTGAGAAATGCCCCTGCATTAATCACCCCCGATGAGGAGTCTCAAACATGAGACCTCCCCCGTGGGCCCCAAATCACATGGGTCACCCACCCCGAGTGTGTCCCTGCATCCCACAGGCTACCCCACTCGAGCCCGGTGTGAAAATGCCCCTGCATTAATCACCCCCAGTGAGGAGTCTCGAACACGAGACCTCCCGCTCTAATACCAATTTGATGCAAGACAATTAACCACTTGCTCTAAAAGCTCGAACTGTTAGAGTATGGTGAATTAATCATTTTATCTCATAGCTCAGGCCCCACATCTCATGGGTTAGGACTTAGGACCTCGGTCGAACCAACGACCCCCCCCCCCCCGGGGCCCCAAATCACATGGGCCGCCCACCCTAAGTGTGTCCCCGCATCCCACGGGCTACCCCACTCAAGCCTCGTGTAAAATGCCCCTGCATTAATCACCCCCGGTGAGGAGTCTCGAACACGAGACCTCCCCCGTGGGCTCCAAATCACATGAGTCACCCACCCCGAGTGTGTCCCCACATCCCACGGGCTACCCCACTCAAGCCCGGTGTGAAAAGGCCCTTGCATTACAGCTTCTAATTCCATCAGCAGAATAAGCACCACCTCTTGGCCCTTTGCTAACATTCTACCCAAAGCATCTGCAACTACTATAAACAAAAAAGGGGAAAGTGAATCCCCTTGCCTTACACCTCACGATGCTTTAAAAAAGCCTTTTGGCGAACCGTTAACCAAGACCAAAAGAAAGCAGACGACACATTCTAACATGCAACGAAGCCATTTACTCCTACAACTTATCCTTTCAAACATATACTCCAAGAAGCCCCAATCCACATGGTTATATGCCTTCTTGATATTAGTTTGCATACCACCCCTTTAATACGACTCCTCAATTTTCTGATATGACTGTGGATAATAATGTTCTGAATCTATTAGCCAATACCTTCACCAAGATTTTTTAGAGACTTCCAATGGAGACTACTTAGCTGAAAATCTGATAATGACTCTGCCCGTCGCTTCAAGATTAGTGCTAAAAAAATAAATAAATAAATTTTAAATTTAAAAAAAAAAAAAAAAAAAAAAACTCTTGCGCAAACTCTACTACCTCCTTTACTGTTTCCCAAAAAACCTTATAAAAAGCAATAGGAAATCTGTCGGGACCCGGAGCCTTATCACTACCTAAATATTCTATGGCACTCTTGATCTCTTCTTCCACAATTGGCTTCTCAAGAGAATCCATGTCCACCACCGACAGTCCTCGAACAAGCAAATTGTCTAACACGGGCCGCTTCTAACTATCATTGGATAATAGTTTCACGTAATAATCAATTATAGCATCACAAACTTTATTCTTCTCTTTTATCTGCTCCCCATCAACCAGGATATTGCTGATCTGATTTTGTCTTGCTTGCACGCACTCCCTATCCCATGAAAAATGAGGTATTTCTGTCTCCTTCATTGAGACAAACTGCTCTCGATCTTTGCCTCCACATAATTTCTACTTCTTTAAGGTATTTAGAATACTCCGCCAATAAAATCAATCGTTTATTCCGGTCTTCTACTTATAGTGCAGCCCCCTCTTCTTTAATATCGAGATCGAGTTCACTAATTACACTTTCAGCCTTCTCGACTCATTTAGTAAAAAATCCCTTCTTTCATTCAACTAATTTCAACTTTAGACATTTAATCTTATGGGCTTAGTCAGTATTCAGCCGAACCTGAGACCAGACAGGATTGCCATCATCTTCTAACAATATGATCAAAATCCTCCACTTCCAGCCAAACAAGTTCAAATCGGAATGGTTTGGGGGCCCCACTATCTTCCAACACTTCTAGCAGCATTGGACAGTGATCTGAAGTTGTTCTAGACAAGTCACATAATTTAACAAGAGGGTATTTGTCCACCCGATCTGCAGAAGCCATGAATCTATCAAGCCTGGCCAAAACTGGATATTCCCTCCCATTTGACCAAGTGTATTTTGCCCCTCCCATTGGAATATTGATCATTTCATTCTATCCAAACCCATTATCCAAAACATTTGATACTTCTGGTTTCCCATCCTCCATTATTCTTCTCATGAATAAACCTGATTACATTGAAATCTCCCCCAAAGCACTAGGGAAGGTTATACATAGCTCTGACTTGATTCAATTCTGTCCACAAAAGGTCTCTACGATTCGGAATACATGGGCCATATACTGCTGAAAACAGCAACCTATACTGTGAACATGTATACCTGAAGACTGTTGACACTGAGAAGGTCCTGACGTAGTTTCCCTCAGAGCACCATATATGATATATCTCTGTTCCAAGCAACCAACACCCCCCTGCCAGGCCTTCCGCATTCAACACTAACCAGCCTTTGTTCTTTATTCCCCAAATGGACCCCGGAATTGTATCATCGAAGACATCCAACTTAGTTTCCTAAAGAGTCAGAATCTAAACCTTGTATTTTTTTGCTAACCTTTTTGACCTAGATGTGTTTTTTTTGGCTTACCAGCCCCCTTATATTCCAGCATAGAATCTTCATTGATCACTGAATCATGTACCCCTTCCTTTGTTCCCTCCACCTTGGCTACTAGCCGAGTCGTAGTTGACAGAACACTCGAGACTCAACAGTTCTCTCTAACCTCTCAGGAACTTCGGCTTGGGACTTTGCGTCGCCATCTCCCTCGCCTTTCACTTGCTCCTCTCTTCGACAAATTTGATGAATGCTTGAATATCATCTTCCCCAACCCCAAAGGTCATTCCTATGGTTTCACCCACACGCTCAAAGAATTTAATTTTATTAACAAGCCGTAAGACAACAGTCGAAACAGCAAAAAATACATCCCAACATCCTCCACTAGTTAAAAATAGGGAAGAAAGCAAACCCACAATGTGTATATGATAACAGACCCTTTACAACCCGAACATAGATATCACAAACTCTAGATTTACATCTTGATTCCCATATGCTCACTCTATGACCTCCCTCTTGGAATCCCTCACAATTTGTTCCCACGATCTTTGTTTGTTGACGAAGCAAACAAATAGATGGACAAATGGGAAAATTGGGATTCATAAAGTGGCCCACAAATAGATGGACAAGGTAACAATGATAGTTGTGGTGGCGGTGGTGGCGTCTGTATTGGTATTAATATAATTACAACATGGTCAAATAATTGATAGATTATAAGAAATCGATACATGGCAAAAGACACTCCTATTTGGTGCATTTGGCCATCGACCAAACCAAACCAATCAGACAATTCTAACCCCAATCAATAGCCTCAAAATGGATGATTGAGATCATATATGGAAGCATAGGTCCAACCAAAAATTTGAACAACCTAGGTTGCTTACAATCCCAAAGTATCACTCCATAAAATAGTACTAACCATCACACACATATGAAATGGACAGCGAAACAAAGAAAGTAGATGTACAGATGGATAGGATCATCCCATCAGTGTGATTTTTGCACGGTTGCCAATGAAGTGCTGGCTCGACCTAATATGCAATCTAGATTGATTGGGATGTCCATATTTCCATATCCAAATCAAACTTGTAGCACTACAGCGAATACTGCTATGAGAAAACAGGATCACTTCTCATACTGAGAGAGAGAGAGAGAGAGAGAGAGAGAGAGAGAGAGAGAGAGAGAGATCCAACACAATTAATGAGCAACTAAAAAGGTATAGGATCTTGTGAAGGGGCTTCTTGATTACATTAAGCATGTAATGCCAACCACCAGAAACTTGAAACAGATAAAATATGAAGCTAGCATTCTGACAGGAGTAACTAATGTAAATAATGAAACTAGTTCCAAAATCATCCTTCCCACATCTTCCAAGTGATAATAGCAAAAGGCAAACGAATACCAGATTAAAATATCAACTGTAGAAAATCGTATTTATCTTCAAAGAAGCAAATTCTGATTGAAAGGTTAGTCACAAGGAAACAAGTTAAAATTGTAAACACTCCACAACTTACGAGTGCCAATTGCGCTTTATAACACCAACAATGCGCCCTAAAGGACGGCATGAGATGGGACTTGCAGCTCCAGCAGCTCCTGCTACATTTGTATTCCTTGGAGCATCATCAGCACTGCTCGGAACTAAATGAACATCTTCATCATCCTCATCCTCTGAAAGGGAATACATGGAACAGTAGAATAACCTTCGACTTCAATATGTCTGTATGTAAAATGTCTACGTACAACCATGTCTCTTCAAAATTAGAACACAAGAAGCACTACATACCATCATCTGCTATACTAAGGGATTTTCCTTCATGCCACTGTTCTTGAGGCAATAACTCCACTGCAACTATATCTCCATCAAAAGCTCTGTTCATATTACCCCGCCCGTGTATCATTATTTCATCCCCAATGCTCTCACTTCCAACATATGCCTCAAATGGATTGTAACGATTGACTCGAAGTTTTCCTTGATGGTAAATCCCACGATGCAGACCAGCTGTAATCTCTGACATAGGCTTGTGCTGCATTACAAAGTGGAAAAGGCAAGTAACAATTAGAAAAACCCTTCATTATCGACCTTCTCAAACAAAAAGGAAAAAAGAAAGCTTGCACACAAGCCCAAGAACATAGGATTGAACATGTACTCAAAGCCAGATATACCTCACTAAAGATGACTTTCCTCTTTGAAGGCCTCAGATCTTCAACTTCCGCCATGCTTACATCTTCTGAAGTTGGATTAACAACCAGGTCGAGCAAAGCTGGTTCACCAAGTGATTTCACATATGACTCAACTGAAACATAAACAATAGTCACAATGAGTTTATCATGTAACAAATTCAACAAAAGAAATCTAACAATGAAAACTAGAAGAATATTTAAAGATCAATGATTAACCAAATTTATGAACGACATGGAAAAATATTTTAGCAAAATGGATACTGGATACCTGTCTCTGCAGAAATGCCCTCTTCTGTGGCTTTTCTCTTGTTCTCCTTGTCATTGGTAATAAGCAACACCGATGTACTGCCACCCAGATGACTTTGATACCAACTAGCAGCCACACGAATTGCTGAGTGACCAATTTCAAGATGTTAAGGGCTGGAGATATACAACATAGAAATGCAAGCATATAGATACCAGATAACCTAAACAACACTACCATAAACAAAGCCTCAACATCACATAAAACTACAATAATGAATATTCAAGCCTCTGTGTTATCTTAATGTATTGCCTTAATAATTCTAGTCAACCAGGCCTGTCCACTGCATGTAATCTTTTTAGAATTCTGAAATTAAACCACACAAACATGACTAGAACTGTAAATTTTCTTACAGGTGATATTATTTAGGAATGAGTTAGAGCTTGATAGAGCCAAGTCTTGTGTTTAGGTAATGGGTGCCACAAAAACTACTGATCTATGATGTTTACGTGATGGTTAAACTTCAATAGAAGCATCACTGACTTTTTTACATAACCCCCATCCCATACATAGAAGCAATCTCTAGCCCTTGTTGATGAAAATTTTAGCATCATATACCACTCTACTTTAACTTTGTCAGGACGACAGAAAGGAAACATTTTTTTTTTTCTTTCTTTTCTTTTCTGGTGGTAAAGGTGGATATCAACTCATGACATCACACTCGGTCTTTTGTATCTGAAAAGATAATAAAATGATCATTAAATTAAAGGAGAGGAAGAGAACTCCCAGAACAAAGATATGGCAAGTTGCCCCAGATTTCACTAGATCAAACACAATGGGATTAGGACAACTGCCCATTAATTCAGTCTATTCAAAGTATCAAACTCAGAAATCAAAAGACAACTTTCCAAATCGAATCCAGGTTTCTTAACATTGTTTAAAATCCAAGAACCAATAAAGCATGCCTCAAACAAAATGTTATCTTCTCAACATCTTGTTTATAGAGCTAAATTAACCATCATGTTAATCCAGTAAGGATATCACAAAACAAAAACAAAAACAAAGACAAAAAAGAGAGGAAAAAGGAAAAAAGAAGAGGAAACTCAAATCTAGCTTCACTGTAGAGTTAAATAAATAAATAAATAATAAATAAATAAATAAAGATGCTAAAGAGGCATTATAAAAGTCACAAACAAATACCGAATTCGAAGTACCGAACTTGATCTTGCTGAGATAGATTTCTCGAGTAGAAAAAAAAAAAAAAAAAACCATAATTACAGTAGAACAATATAGAACTCCAAAGGGATAGGGAAAAAAAAAAGCACAAATAGGCGATCCCCACGAGTTCCCACACAGAGAAATCGATTTACAGCCCCATACCATCCAGTGTTCATAATATTGATAATATCAGTATCGGAAGTCAGCAATATGAAACCCTCCATAGATACAGAAAAATACGGAAAAATTGCCAAACTTGCATTTATCATGCAATATATCACAAAATATCGTGAGGTATCGCCGATATATCGCACAATAATGCCTGATATTGCAGATTTTCCAGCAACATCTCATCCGCATCCCATCCAGAAATTCCAAAAATATAGAAAAAAAAAATCTCTTACCTGTTCAATCTGCCTAAGAGGGTAGCTTTCGACTAGATTTGGGTGAAATCCGGAGAAATCCTTTCTGAAATCCGGAGAAATCATCGCCAAAATCGTTGATTTGGGAGAATTTTTAGGGTTCTGGCAGTCCGGAACCCTCTCTGCGTCGAAAAAAGGGCGTTCAGGCCCTTTTTAATGGAATTTGGGTTGGCCAGTGTACCGCACACCACCAAGCTAACTGGTGTGTTGACGTCACCAAGGTCTGTGGGTCTCATCATAAGGTATGCGTTGTATCCAAACCGTTCGTCCATTTTTCAAGCTCATCGTAAGGCTTGAGCCGAAAAATAAGACTGATTCAAAGATCAAGTGGACCACACTACAAATAGCAGTGGGAGATTAAACGTCTATCATTGAAACCCTTTGGAGGTCACAAAAGTTTTAGATCAATATGATATTTTTTTTCCTATTCATCCTAGTCTATCTGAACTCATGAACAGATTCGATGGAAAATAAAAGTTATGGATGGCCCTACGAATGTTTTAACGGTAAGAATCACCGTCCCATTGCTATTTGTGGTGTGGTCCACTTGAGCTTTGGATATGACTCATTTTTGGGTTCATAATCTAAAATGATCTTTCTAAATGATTGAATGGTGTGGATATAATAAATACATTAATGTGGGGCCCATATAACTTTGAACCGTTCGTACTACTCGAGCCCCGGCAGTGGTGCAGTATTGGGGCGCGTATTTCCTACTACAGCCTTTTGTTGGAAGTTCCTGTGCATGGATGTTGGGTGGGGCCCACCGAGATGTTTGTGAGAAATCCACCCCGTCCATATGTTTTGCAAGCTCATTTTAGGACGTGCAACAAAAAATGAGGTGTATCCAACATTCAAGTGGGCCACACGAGAGGAAAAAGTGGGCATTCAGTGACCACCGTTGAAGCATTCTTATGGCCAAAAATGTTTTGTATCAGGCTATCTTTTCGGTGTTTTCACTTCATCCCATTTGTAATGACCTTATAAATGGTTTGGATAGCATATAAACATCAAGGTGGAGCTAAGAAAGGTTTCAACGATAGGAATTTCTTTTCCTAATTTTCCCTCTCGTGTGACCCACTTGACTTTTGTATCCACCTCGGTTTTGGTAGAACATCCTAAAATGAGCTCACAAAATGGATGGACGGAATGGATTTCTAACATACATTATAGTGGGCCCCACCAGCATCCTTGAGTAGGAAGCCTTCGTAAATCCGCGTCCGTCATCTTGCCAGTGTGGAAATCGAATTGTACGCTTTTATCGTATTGATTAATCTTAGTTGGGCCCACCGTGAATGTATGCGGTTTATCCAATCCGTCCATCCGTTGTTTCATCTAATTTTAGACGTTGAGCCAAAAATTGAAGCATATCAAAATCTTAAGTGGACCATACCACAGGAAACAACGGAAATAATGATTTCAACCGTTGAAACCTTTCTAAGTGCCCAAAGTGATCTTTATTTGTCATCTAACATGTTCATAAGATCACAAAGACCTAGACGAAGGAAAAACAAAAATATCAGCCTGATCCAAAACTTCCGTGGCCCCCCAGAATTTTTCATCAATAGACACTCAATTCACACTATTTCATGTAGTGTGGTCCACTTGATTTTTGGATATACTTGATTTTTGGGATTAGGACCTGAAATTAACTATTAAAATGGATTGACGGGGTGGATCAAATACATAAATCACGGTGGATCCCACAAAGTTTACTCAGTACACTTAGCGTACTGAGTTACTTAGTACGCAATCCGCTTCAGCCAGTGTGATGGGAAGCAGATTGGATATTATAGGACACAAAGTTTGGGGGCCACCGTAATTAATGTATTTTATCCACTCCGTCCATCTATTTTACCAGATAATATTATGATTTCAGCCCAATAAATGAATGATATCCAAAGCTCAAGTGGACCACACCACGGAAAACGGTGTGAATTGAACGTCTACCATTGAAAAATCCTTGGGGGCAAAGAAGTTTTGGATCAAGCTGATATTTGTTCTTTTCCTTCATCCATGTCTTTGTGATCTTATGAACAGGTTGGATGAAAAATAAACATCACTTTAGGCCCTGGGAAGGTTTCAATGGTGGCCCACGAATGGTCAATCGCCATTGTTTCCTCTGGTATGGTCCACCTGATTATTGGATCTGCTTCATTTTTTGGATAATGTCCTAAAATGATACAAAAAAATGGATGGACGGGATGGATACTGAATATAGTTGTCTTAGTTCAATCGAATAACACATAGCTAAGGACCCTATACAAAGGAAACCTATTATGTCCACTTCTTTTTTGAGATTTTATTATTTAGAAATGTGTATTAGGGTCTTTTTTAACAATCCCTAAATTTTCATTGAAAAATTCAACAAATTTTCCAATGTTTCCCCATGTTTCCCAAAAAGTGCAATAAATTACGCGATACAAACGATATATCCCGTGCGATAACCGATATGTATTTGTATCCCAAGGGTGCGATAAATTGCGCGATACCGATATTTCGAACACTGATACCATCCCACCCCTCTTGTGCTTCATCGTTAAGTTTGGTAGATGATTCTTTACCTGCCAAGTCTTGAAAATGCTTAAACATGAAGTTGTGTTGTTGCTTTCCCTAGCCCTTACACTCATCATATGAATTTAGAAAGAAAGCTATCCAACTAGAATAAAGAAATTGATTGGGATTGCACTTGTTGGGTCCTATGGTGGGTCTAAAAGGTTTGATGTAGACCTTTCTAAATCCTCGTCTTTATAAGCCTTGATGTGGACCTCCTAAATTCCTTGAGTATGCCTACATTCAATGGGATTTGCCTTCGATATCAACCATCCTGAATGTCTCTACATGTCTCTTCCCAAGTGAAAGTAACTGAAAAATCACAAACAGATTGTATCATTGAAGGTTGACACTGTAGAAACCCCATATTGGTCCTACTAAGCAACATTTGAATATCACTTATATTATGCCGACTTGTTACATTCATGCACCACCGCTTCACATGCAACAACAATGATACATGCAAGCATGCATATGTGCATTCATCCATCATATTAGAAGTTAAAATACACCAAAGGGCCCCTCAAAAGACATAGGTCATGCATACAAACTGAGCATAGCATTTAAACCCTAAATTCCAGAACTACAACCACCCAAGACAGTACAATGTAAGGGCATTTCAGCCATTTTATATCCAAATGATATTTCTTGTAACCAAACTGATCAGTGTGCATGTTCTAGGGTGTTTGAGGACCTAATCTTTAAAAGGGTTTTACAAAATTCCTACTCAAGGTTCATATATCATCTTTTCAACAGTCGGGTATTTTCATCATTTGCCATCAAAATAAATCTCAAACGTCAAAACCAACTGATCAGATGATCATATAGGCCTACATCAAACTAGGGCCAAATTTCACCCAAATGCTGTATGTAAGGCAGGAGATCTTGTAGGTTGAATTCCAAGGGTAGTTTGGCAAGGGAGAGTTGTAAGAATGGAGATGATTCATATCACATTTAGGCAAGGTATTCTATATCGGTAATGGTGGCCATATCGGTCACCACCGACACCGATGCCATTATGGCCGAAACAAGGGCATAACAGCCATTACACCCTTTATCAGTCGATTTCTTTTTCTTTTTCTTTTTCTTTTTTTCTTTTTTGCCCGAAAAAATCTGGAAAAATATCCAAAAAAATCCCAAATAATCTAAATATTCCAAATATATATTCATTTTTTTTTTTTGTTTTGAATATGTTTATGGCTCCGTAACAGTCCACTCCGTGGTGAGAGTGTTGTATCAGGCTGTTTGATGAATTTATGAACCTGACAACCTCAGATTGATTGCAAAACTCCTATATTAAATTTTCAAACTATCTAATATAAATGCTAAATATATTAGAATGAATGTAAAATCCAAATATCTCACATTGAATATTTTTAAGAAATTTTGAAACTAAATTCGCGTTGAATAATGTCGTCGATTTAAGGACCACTCAAATGCCCCCAAATTGGCCCTAAATTCATGTAACTATGGCAGCCATTCCACTAATGCATATCCCTAACCATTTGACATTATTTCCCACAATAAATTTTAAGAAAATATTGAAATAAATTTGAATGAATAATGTCACCTATTTGGGATTGATTTGGGGGATCACTCGATGCCCCAAATCAGCCTCAAATTCGTGTAATCTATTGACACTCATCCCACTAATGTAATTGGCCTTAAGATCAATGGACATTTATTGGACAGTGAAGACTAAAAAATATTCAATGGTCCTATTTCAAAAAACAAGTGTCTGCAAATCAACGATTAAAATCATTCAAACAATTTGATTTGGGGATTGTAACTTAGCAACAATGGTTTCCATAATTTAATTGGTTAATTTTGAGTTAATATATGCCACGTGTGTAATTTTCTATGGTACGGATTAAGTGAGGTAGGGGTAACAACTTAGTGGGTGAAGCCCTGACCATGGGGCCAACCTCAATGTATGTGTTGTATATCCATGTCGTCCACCCATTTTGTCAGCTTGTTTTAGGGCATGGTCCCAAGAATTGAAGCCTATGCAAATCTCAGGTGGACACACCACAAGAAAATCTAGTCATTGAACGTCCACCGTTAAAAATTTCCTAGGGTCCAACATAATGTTTATTTGCCATCCAACCTGTTGATAAGGTCACACCGACCTAGATGAAAGGGAAAACACAAATAGCAGTTTGATCCAAAGCTTTGCAGCCCACAAGAAGTTTTTAATGGTGGAAATTCAATCCCTATTGTGTGGTCCACTCATTGTTTGGAGTATCCCCGATATATCCATAATATATTATCCGCATCTCCAAAACGTCGATACCGATAACACTGGTAGTGATACCAATAACAATGGTAGTATAAAAAATTCTAGGCATCGTTGATATATTGTCGATGTATTGATATCGCCAATGCCTCACCAATATTTTCGACTGCCTAAATTCCATGTATCACTTGTATCGCCCATGTATCAAAATCGCCAATATTTTCAACTTTGTAAACTCCAAGTGTTGCTTGTATCGGCAATATTTTGATAATATCACCAATGTATCAATTTTTTAAAAAGTTTTTAATATCTCCAAAATTTTGTTTATTAAAAAAATTCCATTTCAATTTTTCTATTGGTGCATGGTTGTATGATGAAATGCATGTTTGTATGTGTGCATATGCATGCATGCATGCATGGATGGATGGATGAATCATGGATGGTCGGATGATTGATTGGACGGACAAACAGATGGATGGATGGATGGATGTGTCTGTGTGTTTGTGTGTTTGCATGCATGCATGGATGGATGGATCATGCATGTGTGTTTGTATGCATGTATGTGCATGCATGGATGGATGGAAAGATGGATCCACCATTTTCCCCAGGTTTCCCCAATGTTTCCCTGAGTTAAAAGATACATATGCATTTAAGCCCCATAAAAAAAATAAAAATAAATAATAAATAAATAAAGGAAAACTTTTTATTTGATTCCTAAATATACAAATATGCGTCTTTTCGCTATTATTTGATTTTTTAAATATGCAAATATGTGTATTTTAGCATCCCCTTAAGTATCATAGAAAATTTCCACCAGTTTTCCCTATATTTCTCTTATGTTTCCCCAAGTCAACATTACATGCTTTAAAACCCCACTAAAGAGAAACGTAGTATGTATGCATCTTTTTTGCAATTATTTAATTCCTAAATATGCAAAGATGTGTATTTTAGCATCTCCTAAAGTTTCATTAAGAAATTTCATCATTTCCTCGTGTTTCCCTAATGTTTCCCTCGGTCATAAATTTCCAGGTATCAGTGACAAAGATAATATCGGTGATACCTTATCCCCAGCCAGCAATATGTGTAATGTTACCAATACTACAAATACCCATCCACTTGAGATTTGTATCTGCTTCATTTTAGGGACCATGCCTTAAATTGAGTTGGAAAAACTGATGGACGGCGTGCATATAAAACACATACATCAAGGTGGGCCCCACGGTCAGGAAACACTGCAAGTGCACTGGGCGTCATACGCCACTAGACTATTTAAAAGAATTACTTTTAAAATGTGGTTGTGAAACGGCCACATCTCAACTCTCATTTAAAGAGGGGAGAGAGAGAGAGAGAGGGAAAACTGAAAAGAGAGGGCATCACAGTAGATAAAACAGAAGAAGAAAAAGCAGTCGCAGAGCAGAAGGAGAAGAAGAGGTAAGTGAAAATAATAATAAAAAAAAAAAAAAGGTTTTCTTAATGGCCCTGGGTTACTGTTACGAGAATCATAACGGCCGTTATGCCTCATAACGACCATTACAATCCAAAAATTCCACCATGCCCTATTCCACCCCTATATCGCGTCATGGTCACGGCCGTTACCAATACATATCAGTCTTTACACCCGTATTGTAACAGTTTTGGTATACCTTGTATTTAAGACTCACGTATAACTATCCAAGCCATCCAAATTGTGGATGGGACGTCTCTCTAAAATCACATAGATAAAGCAATTCTAACCATCCAATTGACAGATGTCAAATGAATGATGAGAAGAAAACTAGCGAACATGTCAGATACAAGTGAAGAAGTAGATGGCAAAGATCCTTTTTTCAATGAAAATCTTAGGTTGTGATGTATCTACAAGTGGGACAACAAGTAGGATAGTTCAAAATGTCACAAACAAACCCCCTACTGTTACGGGAATCGTAATGGCCGTTATGCCTCATAACGACCATTACAGTCCAAAAATTCCACCATGCCCTATTCCACCCCTATATCGCATCACAGCCACAGTCGTTACCGTTACATATCAGTCTTTACGCCCCTATTGTAACAGTTTTGGTATACCTTGCATTTAAGACTCACGTACAACTATCCAAGCCATCCAAATTGTGGATGGGACCAGTGTTCGCAATATCAATACTATCGGCCGATAATATCGTCATCGCATGCAAGCGATACGAAACCCCCAGAAATCACTCGGAAATTTTATTATTAATAATAATAATAAGAATTCTTTGTATCGTGCGATATATCGCAGGATATCACATGATTTTTGTTGTTACAATTACATTTCGACGATAAAAGGGCCTGAGGTGCCGGGTAACTACTGAAAAATTGAGAAATCTTTTTCGATCAACAGCCTTGCGCCGTAATTGCATTTTCCTTCTTTTTTTTTTTCTTCCAGGCGAGAAAACCACAAAAATCGTGGAGATTTGGGGTTCCTACCGGAACCCTCTTTCTTTGAAAATGGCGATGGAAACGGAGAAATTTCAGGGAGATTTGGGGTTCCTGAAGGACCGGAACCCTCTTTTCTTCAAAAATGGCTTCTGTCGGTCTCTGTAGTAGGGAAATCCAATCCCTTTTAACGTGGAGCCTAGTCCTTCATGATGTATCTAGTTTATCCACGTCGTCCAGTCTCTTTAAATGAGAAAAACAATCCCTCTTTAACAGCGAGTTTGGGCCCATCGTGAATGTACGTGGTTTATCCACACCGTCCATCAATTTTTCCAACTCGTTCAAATGGTTGAGCCCAAAACTCAAGCATATCCAAAGCTTAAGTGGACCATATCACAGGAAACAATGGGAATAATGATTTCCACCATTGAAACCTTGCTAGGGCCCACAGTGATGTTTATTTGTCATCCAACTTTTCATAATACCACAATAACATGGATGAAGGGAAAACACAAATGTAAGCTTGATCCAAAACTTCTATGAACTTTTGGAATTTTTCAACGGTGGACATTCACAATTCACACTATTTTCCATGGTGTGGTCCATTTGAGCTTTAGATATGCTTTATTTTTGGGTTCAAGCCCTAAAATTATATGGTAAAATGGATGGAAGGAGTGGATAAAATATATAAATCACAGTGGACCCCACAGAGTTTACTCAGTAAGCGCAATGAGTTACACCGGATGGACGTGGATTCCGAAGCCTTTTGCAAGAATTTCCTGGCTAGACACCTATGTGGGGCAATGTGATGTTTGTGAGAAATCCATACCGTCCATCCGTTTTATGAGCTCATTTTACCATATAAGCCCAAAAGTGAGCAGGATCCAAGACTCAAGTGGTCCGTACTAAAGGAAAACGTGGTTAGGGAAATTCCTACCGTTGAAAGCATTCTTAGGCCCCATTTTGATGTTTATTTTCCATCCAATCTGTTCATAAGGTCTGATAGACATAGATGAAGGGAAAACATAAATATTAGCTTGATCCGAAACTTTTGTAGCCACTAATTTTTTTTTAATGGTGGCCATTCAATGACCACTTTTTCGTGTGGTCTGGTCCACCTCATTTTTGGATTTGCCTCATTTTTTGGAACATTCCCTAAAATAATATGCCAAATGAATTGACGGTGTATATACACCATATTACGTCGAGATGGCCCCACAGTCAGGGTCCCGCCATATTAGGTACGTCCTCTGATGTGGTTCACTTGATCTCTGGATCTACCCCATTTTTTTCTAAGACTTTAAAATGATCTAAAAAAATGAACGGATGGCGTGGATACAATGTGCCCACACAATTTGCCTCCTTTTTTTAGCCAAGACATATCAAAAAGTAAAGATATCAACCTCAGGAATTGGAGAGCGGATTAGGTGAGACCGAATACTCACCCAAGATGGTGCGACCCTTAATGCGGGGCCCACCTTAATGTATGTATTCTGTATCCATGTTGTTCATCAGTTTTTCCAAATCATTTTAGTGTATTATCCAAAAAACGAAGCACATCCAATTATCAGGTGGACCATACCAAAGGAAAAAGTTGTGATTGACTATTAATGGGCCACAAAAGTTCTGGATCAATCTGATATTTGTTTTTTTCCTTTCATCCATGCTTATGTGAACTTATCAACATATTGGATGGTAAAAAAAACACTATGAAAACATTAAGGTGAGCCCTAAGAAGGTTTTAATGGTAGGGCCTTCAATCAAAACTGTTTCTTATGGCATGGTCCACTTGATAATTGGATATGCTTCATTTTTGGTATGGTGCCGTAAATTAAGGTGGCAAAATAGATGGACGGTGTGGATATACATGTCTTGATGCATTTATAAATGTTATTCAACATATTTAAATATAGTTGTTTTTGTTCAATCGGATAGCGCATAACTTAGTACCCTATACAAAGGAAAGCTATTATGTGTACTTTTTTTTTTAGAGTTTATGATTTAAAAGTGTGTATTAAGGTCATTTTTAATAATACCTGAAGTTTCATTGAAAAATTCAAACATTTTCCCAATGTTTCCCTATGTTTCGCAAAAAGTGCGATAAATTACGCGATACAAACGATATATCCCGTGCAATAACCGATACGTATCTGTATCCCAAGGATGCGATACATAGCGCGATACCGATATTTCGAACACTGGATGGGACATCTCTCTAAAATCACATAGATAAAGCAATTCTAACCATCCAATTGACAAATGTCAAATGGATGATGAGAAGAAAACCAGTGAACATGTCAGATACAAGTGAAGAAGTAGATGGCAAAGATCCTTTTTTCAATTAAAATCTTAGGTTGTGATGTATCTCCAAGTGGGACAACAAGATGGACAGTTCACCCCCCCTCTAATCACACCAATCAAGCAATTATAACCATCCGATTGATGGATCAAAATGGAGCACTAGATGATTAGTGAATGGCTCATATTTAACAGAAAAGCCAATCGTGAACAAAACCTTTTGAATGTGATTTCTAGACTATGATCCATCGAGAAGTGGGTCAACAATTTGTACAGTTTGGACGCCTGCGAAACCGAGCTGTGTGTGCGATTGAAAAACCCACATATTCCTCCATGAGGAAAAGTTTTGATACACTAGTGCACTACTATGATCGTCCAACCAATCTGATTTTCAGACTAAGGATTACCATTGTCCATGCCCACAATCTAGAAGGTTTTCTGTTAATTAATGACTGCCATGTGTACAAATATTGAATAGGTAGTGTCTCAGGCTATCAGCCCTTATACTACTATGTGTCCAACCAATCTGAGATGGGTGAGATCCCTCTATTGCATATTCCATCACTACTTCCTTTAGAATGATTCTCTGGCCTACTTCCCTGTTTTTAAGATTTACCCAATCTTGTAAATCCTAATCACCAAGAGAAAGTAATATCCATCCCAACACAATCACCAGATTATAGGATGTAGATTTTCCGGGTCAGTACAAAAAATACACTTAAGCCCACAAGAAAATAAATGAATCTGAGGCGAGTTGAATTCTAAGGGTAGATTGGCGAGAGGGAGTCATAGGAACGGTTGTGATCCGACTCAGATTTGGAATTCCTGTACGAATATCCAAGCCAGCCAAATTGTGGGTCACATTGTGGAGAGGACATATCTACAAAGCAACGCTGATCAAGCAATAAAAACCATCCGATTGATGGTTCTCATGCGAAAAATTGATGGATGATCCAAATTTCAAAGGCAGAATCAGGTGGTGTAAATCATTTTTTTATGTAATTTTTAGGCTTCGGTCCTTCCACAGTTGGACCAGCAATTTGGACAGTTCAGATCGTCGCAAAACTATGCCATTTGTATGGCTGAACCACAATTTGTATTGCATCATCTAATTCCACAAACTCCAACTTTAGTACTTAATTTTGCATGTGAATGTATCTAGTTCCTTCCTCTGTCCTGTTTGTTTGTATCACATATTCCTCATATTGGGAAATCATATTTGCATTTAAGAAACATAATACAAGTGTAGAAAAGCAAAGAGCATACCCCTATCGTTTCGATCGTTCGGGCTCTCCCCAACCATTGCCTTGACATATGTATCCCTGAAAAGGAAATTGATACTATAACACCAACAACACGAATTAACCACAAAATAAATAAAATAAAATAACTCTACATCTTTGACCGGCATTTTATGGCAACCCCACCCAAAAGAAGCCATCTGAAATGCACCAATCCATGTATGACATATCTGAATCTATTTTATATATATATATATATATATATATAGTGTTCGAAATGTCGGTATCGCACAATGTATCGCACCCTTGGGATACAGATACGTATCGGTTATCGCACAGGATATATTGTTTGTATCGCATAGTTTATCGCACTTTTTGGGAAACATGGGGAAACATTAGGAAAATGGTTGAATTTTTTAATGAAACTTTGGGGATTGTTAAAAAGGCCCTTAATACACACTTTTAAATCATAATATCTCAAAAAAAAGATGCACATAATAAATTTTCTTTGTATAGGTTCCTAAGTTATGCGATGTTTAATTAAACTAAAACAACTATTTTTAAATTGAACGGTGTAGATATTGCTCTAATATGATCTAATATGATCTCTAAAAATAGATGAACGGTGTAGATATAATAAATACATCACTTTGGGCCCATGTAACTTTGATCTCCTTTGAACCGTTCGTGCAACTGGAGCTCGAGGAGCATCAGCGCTCGTCTTTGCACGTCACGGACGCGGATTGCGTCCTACCCCTGCCGTCTCTAGCCCCGAACGGGCAGTTCTGTGGGTTGGGCCCACCTTGAATGTATGTGATCTATCCACACCGTCTATTTGTTTATCCATCTAATTTAAGGGGTTGAGCCAAAAATTGAATCATATCCAAAGATCAAGTAGACCATACCACAGGAAACAGCAAGGACAATGATATCCACCGTTGAAACCTTGCTAGGCCCAACAATGATGTTTATTTGTCATCCAACCTATTCATAAGATCGTACAGACATGGATGAAGGGAAAAAATAAATATAAACTTGATCCAACATTTATGTGGCCCCCAAGAAATTTTCAACGGTAGACGTTCAATTCAACTGTTTCCTATGGTGTGGTCCATTTGAACATTGTATATTTTTCATTTTTGGGTTGAAGCCCTAGAATTATCTATTAAAATAGATGGACGGAGCAGATAAAATACATAAATCATGGTGGACCATACAACGTTTGCTCAGCACACTAAGCGTCGTGAGTTACTCCGTACGGAAATTGGATTGCGTACTGAATTACTCAGTATGCTTTTATCGTACTAAGTAAACTCAGTTAGGCCCACTGTGAATTTATGTGGTTTATCCACACCGTCCATCCATTTTTACAGATAATTTTAGGGGTTGATCCCAAAATTGAAGTAAATACAAAGCTCAAGTGGACCATTACATAGGAAACAGTGTGGAATAATGATTTCCACCGTTGAAACCTTCCCAGAGTCTAAAGTAATTTTTTTTTGTCATCCAACCTGTTCCTAAGATCACAAAGACATGGATGAAGAGAAAGCACAAACTTCAGCTTGATCCAAGACTTCTTTGGCCTCCAAAAAATTTTTAATGGTAGAGGTTCAATCAAACTGTTTCCTGTGGTGTGGTCCACTTGAGATTTTAATTTGCTTCGTTTTTTGGGATCAATCCCTAAAATTATTTTTAACATGGATTAACGGAGTGGATAAAATAAATAAATAATAGCGGACCCCACACAGTTTACTCAGTACCCTAATGGTACTGAGTTACTCAGTACGCAATCCGCTTCCCTCGGTACGCAATCCACTTCCAGCGTGGACTACTGAAGTCACGTCACCAAGTTACGTGGGTCCCTCCATGATGTATTTTTTCCATCCACACCGTCCATCCATTTGAACAGATCATTTTAGGGCGTGAGCCAAAAAATGAGTCAGATCCAGAGCTCGAGTGGACCCCACCACAGAAAAGAGTGGAGAGAGTGACGTTCACCATTAAAAATTCCTTGAGGGCCACAAGAGATGGATGGTTAAGATGATATTCGTGTTTTCCATTATTCCATATCTTTTTGGACTTATGAACAGATTAGATCACAAATAAACATTATGATGGGCCCTCAAGAATGCTATGAGTTTCAATGGTGGGCGTCACTCTCTCCACTTTTTTCTGTGGCGGGGTCCACTAAAGATTTATATCTACATCATTCTTTGTGTCATGCCCTAAAAAATTATTTCCAAATTAATGAACGGTGTGGATATGACACACACATTACCGTTGGACCCACAGAACACAGATACCACTTTATATGATTGTACAGTGAGTAACTCAGCACGCTTAGCGTACTGTGTAAACTCATGTGAGGTCCACCACGATTTATGTATTTTATCCGCTCTGTCCATACATTTTAACAGATAATTTCAGGGCTTTAGACCAAAAATAAACCGTATAAAATGTTTAAATGGGCCACACCTTGCAAAACAGTTGAATTGAACATCCACCGTTGAAATACCATTTTTGGCCACAGAAGTATTAAATTTAGATGACTGATAAACATCACTGCAGGGCCCATATGATCTCATTAAATTCGTATTTTCCTTTCATCCACATCCATATGATCTTATTAAGGGTTTGGATGACCGATAAACATCACTGCAGGAGCCAGAAAGGTTTCAACAGTGGAAATCAGTGTCACCTCTATTTCCTGTGATATGATCCACTTATCGTTCTAATTTTTGGGATCAACCCCTTATTTTAGATGGGAAAACAGATGGACGGCGTGGATAGACCATATACATTAAATGTGGGCCCCAACTGAATTTACTGAGTACAATAGGAGCGTGCTCAGTAAACCACACCCGCACCAATCCCCATTTCACCCCTCCCGCCCCATCTTCTTCATTTTCCCTCTCTGTCACGAGCGCTCTCCTTCTCCTTCACGCAGCGAGGGTTCCGGATGAGGTAATATCGTTCCGTTTCCACAAATCCGGCCTGATTTCTCACCGAATCTCCGAGAAATCCGCACAGGCACGCTCCAATCAGCGAAGAAAGAGAAAAAATGAAGAAAATAGCGAGAAAAATTCGAAGAAAGAGGGATACAGATACTTACCTGTCGAATGGCCCACCTCCGATCACCGCTACAGCCTACGGCTACAGGTACTCTCTCTCTCTCTCTCTCTCTCTCTCTCTCTCTCTCTCTCTCTCTCTCTCTCTCTCTCTTTTCTAATTCAATTTTTTTTGATTTTCTGCAACCCACGGCATCGGGGTGGGTTGTATCGGCGATATCGACGATGTGTCGCATGATGTCGACGATATATCGCACGATATCGACGATAATATCGTACGATATCTGAAGTTTTGGATTTTTGGTATCTTCCGGGTGTTATCGGCGGAGTTTCGTCTCGCACTGGTGCGATACCGATAATATCGGCCGATATATCGGCCGATAGTATCGATATTTCGAACACTGTAGATATATATATATATATATATATATATATTATTCGACTCAGAAGAAACAGTCCCGAATTGTTCCAAGACACTGGAATAATTAGACATGTCAACCTAGTTCTTATAAACCAGAATAATTAGAAATGTCAAGCTACTTCTTATAAGCCCTCAGATATTATTTAAATTTTAAAGAGTAAAACTTCAAGGCTTTTTTGGGGGGTTAAACTTCAAGACTAGTTTAGAACCACATGTGAATTGAATTGGTATGATTTGCAATAGAAGATGGTAATGATCAAATTGCAATTGCCTTACAATTCAAATTGAGGGACTACACTCTAAAGTGTAAACCAACAATTAAGAATTAAGATACTTTGAAGCTAGACCAGAAATGAAGTACACTAAATTGGGTCATATCCTCTCCAGTCTCCACTGAACAAACCATAGCAATTCAATTCAAAGGTGCATCCAAATACATCCTTAACTAAAACACATCTGCTTCCAAATTCACATTTGAATTATGTGCCGCACTAGCAAAACTTGCACTAGGTACCTCACACACGGAGAGCCACAAGGTGGAACTATCAAGAGATCCACCCTATCCATTAGGTATAATGTTCACCTTGGAACACTAAAATCATGACCATCCAAAAGGGTGGGCGACACACTAGGAAAAAGCAAGCATGGGACGCACATCATTAGTTTCGTGTTGGACCCACCGTGGTATATATATGCAAACCAATCCATTCATCTGATGTGCCTCGTTAAGATGAAAGAATTACCAAAAGTCACAGTATTCCAAAATTCATATGGGCCATACCACGTGAAACTTTTTCGGGTATAATTTTATGGGGCACCCGAGTGTTGAATCAGCCCAATTTTTTGGATCAAGGCCAAACAACGGGTGATGTACCTGATGGATGGGGTGGATGACACAATCGCATCTGAAGTCACGTGCATACTCCACACGTGCACAAGGACAGATCTAGACGGGGACCCGCTCAAGCACAAGTGACGGGAGTCCTTTAGTTGTTGCAATTTCCTCTTTTGTTTAAGCTTCTTAGGTGTTTCTTTTTCTCTTTTACAACGTCCAGTTTTAGTATATTAGAAATAGTAATCTTCAATGAAGAGAACTTATTAATGATATTTTCTTCATTAAGAGGGTTTTTTTTTTTTTTTTTTTTTTTTTTGAGAGGGAGAGAGATAACAACAATTTATTGAGAAGCCCACCAAAAGGTAGGAAAAGAATACAAAGCTACACTAGCACAGCAAAACAAGTACTAAAGGAACAGCCATGGTTGTAGATACATGAGAGGCCCAACTCATAATAAGGCCTATGACAACCTTAATTACCCCGTCCACCATGAATCTTCCGTCCTTGAAACACCGCTCATTTCTCTCTTTCCAAATTGCCCAAAAAATAGCCAAGATGAGGAGCCTCCAAATCTTTTTACCCACCGCCTCCACCATGCCACGCCCACATGAGATTCTCCACCGATTCTGGCATTACCCACATCATGTCAGCCTCATGAAGGAGGAAATCCCACACTTTCCAAACGAAGTTGCAATGAATAAAGAGATGGTTGATCGATTTCGCATCCTCCGTGCACATCAAGCAAATATTAGGGAGAAATGAGAGACCTCCACTGGAGATTATCAATTGTCAAAATTCTTCTTCTACCCACCAACCACCCAAATGCCGCAACACGAGGAGGGGCTCCATAGTGCCACCAGTGATTGGGATGGAGGGGACCCCAACTACTACCTGGGTCGGATAGCAACGTGAAAAAAGATCCAACGGAGAATTTACTAGAACGATGCCCTTTTCCAAAACATGTTGTCCTCTACCAAAGGAACGGGCACGGTGAGTCAAAGGAACTCCAGGAGACAAACAAATTCTTCCACCTCATCATCCGTCAGATTCCTGCAGCAAGGAGGGCACCAAATCACAGATCCACCACCTGAGGAATTGCAAAGAGAAATCGAGATGGAGCAATCCAAAGCGAGCAATGCTAGTCTCGGGAAGACATCTTGGAGTGCTCTTTCACCATGCCAACTATCCAACCAAAAACGAATGAGATTCCCATTCCCAAGGGTGAAACCAATGCCCCTCCTAACCAGATATTCCGTTAACGCTATTGCCCTCCAAATGTTGGAGGCCCGATAGAGAGGAGCTTTTGACAAACCACCCTCCCTCCACCACACCATATTTGTCAACAATGATCTCCCTCCAGAGCCTACTCAATTCAGTGCCAAGCCTCCAGTGCCACTTACAGAGAAGCGCCGTATTCATGAGTGATAAGTCTCTAATCCCCACTCCCCCTTCTAAAAACGGCTTGCACACATCCTTCCATTGAAAGAGATAAAACTTCAAGCCCTCAGAATTCCCTTTCCAAAAGAAATCCCTTCTCATCTTCTCTAAACGGTCTAGCACCGACCGGGGGCATTTGAGGAGAGACATGAAGTAAACAGGCATGTTCAAGAAGGTCGTTTTGATGAGCATCAGTCTCCCTCCCAACGATAGGTACCTACACTTCCAACTAGTGAGTCTTCTTTCGATCCTTTCAACCACCTTGTCCCACAGGTGTAAAGAAGGCTTACCTATGCAAAGGGGCAATCCAAGATACATAGAGGGAAAGGAGCCTTTCCCACAGCCAAAAGCGTTCGCCATCCGACCCAAATCTTCGTCACTGACGTGTACCCCTAGCATTTCACTTTTAGCAAACATTAATCCTTAAGACCTGAAACCGCCTCGAAACAGACAATGATTTTGCGAAGATTATCCACGGCGATCATATCCGCATCGCAGAATAAGATAGTATCATCCGCAAACTGTAGATGACTAATGATGCAACTGCCTTCGGACACTCTAAAACCATTAAGAAGACCATTCTTCTCTTTACTAAGAGTTGCTGAGAGTTTTTCTTATGGTAGAAGAATATAGGGGTTGTTATCCCTAGCATAAAGGTAAAAGGACCGTTGAGCCTTGCTCTCAGTCTTTATTCTTCTTTTACCTATCTGTGCATGTGGATGTTTGAGCCTAGCCTGGTAAGTTGGGTTTGCAATTAGTTTCAATTTATTTGATCCCAGCTGCATTTTTCTTGGTATCAAGGCAATTTCTGCTCTTGGAAGGGCTTTATTTCTCTACTCTTTCTTTCTTCTCCTTTTCTTTTTTTTTCCAAAATCTGTCTGATTTCACCACCCAATCTGTGCCAAACCTGCCTACAATTCAGCCCCATTGCAGCCCAATTTCTGAAACCAAAATGGCCGCGTTACCTATTCTGTAAACAGTCTATTGTGCCCAAATTTCAGCCCCAAAACCTGTCCCTAATTTCAACCATAACTTGCCCATATATCTGTCCAAATCCGTTCGAAAACTAGCCAATAAAATTCAGCCTTCTTACACCCAGAACATTGACCCGAAACCTGCCTTCATAAATCTCTATTTTCCTTTTCCTTTGCAACTCCATAAAACCTCTGTGATAACCATTGTTCATTGCCCACAAGAAGCGGAGCATCCTATAGCCCTACAAAGGCAGGAAGAAGTCAAGATGATGTTTCGTTGATACTCAAGCAAATTTTGGAAAGATTGGACCACATAGGTGGCCAGTTTGAGAACATGGAAAGTCGGATGACCATTCTGGAAGGCAACCGTAAGTATGACGATACTGACACTCAACTCAGCAGGATGCTTACGGAGCACTCCACACAGAAGAATGCATAGAATCAGGTGCTACCACTCATCAGCAACCACCTATCACTCAGACTCCATGGAGATGAGATGCTAATTACAGATATGAACATGAGGCCTATCCGGGATATCAGCAGTCCCAATTTCCTCAACAAGGACAATAGGCACTTGCGGGTCCTTATCACAATTATCCATATTATGCTGAAGTTGCCCAATGGCCCCAACCGACTCATACAGAAGATCCAACCAGGAGCATGGAGGTGGAGATCGCAACCTATAGTGGCAGTGTCGATCCTGACATTCTTCAGGATTGGTTGGAGTAAATGGAAAATTAGTTTGAGTGGTTTCATCTTGCCAAGGAAGCCAAGTTATGGTTTGCAGAATTGAAGTTAAATGAACCAGCCCTGAAGTGGTGGAATTGATTGGTGTGAGACTTGTGACGCCGTGGCCTTCAACCCATCTCAAACTGGGAAGAGATGGAAGCCAAAATAAACAAAGGTTTCTGCCATCCCATCCAGTTATGAATCCAAGATGTTCATGAAGCTTCTGGATTTGCAACAAGACAATCCAACTGTTGAGTAAATTATGATCTTACATTGAGGTGTGATTTGGTAGAAGCTGAAGTACAGCAGGTAGCTCGCCATTGTAGAGGGCTCAGGTGGAGTATACAAAATGAGATGATACAGGTCCAACCAAAGACCGTGGATGAAGCATATCATATTGCATTGCGGGCACAGGGGAAGCACGGTTGGGCAACAACTAGGTAGTTATTCACATGCTCTAATATCCCTAATATGGCTCCATCCAGTTCTGGCCATCGTGAGAACAACAGGTTCCAAGACACGATCAGGGAGCAATGGCAGTAACTTGCGCCCCCATGCAACCATGACAGAATTTTGAGAATAAGGGCAAGGCAGTTGGCACAAACCAAGGCAGGGCCACTAACAATTGTTTCAAGTGTGGTGGCCGTGGACACTTTGCCACAGCCTGTCCTACACAGAACTTAAATTTCTGTGAGCAATAGAAGCAAGGATGGTACAATGAGGATGACAATGTGGATGATGACTATGTAGATCAGAGCGAGGAACCAAGTGCAGAAGATGACAATTTAGTGAAGTCAATGGTCTACTAGAGAAGACTATATCATGTGTAATTAGGCGCATCCTAACGGCAACCAATGAAGTAAGAGGAAGAAGATTGGCTGCAAACCAACATTTTTCACATGTGTGAAGTGTGGAGTTGTGAAGGTAATTATAGATGGAGGGAGCAGCATGACAAGGCATGACCAACAAGTTGAAGCTCAAAAAAAAAAAAAAAAAAAAAAAAACCACCCTAAGCCATATAGAATTGCTTGGGTTGATGACACTTCTATTCCAGTGACCAACCAATGTTTGGTAAATTACTCTCTCAGTTCAAATAAAGAGACCGTGTGGTTTGATGCCATCCCTATGAAAGTCACGCATATTTTTTTGGGCCAACCATGGTTGTATGACAGGAAAGTATACCATTCCGGTCACAAGAATACGTATACCTTCAAATACAAAGTAAGCATATTGCTCTCAAGCCAATGAAGGATGATGAGCCTCAAAGACAAGCCGCAGTTTCTATAGTGTTTGGTATGTGAAAACTTAGATGGAATAAGAGAGAAAAGAGAGGACGAAGAGAGAAGGGTGTTGCACAATCTCACCCTCTCTTCCTTAATCCTTTATTTATAGATAATTAAACAAATTCTAATTACAATTGGAGTCTAAATGAGATATAAAAAATAAAATAAAAATAAAAATAAAAGGGAATAGAGACTAAAATGAATTAGGAGACTAAAAACCTTAAACCTATTCCTCTATATGGTATACTACAAGTGCATACAAATTTGCACCTTAGGTGTACACATTTTCTGTGCACCAGCACTCTCCCTCAAGTTGGCACATGGATATCATTCATGTCGAGCTTGATACCGATGGTCTTGAGGGGCACTATTGACGTAACCAGTATTCGAAATATCGGTATCACACCATATATCGCACCCTTGGGATACAGATACTTATCGGTTATCGAACGGGATATATCGTTTGTATTGTGTAATTTATCGCACTTTTTGGGAAACATGGGGAAACATTAGGAAAATTGTTGAATTTTTCAATGAAACTTCAGGGATTATTAAAAAAAAAAAAAAGACCTTAATGCACACTTTTAAATCATTAAATAAAAAAAAAAAAAAAAAGTGCACATAATAGGTTTCATTTGTAAAGGGTCCTAAGCTATTCACTGGCTAACCAAACTAATGCAATTATATTCAAATTGAATGCATAAAATTAATAAATGTATTAAAACATGTATGAAAACACAATTAATTCATTCAAAAGTTATTAAAAAAAAAAAGTAGAAATTGTAAACATACCCATCAATGATGTGACTGGCTGATTTTTGGGGCATGATGGATGTTTAATCCTCACTGTTTCATGTCGTGCGGCCCACTTGATCTAAGGATCTGCCTGATTTTTGGTCTCATGACCTGATATGTTCTAGAAAAATGGATGGACGGAGTGGATTTCTTACAAACATCATTGTGGGCCCCACCATGAGCCCCATAGGACCATCCGTCTCTAACTAGGTCCTGGCGGGATGTGGTTTGCCTACTGATGATGTCAATAGCCAGTAGCTACTAGATCCAAATTTGAGGGCCCCACCATAATATATACATTTTATTCACTTTGTCCATCTATTTTTCCAAATAGTTTTAGACCATAATCCAAAATCTGAGGAAGATTCAAATCTCATGTGGACCACACCTTTGGAAACATGGCCCTAAAATCAGCAGTCCAAACAAATGGATGGCGTGGATATGCAATACATACATTGAGGTGGGACCAACTAAGTAGTCCAGTTCCCCAAATCCAAGCCAAAGATGCGATCCGCTCCAATTCCATAGCTAGAGACGGACGGTCTGTCAGGGGTTTGGAGGCCACTGTGATGTATGTGTTTTATCCAGTGTTGTCATGTGCGATCGCATTTGTGAATATGTGATCACATATGCGCATATTTGAGGGGCGATCGCATATGCGATCCCTGCACATATGCGATCGCATATGCCACATGTGCGAGCATATGCGATCGCATAATGGCCAACGGTCAAATTTCTGACCGTTTTTTACCCATTTTTTTAATCCGGATTTTTTCTCTATAAATATGCATTCTAAGCATTCCTACATGCAAAAAAAGCTCAAACTCTCTCTATTCTCTATTTCTCTTACTACATCCTCTCTTACATATTTCTAATTCCAACTTCTAAGCACTCTACAATACAATCTACATTCTACATCCACTCCTCTCCATTCATATTCCATTTCCATATTTCTTTTCTTTTCTTTCAACTTTCAAGAATCAAGGAAGGGTACAAGAATCAAGAATCAAGAATCCAAGATACATCATACATCATACCATCCATATTCAAGAATCAAGATTCAAGAGTCAAGAGAATCCTCACTCCTCTCCAATCTCCATCCACTAAGTTTTTTAAGTTCTAACTTCTAAGTTTCTAATTCTAACAACTTCTTTCTATCATTTTTTTTTTATTTTGTTTGTTAATTGATTTGTTACTTTGTTAGTTTTTAGTTGTTACAACTTACAACTTACAAGTGACAAGTTACGACTTACAAGTTACATCTTACAAGTTACAACAAGAATTCAAGAATCAAGAATCAATCAATACTCAAGTGAAGGGGCAAAGGTGAAGAGAAGACGAGTAGACAACTTAGACAAGAATTTGGAAGTTGAAAGTTGGGAACCTCTTTTAGATTTGTAATTTTAATTTTATTTATGTGTAAATCTCTCTCTCTCTCTCTCTCTCTCTCTCTCTCTCTCTCTCTTTCTACAAGTGAAACTCAACTCTCTCTCTTTTTCTCATTTTCTTTTCCCTCTTCTTCTCCCTTTCTACAAGTGTAAGTGTGTAACTCAACTCTCTCTCTCCCTCTTCTTCTCCCTTTCTAGTTTCTACAAGTGTATGTGTAAGTGTAACTCTCTCTCTCTCTCTCTCTCTCTCTCTCTCTCTCTCTCTCTCTCTACAAGTGTAACTCAACTCTCTCTCTTTTTCTCATTTTCTTTTCCCTCTTCTTCTCCCTTTTTACAAGTGTAAGTGTGTAACTCAACTCTCTCTCTCTCCCTCTTCTTCTCCCTTTCTAGTTTCTACAAGTGTGTGTATGTGTAAGTGTAACTCTCTCTCTCTCTCTCTCTCTCTCTCTCTCTCTCTCTCTCCCTCAAGTCCCATCTCTTTAGGCTCTTTATTCTTTACTCTTACTTACTCTCTTAGATCTACTTCTTTCTTACTTCTTAGTTCTTCTTCTTAGTCTCTTACTTTACTTTAGTTTTCTTTTTATTTGTAGTTTACTTTCTAGTTTCTAGTTAGTAGCTAGTTAGTTACTTTTTAGTGCTAATACACACACCACCATCCACCATCATAATGTCTTCTTCCCAATCTTCCTCTTTGAAGCCCAAGTCGAATGACCCGGGTTGGAAGTATGGGCACTACCGTAGTGCTACCGAAAAGACTCACATAATATGTGAGTTATGTGGATATGTGAGTTCCGGTGGCATTGTAAGGCACAAGCAACACCTTGCACATTTATGATTTACCGGGGTCAAATGCAAAAGCATGCAACAAAATTACTCCAAAAATCCTAAGGGAGATCATAGAGTATATGGAAAAACAATCAAGAAAGAAATGCGATAGTGCCCTACGTCAGGAGGAATATATAGAACAAGATGCATATGAAGATATAAATGTAGTTAATATAGATGAAGCTAGTCCCACTCCCCTACTTCAACAGGCCGGTCTAGACCACAAGTACAACCATCGAAAAGAGCCCGAGGGCATGGGCCCATAGATAGATGGTGTAGACCACACCCCGAGGATGTGATCGACCAAAGGGGTAGAGGGAAAGGGCTGGCTCAAACAACTTTAGAGAACCGGTATAAACAAAAAGATAGGAAAACCACAATTCAATATATTGCTAAGTGGTTTTACCAAACCGGCGTTGCTTTCAACGCTGTTAAATCGAAAAGCTTCAAAGTAATGATTGAGGCTATAGGTCAATTTGGACCTGGGCTTAAACCTCCTTCATATCATGAAATGAGGGAGATATGCCTAAAAACTTAAGTTGAATATACACAATCCTTCATAGCTGAATATTGGGAATCATGGAAAATATATGGTTGTTCACTAATGGCCGATGGATGGACCGATAGATCCGGTCAGTCTCTCATTAACTTTTTGGTAAATTGTCCAGCTGGGACAATGTTCTTGAAGTCAGTGGATGTGTTGGGCCATTTACACACAAGAGAATATTTGTTTAACTTACTAGATAGTGTAATTGAAGAAATAAGTGAGGATTATGTTGTACAAGTAATTACAGATAACGCAGCCTCGTATGTAATGGCCGGTCGTCTTTTTATGGAGAAGAGGCGACGTTTATTTTAGACCCCCTGTGCGGCCCATTGTATTGATCTTATGTTAGAAGATATAGGTAGATTATTTATAAATGTGATTGCAAGGGCTAGAAGAATCACGGTCTTTATGTACAAACACACCCTTCTTCTCAGTCGAATGAGAAAACACATTGGGGGTAACTTGCTATGTCCAGCAATCACCCGTTTCGCTACAGCCTTTTTAACACTACAAAGGCTACATGCAAAGAAATCAGAACTTAGAAGCTTTGTAGTGTCGGCCGATTTTACAAGTGGGCCTTGGTCAAAGAAGGTTGAAGGGAAACGGGTTCAACAAACAATTCTTTCTCAAAATTTTTGGACTCAAGTGGTAAAGACGTTAAAATCATCCGAGCCTTTAGTCACTGTGTTGCGATTGGTGGACGAGGATGAGAAGCCCGCAATGAGCTACATATATGATGTGATGGAGAAGGCAAAAAATAAGATCATAGACTATTTTAACTATAGAGACCGTGATTACAGGCCAATTTTAGATATTATAGATAGAAGATGGGGCAGCCAAATGTTATCCCCATTGTATTCGGCTGCTTACATCCTTAACCCAGCCTGTTTATTCACTTTTGCTGATCCAGCAGGAGCATTAACTATGCATATGGTTGGATTTATTGATGTTTTGGAAAGAATGATTCCAGATAGAGGAGAACAGGACAAGATCTCAACTTTGCTAGACTTCTACACAAAAAGTGAAGGGATATTCTCAAGGGATATCGTAATAAGACATCGAACAATGAAATTACCCAGTAAGTACTTCTATAAATGAATGTTAGTGTACTGTCAATTGTGTACTGAACTCTTACAAAAAGTTTTTCTACAAAGTGTCTCTAAGAGACTAAGACTCTAACCTATACTAAAACTGCTTTTCTCAACTGACTGGTGGGCTGCCTATAGAGTGGACCCGAACAGGAAGGATCTAGCTCTAAAGAAGCTGGCTATGAAGATTCTTGGACTCACGTATTCTGCCAGTGGTTGCAAGCGCAATTGGAGCACATTCGAGGCGGTAAGTTTCGACTGTTTAGTAATTGTTTTGTTTTTTGGTAACCTTTAATTTTTTAGTGGCCTAAGCTAAATTAATTACCTAAATAGCTAATGCCAAATGCACTTTCTTTCTTGCAGATTCATACCAAGAAAAGGAATCGCCTTGAACAAAAAAAGCTCAACGACTTGGTTTTCGTTCAATACAATCAAAAATTGCGAGAACAATTCCAAAGTAGGAAAGAAAAGCCCGGTTTCTTTGACCCTATCTGCTTAGACGAGTTGAATGCAGATAACGAGTGGCTCGTAGAGACGGAGGACCCGATATTTGCTGGAGAGGAGGAGCTGACATGGGCACAAGTTGAAGATGCCGCATATGGATCAACACCTGGTGAAGGTAGTAGTACCACTCGAAGGCGAAGGACGGGGGGGAACCAGGGGGCGAGTAGTAGCCATCAACCCGTTGATGAGAGGAGATTGAAGAAGGAGAAGGTGATAATGATGATCAAGCTGAAAATCATCCACCATTGGATGTTGATGAGGTATTAGTATGTACAGATAATGAAGAAACGGAAAAAGAAGAAGTGTATGTGGAAGAAGGAGATGACTCGAATGATGATGGTGGTGGTGGTGGACCTGGGGGTGATGTGCCACAATGGATGCTAGATCAATGTATATGATTAATGATTATTGATTAGATTAGATAAATAAAATAATAAATACATAACTTCTTAATTTTGTTTAATGCTTGTCTCATAAGTCATAAGTCTAAGTGTGTTGATGTTGATGTTGTTGATTATTGATACTTGATAACTTAATATTGATAACTTGATATATTATGTATTGTATACATCAGTACATGTAGTGTTGAATGTTGAATATGGATATTTGATATTTGATATTTCATGTTTGTTATTGTTAAATGTAAAATGTTAATTGTTAAGATTTAAGAAGTTAACTATATTGTAATTTGTAAATGTATCATTATCATAATTCATATGTATGTAATTGGTTGGTTTTATTTTTTTTAACTTAAATTAAATGTATTTCATGTCCCAATGACATATAATAATTTATTTTGATTTTTCTGATTTTTTTTTGAATTTTTTCTGATTTTTCTGATTTTTTTTTAATTTTTTGAAAAAATGCGAAAAAAAATATATATGCGACCGCATATGCGCACACGCATATGCAATCGCACAGGATCGCATATGCTATTTGACAGCATTGGTTTTATCCATGCCGTCCATTCATTTTAACAGATAATTTTAGAGCATGAGCTAAAAAAAGCAGGGAAATCTAAGTAGACCACACCATAGGAAGCAGTGAAGATTGAACAACTACAGTTGAAAATGTCTTGGGGGCCACATAATTTTTGGATTAAGCTAATATTTATGTTTTCTCTTCATCCAGGTCTGTCAGAAGTTATGGACAGATTAGATGGCAAATAAACATCATGGTGGGCCGTAGGAAAGTTTCAACGGTGGGCATCATTGTCACCACGGCTTCCGGTGGTGTGGTCCACTTGAGCCTTAGATCTGCCTCCTTTTTGGGCTCATGCCCTAAAATAACCTATCAAAATGGATGAACAGTGTGGATAAAACACATACATCATGGTGGGCCCTACAGAGCCCCCAACAAGACCCTCTATCTCGGGCTACTCAATCTGCTTGCGCCCGTAGTAGCTACCGACAAGTTGAGTGGCGAGACTCACTACTGAAGTGACATCACTAAGTTTTGTGGGCCCCACCATGATGTATGTGTTTTATCCAATGTTTAAAATATCATTATCGCACCCTTAGGATACGGATACATATCGGTTATCGCATGGGATATATCGATTGTATCGCGTAATGTCTCGCACCCTTAGGATACGGACATATCGGTTTTCGCATGGGATATATCGATTGTATCACGTAATGTATTGCTGTTGTTGGGAAACATGAGAACATTGGGAAATTGGTTGAATTTTTCGATGAAACTTTAGGGATAATTGAAAAAGACATCAATACACACTTAGGAATCAAAACATTACAATAAAAAAGTGCACATAATAGGGGTTTCCTTTATATGGGGTCCTAATATATGCACCTTCCAATTGAATTGATGCTAGTATATTCAAAGTCTATTTATATAATTTATAAATATAAGAAGACATGTATGGAAACACAAGCAATACATTCAAAAGCAAAAGAAGAATTACTAGATCAGGTTACATCTTGTGTTTGGATACAAAGATTGCAAGTTTGCAACTGATTTGCAAGAAATTGAAAACTTTTGATTTTTCTCAACTTTTCGCAACTTGACCCATCTCCCCCAAATCTCGAAATCGAAGTTCAAAATCCATGATTTTTCACAGAAAACATGAAGAATCATAGATTTGTAACCATTTGACACTGGTTTAACGTGATTTACAACAAAAACATGGATCAAAAATAATAAATGCTTACTGGATCGAATAGGTGGGATATATCAGCACTACCTGTGCGTTTCATATCGCATGGGTGAGATACAAGATATATCGTGGGATATATCGGCTGATATCGTCAATATTTAAAACATTGGTTGTATCCACATCGTCCATCCATTTGGAGAGATCATTTTAGGGCACGAGACAGAATGACGCAAATCCAGAGCAGTAGTGGACCCCACCACAAAAAATAATGGGGAGAGTGACGTCCACCATTGAAACCTTCCTAAGGTCCACCATGATTTTTATTTGAGATCCAACCTTTTCGTAAGTTAACACAAACATGAAATATGGGGGGAAAAAAAACAAGTATCAGCTTGATCGAAAACTTTTGTAGCCCTTAGAAGTCTTTAATGGTGGGCGTCACTCTCCCCACTGTTTTCTGTTATGGGGTCCACTGGAGCTTTGGATCTGAATCATTCTTTGTATCATACCTTTAAATGATCTCTCCAAATGTATGGAGACAATGTGGATATAACACATACATCATGGTGGGGCCCACATAACTTGGTGACATCACTTTAGTGGCGAGTCTTGCTACTCAAACCTGTCAATAGCTAATTCGCGTCCATAAAAAGGCATCCAAAGCTCTATTTTTTTGAAATCAGAGAGGGTTCTAGTCCTTCCTGCCCGAAACCCTAAGCCCCGAAAATCTCTCTCTCAAATACACTCCAAATCTCTGGATTTTTCAAATTATTTGCCAAAATCAAAGCTAATCGAAGATTTTTTCACACTTACCTACGAACGGCGCACTGTTTCAATCGATTGGCCCACCAAATGCAACTTCCAATTAGGCAATCTCTTCTATGGGTACCGAAATACACTCTCTTGAAAGTTTTCCCTTTTTTATATATATTTTTCGATTTTCTGGGGTTGTCCCGAATTTTTCTGATTTTTCCGACATTCCCAGCCCTTTAATTGCGAAGAAAATGTTAAAATCCCCGATTAAAAATGGTAGAAGTGATAATATTTGTTGATATCGCACGATATTTTACAATATATCGCATTATACACACGATTCTTCGAATTTGTTGTATTTCAAAGGCCTTCCAAGGGGTTTTGTATCACTCACCATCGATACCGATAATATCGGCCGATAGTATCGATATTACAAACACTAGACATAACTTTGGTGAAGACATCCGCTAACTAATCTTCTAAATGAACAAACAACGTATACAGGAGCTTGGCGTCTAATTTTTCCCGAATAAAGTGGCAATCAACTTCAATGTGTTTTGTGCTTTTGGTGAAGACCAGGTTGAATGCAATATCGATGGCTGCTTGATTATCACAATGAATTGGAATTGGGGAAGATGTTGTGAATCCCATATCTTGAAGAATGGCTTTCACCCATAGTAATCCACAAGTTGCATGGGTCATTACACGGTACCCGGTTTCGGCAAAGGAGCGGATTGATTCTTACTTTTCCGAGTAACTAAATTTCCTCCTACGAATGTGCAGTACCCTGCAGTCAAGCGTTGATTAAAGGAGTCAGTCCAATCAGTATCACAGAAACAGTTGATGTTCAAATGACCATAGTTTGAGTAGAGAAGACCACGACCAGGAGCAGCTTTTAAGTAACAAATGATCCAATAAACTGCTTCAAGATGATGCTGACAAAGTCGTTGCATAAACTAGCTTACAATTCCAACAACATAAGAGATGTTTGAACAAGTAAAGCTGGGATAAATTAGACGACCTACTAGATGACGATACATGCCTAGATTTTCAATTTCATCTGACTGTCTCTCATGCAACTTATGATTTACTTCAATAGGCATGTCGACAGCACGAGCACCAAGTAAACCCGCCTCAATCAGAAGATTAAGCACATACTTACGTTGGGACAAGAATATTCCATGTTTCGAGCACGCCACTTCAATTCCAACAAAGTACTTTAGTATTCCCAAATCCTTCATTTCGAATGATGAGGACAATAATTTCTTGACATTGTCTATTTCAGTTATGCTCATGCCAATTAAAATAATACCATCAACATATACAACAAGTCCTGTTACCATCCATATGTTTTACAAATACACAGTAATCAAAAGTACTCCTTTTAAATCCAATGTTGGAAAGTTACATAACCAGGCCCAATGAGACTGTTTGAAGCTGTACAAAGTTTTTCAAAGAGGATTAATTTTGCTAGTCTCCCCCTTGCATTGAAAACCAGAAAGAACATATATATTTCTTCATAAAGATAGCCATGAAGAAATGCATTTTTTTATATCCAACTGATGCAAAGGCCAATTACAATTTACCGCAACAGTCAATTGAATTATTCATAGCTTATGCAAACAGAGAAACAAGACAAACAACTACTAAAAACCGTTCCCATGAAGCTGAAAACGAAATTTTACGTTAAAATAAAATAAAAAGATGAAATTTTGAGAAAGGAACTTGCTTGTGATGTTCATTGGAGAAGACGAAGAATTTCCGAGTGGAGTTGCTGCAAAGAGCCCGTAGCCTGTTGTAAACTGCAAGATTCTTGTTCCTCACCTCTTCCAACACCACAGAAAGCACAACAACATCGTCGATAGCTGGATTCTCCAGCAAATCAATCTGAACAAAAAATAATTATAATAATAATAATAATAATAATATTCAAAAAATATCTCCAAAGAAGGCGCTGCGTGGAAAATGTAAATTTTTCGAATGAAGGTTAAGAACCTAACAATACACCAAAAGCCCCAGGACTGACAGAACGTGTCAAGATAGGCTCTTTAAACCGTTGGGATCATAACAATTGAAAAAAAAAAAAAAAAAAGATTACCTGATTGAGGACAACGTTGGTATCGATGATGAGGATTGGAGATGCGGAGGAGCTAAGACGAGCAGCGGAGGAGTCGCAGACCTTGCAGATTGGAGCTCCGCAGTAGATATCGTCTCGGAGGTAGTGTTCTCTCACGACCTGAAGATATGAAAGAAGTGAGAAAAACACTAGATGATTCCTGGTAGAGAAAGAGAGGTGTATGTGTGTGTTAGGGGTTAGGGTTTTGAGAGGAGAGAGGGGGAGTGAAAGAGAATGACCTTGAGTACTTTCCCTTGCTTTGTTTTCCGAACAAAGGATTTGCTCTGCAACATCTTCTTCTGCTGCTGCTGCTCTCCGAGCAAGAGAAGGACGATGGATTGTTGCTTTAATCCCTCGCACGCCTCTATGGACATTCCACACGCAAACACACGTGCCCATGTGTCACACGTATGCCACATTGAGCTTTCTTGCCTGCTACGACATGCCGCAGTTTGGCTGGTGCGCCGCTTCGGGGAATCCCCGGATCCACCGAGGTGGGTGGATCCCTGAATGCGGGGCCAACATGATGTATATAACTTACATCCACGCCGTCCATCGGTTTTGAAAGCTCATTTTAGCGTACGAAACAGAAAATGAAGCAGATTAAAGTCTTAGGTGGACCACACCACAAACCGTCGTGATTGAATAATCACCGTTAAAAACATCTTAAAGGCCACGGGAATGTTTATTTTATTTTCCATCCAAACTGTTGACCCGGATGAAGTTACCACACAAATATCAGCTTCATCCAAAAATTTTGTGGCACAAAATAAGTTATTAACGATCAATCACTATTGTTTCCTGATATGAGGTTCACCCGAGATTTGATTATGCTTCATCTTTCAGATCATGCGCTAAAATGTGCTGCAAAAATAGATGGACGGTGTAAATTTAAGTCACATACATCACGTTGCCTGCATTAAGGCATCCACGCACCTCGGTGGATCAGCTAAAGCAGCACATGCCAAAACAAACGGCCGCGGGCTGGGTGTCCCCGCGGCAAGCGCAAGCCAAGGTGGGGCTAGGAAGTAAAATAAAAAAAATAAAAAAAATACCAATTTGATTCAAAACTATAATGCCTTCGTAAGTTTTTCAACAGTAAACGTCAATCTCCATTTTGTGGTCCATTTAAGAATTTGCATTAGTTTTTTAGACTGGTAACTTAAAATAACATGGAAAAATAATGGATAGCGGATAAAACCCATGTTAGCTGGTGTCCAAGCTCCATAGGCCCCAACATGTTGCATGTATTCTATCCACCTAGTTTATCCATTTTACCTATTGAATGATTCTAAAAATGCAGCAGTTATAAATCTCAAGTAGACTATACCATACGAAGCAGGGGTGATTGGATGCCCACCTTTAAAAATTTACTGCACACCACCACAAGTTTTGGATCAAAGCGTATATTTGTATTTTTACTTCACTGAAGGCGAATAAACACGTTACAGTGGGCCTTAAAAAGTTTTTAATGGTAGCATTCAATCACAAATGTTTTCCCGGTGTTGTCCATGGCAGATTTGGATCTTATCAAAATGTACGGACAGTGTGAATAAATTACATACATCATTGTGGGCCCACAAAGCATTACCTAATAGCGAAGTTTGTTACATCACTACTAGCAATGCAATTGTTATTTGCGTTTGTTGATGCAAGAATCTGGACTGCCCCCTTCAAACCTACAAGCACCTACACAAGAGAAGAACAAAAGAGACCCTGGTTAGAGCAGGAGACCCTCCAATGCCAAAGTCAGGCTAAGAATCCAAGTCTGGTCGTGTTGAAGGGTTTAGGGCAAGAGATTCTGCATACCTTTTCATGCAGATGGACCCCTTATTTATAGTGTTCGTAGGACGGGGTAGTCAATAATCTTAAGTATGATCTTAGCTGTTAAGCGAGATGTCCGCGAGTAGTGAATGTCAGTAGTTACCCTAGAATCACGCAGTGGACGGTTACGCGCAAGTGATGGGCATCAATGGTTACCCTAGAATCGTGCATAGTCGAGGAAGATCATCCACCCAGCCGAGGAGGTAGGTCGGCACGATTCTAGTCGGGACATCATGGGTTGGCAAAGTATGGACCCCTTATTTCATCCGAGGTGGATCTATATATGAATGATCCGAAGAGGCTATCAAGGCTCATGAAGAAGTTAAATGCTTCGGAAATTAGACATCACAAAGATTCGAGTTGAACCTTCGTTTACTTATGTCATAACCGAGTTGGACCAACTAATTGACCAGATGAAGCCGACCTGAACTGAACTGAGTTGAACCCATCGATCAACCGAGGATGGCTCGAGCGCCGCACTGAGCCGAGCTGAACTCATTGGTTGATTGGCCAGGGATTGCTCTGAGGAGCTTGGAAGTTTTGCATTGGTCGTCTAGGCTATTGGTTTTTCTAAGCTAAAGGTTGGACCTATCTTCTCGTCGGTCTCATCTGTCCTCGATAAGCTCTTCCTCAACTTCACCAAGTTGATCAATCCCTCTGTCCTGAGCCAAGCTGGACTGACCAAGGCACTTTAAGACGGTCCTTGTGAGGTACATAGGTGAAAGCTCGGGGACGTGTGTTGCCGAAGGCTACGCTTGGGGAAGTGAACTCTAACTTCTCTGGGTGAGATGGCGCAGGAGTGTATGCTCATCGGCCCGAGCCGATCCTGAGGACGATCGGACTATATTTCCCCATAATAGCGTTCATGACTTTAAACTTCTCATGTGGGTGTCATGGCACACCTGATTAAATGTTTGTACGAATGGTCCACCAAAGGAATAAAACACCTTAGTTTTTATTTATGTCTGGCCTAACATAGTCCACGTTACCCAATGAGAAAACACCACATGTTGGCACTCATGTACGAATGGCGAATGCAATTTGCCATGTGATGGCACTCATATACAATGGCAAAGGCGCCCGTACTTACACCATAAAGGCTTAACGATCAATGATGTATAGCATGTCAAAAGCAAGCCCACTCAAAGCCATATACATGTCTATGATAAAAAAGACGAACATCATTAGTAGGACACGTGATCAACGCACGCATGATACGTGTGACTCTTTACATACGCAGGAAGTTTCCAAAAACCTGACAATGACGGATTCCTCACAATCTAGTTTATATATAGCATGCGTGTCCCAAATTAGAAACAGATTAGCACAGAAAGGGAAATTTTCCAAGGGCGATCAATGATTTCTTAAAGGTAGCAAGAAATTAGGAGCGATAAAAAGAAAGTTCGTCCAAAATTATAAGCAAATCAAATCATGATGGTATCATATAGTAAGAAATTGAGATCTTATTAGGACACTGTCATGCACGATCAAAGATTCACATAGAATCATACGCAACCGCCGCCTCCTAGAAGCCCATAAAAGCGGTACTTGACGAAGAGTTTCTGAACCCTTACCAACAATCAATCTCTCTATATGCAACATTGCTTATCCTTGGATACTCCACTTTTGTCCAACCACGTTGCAGCAAGTCTGAAGTCCCTAGTTTAGTTTAGACCCATGATTACAGTACGCCCTAAGAGTAGCTTTGTAATATCCCAAAAATTTTCATGCACAAGTAGGTACACAGGTGCATATTAACACATGTAGGTTTAAGTTTTAAGTCTCGTTGTGCCCATACGTACACACATCGATGTACACCACGAGTCACACTTTGCATTATACTTGGTTAACCTTGAATTCAACCGATGAAAACACCCTACATGGGTAGATGAAACTATCCAACCATTAATTTTGAATTTGGATCATCATGAAATCAACCAAGGACACAATCAGGATGGTTACATCTAACCATCCATGACACTGAACCTATCAACTTGACCCTAGTGTATTAATAAGTGTTTTACACTGTCTAAGTCCAATTCTAATAGTTATAAACTCACTAAAGACTAGATTAAGTTTTGTATGGTGTACGTGTACATGTACATAACATGAGAGATCATCCATACCCAAGTTTTTAAACAACCTTGGAAAACTCATAGGCCCTTCGATTTATGAATTAAAGACAATTCAACCATTGAATTAGTGTCAAAAACTTGTTTAAATTACCTGATACGAAGTGTTCATCAGATTGAATTTGATATTTCAAATTCTTGAACCAGCGGGCCATTACACAACTTAACAAAGGATCAGTTAACATTAGTCTACCTAATCGTGTACATGTGATCAGAAGGCACAATGCAAAACACGTGTGCATGCACATGCGTCACACCCAAAACTAAATTTGAAAAATCAAGTGTGCAAAATCATTTTAAAAAATGAAACTTCGTTCCTATTTCTGCTTCCCTCTCTTGAAGCCAAGAGTTTGAATCCTCCCTGAATCCATGAGATATCTCTTCTGGAATATCTAAATTGTCCATCTAGACTATCACATCCCTCCATCTTTCAAACACTCGCTGGTAGTGTTAAGTTGAGAATCAACCACGAAGATCGAAGGGTCATATTACAGGATTCATGTTCAAATTTGTAATGTCTCAGGAAAATCCGTACAAAGACCCGAGTACCACCTCAAGCAGAAATCACTAAGGACCAAATCCTTTAGAAATTAGACGAGAATTAACTTAGTGCTAAATTAGATTATCTATGAAATTAGCTCAACCACTTTAAATATGAACTATAAGACCCAAAACTAGCAGAATCACTAACGCTACGATACCTAAAAACGTAGGATCAATCTCAAAACCTAGTTGCTGTCGGAAGCAACTTGAAACTCTGTTTCGGACCTAAATCGCGCGTCGAAAGTCCGATTAACGCAAAACTATACGGTTATGACCGCCTTACTGGGCTTGACAACCATATTGGAAACCAAGTCCCAATAATATCTAGAAACGCACAACTTGAGCCCGGAGCAAAGTGTGTGAGAAACACGAATATCTTTAGAAAATGAACTCGAACTTAACTGAATTGGGCCGTTCGCTTGCAGGCTAAATTTAATATTTTAGACCATCAGATTCTGACCCAACTACACCCTCGGATCAAGAAAAATTTCCAACACAGGTCAGTGTACTTGTGGCCTTGATCGAGTAACGGTGACCGTTGAACTGAAACTGATCCTCCGCGGTCGATCCGTAAATTCGATTGGGCCGAAAACTTAACTTGACATAGATCCAATGTTAGGAAATTTTCTTTGGATCATATACAGAAAAGGGGCCTCCAGATGTGCTCCGTTGGCCCGAAATCGCCAACTTTTAGCTATAACCTAAGTATACCATGGCCCTGGGGCCATTGAGGTCAGTTATGGGCCTATATAAAGACCTAAACCCACCCCTCTCTCATTCCATACGAATTTCAACCCTAGGATAGAGAAGTGAGAAGAAAGTGAAGAGAAGAGAGAGGAGGAGAGAGAGAGAGTGAGAGATTGTTCCTAGGATTCGATCCCACCACTCCACGTGCTTAACCACCGCTTCCGTGTCGCTATACCGACGATTCCGACTTCGTTCTTGGGTAAGAAATCATAACCCTAATCTGTTTTAGGGATTCAATTAGAGTAAATGATGAAACAACTAACTTATTTCATGCAATAGGTTGTCATTGTGCTATAGACAAAGGTTTAGTGTTTAAACTGAGTTCGTTATGAGTCTACCGACAAAAGGTGCGGACTATAAACGTTTAGGTTATGGTTTTCAAGGCTTTTAATGTCAGCAATGATTTATATCTGACTTGATTGCTATCACATATGCTTAGATATATTGTTTTCCGTATATTACACATACATGTAAACTATATTGATTTTAAATGCATTCCATGTGTTTGAGCCCATTGGTGCGGCCCATTGATGCGGCCCACTTGATATATGAGAGGCCCATAGTAAGGAGTGTTAGGCCCATTTGACTTGGCCTATTCGACTCGGCCTATTCAACTCGGCCCATTTAACTTGGCTTATTTGACTCGGCCTACTCGACTCGGCCTATTCAAACTCAGCCATTTGACTCAGGCTATTCAAACTCAGCCTATTTGACTTGGCCTATTCGACTCAGCCATTTGACTTGGCCTATTCAAACTCGGCCATTTGACTCAACCTATTCGACTCGGCCATTTGACTCGGCCTATTCGGCTCGGCCCATTGATTTGGCCCATTTGAATCAGCCCATTTGATTTGGCCCATTGAGTCGGCCCATTTGAATCAACCCATTTGATTCGGCCCATTGAGTCGGCCCATTTGAATAAGCCCATTTGATTCGGCCCATTGATTCACCCCATTGATTCGGCCCATCTTAATCATCCCATTTGATTCGGCCCATTGATTCGGCCCATCTGAATCGGCCCATTTGATTCAGCCCATTTGATTGGCTCATTTGATTTGGCCCATTTAATTCGGCCATTTGATCGGCCCATTTGATCGGCCCATTTGATTTATATGAGGCCCAATGTGATGTAATTGGGGCCCGTAGGCGTGGCCCAATGTGATGTATTCGAGGCCCATGGGCAAGGCCCAATGTGATGTATTCGAGGCACATGGGTGAGGCCCAATGTGATGTATTTGAGGCCCATGAGCGAGGCCCATTGTGATGTATTCGAGGCCCATGCGATGCAGCCCACTTGATGTGTATATGGCCCTTAGGCCACGAGCTCATTATATGTTTTGGCTCTATATGTAGGCCACTCCTTGGGAGCAATGTTAGTTAGATGCCCACATTTATGGACAATGATGGTTGGATGTCTACATTGTGACCTTCCCTTAAGCCTTGTTAGGCTCATTCTCATAATTCTCTTGTAGGTTAACCCAAATAAGTGAGCCCCATTCGCCATAGACGGATGGTTTCGCGCTATCGAATTTGATATAACCACGGCCGATGGCCGATCTTTATATTATGGTTGATCGGCTATTTATATATGGATCCCGCCTTGTTTATATGCTAACTATCGGTGTCGATTATCGATGCTGAATGTCAGTGCCGATTGTCGATGCTGATCATCGATTCCGATTGTCAATTCTGATTTCGATTGTCGAGGCCAATTCCGATTATCAAGGCCCAATGAGATGCATATGTGGCCCGTATTTGAGGCCCATTGTGATGTGTATTCAGCCCGTGTTTAAGGCCCAATGTGATGTATATGAGGCCTATGTGATAAGGTGCAGGCCTATGTGATAAGGTGCATTGTGATGCATTTGAGGGCCAGGCGATGGAGCCTATTATAATGTATGTTAGGCCCATGTGAAGGGCCCATCGTGATGTGTATTAAGCTCTTGAGTGAGGCCACTAGTGTTGTATATTTGGCCCTTGTGTGAGGCCATGGGTGTAAGACCCATATCCTAGCCCGAACCGTTCCGTATGCCTTTGCGGTCCTCCCGGTCGAATTCCGGTGACTCGCGATCTGTAAACGGCATCTGCACGAGATCTTGAGCTGGATCCTGTCGGTCTGAGTCGGCTCGACCCAAGACTTATATCTTTGCAACCGTGCCGTCGCTGCGGTTCCGATGCCGCATATTACGCGCCAAGTCGGTACCCTGGCCAGGAGATGTGAGCCCGCGTTCAGTTCGAGAAAAAATGCCGCGCGTTGCAATCCCTAGAAAATCCATCACATCAATCACTTCACTTGTCAAAGTACACACATTAATCTATCTTATCCCCAAGTATAAAAGTAACCCTTCAAAGTCAACTCTATCCCTTATCCAAGTACACCCATCCATCCCTCTCTCCCATCACTCCTCTCCCATCACCCCTCTCTCCCTCTCATTCTCTCTCTCCATTTTCAAACAACACGCCATGAGAGCACCCAACGTCCATGGTTCCATGAGAGGAGCTAGTGTGGCCTACCTTTCTATCTCTCATCTCCACCCTCCGAAACCAATCTCAACTGTTGAAATTCTTTCCTTGGAGCTCTAAGACCTATTGGGGGAAGGAGGAGTTCAAGACTTAGAGGTGGGTGCTTCTTTCTCTTTCTTCCCCCTCTCTCTTTCAATATTTTGGTGTGATGATGTGGCCGTGTGGCCCACCCGGATGTAACTCACCTTGATGTATGTGATGTCCAAGCCGTTCATAAAATGGACCCCACGGTCGTCCAAGCAAAATGGGCCCTACTTAATGGTGATGGGAAAACATAAATATCAAATGATCAAGTGAGCTACGCCCATGTGGGACCCACCTTGATGAATGTGTAACCGTCCAACGTCTAGGGACGCTGAATGTTATTAGTGAAGCGTGAGGACAGTGGGGTGTACTAACGTCAACAAAAAAAAAGAAAGGGAAAGAGTGGTTTTAGGTGGGCCACTCCTACAGGCCCCATCTTGATTCATTGATCTAATCCACACTGTCTAACCCGCTCCCCAGATCATTTTACGCGTTGAGCTGAAAAATGAAGTTAATTCGACCTCCTGGCGGGCCATAGCATAGAGAATAGTATAATTACCATTGAAATACACCCTGATATTTCTGTACACCAAAACCAATCCAATATTGGGCTTGATGGGTCTATCTTGAGCTGCAGAAACCAATGGCCGGGTTGGATTTTTCTGATGTGGGCCCCACCTGTGAAAAACCATAGGAAAACACTTTTCAAAAAAATAAAAATAAAAATATATACGTATAAGTAGCAGCAGTGCCTGCTGCTGCTGTCAGTGCTGAGGACGTGCAGGCGTCCTGCGCCATGGGCGGACGGGCAGGCAGGGATCCACGGTCCCAGCTGTGGGCCCCACCATGATGTGTGTTGTTCATCACACCGTGCATTTGCTGGGTCCCCCAAAAAAATCAGCTACATGTGGAGCTCAGGTGGCCCACACAGCAAGAAATAGTGAGATTGAACGTCTGCCATTGAACCTGTTTTGGGTATCACAGAAGCTTTGAATTTTTATGAAATTTATTTTCCCTCTGCATTTAGGGACCGTGTGACCTGATCAACAGGTTGGATTGTAGATAAACATTATGGTGGGCCTCACATGGGACCCACTGATGTATGTGTTTTATTCTCACCGTCCACGGCCGTGGACGGTGGCACTCACCAGGGTGTATGTGTTTTATACATGCCGTCCAGCCATGGGCTGCTGGACGGTCAGTGGACCCCGCGTTTGATGTGAGGGTTACATCCCAACCGTCCATTCATCTAATGAGTTTGTCTCAAGGCTTGAGACTAAAAATATGACAGATCCAGTTATCAGGTGGACCACACTATAGAAAACAGTGGATTGAACACCCACCATTGAAACCCTTTTGGGGATTGCAGAAGCTTTGGAACCAATATGATATTTGTTTCTCCTCTAAATCCAGGTCTTTATGACCTTAAGGACAGATTGGAAGGAAAATAAGTACGACGGTGGGGCCCACTAGGATTCAACAGTGGAAATCAACATCACCACTGTCATTTTTGTGGTATGGTCGAGATGATCTTTGGATATGATCCATTTTATTTATTGATTTATTTATTTAATGCTCTATAATGACCTCTATTGATGGATGATTAGCACGGCCCATTCGATCGGCCAATTGATTTGGCCCGATGTGGTATATGAGATGAGACGTTGAGGCCCACCTGGATATAAATGAGGCCCATGTGATTAGGCCCATCTTGATGTATTTTGTGGCCCATTTGTCGGGCCCACTTTGATGTACTTTGTGGCCCATCTGTCAAGCCCACTTTGATGTATTTTGTGGTCCATTCGAAGTGCCCACCTTGATATACTTGTGACCTATTTGTGAGGCCTACCTTGATATATTTATGGGGCTCATTAGTACAGCCCAACGATGTGGCCCAATTGTTGTACATGAGGCCCATTGGTGCGGCCCATTAACACGGCCCAGCTTAATACAACCTAACTTGATATGACGAGGCCCATGTGCAGAGCCCACCTGTTACGTATATTAGGCCCATGTGTAGGGCCCACCTGTTATGAATTTATGGCCCTTTTTGGCGTGGCCCATTGAGTTGTATTCTAGGTCCATATGATGCGGCACACTTGATGTATTCAAGGCCCAGATGCGTGGCCCATTTGATGCATAATGGACTCATGTGTAGGGCCCACATGTTATGTATTTGAGGCTTATGTGTAGGGCTCACATATTATGTATTTGAGGCTCATGTGTAAGGCCCACCTGTGGTGTATATGAGGACCATAAGTGAGGCCATTGTGACGTGTTCGAGGTCCATGTGATATGGCCCGTTGGTGTGGCCCATTTGATGTATATTAGGCTTTTGTGCGAGGCCATGAGCCCATGATACGTTTGGCTCTATGTGGACCACTCCTTGGGAGCAATGTTGGTTAAAAGGCCACATTGATGGGCAATGATGGTTTAATGTCCACATTGTGACCTTCCCTTAGGCCTGGATAGGCCTATTCTCATCGTTCCCCAATGAGTTAACCCAAACGCTTGGGCCCCTTTGATATTCTTTGATCCATCATCGGTCATCCATCTATGAACCCCGCCTTGGGGCCGATTGCCGGTTAGCAATCGAGGCCGATTATCGTGACCGATTACCGGTTAGCAATCGAGGCCATTATCGTGACCGATTGCCGATTAGCAATCAAGGTCGATTATCGTGATCGATTGCCGATTAGTAATCAAGACCGAATTAGCAATCGAGGTCGAATATCGTGACCGATTACCGATTCCAATTATCAAGGCCGATTATCGATCGATTCTGATTATCGTGGCTGATTACTGATTCCAATTATTGAGGCTGAGAATCTTGGTCAAGTCAGATTGTCGAGGCCGATTCCAATTGTTGAGGCCGATTATCAAGGCCGATTCTGATTGTCGAGGTCGATTTCGATTGTTGAGGCCTAATGTAATGTATATAAGGCTATGGAGCCCTTTGTGGTGTATATTAGGCCCATGTTAGAGGCCCATTGTAATGTATATGTGGCCCATGTGATGTGACCCACTTGATGTATATGAGGCCCAAGGTGACGTATTTATGGCCATCCATTGAGGCCCACCTCGATGCGATGCATAATGGACCGTGTGAGAGGCTCATTGCGATGTGCTTGGGGCCCATGGGTTGTGGCCCATTGTGATGTATTCGGCGCCCATGGGACGTGGCCATCCAATGTATATAGGCCCATTATGATGTATTTGGTGCCCATGGGACCTGGCCCATCCGATGTATATAGGCCCATGTGATGTAGCCCATGTGATGTGTATTAGGCCCATGTGTTGCAGCCCATTATGATTGTATGAGGCCCATTATGGTGCATTTAAGGGCTAGGCAATGGGGCCCGTTGTGATGTATATTAGGCTCATGAGAGAGGCTCATCGTGATATGTATTAAGCTCTTAAGTGAGGCCCATGGTGTTGTATATTTGGCCCTTGTGTGAGGCCATGGGTCCACTATATGTTAGGCTCTATGTGGGTCATTCCTTGATAGCAATGTTGGTTAAATGTCTACATTGTCAAGGTTGATTATCAATGCCGGTTATTGATACTGATTATAAGTATGTGACAGCATAACATCATGATACATGCCCATACGCATCATTTGCATGTTTGTTATGAGATGTGGTTGATCATTGCATATGTCATTGAGCATGTTGCTATGAGACTGCCTGATAAGTGGAGGTTATCTCACACAAGCACACGGTATGCGCAGGATTGATGCATGACTGGATTGTATGACTTATGCATCTTGTATTATAATTACCGTACGCCCTAGCGACATCAGGGCCATAGCCTCCACAGGCTTATCGTGGATGGCTAGATGAGACACCAAAAATTTGTTCTAGCATTGGGCTGCCATAGATGGCCCTGAGTGAAAATTCCTAAACTCTCTTGGTACCAGAGGACTCCCCAACGTCGAGACCGAGTGGATACATGAGCGCCCGAGTGCCGAATACCAGGGGCCGCGTCTCCCACTGTGTCGTGGTCGGTTGGGAGGAGGTATGGCCTTACCCGCACCAGCATAGGGGGCATTGCTAGGCTGAGTTTGGCCAGCTCATGAATGGGTCTGCTATCGACATACCGAATAAGTATTGACAGACTATTGGCCAGGCGGATAGTGAGGTTTCTTACGCTCACTTGGACTGTGCGGCTGGGAGAGCGGCAGTGCCATTTGGAGTGTACTAAACCGCGGTGATGATTTCAAAGACGAACTATACTGATACGTGGACTTATTGAGCAGGAGTTGCATATTCATTCATTCATTCATTCATTATCCACTCGGGCTAGTAGTGCGCAACTATTTGTTACGTGTACATTCGCAATGGCCAGGATTTTGGTTGGGGAGCGCGACTAACCTGAGATCAGGAGTTTATCACATTGAGACTGACTATCCAAATTAGGTATGGGACTAGGTTAGATAGAAGTCCCTTGTGATGGGACCCATAACTTGCGATACTACGTACTATCATCCTGACTTCACACTCTAGCATGATCACTCCATTCGCATCGCATATTGCATTATATCTGCGGCATTTGGCAATTTGGGTTATTCTGTTTCTGCATTTATATGGTATAGGTATGGCTAACATTATTTGTGTTACTCATCATGAATGTATATTGCATTGCATCCTCTGCATCTGATATTTGGCACTTTATGACTCCTCATTTACATAGTTGATTCGTATTGTGTATTTTAATATTGTATGACTTATGGACTTATCAGTATTTTCGCTTACTCTGTTATCTTATGATTTGTGATCTTATCAGTATTTCTGTTTACTCTGATAATTCCTGATCTTGTCAGTATTTCTGCTTACTTTGATAATTCATGATTTTGTCAGTATTTCTACTTATTCCAACATTGTACGATTTATGGATTATCAGTATTTTTGATATTGTATGACTATGGCATTGTATTGAATACTTGGCACTTACTTTGTGCACACACTTACACCACCCTCTAAGCTTTCTATAAGCTTATGCACGATAGATTCGTGTAGGTGATGTTAGGTTGCAGCAGTGTTGGGCTTGGAGCATGCAACGGTCTTCTGGAGCCTGATTTTCGATTTATGTATTTTTCCTTTCAGCATTGTACTCAAATGATTATATTAATGGATATGTGATGATGATGTTGCCTTTGTGAATTAGGTAATCTTATGGTTATGCTTATTATGAGTTAAATATATAAAAAAATCCTCCTTGTAGGATCCCAGAATCGGAATCTAGCATATGGATGCTAGGAACCAAGAATGGGGTACTACGGAGGCTGTCGGCACCGGATTCGGCGATCGGGATTCCTGTGAATCTGATTTTTGGGTTTGGGACGTGACAATGGGTTCACTATATGTTAGGCTCTATGTGGGCCAATCCTTGGGGGCAATGTTGGTTAAATGTCTACATTGTCTAGGTCGATTGTCGATTGCCGGTTATTGATGCCAATTATGAGTATGTGACAAGATAACATCGTGATACATGCCCATACGCATCATCTACATGTTTGTTATGAGATGTGGTTGACCATTACATATGTCATTGGGCATGTTGTTATGAGACTCCCTGATAGGCGGAGATTGTCTCACATGAATATACGGTATGCGTAGGATTGATGCATGATTGGATTGTATGACTCATGCATCTTGCATTGTGTGCTGTGATTACTGTATATCATAGCGATATCAGGGCCGTAGCCTCCACAGGCATATCGTGGAGGGCCAGATGGGACACCGGAAATCTGTTCTAGCATACGGGCGCCGTAGATGTCCCTAGGTGAAAATTCCTAAATCTCTGTGGCCAGGAGATGCCCCAACGTCGAGACCGAGTGGATATATATGAGCGCATGAGGGCCGAATATTAGGAGGCCGTGTCTCCCACTGTGTCGTGGTCGGTTGGGAGGGGGTGTGGCCTTACCCGCCCGAGGGTGGGGGGCATAACTAGGCTGAGTTTTACCAGCTCATGAATGGGTCCGTTATCGACGTGCCGGGTAGATATTGGCTAACTACTGGTCAGGTGGATAGTGAGGTCTCTTTTACTTTCATGGTTGCACGTCAGAGGGCAGTGATTTGCATGTAGAGTGTACTAAACCCCAGTGATGATCCCAGAGAGGAACCGTACCGATATGTGGACTTATTGAGCAAGAATTCTATCCTCATTCATTCATTCATTCACTATCCACTCGGGCTGGTGGTGCGCAACTAATTGTTACGCATACCTTCGCATGGCCAGGATTTCGGTTGGGCGCGCAACTAATCTGAGATCAAGAGTTTACCACATTGAGTCTGACTATCCAAATTTGAGTATGGGACTGGTTGGATAGAAATCCTTGTGGTGGACCCCGTAGCCTGCGATACTACATACTATCATCCCGACTTCACACTCCAGCATGGTCATTCCATTCACACTGCATACTTCATTACATCCCTGGCATATGGCATTTTGGGTTACTGTGTTTTTGCATTTATATGGTCAAGATACGGCCGACGGTATTCTTGAACTCATTAGGAATTGTATATTGCATTGCATCCTTGACATCCCATATTTGGCTCTTTATAACTCTCCATTTGCATAGCTGATCTGTATTGCGTACTCTGATATTGTTTGACTCATGGACTTGTCAGTATTTCCACTTACTCTGATATCGTATGATTCATGATCTTACCAGCATTTTCGATATTGTATGATTATAACATTATATTGAATACTTAACACTTACCTTGTGCACCCACTTACACTACCCTCTAAGCTTTCTATAAGCTTATGCACGATAGATGCGTGCAGGTGATGTTAGGTTGCAGTAACGTGGAGCTTGGAGTATGTAGCTGACTTTTGGAGCTTTAATTTTGACATTTGTATTTCCCCTTTTAGCATTGTATTCAAAGTTTATATTAATGGATATGTGATGATGATGTTGCCTTTGTGATTTAGGTAAACTTGTGGTTATGCTTCTTATGAGATAAATGTACGTTGGAAAATCCTCCTCGTTGGATCCCAGGATCGAAACCTGGCATATGGGCGTTGGGAGCTGAGAATGGGGTACTATAGAGGCTGTTGGCACCGGATTCGGTGATCGGGATTCCTGTGAATCAAATTTCCCGGTTTGGGGTGTGAGAGAGAGAGAGAGAGAGAGTGAAACGTGAAGAGGAGGGACCCCACCACTATTGGACCCTCCCTTATATAGTGCATACATTAAGTGGGTCCCACAACAAGTGAGCCCTTAAAACAAAATCAACCGTGGATCACCCACCGATCGACCTTCTTCTTTAACTCCTTGAACTCCTAGGCTCCTTGGCTTCGATCTTGATGGAGGATGATGAAGATTGGATGGCTAAGATGGGAGATTGTGGTAGGGAAGTGGGCCACACTTGGGTTTGGCTTGGGAAGCTTGGACGTTGGATGCTCTCCTTGAGAGCTCGAGAGTGAAGAGAGAAATGAGAGAGAGAGAAGTGATGGGATGAAAAGAGATGGAGTGATGGGTGATGGGTGATGTAAGGAAAGAGGGATGAGTGTGAGCGACATGAGAGTTGACTTAGGGAAAGAGGAGATGGGTTGCTTGTACTTGTGATAGGGTGTGTACTTGATTGATTGATTGATGGGATAGGTTGTAGAGATTTTCTCAAAATTCGCACCTGCGGCGTTTTTCTCGAAATGAACACGAGCCCACATCTTGTGGCTTGGGTATTGCATTGGCGCACGAGACATGGCGTTTAACCCCGACGACGGCGCGATCGCTCGAATACAAGTTTCGAGTTGAACCGATATAAATCTTCGTGATACGACTTAGGGTCGCACGCAAACACCGATTACAGGTCATAGGTCGCCGAAATTCGACCAGGAAGACCGCGGAAGCCTATAGAATGGTACAGTTTAGTATACGAGCCTTATAGGATGCCTATAGCAAACTAGCCAGCAGGTACAATACACTAAGGAAAATGTCAATTACACATCAATTGAGCATTATGGACCACTTGAGCTATGAATTTGTCTTATCTTTGACTAATGTCCTTTTAGGGGGCAGTTGGAATGACTCAATGGTATAGATCTCATAGAGTTTCGTTGTGGACCCCAATTTGTGATCTCTGTGTGTGCACCCGCGAATCATTGAACCTAGACCCAATTAAATTGGGTTTGACCTAAGCTCGAATAGGAAAATCCTCTTCTTCCTTTAACTTTTCTCGTGGTACAATTTTAAACGGACCGTGCATGAGTCATTCAATCAATGGGCCACCCTCATGTGCTATCCACACAATCTGAACTGTTCATCTAATTTAGACAGGAATTTTGACCAAACCCACATCCCTTTCACACGATTTCACACACGCAAATACACTCAAGCTTATGCTTAAGCAGCGCTTCATGCGACTGTTTTGCTAAAATGGAAACGTCGTTCTCCTTGTTTGAAAAGGCGGAGCTAAGAGTCCTAGAGGGGGGGGGGGGGGGTGAATAGGATTATGCCAAATTAAAAATATTAAATGTGAAATTATACAGATGAAAATAAAGATAGCATTAAACAATCCCACAAAGCAGAAGTGAATAACAACCTCAAGTGTATAAGTATTGAGAGGTTGATACAGATGTTGTTCTAAGGACAACCTTATACCAAAAACTAATGGCTTATGGTAGGACAACCTGATTTCTAGAACGGTTTGTGTATCAAAATCCCAAACTGATACAGAGGAATAAAGAATAAAAATAGCAAAGAAAATAAACTTAGCTATTGCAGCATTCCACACTTGTAGAAAAGAGATTACAACATTCTCCACGGAAGCTTAAAAAGAAATTACAACATTCACACAATATCCACAATCAGCCATCCACCACAACACCAGAAATTATAGCGGTTTGCTTGTGTACACCAACTGTTTAGAAAAATAGCCACACAACTACTCCACTCTCAATATCCTCACATAGTGGATATTGGCATTCACTATGAAATAGGTTTTTCAAGGTTCACCTAAAACCTTTATAATTGTATCTTTTAAGTGGGCTTACACAATTCAAAAACCTCACACTGAGTTTTCTAGATCACCTCAGACGAACCAAAAAAGAAAGAGAGATTTTTCTGGCACAACCTCAAAAATCGAAAAGAAATTTACAAGAAATGTAAATATACTTATCTGGATATTCTCCTTTGATGCAGTCCGGTAGAACCAATTCGAAGTAGATGTTCAATGTCCACATTCACTTATGAAAAAGTTCTAAGGTCTAAATGATTTTTAGATTAAATCACCTTGGGCTACCTTGATTTGATTTTGATTCTAAGAGGGGAAAACTAAAATCCCTTCTTCAAATGAGATTGGAATGTAGAACTTAAAATCAAATACAAAAAGCTAAATTAAAGGGAATATTAAATGAGCACTAAATAGCTTAAGAATATCACAAACTTATCTCTCAGAGTGGTGTCTTGATTTTGCTTGAATGACTTGTAAAACTCTTAAAATCGTACTTTATTTATAAGTGCAGAAACTGTTCACTCGACTGGCCTAGAGGATAGCTCGACAGGTCAAAGGACCATTAAAAATTCAAAAATTCAAGCGCAATAAGATAAGACCGTTCCATGACTGGTCGAGTGAGTGGTACGACCGGTCGAGTGGCCTTCATGATCAGTCGAGCCCTGCACTCGACTAGTCGAGTGGGACCAAAAATGGTTGTTGGACTTTGAGTCGAGCCTGCTCGATTGGTCGAGCACTGTTCACTCGACTGGTCGAGCAGTCTATAGGACTGGTTGAGGCTATAACAGAAAATTTTAAAAATTAATAACAAACCTTGGACTGGTCGAGGAAATTCTTGGATTGGTTGAGCCAGTACTAGGACTAGTCGAACATAGGCTAAGACTGGTTGAGAAATAGTCTATAAAATTATATAGTGACCCAATTTAAGTATGCAATCAATATGACCTAGCCTATGGTCAATCTAGGGTCAATCATACCTTATAAGTGATATTTGAACATTAAGTCATCATTCGCTTCGGTTGATAGTTGATCTTGAAGTATAAGAAGTTTGATATCTTGATGTACTTTGAAGCTTGAACTTGAAGTGCTTTGAAGCTTGAACTCGAAGTACTTGTGACTTGTATTTCACCTTGAGCTTTGAGTTCCAAAGTAAAGCACTTTGTCTTGACATAGGTTGAAGTTTGAAAGCTTGATCTATCACTTGATGTTGAACTAGAACTTGTGTAAGAATCTCTTGTTCTTATCATGTGCTGCTTGAATCTTGAATTGGAACATCTTGAACTTGTACAAGAATTGCATGATCTTAACATAAAGATGAGCTACACAAGATACAGATTCCAAGACGTTTTGGCACTACAAAATTTAACAATCATAGGAGCTAGATAGAATAACACTTACATTGTTGCACTAGTATTCTGAAGGGAGTTGCTTCCTTTAATCTTAACCATCCATTCCAGCAAATCTTAGCCTTCTATTCATTTCTATTTTAAGGTTTTCACAACCAAATAGATGCGGAGATAATATTTTTCCGTTTGAATACCGGTACAATCCCAAGCATTCGTTTTCTTCTAGAAACTTTCCTGAAATTATCATGGACATTAAAGCTAGGGCTTCTCATAGCCTCTTTATCAATTGTTACAAGTTCACGCGTGAGATCTCCTCGACTCGTGTTGAACCAACCGAAGTTGAGAATCTCATGCACCACCGAGATCTTGGTGATGTCTTTCCAAAATGTGGGTGCCACTGTGTTCAGTGGTCCAATCCAAGTTGTCCATATACATCAAATCATAAGATTGACCATCCATTGAGAATCTGCCATTGACAGTAGAGTCTTCTTTCCTGTTTGCCCAAAAAACCCATATATTGTAGTGGGCCCCATTTTACAATCCAAGACATCCATAAGGTGTGTCCCTTACCCAAAAATCTATCCCCATGTGCAAACCAACTTCATGCAAAGGATTTGAATGAAAACCAACAACAAATATCGAGTCATGATTAAGTTAAAGCATAACGAATTCATGATTAGTTTCGTTCGAATCCTTTAGAATAGGATTAACAAGCATATAAAAGGCTCTCTTTTTCTCGAAAATAGAAAACTAAAGAGAATAAGAGAGCACCATTTTCTTTACTATATTGAGTTGATTCGACTTGGTTCATGTTGTGGGTTGGGGGCTAACTCCAGATTCGTTCCGGTCGATTAGTGGGTGAGAGAGTATCAAAAGGAAGAAGGAGAAAGAAGATGAAGAGAGAGAGAGAGAGAGAGAGAGAGAGGAGTGGGGTCTATTTTGTAGCTAAGTTTAGGAGCTTAACTCGCTCACGAATCTTGGGTTGACTCAGGTGTGTCTGAGTTGAGTCTAGATGTCCTTTGATGCAAGCCAAAGCGGGGGAAAGGACTAACAGATCGGAAGGATGAAGGAGATCTGAATGGTTGTTGGGCGTTCATGTTGGGAGCTGCCTTGTGCGGAGTCGACTCAGCTGGGACCCTGTTCTAGGGTGATTTTCAATCTTGACCATTGGATTCTTTTCTATCAAAGGGGTAGCTTCATCTACTGAGGTATTAACTCGACCTCGAATTGAGTTGCATCCATTTAGTATAATAGTGAGTCAACTCAGCTAGTTTTGTTGAGATTTGTGGTTAAACCGGGTTTGAATCAGGGGCGAGTTAGGCTCTAGTGTGTGCAAACCTTACTGTTTGAGTTGAGATGAGTTAAGAAGGAAAGAAAGAAGAGGAAGAAGAAAAAGTAGTGAGAAGAGGCATGGGATCGATTAATTTCCTCTATCAAGAGTCCGATTACGAACACACTAAAGGGTTCACCTCAAAAAAGGCACCTAATCCAAAAGTACACAAAAGGGGCTCATCCTAAAACCATAATAGGTGCAAATATCCAAGATGGAATTCATCATTGATTCAGGATAAAGGTAGCGCCACTAGTCCACGACATTCTTTCCATAATTCATAATCTCATAATTTTACACATGGTAATCATTCTAGCACATGAAGATTGTAAAATAGCACGCTAAGATTCAATTCAAGGTAAATGTTATAATTTACACATGCAAACATGATTGAGGGCTATCTCCAGCTTCTAAGCAATAAATGAAGCATATATGAAGATGATTATTAAACTACAATGTTGGGAAAAGCTTGAAGGGTTGTTTTTCACCTTTAAAGTTAGGGTTTCTTAGAATTTGGGTGCTCTAATGCACAATATTTTGGGAAAAACCCAATTCCTACAAAGAATCCCCTTTAAATTTGTTAACCTTAGGTTAATTCTTAATTCTGACTTCAAATAATTGAGAAATTTGGGATAAACTTACCTAGTTGACCCGGCTGACCTGATTCTACGATTCAACCCTTGAATGGGACAATTTCACCCCGCCACGCCCTAACCGCGGCTTTTGGAGAAGGCTAGGGTTCTTTAAACACCCGATAGAATCTCAAAATCTAACATGCATGGACATATTGGGTCAGGACTCCCATATTCTGGGAATCGAGGAAGATTCCTCACCTAGCTAAGTCAGAGTTTGGGGAAAAAGAGGAACAATCCACATGCATTGGTAAAGGGGTGACTTACCAAATGAAACGGCGGTCAAACATGCTCACACGTGAGGGATTTAGCCATAGGAAGCACACGACTACTCAAACATGAGATTTAGCCTGAGATGACGAAGATTCAGCCCCCAATCTCACCGACTCTCTCTCTCATCTCTATTTGGTGGTTAGGTCGTGGGTTAGAATGAGAGACAACAAAGGAAGGGCTTATATAGTCCCATCGGGTCCCGGGTTTGTGTTTCGCGGGTCTCATTTTCATGACTTAAGATGCATTATTGGTTGGACCGACAGGTGCTATCTGTAACACCCTAAACTTTTCAATACCCAAGTATTGAAAATTTTCAAGTGTTATCATGAAATTTAACTTAATATGTACATGTGTACGATACCAATCTAGCTATCTTAACCGTACATCTATTCTCCAATGTGAATTTGACCATTAGGAACGATTGTCGTCCACGGATCAAGTCATCTGACCATTAATCAAGTCATTCGACCATTGATTTTAAGGCAAGACCATCATATACCTAAGTATCCTCGCATATTCATCATAACCAATCGCTCAGTCAGGTATGCACTGCTAGGCAGAGACATCTGACCGTCCACTTTGATTTTGGACCACCCGATCGTAGTAAACTAGCTACTCGATCTCTACATTCGCTCGTTCACATATCAAATTGAGATTCTGACTCGTTCATCTTGTTTATCACCTATGAATATGCTTAACTCACCATCAGAACTACAATCTGAGAGACTTACACGTGTGAATAGACACTCGAATCTAATGGTACACACATTCTACCCCCTAATCACTCTAGAAACCCACCTCGTGTTCATCCATTTACAAAACTGATAATATAATCACCTGGATACATGACTAGAATACCAACCACCAAGTCTTCCTATTTTTAGCATGTCATCTGACCATCCATCGCATTTGAATCCCTCAAATGGGCCATCGAAATACTAGGATAATCAAGTCATTATGAAGATCTTAAGTTATATGTTCAAACCACCGGATAATGTTTCAACTAGATATGTATAACAACAGTTCTGAAAAATAAAGTGTATTAGCCATTTAAAAGAGCATCTTAGACATCCTTGGGAGATCGGGGCCCAAACTTGACCGATGGAAAGAGTGCAAAAAACAAGGGACATCCGCCAAATTTTAGGGCATTTAGACAATGCACTCGGACATAATTGACACCACATGTGGGGTTTGTTTTAACAGTGAATACCATTTTATGCATTGGCCGATCGTGTGGCCCACTTGGATATTGGATCTACTTCAGATTTGGGGCCATGGGTCAGCACGACGTTCTGAAGGCGGTGAAGGGAGTGGATCCCCCAGAAGACCATCATAAGTGGACCCCACTAATTCCCCACAACCATGTGGAACGTTCACACATTGCTGTAGTGGGTGGTGAAAATGTTAAAGCAAAGGGATTCATCCCATCTCACTGATGTGGGCCATCCGCTTGTCGGATCCACCCCAAACTTTAGCCACAACCCAACACCCTCACACAGAACAAATGAACGGTGTGGATCTGCTAAAGGACTGCCACAAGTGGGCCTCACCAACTCCAACCATTTGAACCAAGGTAGGCATCTCTCTTCTCGCTATAATAGCGTCCGAAGAAGACTCGACCACGAGACTTCCTCGCACCTAGAATCTCTCACGATCCCTCTACCCTTTCCTAGCCATCCAAACTTCCCCATGATGGATTCCTGCCAGAGTAGTGGACCCCATCCACTCCCAAAGCACATAGAGACAGACGTCGTTACGTCGTTTGAAAGGAGATCGCGTGCGGGAGTTCTTCCATCCAAGAAATCCGGCCACACTAGACCCACCAGATCTGGGCCGTTCATTCTCTAGCAATGAGAGCTCTGATGAAAGCCTAATATCCCAGATAAGTCAGAGAGAACCACACAATGCTAGAAGCCAAGCATTACAGGCTCAAGAATGCAACAACGGCTGGACTGAAATAAGTTCCCTGCTTGGGAACTCCGGATTTGATGCAACCCGAACCGTCCACTCCTTAAGAACGGGAGTTCCGACCACTCCCACGTTGGTAGGACAGGAAGGAAAGAAGATGAGAGAATGGCGTCTAGCTGTGCACAAGAAGTTTCACACGACTGCGTAACTAGAGTTGGATACCTTCTTCAATGCAAAAACCTCTGCCAACCCCTATATAAACGTGTTCTCTAAGCCGTCCAGTAACAAAAAAAAGGCAAAGAAGAAAGAAATGAGAAGGATAAAGGAGATAACAAAGTAAAGAGAGAGAGAGAAGAAATGTGAGGGAAAGAAACAGAGATAGAGTTCAGTGCTGGATCGACTCGACACGGTTGGAATCAGATGGATTAAGGTTCTAGCCCATCCGAATTCTCCCTTCCACCCTGAAGAACAAGAACAAGAATGAGAAAAAGAAGAAAGAAAAGAAGAGCAAGAGAAGGAAAGGAAGCAATGACCTGAGGTGCTGGGATTGTGTCAACAACCCACTGAGTCATTGAACTTGGGTTCAGAGTTGAGTCGAGTTTTGTACCCTTAGAGGTAAATGCACGTTCAAGATCCCAGTGTAAGTATTCCTAACTATTGGGTTTCATACAACCGCTGTGTGAATTTAGGTATTCGTAAAGCTACCTTGAATAGTCTAGGTAACAACTAGCTAAAACCTAGACCATAAACACCACCTTAGATTAAATTTTAACCTTACAAAATTGTATGATCTAGGGTAAGATTGGAATTAGAAGAGAGTGTATCAACACCTAGCCTCGGCTGGGAAACGATCTGACTTCAAGAGGTGAGGGGTTCTTTTAAGCTTACCCTGATTTAAGTTGATATAATTGATCTTGCTTTTTTTTTTTCCCAACATACTCTCATGCTATTATGATTCTCTCCCTGCAATTGTTTAATTTACCACTAACAATTATTTACCCTTTGGAATTATGGTATGATGTTAATTAAGAGTAAATTTAATTATTTTTATGTGGGGCGATGGATAGAAGCCTTGCCCTTGTCTTTATCAATTTTTTTGAGTTAGCCCTTGCTACTCTTCTCTTTGTTGAGTTAGTTATTGCTGCTCTCCTCTTTGTTGAGTTGGCCATTGCTGCTCTCCTCTTTGTTGAGTTGGCCATTGTCACTCCCCTCTTTGTTGAGTTAGTCATTGCTACTCTCCTCCTTATTTTGTTAGCCTTGTGCTATCTACCTTTAAGGTTTGGACATTTGTCTTGGAATTTCAAAACTCCCATGATTCAGTTTACATTCTCTTTGATGTAAGTGATGTGTTAAAGGTTTCACAACTAGTGATTCAATATCTAATCATTGACGTAATGTGCTCTGGGTAGAGACCTTCTTGGTCGATGCATAATTTCATGGGTTTGGGTAGTGGTGCACAAATCGATGTAAGTAATTCACAACGCGTGTTACATCACTTCTGGGATTGGATGTCGCAAATAGTTGCTCCATGAACAAATCGTGTCATATAATTCATCCGACTCATGTGTCGTGTCGCCTTGAGGTGTTCACGTAAATCCACGATAGCGTTAGATATGCCAGCGAATCTCTGTAGTGTGAGAATGAGGGGCTGGCCGGGGTTTTCTATGAATTATATTCCATATTGTGATGATCACTATATAGGATGAGCCACACACACTTTGCTAGGTATGCATTCATGTTGATTGGTTGCGCATGTTGATACCTCTCGTAGTAGTGGAATACGAGACGTATCAGAACCCTTACATTGTTTTCATGAATTTCTTGAATTATTATTAATATTAAAGGATAACCATGACTATGAGCAGGGCATTGACCCTCTCCAACCATACAGATGATGCATGTGATGTATAGATTGAAGACTCAAAGGGTCATCTCCCAACGGAGGATTATATTGATTGATTAAGAAAGTTTTTATGATTTATTTTTATGTTTTTGTTGCAAACTCGATAATGTAATAAGCTCCCATTGAGAGGGCATTTAATAATTTGTTGAATTCTTTTACTATAATGAAATGATAAGTACTTTCAATTTTATGCTTGTAAATGGTTACCTTCATGAATGTAACTGGATGTAATCTAAATGAAAAAATATATATGGTGTGATTTTTAAAGCATCTAATTCATTCAATTATTAACACCCAGTTTTATCGGGCAAGAGTATAAACTCCAGCCGTGAAAATTCGGGATGTTACACTATCGATCAGACTGACAGGAATCGATAGTCCATCGGTTGGACTGACTGAATATTAGTTTTCCTAACTTCTAGTTTTCTCTGGTCAGTTGAATAGACATGCTTGTTGGTCGAAAACCTATAGAACATTGGTCCAGCTTAAAAGTGAGATATTTTGATGCCTAAGGGTCTTAGGGTTTAATCCAAAGGGCTTCATGGTTGGCTTATCAATTGATCATCCTCCATAGATTGTTTTATCATGGGTTTTGACTGACCAAACGCTCAGAGTCTAATGTTTCAGGGATCTGGGTCACTCAATCGGTTTTCGAACAACGAGTTGTCGATGGGCGGTGTTAAGTTGAGTTAAGGGTTTCGATACTTCTGGTTTCTACTCGCAACTCCTACTTTTCTTACATTTTCATATACAGTACACGCGTGAGCACTTGTGACTTATAATTTAATATAAAATTTCTATGGTAACGACCGAGGACATCCGATACCTAAGTATTTGAAGGCCGAAAGGTTATAGGTTCTTAACATTGTAAGTGCTATGGGTTCTTGCTCCTTTGATTGTCAAATTTTATTGTGTCAAAACCACAATATGTGTCTTATGTAGCACATTGATATATCTGTTCAAGGCAATGCATCACAATATAAGGACAATGCTTCAAGTCAAGGACAAAGATCTACTTCATGAAATGCATGATCAAGTACATTGATTCACCTTTATGCTTCAAAGTTCAATGATTTTAAAGTGATATCAAGACTCAAAGTGAAGCACGATTCAAGTATTATATAGTTAAGCTTCAAAAGATCTCAAGTCCAAGCATCATGAGCTTTTACGATCGTCCATCATCTGAAGAAAAGAAGGTTTAATGTTCATACTTCATGGTTAAGGTATAAAAGACCTTAGATTATCCTTAGGGTAGGTCATTTCAGATACATAAATCAATTGCTTATTTTATAAGTGTTTTGGTCTATTCTACGACTAGTCCTGGACTCTGTTCGACTAGTCCTAGCACTGGCTTGACCAGTCTAAGAAATTCTACAACCAGTCTTAAGTTGTTGCAAATTTTTGAAATTTTTTGGTTGAGCTACGACCAGTCCTGGAGTCTGCTCGACCGGTCGTGTGAACAGGGCATGACTTGTTCACAACCAGTCTTGCAGCTACGACTCAAACTCTAGCAACTATTCCTGGCTCTTCATGACCAGTCGTGGGCAAGTCACGACCAGTCGTGGGCAGGTCACGACCAGTCATGGAGGCCTCACGACCGATCGTGAAGTGCCTTCGACCAGTCGTGGAACAGTTTTATTTAATCGCGCTCAAAATTTCAAAAATCAGTTCATTCTACGACCAGTCATAATGTTCATAGGACCAGTCGTAAACGTGATTTCTACATCTATAAATAGAGCACGAATTTCAGAGTTTGATATCCAATTCTAGTAAAATCAAGGCATCACTCTGAGAGATAAGTTAGTATTCATTTTAAGGTAAATTGTGCTCATTTGATATTATCTTTTTATTAGCTTTTTATATTTGATTTTGTTTCTGCATTCCAATCTGATTTGAAAGAGGAATTGTGATATTCCACTTCTTGGAATCAAAATCAAATAGTGCTAGCCCAACTTGATTTAATTTAAAATCAATTAGAACCTAGAACCATTTCAAAGTGAGTATTGAACATTGAACTTCTATATTTGAACTTCTACTCCATCTTGGTTCTTTCGGGCTGCAACAAAAGGAGAAATTCAGGTATTTTACATTTGTGTAAATCTTCTGTATTTAGTTTTTTTTTAGATTAAGCCAGAAAAATCTCATTCTTTTTGGTTATCTAAGGAGAGCCAGAAAACTTAGAGCGTGGGGTTTTTGAATTGTGTAAGCCCATTTGAAAGACACAATTGTGAGGGTTTTAGGTGAACCTTAGAAAAACCTATTTTCATAGTGAACGCTAATATCCACTGTGTGAGGATATTAGGAGTAGAGTAGCAAGCTGTGTGGCTGTTGTTTAACAATTGGTGTACACACAGGCGAACCACTATAATTCTTTATGTTTGGATGTGTGATTTACTTTCTATATCTGTTATCATTCAATATTGTGGGATGTATGTATGGATGTGAATGTTGTAATCTTTTACATTTCAAGTATTGTGGGGAATGTTGTAATAGATTAGATTTCATTTCCTTGCTATTTATTCCTCAGTATCTAGTTTAAGTTTTTGATACAAAGACCTTTTTAGGAATCAGGTTGTCCTTAAAACAACATTTGTATCAATCTCTCAATACTCATACATTTGAGGTTGCTTTACATTTCAGTATTATAGTTTGTTTAAAGTGCTATCTTTCATTCATTTGTTTATAAGGCTATCTTATAATTTAAATTTCGTTGTCATTTATTTAAATTTGGCATAGTCCTATTCACCCCCTCTCTAGGACATATAGCTTGGCCTTTTCAAGTGGTATTAAAGCCTAATAGCTCATTCTAATTGTTATATTTTTAGATTTATTTCTTAAGCTAATCAATCTAAGTTATTTATAAGATGTCAAATTTTGATAGCCTTTCAGTCACTAGACCTCCACCATTTGATGGCACCAATTATGCTTATTGGAAAGCCAGAATGAAGATTTTCTTAAAATTCATGGATGAGAGCGTGTGACAAGCCACAGTGACCGAATGGACCCCTCCTACCATTAAAGTAATTAGTATCGATGGATCCAAATCAATGAAAATCTCACTTTATTTTTCTTAGACCACACTTCAAAAAAGTGAGAGTAGTGCCAATGCAAAAGCACTAAATGCAATCACTTGTACACTATCACCGGATGAATTCAAAAGAATTATATCCTGTGATACTATAAAGTAAGCTTGAGATATTTTAGAAATGACACACAAGGGAACATCAATTGTCAAGAAATCTAAAGTCCAAATCCTCACAACCAAATTTGAGGAAAGAAATGAAATGTTCATAGACTTCTATACAAGATTGAAAGACATTGTGAACTCTATGTGGGGTCTTAGTGATAAAATCCCAGAAAGTAAAGTGTGTGCAAAAATACTACGCTCACTTCCTGAACGGTTCAATTTTAAGGTAACTACGATCCATGAACTTCGTGATACGGATAATATGAGGGTAGAAGAATTAGTTGGGTCTTTATAGACTTATGAGTTAACTTTTAAAGCTCCTAAAGGTAAATCTATCACACTTAAATCTTCTAAAAATATTTTTCAAGAAAATAATAGCAATTCTGATTTAGAAAACTCTGAAAATGATATGGCCCTTTTAGCGAAAATGTTTTACAAAATTTTTAATAGTAAAAAGAGGGTTGATTTTCAAAAAACTAATGATAAGAAGAAATCTAAACCTAAAACTCGAAAATCTTTAAAAGATAGTCAATGTTACAACTGCCATGAATATGGGCATTTGGCAAACAAGTGTCCTGGAAAGGACAAACCCAAAATGAAAGGTATGTTGGCTACTTGGGATGAATCTTCTGGCTCTGAAGCCTCGTCTGAATCAAAAGATTCTGAAAATGAGTCTCGCAGCGAAGTTAAAGCCCTTATGACTCTAGCCAAGTTCACTTGATCATGATGATTCAATTAGTGAAGAAAAATCTAAATAGTGATCATGAAAATGAAGAAGATCTTCAAGATGCTTATAATGTGCTTTACAAGGACAGTTGTAAAATTGTTGTTAAATTTAAACTACAAAAAGAAAAGTTTTTTAAGATTGAAGAAAATTTTAATTTTCTTATTTTAGAAAAATTGCACATTTCAGATTGTTTTGAAAAATCAAAATGCGATTTAGATTTCAAAACTTCACTAATTGAAAATCTTAAATCTGAAAATGAAAAACTAAAACTTGAAGTCTCTTCACTTTTGAGTTTGAAAGATACTTGGAGGTATGCTCAAGGTGATCCAAAGTTAGAAAAACTTTTATTTAGATCAAGAAAATGTAACGATTGATCCGGTTTGGGCTACGATAGAAATATTCCTCCTAAATAGAAGAATACTCCTCCTAAGTTTGTGAAAGGAGAGTCTTCAAATTCAAAAAGGAATAATTCAATCAAAACTTTTCTAAAAATGCTAAAACTTATCAATCTTTCAAACCTAAAAGTAATCATATCAACTATAAATATCAGAATCAAAACTCTTTAACTGAGAAAATAGTTGATTTACTTAAGGAGCTCTTAAAATCTAACTCATTAGGTCATTTTTACAACAACTACAAATATAAGAAGACCAACTATACTCCTAAACCCAAAACAGTTATGAAATGGGTTCCTAAGGTTACTAACTTGGTTGCCCACACTGCTTTCAAAGCATCAATCTATTCAAAGTGGTACCTAGACAGTGGATGCTCCAGGCATATGACTGATGACAAAGGTCTGTGCATTACTCTTAAAGACATGACTGATGGTTCAGTCACATTTGGTGATGGTAGCAATTACAGGATTATTGGCCAAGGTACGGTTTAACTTTCTAACCTCCCTTTTTTTGAGAATGTTTTATATGTAGAAGGTTTAAAACATAACTTGTTAAGCATTTCTTAAATATGCGATAAAAAACATAGCGTAAAATTTACTAATCAAGGTTGTGAAATTTTAAACAAAAAGGGTTCTGTAATATTAACTGGTCGCAGAACTTCTGAAAACTGCTATATTGTAAGTGATTCTAGCTTACTAATCAAACGTGTTACATGGTCCATACTGATGAGACCGAGTTATGGCATAAATGCCTTGGACATGTACAATACCGAAATTTGTATAGATTGAGTAAAAAAGAACTGATAAGAGGTCTACTAAATTACAGAATATAGACAAAATTTGTGGTGAATGCTAGATTGACAAGCAAATTAGGAGTACTCACAAAAAGGTGGACTCCAATGCCATATCTAAACCGCTCGAACTTCTCTACATGGATCTTATAGGATTAACCAGGACAGAGAGTCAAGGTGGTAAAAAATATATACTGAAAATCCTAGATGATTTTACCAGATTCACTTGGGTAACTTTCTTAAGGGATAAATTAGAAACCCTTGATGAAGTGAAAAGAGTTCTCAAACAAATCAAACGGAAAAATGTTCTTAAGTCTGTAAGATCCGTAGTGATTATGGATCAGAATTTGAGAATAGCAGTTTTGAGAAATTTTGTTGCGATCAGGGAATATCACATGAATTCTCTGCGTCCAAAGCTCAACAACAAAATAGAATTGTTGAAAGAAAAAATAGAGTGCTTCAAGAAATGACAAATGTAATATTGAATAGTATGAAGCTTCTTAAAAATCTTTGGGCTGAAGCAGTAAATACTGCCTACTATATAATCAACCAGGTTTATACAATTAGGTAAAATAATAAAATAGCCTATGAAATATGGTTTGATAAAAAGCCTACTGTCAAATACTTTTGAGTTTTTGGCAGCAAGTACTATATTTTATGTGACTGTGAAAATCTGAGTAAGTTTGATACCAAAAGTGATGAAGGGATCTTCTTAGGATATGCTTTAAACAATAGAGCATATCAAGTGTTGAATAAGAGGACTGGTGTAATTCAAGAGTCTATCAATGTGGTCATTGACGATCATCTGAATACACCTGCCTCAAGTTCAGATAATGATGAAGTTCTTCTAATTGACAAACTAGATACTTCATCAAGTCAAAATAACTCTGAACTAAGGACTGTTAAAGATCATCCATCCACTCAGATTCTTAGAAACCCTCTCACTGGTGTGCGCACTCATAGACAACTAGAAGATATATGTAATTACGTATGCTTTACATCTCAGACAGAACCGGTTAATGTAAAAGAAGCTCTTACTGACGAAAACTGGATTGTTGCGATGCAAGAAGAGCTTAACCAATTTGTGAGAAATGATGTTTGGTATCTTGTCCCTAGACCTAAAGATAAACATATTATCAGAACTAAGTGGATTTTCAAAAATAAGTCTGATGAACTTGGTAATATAATTTGAAACAAAGTTAGACTAGTTGTACAGGGGTACACTCAAATTGAAGGCATCGATTATGATGAAACCTTTGCCCCAGTAGCTCATCTTGAATTAATCAGACTATTTATATCCATTGCTTGCTTTAGAAAATTCAAAATTTATCAAATAGATGTAAAGAGTGCTTTTTTAAATGACGATTTGCATGAAGAAGTTTATGTTGAACAACCAACGGGCTTTGAAGACCCTAAGAATGCTGATCATGTCTATCGTATAAAAAAGGCTCTCTACGATTTAAAACAAGCTCCCAGGGCTTGGTACGGAAAATTGACTAAGTTTCTACTAAGTCATAATTTTCAAATGGAAAGTGTAGATAAGACTCTTTTTGTTAAGAAACATAACGATCATATCTTAATAGTGGAGATCTATGTTGATGATATTATTATGGATCTACTTGTGCACATGACTGTTGAGTTTGCAGATCTTATGAAATCTAAGTTTGAAATGAGCATGGTTGGGGAATTGAATTATTTCCTAGGGTTGCAAGTAAAACAACAACCTGATGGTATCTTCATTTCTTAAACCAAATATGCTCTGAACTTAGTAAAAAAGTTCAGATTTGAGAAAGGAAAAAATTTTGATACTCCTATGAGTATAACGTTAAGACTCTCAAAGGACTCTACAGGTAAAAGTATAGATCCTAAATTATATCGCAGTATGATAGGTAGTTTGCTATATTTAACTATAAGTAGACCTGATATTGCTTTTAGCATTAGAATTTGTGTTAGATATCAATCTGACCCTAAAGAGCCACATTTAACTACTGTTGAGCAGATTATAAGATATGTCACAGGTTCTGCTAATCTAGGTCTTTGGTATCCACATGATACTAATGTTCAATTACCTGGGTACACTAATGCTGATTGGGCTGGTAATGTTGATGATAGGAAATCAACCAGTGGTGGTTGTTTCTATATTAGGAACTGTTTAGTTTCTTGGCAAAGTAAGAAACAAAGTTCCGTATCGCTCTCAACTACTGAGGCTGAATACATCGTAACTGGAAATGCATGTACTCAACTTATATGGACGAATAGAATGTTGAGCGATTACGGAATTGTACAAAATTCAATGGTTCTATATTATGATAATTCCAGTACAATAAATATATCTAAAAACTCAATCGAGCATTCATGAACCAAGCACATGGACATTAGATATCACTACATTCGTGAATTAGTGGAAGAAAAGATAATTTCATTGGAATACATTCCGACTGAGAATCAACTTGTTGACATTTTCACTAAACCGCTCGACAAAAGCAGGTTTAATAAATTGAAATTTGAACTTGGTATGTGCAATTTAAATTGATTATTCATGCATTTATGTATTATAGTTTATATATTTATTAAATTATAATTTTTAAATTTAAAATTATGTGAAGAATGCATGTTTTTGTCTTTGCACGACCAGTCGAGGACGTCCCACGACCTGTCATGGCATGACCGGTCGAGGACGTCCCACGACCTGTCGTGTAGCGCGCTGGATCTTTTAATTTGGGAAAAAACCCTTTCTTCCTCATTTCACCTTTTCTCTCCAACGGGCCGTAGCACAACCAGTCATACCCAACTTCTTGATTCTTCAAGGTTAGTCCATTATTTTCATTTTCCTTTTAGATTCAAGTGTTTATCACTTTATTTTCTTATGTGGGGTGATTTATTTCATATTTCCTTGAAGTTTTTGGGGTTTTCTTCTCCAAAATCTATTTTTTAAGAAACCCACTCTACATCTTTTACAACTTCTTGATTCCTTCATTTCTTTGTTGTAAATGGATGCTAGAGGTAAAAAGAAAACTACCCGTGGTGCTTCCTCATCTAAGTCAACACCTTTAACAAGGCGCCATCTTTGGTCACTCGAAGATGATCCCTCCTATGTGCGGGATTTACGATTGCGCAAGGTTATTGTTGAGCGACCTGTGGATATTGATCATATTGCTCCAGTTGAACTCCTTCCACTTCTCCAATCTATAGGATGAGCTAACATTCTACATTGGGGTAGGCCAGCATACCAGTCTATTGCGCAAGCTATGTTTGTGTGTATTTCTAAATTTTCAACTGAGAATTTAACGTTTTCAATAGCAACTAGAGAAGGTCCATTTGAAATAGACCATCATTTGATTTCAGCTCTAATGGACATACCTGTTAATGACGAGGGTATTCCTATTCACACTCTAGTTGACAAACCATTGGAATCAGAAAAATGCATGCTTATTAGAGCATTATGCAACATAGATGTGCAATAGACTCATAAGGGGAATGCGCTTACTTTCAAGTACTTGTTACCCAGATACAGGGTTCTTCACAGAATCTTTATTTCAAATCTGTATCCGCGTTCTGGTAACAAAACTGAACTCACCTCTTTCATGGTTCGAATTTTGCATTCTGTCATCTCTGGTACTAAAGTTTGTCTTCCTTCTTTGATATGTTATTCTATCATTCAATTTCGTATCCATCCTGGACATAATGATATCTCTTTTGCATATCTTATGACTGTGTTAGCCACTCATATATTAGTTGCTATGCCTGTTGGAGAGGCTCCTATTTATCGCCTTACTTTCAACACTCAAATATAAACAAGATGAAATTGGAACTAGCTCCTGGTCAAGTGAATGTGGGTGGTGGTGGTGCTGAAGAAGTGAATGAAGAAGAAGGTGACGATTTACCTCCAGATGATATAAATATGGATGATATTTTCAATGAGATTGAATCAGATTCTGAGGCTGACCCTGACTATTAGCCTTCTGATTTTAATGAGAGGTTGCATTCTCTTGAGGAACAGGTGGCTCAGATACGTGTAACCGAAGATTCTTAATTTGCTTATATGTGCAAATATATGAGGCACTTGAATAAGAGTTTAAACCAAATTGATCCATCTATTCTTGCTCCCTCTTCTGGATCTGATTAAGTATTTTTCTCATATGGCCTATAATAACTCTTATGATACTTTGTTTTCTTTCAGTTTTTTGAGTCTGACTTTGGATGAACTTGGTTTATGTTGGTTACTTATATGAACTTGATTTATGCTGATTATGTTGGATGAACATTATTTGCTTATATATTTCATATCTTGATTTATTTGCTCCTTTTTCCTTCTTCCATATCTTTATTGCTTCCTTTGTCATATTGTGACAAAAAGGGGGAGAATGGTTTGTTATTTCTATTTCTAATGGTATGGATATGGATATGGGTATATGGATTGTGGGTAGTAGCATATTTATTTTATGTGTTCTACTAAGGGGGAGTAAGTAAGAAGTGTGCTTTGACTATTTCGTGATGATGTGTTCTGGTTGTTGTAACAGGTGCATTATACTCTCTTGTATATATATGGTTCATGATTCTTTATTGAGCATGTAATGCTTCTCTTATTTTTAATGGAGTGTGTTTTGTCACAAATTTGACAAAGAGGGAGATTGTAAGTGCTATGGATTCTTGCTCCTTTGATTGTCAAATTTTGTTGTGCCAAAACCACGGTATGTGTCTTGTATAGCACATTGATATATCTGTTCAAGGCAATGCATCACACGTACAAGGACAATACTTCAAGTCAAGGACAAAGATCTACTTTATGAAATGTAAGATCAAGTACATTGATTCACCTTTAAGCTTCAAAGTTCAATGATTTTAAAGTGACATCAAGACCCAAAGTGAAGCACGATTCAAGTAATACAAAGTCAAGCTTCAAAAGATCTTAGTATTCATTTTAAGCTAAATTGTGCTTATTTGATATTTTCTTTTTATTAGCTTTTTATATTTGATTTTGTTTCTACATTCCAATATGATTTGAAAGAGGAATTGTGATATTCCACTTCTTAGAATCAAAATCAAATAAAGCTAGCTCAACTTGATTTAATTTAAAATCAATTAGAACCTAGAACCATTTCAAAGTGAGTATTGAACATTGAACTTCTATATTTGAACTTCTACACCATCTTGGTTCTTCCGGGCTGCAACAAAAGGAGAAATTCAAGTATTTTACATTTGTGTAAATCTTCTGTATTTGGTTTCTTTTGAGATTAAGATAGAAAAATCTCATTCTTTTTGGTTATCTGAGGAGAGCCAGAAAACTCAGAGCGTGGGGTTTTTGAATTGTGTAGGCCCATTTGAAAGACACAATTGTGAGGGTTTTAAGTGAACCTGAGAAAAACCTATTTTCATAGTGAACGCTATTATCCACTGTGTGAGGATACTAAGAGTGAAGTAGCAAGCTGTGTGGCTGTTGTTTAACAATTGGTGTATACACAGGCGAACCACTATAATTCTTTGTGTTTGGATGTGTGATTTATTTTCTATATCTGTTATCATTCAATATTGTGGGATGTATGTGTGGATGTGAATGTTGTAATCTTTTACATTTCAAGTATTGTGGAGAATGTTGTATTAGATTAGATTTCATTTCCTTGCTATTTATTCCTCAGTATCTAGTTTGAGTTTTTGATACAAAAACCTTTTTAGGAATCAGGTTGTCCTACCATAAACCTTGGTTTTTGGTTAAGGTTATCCTTAGAACAACATTTGTATCAATCTCTCAATACTCATACATTTGAGGTTGCTTTACATTTTAGTATTGTAGTTTGTTTAAAGTGCTATCTTTCATTCATTTGTTTATAAGGCTATCTTATAATTTAAATTCCGCTGTTATTTATTTAAATTTGACGTAGTCCTATTCATCCCCCCTCTACGACATATATCTTGGCCTTTTCAAACATCTAGAGCCGTATGAGGTCCTTATTTATGTACACATCTTACCAAATCAATTAGGTAAACATGATTGACTTGTGATAGGTGTTGAGACTCAAATATTGCATATTTAACCTTTTAATTACGTTAGCTTTCTTAACGTTTATGTGTTTATTTGACTCAAAAGAAGATAATGAAGAATTGAATTTATGGAGGTTAGGATTGAAGAATTCAAGAGTCCAAGATCCAAGGAAACCAAGTAAGGAAGGAAGAAAATTAAAGTTAAAAAGTGTAGAAAATCAAAAGTGCTGAAATCCACAAGTTTGATGCCAGAAGACAAGTTTGATGCCATCAAAGAGAGTTTGATGACATTAAATCCTTGTTCAATCCCATCGCAAAAATCAAGAAAAATCTGATTTCTTATTGGACATATTCATACACTCTTCGATGCCATCGAAGGAGGTTCGATAACATCAAAAAATTTCACAAAATTGAAAGTTAGTTGTTAAACAGTTTCATGTTCTTATTCGATGGGACTTCGATGCCATCGAAGGTGCGATAGTTGCATATTTCAAAACCGGTTAGCGATTTTTCCTAGATGGTGCAAAAGTTAGAGTTCCACAAATATAAATTGGAGTCCTCAGGATGTTCCAAATCATCTTATAGGGGTTTGGAAAGGGAGAGAAGGCCTAGGTGGAGTGTCGACAACGTTCTTCTGCTTCAATTTCGTTGTTGGTTCTAGTAGATCTTTTAGTTTTTCTTTTGTTTTTGAGTCAACTATGACTAGCTAATCTCTTAGCTAAGGCTAAGGGATGAAGCTTGTAGTTATTCTTAATGATTAATTTACTTTGATTCAAGTTATTTGGTTTATATGTTGACAATGAATTGAGATTTGGTTTGAATGAAAAAGTGTTTCTTGTTTACTTTGATCTAATGTCAACTCCAGGTACTTTGGATGCTTAGAAAAGCTAAGAATAGTTTCTTATGTATTTTGAAAGGGATTGATTTGTAGAATCCATTGATCTATCATAGACTTCGGGCACGATAGATGCTTTGAATTCCTTGCGATCAATACTTTGGTGTATGATGTGGGAACTAATTCAATTGATGTTCAAATTTATTTTGATACATGAATGATGATTTTACTGAATTATCTTCCAATTGGATAAATTAGGACTTCGATTCCAATTGAGTTATCCATTGAATCAGTAAATTAAATATTGTGATGGCTATGAGTGGATTCATGAATCCTTAGTCATTTATTTATTTATTTTAAACCCTTTTCCTAAATCATTGGATTGAAAACCCAGACAAACAATTAAGCGTATATTAGTTTTAAACTGTGTTCCCCATTCCCTTTAGATTCGACCTCGGTCTCACCGAGTTATTGCTACATTGCAGCCCTGCACTTAGGGTTGACGAACAATAGGTTCCTAATGTCTAAAGCCGTGCAGGATCGTAGACATATGTTTTATGTACAGAACTCGTTGTACTAGTTAGGTGAACATGGTTGATTTGTGATAGGTTTTTAATGTCTAGAGGCATGTGAGTTCATGTAACGACCTTGGAATTTTTGTGCTAATCTTTCCTTAAGTAGTTGTTTTTGGGGTAATTAGCACTATACTCGATTGCTTGTGAAATTCGCATCAATCACTTTAAATTGTATCTGCATGACTCTAAACGTGTAGATTAGTTAGCGCTACGTTACTCTGAAATTTGAGATCCATCGCTAAATCCAGTTGTTCTGAAAAATTTTTGGAAGATCTGGATCGGACCTGGACCACGCGTCGAAAGTCCGATGGCGATGATCTTAGGCTGTTGCGGTCACCGAGTTGGGCTTGACCATCACCTCGAAAATCAAGTCCATCTGATGTTCTCGGTCGATTTGATTGAGTTCAGAGTGAAGAGTGTGAGAACGGTTGGAATTTAATAAGTTTTTATGAAATCTGAGTCATCGTCGCTAAGCAATCTGACCGTTGGATTCTGACCCAATTTCACCCTCTGATCAGGATAGTTGGCCCAGGCATATCCTAGTGCTTGTGGACCTGATCGAGATTCCGTGACCGTTGAATTGAGTGTGGTCCGCCACGGCTGATCTGAAGAGCCGGTCGGTATGAAAACTCAGCTTGACCTAGATCCATGGTCAAGGAGCTTAAGTCCGACCTTTCGTGGTTATAGGCCTACCAGAAGTGCTTCGTTGGATCGAGAAAGGCATGCTTTGGTTATAACCTAAGTATACCTTGTCCCTAGGGTTATTTCCATCATTCTGAGGCCTATATATAGTCCTTAAACCCTAGCCCTCTTTTCCATACGAATTTTCTCTAACCCTAGCTTGGAAAGAGAGTGGAAAAGAGAGAGAAAGTGAGAGAGATAAGTTGGTGAATCATCTTGGATTCTTCCTTGTTCTTCTTCATCTTTGAACCTTCACTTTGAATCGTTCTTCTGACGATTCTGAGTTCTTTTTGGGGTAAGTTAATCTAACCCTAACCTGTGTTAGAGCTTAGATTAGTCTTGGTGTTATTGTATCTCATTTCTATCCTTGTTTTAGGGTATTCTATCGCCGTTGACGAAGACAACTCGTCTAAATCAGTTCGGTGTTTCTTTCTTTGCTTAAGGTGCGGACTTTAAGTGTATAGGTTATGGTTTTCAAGGCTTTCAAACCCAGTTAATGATTTATTCTTGTTATGGATGAGATTTCACATGCCAAATGTTGTGTTTACGTTGCTTTCCTGATATGCATGTGCTATATTGAGATTTGTGTATTCTATGTGTATTTATAAAGTATCGTATATGTATAAAATATACACTTATGTTTGCCATGATTATTTGTCATGTATGTATGCTAGATGCATGTATGACAACTCCTTGGAAAAAAGAATTGTCTAAATGCATGTATTTCAACATACATCATGTATGTTGTTCCATGTATGCTAAGTGTTTGTAGAAATGCATGAATGATCTAAAGTGTAATTTATTACACTAATTGCGGGCGTTGAGAAGTGATTCTCAACACTCCTATTGATGTGCATGATTTCCTTTATGCAAGTTACATTCCATGTTATTTAAATTCAAGCATTACCTATGCTTACATTTATGTTAAGTTGATATTCTTCAGATGCGTATGTACCATGATTTAAGTTGTCGTTCCATTACTGTTTTACATTCCATGTGAATATCTGTTGTAGTGTAAGGTGTGTGGGACTATGCCTTAGTCCAGGAAATCGGTAATCGACTCTATGTTCGTGGTTGAGGTTGCTTTCCCCACGTAGGACATATTAGACGAACTCGAGCCGTATTAGAGTTGTCGGCAGTGGTTTGGCCACACGGAGTGTTTGCGCACTCTATGTCGTTTAATTCAACATGCGCTCGTGCTAGTCGAGTTCGTCAAGTAACCCGATTGTTCGATGTATGTTCACCATGTATTGGACGCTACTATTTGAATCTAGGGTACCGAACTTACCAGTGGAATCCTATTAACTATGGTACTTGATCCGCTAAGACTCATGAGCCGGACATGGTGGTATGGGACACCGTGGTCGAGCTATCGGCCTACGCTGGGGTGACGAGCCTCCCCGTAGTGACCAGTGAGCAACTAAACTCGTGAGCCGATTATGGTGGTATGGGACACTATATTCGTGCTGTCGGCCTACATTGATTGGTGACGAGCCCTTTGTAGTGACCTCGAGCATACCTGGATACTGCAAGGAGGTGACGAGCCGAATTGTGGTAGTAAAGGCATGAAAGGCGTGCATTGATTGGTGACGAGCCCTTTGCTACGACCTCAAACATATGATCGTATGAGATGACTAGGATTGACGACCCTAGAATGGATCACTGTTTGGATGGTAACATGAGGAAGGTACCTTAGCTTCCCAATCCGGTTGTGTGAAATGGACTAATAACAACTTGGTAATCATATCCATGCACCGCATTTGCATGTGCTTTGTAGATGTGGCGCACTTTGAGGCGATGTCATGCGTAACGTAAGATGAAGACGCTAAGGGTGTACGCGTGAGGGCACGCATCATATTGCATACATCCTTGCATTAACAAGAGTACTTAGGATTTATTTAATTGTCCTGCTTTATCATTACTGTTTGATTGAACTGATAACATGTTAACCAGTGCCTTATTATTCCACTGAGTTGATCACTCACTCCCACGTTCTGGGGCGGTGTTAAACACCCATCAGACTCTGTCTTAGGTTCTGATGTTGCAGATGTGGATGCGACTTCTGAGGCAGAGCGGGAGCTGGATGATGATGAGGCTGCGTTCTCGTATATGCAGTTTTCAGACGGGTTCTAACGAGCCTCAGTCTGATGCGCGGGATCTCTGGAATTATTTTTGAGAATTTAAATGATGTAACTTGATACTTATAATTTTGTTAAATAATACTTTCATACGATCTGGCTTATATATGTATTTCAGGAATTTACACTTGTACACATACTTTTCTATAAGTCTTCCGCTTGCTTTATTCACTTATCCCTGAATCATATCTGTGTTTTGGCTTAATCTATTCCATATTTTATACACTAATACAGTCAACATACATCCATCATTAAATATGTTGCATAAGTGATGTTTTGGAACTCGGGAGCTGAGTTATGCTCGACCCCCGAATTTCAGGGCGTTACAGTTCATGGATATTTTTTTATTTAATTTTACCATACATTCGTCATAATATATATGACATCTTAATATTCATGTTTTCATTCATGATAACTCTGTAAGGAATCCTATATACAACATTACTATGTTAGTACATCGTTAACTTTATCTAATATTGAATATGATCATATCATATATCAATTAAAACTTTCCTTGTGATGAATATGATCTCACTCGGCTTCTAACTCATCCAATTAACCAAAACATGCATGTTTTTAGAAAGAAGAAGACGTAAGTGAAGTTGAATACTTGAACGGATTCTTCTATTAAAAGTGTTACCATAGTTTAGGTCAATTTATTTTAATTTCATTAAATTCAATGTAATAAGACATCATTAAAGTTTTACATTAATAAAGAATTTAGTGGAAGTAAATTAATTAGTTTTGAATTTTAAATCTTAAGTTTAATTTTGAATTAAATTATAGTTAAAAAAGTTTTGCTTGGGGTTTAATTTTAAATATGTGATGCGTGGAATGGAATTTGAAAGAATGAATGCTTCATTGTACTTGGGTTCCGAATTTTGGGGCATGACAAGCTTAAGTATCCCTAACCACCATTGTCGTATCCCCGATCACGAAGTTCTTACTTGGCAAATCATCTGTCACATCTTGCTAAATTTACACCACGACCATCTGGTAGTCTCCATGGTCATTTTGCCAGCAAAAGAAGCCATAGGGATTTATTTTCTTCTACACCAATTGTATAGTCCCTACATGATATCAACCTTATTTTTAGTCATGTCCATCCATTATTGATTCATTGAGAAACATGATATGTTATCACCATCGAAAGAAAAGTCCTTAGCTTAAAGAAAAAAGAATCCATTTTAGAGGACTAACCCTCTCCTTCTAAAATTGCTTGCTCGTTATTACAATTGGTGGTTGAACTGTAATGACCCGATATTTTGGTTCGTGCACACACCCATGAGAGTATGTATGCTTAAACTCATTCAAGCATGCACATGTATATGCACCGGCATCGAACTATTAAATCATAGCGAATTTGCCTAAGATTATCTAAACCACATATACCTACATATATGTGTACACGTGTAGCACCCTGTACTTTTCAGTACTCGGGTTTTACCATGAATTCCTAGCTTATTGACCCGTTCACCTACACTCTAATTAAAATCTAACTACTAAGAGTAATCTTCATCTACATATCGAGATATCCGATTGTTGATTTTCAAGGACCATCACATCATCAGGGGACCTACATCGAACCTTAGAAAAACTACTTCTAGGGACCCGATCACAATGAAATCTTGTACAATACCTCATTAGGCAAATTAAACCATCCATGACCAATACCGGAACCCAATTCATAAGAACTGGGCGTCAATGGACCCACAACCCTTATTGGATGAATTGTTACTTAATCGAATAATTTAACCATCAGATTATAAATGTAACCATCCAAACTTCCCTAAATTGGACTAGGAGCCGCTAGATGTGCTGATGATTAGATCTGGAAAGAATCTGATTGTTGGATCGTAGGAAAATGTCAATTAGACGCATCAATTAAGCATTGTGGCCCACTTGAGCTATGGATATGTCTCATCTTTGACTAATGTCCTTTTAGGGGGCAGTTGGAATGAATGGATGGTATAGATCTCATACAACTTTGACTCGTGTTGAACCATCCGAAGGTGAGAATCTCGCACACCACCGAGATTTTGGTGATGTCTTTCCAAAATGTGGGTCCCATTGTGTTTAGTGGTCCAATCCATGCCGTCCATATGCATCAAATCATAAGATCAACCATCCATTTAGAATCTGCCATTGATAGCATAGTCTTTTGCACCACTTGCTCGAAAAACCCATCATCTTATGGTGGGCCATGTTTTACAATCCGAGACATCCGTAAGGTGGATCCCTTACCCAAAACTCTGTCCCCACATGCAAACCAACTTCATGCAAATGATTTGAATGAAAACTATCAATGAATATTTAGCCATGATCAAGTTAAAGCATAACTAATTCGTGATCAGTTTCATTTGAATCCTTTAAAATCGGATTAGCAAGCTTATAAAAGGCTCTCTTTTATGGCATTCCGTTCCCAAAAATAGAAAACCAAAGAGAAAAAGATAGCATTATTTTCTTTACTATATTAAGTTAATTTGACTCAGTTTATGTCGTGCACTGGGGGTTAACTCCAAATTCGTTTTGGTTAATCAGTGGGTGAGAGAGAAGCACAAGGAAGAAGGAGAAAGAAAATGAAGAGAGAGAGAGAGAGAGGAGTGGCGTATATGGTGTGGCTGAGTTCGGGAGCTTGACTCGCTGCCAAGTCTCAGGTTGAGTCAGGTGTGTCTGAGCTGAGTTTGGACGTCCTCTGATGTAAGCCAAAATGAGGGAAAGGAGCAGCAGATCGGAAGGATGAAGGAGATCTAAATGGTTGTTGGGCATTTTTGTTGGGAGCTGCCTTTTGTGGAGTCAACTCAGCTGGTCCTCGAGTTTGAAAGTGACATGTTAATAAACCCTAAGTATTGTCAAATTTTGCTGTGCCAAACCAATTCAACTTTGTATCTTGATTTGTATCAAGCTTGTGCATCTGTTCACATTAAATCTTCGACGTTCATTTTGTTCATGCTGAATTTATTTTTCGATATCTATGATGAACTTACCGAGATCTTCAAACTGGAAGAAAGTGAAGACTTAGTTTTCAAGAACATTTGTGGTTCAAGATCTAGAGCTAGAAAAGTTCAAGAACTGAAGACCTAGTTCAAAATTATGTTTGGTATGTCGAGTTCAAGAATTGAAGATCGCAAGAATTAAAGTTACTGAAGTGATCGATAGATTAAGTGTTCATATGTTCTATCTCACAAGTAAGGTATGATTGACCTAGATTGACCTCAGATCATGATTAGATCATTTCATACTTTTGGTCAGTCATTTTGGTCATTTTATAAGTGTAAAATTCTGTTCTTTTGACTAGCCCTAGCACTGGCTCGACCAGTCCTAGAATTTCCTCGACCAGTTCAGGATTTGTTATGAATTTTCAAAATTTTTCTGTTGGTCTATGACCAGTCCTGGAAATTGTTCGACTAGTCGTGTGAATAGTGCTTGATCAGTCATGCAGTGCTCGATTCGTTTTTCAGTGAGTAATCTGGACTCACACGACCAGTCGAGCAGGCCACTTGACCAGTTGTGGGACCCATAAGGCCAGTCGTGCAACTGAAAAATCTTATCGCGCTAGAATTTTTGACAATCTGTTTATATAAGGCCAATCGTAAGGCCAGTTATGCAAACCAATTTTTCGCCTATAAATAGTGCTCGAATTTTAGAGTTTTCTATTAAATTCTTATTATTCTTAAGCAATCACTCAGAGATTATTTTGAGTACATTCTCGGCTATTTTGTGCATATTTAAGATTCTTTAAAGTAGCTCTTGTACTTTGATTTTGATTCTCTATTCCATTCTTATATTGAAAAGCGATATTTGATTTATCCTTTTATGAGATCAAAATCAAAGCAAATCCCTTACTGATTTAATTAAAAATCATTTAGACTTAGAACCTTATATACTTGTGAGACTGAACGTTGAACATCTATGTCGTCATCAAGTTGGTTCTATCGGGCTGCTTCAGAATCATCATACAGATAAGTATTTTACTTTTTCTGTAATTCAATTTCTTTTTGGTTTATGAGATTGTTCCAGAAAATCTCCATTTGTGGTTTGTTTAAGGTGATCCAAAAAACTCAGAGCGTGGGGTTTTTGAATTGTGTAAGCCCACTTGAAAGACACAATTGTGAAGGTTTTAGGTGAACTTTGAAAAACCTATTTTGATTAGTGAACGCTAATATCCCAAGGGAGTGGATACTAGGAGTGGAGTAGTTGTGTGGTTGTAGTTTAACAGTTGGTGTACACATAAGCGAACCACTATAATTCTTTGTGTTTGGTGGATGTGTGGTTTGTTTCTTTATCTTTTATGGTTTAAGATTGTGGGATGTATTTGTGGATGTGAATGTTGTAATCTTTACATTTCAGCATTGTGTGGTGAATGTTGTAATAGATTAGTTTTTATTTCTTTCATATCCTCTTCAGTTTGAGTTTTTGATACTCACCCACGTTCTAATAAGGTTGTCCTGCCATAAACCATTGGTTTTTGGTGTTAGGTTGTCCTTAGAACCAAGTTTGTAAACCTCTCAATACTTGATTTTTGAGGTTATTATTTCCTTTGGTTAATTGCATTTATTTGGTTATCTGGTTATCTTGTTGTTTTTACTCTGCTTATTATTTTTATTTGGCATAGTCCTATTCACCCCCCCCATTTAGGACATTTTGCTCGGCCTTTTCAAGTGGTATCAGAGCCTAATAGCTTGTTTATTTGGATTTAATTCTTGAGCTAACCGATCTGAGCATTTAAGATGTCAAATTTTGATAACCTTTCTATCACTAGGCCTCCACCTTTTAATGGCTCTAACTATGCTTATTGGAAAACCAGAATGAAAATATTCTTGAGGTCTATTGATGAGAATGTGTGGTAAGCCACAATAACTAAATGGACTCCACCTACTGTTGAAGTTCTAGGCCTTGATGGAACTAAAACTCTAAAAGTTGCTCCTTATAGCACTTGGACCACTCTTCAGAGAACTGAGAGTAGTGCCAATGCAAAGGCTTTAAATGCAATCACTTGCGCACTATCGCCAGATGAATTCAAACGAATTATATCCTGTGATACTGCGAAACAAGCCTAGGATATCTTAGAAATGACACACAAGGGTACGACTACTGTCAAGAAATCTAAACTACAAATCCTCACCACTAGGTTTGAGGAAATACATATGGAAGAAAGTGAAACATTCATGGACTTCTATACTAAGTTGAATGACATAGTCAACTCTATGTGGGGTCCTGGAGATAGCATCCCAGGAAGAAAAGTCTGTGCAAAGATATTACGCTCACTACCTAAAATGTTCAATTCAAAAGTCATGGCCATTCAGGAACTTCGTGATATAGATCATATGTAGGTTGAAGAACTGGTCGGTTCTTTACAAACCTACGAGTTAAATTTTAAAGCTTCGAAAGGTAAATCTCTTGCCCTTAAGTCTTCTAAAAGTATTTCTCAGGAAAATAACAATTCTGATTTAGAAACTTCTGAAGATGATATGACCCTTTTAACTAAAAAGTTTTATAAGGTTTTCAAAAGTAAAAAGATGGTTGATGTTCAAAAACCTGTTGAAAAGAAAAGATCAAGATTTAAAAATTGAAAATCTTTAAAAGATAGCTAATGCTACAACTGCCATGAATATGGGCATCTAGCAAACAAATGTCCTAAAAAGGACAAACCTAAAAAGAAAGGAATGTTGGCTACATGGGATGAATCTTCCTGCTCTAAAGCCTCTTATGAGTTAGAAGATTCTGAAACCGAGTCGGGTAATGATGTTAAAGCCCTAATAACTCTAGCTAAGTTCACTTTCTCAGATAATGGTACAACTAGTGAAGAAAATATGAGAAGTGATCATGAGAATGAAGAAGATCTTTAGGATGCTTATGATGCCCTATACAGGGAAAGTTGTAAAATAGCTGTTAAATTAAAACTTCAGAAAGAAAAGTTTTTAAAATTGAAAGAGAATTTTGATAATCTGGTTTTGGAAAAATCACATCTTTCAGATTGCTTTGAAAAAACTAAGTGTGACATAGATTTCAAAACGTCCCAAGTTGAAAACTTAAAATCTGAAAATGAAAACCTAAAACTAGAAGTCTCTTCACTTTTAAGTTTGAAGGACACATGGAGGTATGCCTAAGGTGACCCTAAATTAGAAAAAACTTCTATCTGGATCCAGAAAATGTGGTGATCGATCTGGATTGGGCTATGATAAAATTACTCCTCCCAAATATAAGAATACTCCTCCTAAATTTGTTAAAAGAGAGTCTTCTAACTCAAAAGGGAAAAGTCTAAATCAAAATATTTCTAAAACGACTAAAACTTTTCAGTCTTTAAATCCTAAAAAGAACCATATCAACTATAAAAATCAGAACCGTATCCTTTAGTTGAGAAAATTGTAGACTTGCTTAAGGAGCTCTTAAAATCTAACTAAGTGAGTGAGATGTATAACAATTATAAACAGAAAAAGACCAACTATGTTCCTAAACCCAAAACTGTAATGAAATGGGTCCCTAAGGTTGCTTGCTTGGTTGCCCACACCGCATTCAAAGCCAGAGCCATTCAAAGTGGTACTTGGATAGTGGTTGCTCCAGACATATGACAGGTGACAAAAGTCTGTTCACCTGTCTTAAAGACATGACTGATGGTTCAGTCACATTCGGCGATGGTAGCAACTGTAAAATTGTTGGCCAGGGTACGGTTCAACTCCATAACCTCCCTCTTTTTGAGAATATTTTATATGTAGAAGGTTTAAAACATAATTAACTAAGCATTTCTCAAATTTGTGATAATAATCACAGTGTAAAATTTTCAAACCAAAAATGCAAAATCTTAAATAAGAATGGTTCTGTAATATTAAATGGTCACAGAACTTCTGAGAACTGCTATATAGTTAGTGACTCAAGCTCAGCTAAGCTATCGTGTTACATGGTCCATACCGATGAGACCGAATTATGACATAAGCACCTAGGACATGTACACTACCACAACTTGTATAGATTGAGCAAAAGTGATTTGGTAAAAGGTCTACCCAAAATAAAGAAGGTGGATAAGATATGTGGCGAGTGCCAGATTGGTAAGCAAACCAAGAGTGTTCACAAAAAGATAAACTCCAATGCCACATCTAAACCACTCGAACTCCTCCACATGGATCTTATTGGACCAACTAGAAGGGAGAGTCGAGGTGGTTAGAAGTAGACTCTAGTCATTGTAGATGACTTTACCAGGTATACCTGGGTAGTTTTCTTAAGAGAGAAATCTGAAACTCTCGACGAAGTAAAAATGGTACTTAAACGTATCTAAAATGAAAAAGAGTTACAAGTCACTAAGATCCGTAGTGATCATAGGTCTGAATTTAAAAATAACAGTTTTGAAAAATTTTGTAGTGACCAGGGAATATCACATGAATATTCTGCGCCCAAAACACCACAACAAAATGAGATAGTGGAAAGGAAAAATAGGGCGCTTCAAGAAGTGGCTAATGTAATGTTAAATAGTATGAAGCTTCCTAAAAATCTCTAGGCTGAAGCTGTAAATACTGCTTGTTATATAATTAATTGTGTTTATATTAGAAAATCAAACAATAAAATGGCTTATGAGATGTGGTTTGATAACAAGCCTTCTGTCAAATACTTTCAAGTTTTCGGCAGTAAATGTTATATCTTACGTGATCGAGAACATCTGGGTAAATTTGACACCAAAAGTGATGAAGAGATATTTTTAAGGTATGCTCTGAACAGTCGAGTATATCGGGTATCAACAAGAGGACTGGTGTAATACAAGAATATATTAATGTGGTCATTGATGAGTATATGAATACGCCTATCTCAAGTTCAGAAGATGATGAAGTTTTTCAAATTGGTAAACCAGATTCTTCATCTAATCAAAATAACACTGAACTATGATCAAATAAAGATCATCCTACTGATTAAATCCTTGAAAATCCCCTCACTGGTATACGCACTCGTAAACAATTAGAAGATATGTGTAACTACGTGTGTTTTACATTTCAGATGGAACTGACTAATCTAAAAGAAGCCCTTACTAATGAAAACTGGATTGTAGCTAGGCAAGAAGAGCTCAATCAGTTTGTGAGAAATGATGTTTGGTATTTAGTTCCAAGACCAACTAATAAACATATTATCGGAACAAAATGGATTTTCAAGAATAAGTCTGATGAACTTGGTAACATAATTAGAAACAAGGCTAGGCTAGTTGTACAAGGGTACACTTAAATTAAAGGTATTGATTATGATGAAACCTTTGCCCCAGCAACTCCTCTTGAATTAATCAGACTGTTTATATCCATTGTGTGTTTTAAAAAATTTAAAATATATCAAATGGATGTTAAGAATGCATTTTTAAACGGTGATTTACATGAAGAAGTATACGTTGAACAACTAAAAGGTTTTGAAGACCCTAAGCATGCTAATCATGTTTATCGCTTAAAAAAGACACTCTATGGATTGAAATAGGCTCCCAGGGCATGGTACGAGAAATTAACTAAATTCTTGTTATGTCATGAGTTTGTAATGGGAAGTGTAAATAAAACATTATTTGTTAAGAAACATAAAGATCATATTTTAATTGTACAAATCTATGTTGATGACATTATCTATGAATCTACCTGTGCTAACATGACTGTTGAGTTTGTAGATCTTATGAAATCCAAATTCGAAATGAGCATGGTTGGAAAACTAAATTTTTTCCTAGGGTTGCAAGTTAAACAGCTTCTTGATGGATTCTTTATCTCTCAAACCAAATATGCTCTGAACTTAGTTAAAAGGTTTGGATTTGAGAGTGGGAAGAATTTTGATACTCTAATGAGTACTACTCTAAAACTCTCTAAGGATTCAATAGGTAAGAGTGTGGATCCTAAGTTGTATCGCAGTATGATAGGAAGTTTACTTTATTTAACTGAGAGTCGACCTGATATTGCTTTTAACATTGGCATTTGTGCTAGGTATCAATCGGACCCTGAAGAGTCCCACTTGATTGCTGTTAAGCGAATTTTGTGATATGTCGCTAGTTTAGCTAATCTTGGTCTCTGGGATCCACATGATACTAGTGTGCAATTAGCTGGTTACATGGATGCTGATTGGGCTAGTAACATTGATGATCGTAAATCAACCAGTGGTTGTTGTTTCTATGTCGGGAGCTATCTAGTTTCCTGGTTAAGTAAGAAACAAAGTTCCGTATCACTCTCTACTGCTGAAGCTGAATATATTGCTGCAGGTAATGCATGCACTCAGCTAGTATGGATGAAGAGAATGCTAAGTGATTATGGAATTGCTCAAGAATCTATGATATTATATTGTGATAACACAAGCGCAATTAATATTTCCAAAAATCCTATTCAGCATTCACGAACCAAGCACATTGACATTATGTATCATTATATTCGTGAATTGGTGGAAGAAAGATAATTTCATTAGGATATATTCAGACTGAGAATCAACTAGCTGATGTATTCACAAAACCGCTCGACAAAAATTGATTTGCAAAATTGAAATTTGATCTTGGTATGTGTAATATGAATTGATTATTTATGCTCATTTACATCATAATGTATGTATATTTTATTTTACATTTTTTAAAAATTTAAATATATGCAAAATTGCACATTTTCTGTGTTACACGATCAGTCGAGTACACACTTGACCAGTCGTGGCACGACCGGTCGAGTATGTACACGACCAGTTGTGAAACGCATGAATTGAGTTTTTATTTGGGGAAAAGTGATTTTTCTTCATTTCCTTCTTCTTCTTCATCAAGCCCAACCACGACTGGTCGAACCCATCTCCGATTACTCTTCGGTTAGTGCTTCATTTTTGATTTTCTTGTGTATTTAAGTTCATTGATCATTTTTAATCTTGATTTTGCTTATTGGTTCAAGATTTATGGTGGTTTAATAGTGTTTCTTCCTTAAAATGTGGGCCATACATACACACACCAGGTGGGCCACATACCTCATCATCATCATCACCGTACAAAAGGAAAAGAGAGAGAGAGAGAGAGAGAGAGAGAGAGAGACGGTGTAGTGGAGGGACCCCGCCACTATGGGCCCCTCTTTGATCACACACATACATCAAAATGGGTCCCATCATAAGCCCTTAAATGGAAATTAACAGTGGATCACCGACTGATATCACTCCTTCTTTAGCTCATTGGACTTCTTGGCTCCTAAGCTAGCTCTTTAAGGGTGGATGATGAATGTTGGATGGTGGAGATGAGAGTTTTTGGGGTAGGGAAGTGGGCCACACTTGGCTCTCTTTGGGAAGAGCTTGGACGTTGGCTCTCTCTTGGGGTTGCTTGGGGAATGGGTTGAGAATGAGAGAGAGAGAGAGAGAAGTGATGGGATGAAATGAGATAGGTGAGTGATGGGTAGAGTGGTTTGTGTAAGAGATAGGATGGAAAGGTATGGGTGGAGAGAGAGAGAGTTGACTTTGGGAATGGGAGAGGGATGGGCTAGGTACTTGCTTGAGGTGATTGATTGATGTGATGTGTTGTAGAGATTCCCTCGGTATTCATAACGCATGGCGTTTTCCTCAAAATAAACACGGGCCCACAACTCCTGGCCTGGGTATCGCATCTGCACGCGAGACGTGGAGTTAGAGCCGTGGCGACGACACGGTTGCTAGGATACAAGTTTCGAGTCGAGCCGATACGGGTTGACAGGGTGTGACTTAGAGTTGCGTACAAATATTATCTACGCGTCGTGGATTGCTGGAATTTGACTGGGTGGACCGCGGGAGTCCATAGAATGGTATAGTCTATGATACGGGCCTTATATCATATGTTTTTAGCATAGAATATCATTGATCACTCCTAATTTGATTGGTATATCCTTTGAATGACCATAAATAAGCATTCTCCATGTTTTAATGTTTTTATCTACCCTTTATTCTGCTATTATTATGTGCCTTATAATTAGTAAATCCATGGCTTATAGAGTTTTTCTAGATTGTGTTTTTATAGGTATATATCTATGGAACTAAATCTATGTCAAATACTGACAAAAAGAGGGAGAAAGATCAAGTCCCACCAAAACAATGAATTATATTTTACAGGATGTGTTTGTTCTATACAGGGATGGATGAATATAGGGAGAGCAATTATGGGGGAGCCTTGCAAATTTACATATCTTATTGTATTCGAGAGTGAAAAATTTTTCTTTGACATATAATATTTGAGTTGTTTTGGTTTGTCATTGGTATGGACCATAATAATGTTTATGTTTGTTTTTTGTCACATAATTGGAAAATGGGGAGATTGTTAGTGCACTTATTTGTGTACATTATTTGTCAATCACATGTGCTTGTGTGTCAGGGAGTCGGTTGAGCCCTCAGGACCTGAAGACTGAAGACACATAATGGCATGAAGCATCAACAAGTGAAGAAACATGTAAATATAAGGTTCCTTCGTGATCTTAACCTTAAATCCCTTTAGGTTGAAAATAACATACTCTAGATGATCTACTCCTAATAGAAAAACGTTGTTTGATCATCCAAAGCCTTAGAAATTCATTTAAACATGATCAACTAGGCTTTAGAGAAATTTTAGGTATATTCAATCATATCGAATTCACCTTCAGTCCGACTAAAATCGGCTAAAACAGTTCAGCGTGCTAAGATAGAAATTTGAGGTAACTCAGCTGTAACCGAATGTCACATTTAGTTCAACTAAAGACCATGTTCGGTCCTATCAAAAGTGCTAAAATTTGTCCAACAACCTTTCTTGTCAAATTTCGATGCGACTGAAGCTAATTTTGATCAGACCGAAGACTAGCCATTATATATTTGTTAGAGTCTTTTTCTTATAAATCTAGTAATTGGATCTTTGTGGAGATCATGATTTTGAGTGACAAAAAGACCATAGAGTGTCCCAATACTTTCAAATCCTTCTAGGTTCTTGCCCATTGAGATCCATGCCCTCTTTCAAGTCGTTAATCACTCTATGAGCATTCAAAGGCTCCATTTGTGGAAGAACTTGGCATCTAACATTTTTAGAATATAGACTAAACCCAATAGGTGTATCCTTGTCTAAACAATCTCTAAAATGTCCATCAATGTGAATCCCTACTAGCAACCCAATCCTATCATTAGTTGTAAGAGATTCACCAATTTCCCATCATGTTGTTCACCTCAATATAGCATTGCATGCAAGTTATTTGATCTTGGAGTTAAAGCCTTAACAAAGCATCGGCATCAACGATCAAGGGAGCAATCGAGAAGTTGATTCAAGGCATGGGAGAGCATTGAAGAAGCATCTCGAGAAGCTATGTCAATGGGGCTCAATGTGATAAGGTTGTCATTTGTAGAGTTCATGTACACTCCTTTCTTATGTAGGATTGAGTGTAAGAGTTTGATTGCCTAACTAAATTAGGTTCTTGTGTATGACCTAAATCAAGTCCTTGTGCAGGCTACCAACACAGGTGTGTACGTGTAGGTTCTTGTGTATGACCAAGGTTCGTGGCTAGCTTATAGAAAAATACATAAGTCTCTGAGGGAGCTGGTCCTTGTATAGGATTTTAAAGGTTAAAGGTGAACCTGATTTAAAATCTCCGATAGTGAAATCCGGTACACTCATGGGTTAAGTGCGTCCACCAGAACTGGAGTAGGGAAACTAAACCACTATACATGCTTGTGTTTGTGATTGTCATTTGAGCACTTATTTAATTATTCTATATGATTGATTGATGAATTATATGTATGCATGATTAGATAAATGCTAGGCGTTGATAATTATCACATCCCTCACTTACATGTACACTATCTTATATAGACTAGTTGATTCATTAGAATATGATTTGTTGTGTATGTGATTGGACCCAGTATTAGCTTGGAAGCCTTAGTGTTAAATTGCTTTACTTGGTTTAAATTGACACATTGGTCTAAGAATTTGTGTGTTAATTGCCTAAATTTTATTTGGTCCTAATCCCCCCTCTAGGACATAGTCATTCATTCGATAGCTCCCCCAAGCTTCCACGCATTGCCCGTGGGCCCTCCACATGCAATTTCAAGGCCAAATTCACTAGACATAGGTATGTACGTGTTAGTCTCTATGGGGGCGTCCGACATGAGTAAATGTTAGTCCCTGGAATATGATCAAAGTTGTTGGTTAGCCAATAAAAAATTAACTCAAATATCTTTCGGGAGCCTTTGACGGGAGTGTATGCTATGTTCTTGTGTAGGGCTATAAAGGTTAGAGGTGAACTTGATTTAAAACCTTCGATAGTGAAATCCGGTACACTTACGGAGACTGTGCCTGCCCGGAGTGGAGTAGGGAAACCGAACCACTATACATGCTTATGTTTGAGATTGTCATTTGAGCCCTTATTTAATTATGCTTACGTGTTTGATTATTGAATTATATGTATGCTTGATTGGATGAATGCTAAGAGTTAATAGTTAGCACATCCCATACACACATGTATATTATCATTTATAGACTAGTTACATAAGTAGCATATCTTTAATCATCTATGTTCTATTGGCTTGGAAACCTTAGAGTTGCAATATATTAGTTTAAGTAGGTAATTGGATTTTAAAAGAAAAATTTTCAGATAAATGACCCTACCATATTCTTGTCATTTCGGATCCATCATATCTTGGATTTATTAACAAATTAGACCTTTAGTCTAACTTTATTAAGTAATTAAGCGGTATGTTTAAAACTTTTTTTCCAAACCTCTGACAACATCATGTCTTTTTTTTTTCCAGCCAAAAATAACTCTACTCTTACTTTTTCTTCTTCCTTTTTTCTGAAAAAAGATAAATAAATCAGAAAAAATATTGGTAATTACCTTAAATATAGGGCTGTACATGAGCAAAGCTAGCTCGAAAAGCTCGCTCAGCTCGACTCGATCTGGCTCGACTTGACTTAGCTTGAATAATGACTCGAGGTGAGTCAAGCTTCATATGACCCAGCTCGTTTCGAAAACAAGCCAAGTTCGATCATAGTGGATCTTGACTCGACTCGACTCGACTCATATATATATATATATAAGTTATAATTTAAACACTACCGTACCCGTCTGTCCCTTTCTTCTTACCCAACTCATCGCACCCGAGCCCATAGTCTCTCTCTCTTTCTCTCTCCTTCTCCTCTCCCCACTCTGCCACTTGCTTGAGCTTGACTTAGCGTTTACCCGACTCGTCTCAGCCGTACAGTCTGTCCTTGGCCACTCGCCCAAGTTCTCTCTCACAACACCAACAATAAAGTACCTCAATGGCTTTATCTAATATTTTATATCTATTATTAATTGAATATTTGATTTGGGAATTAGGTCGGGTGCGGGTTGGGTCAGTTGGGTTAGATGGCTAGGTTAAATTGGGTGTGGGTTGGGTCGAGTTGCTAGGTTGAGTCGAATGCAGGTTGGGTGTTGGGTTGGGAGCAGGCTTGACTCGACCCGAGGTAAGCTCGCCTCGACTCGATCTACTAGCTCATCTTAAGCTTGACTCGAAAGGTTTGACAAACAAGCTAAGCTCCAATGGTAAGCTCGAGGCCGAGCTCGAGGTTAAGGAGAGCACGGATGAGTTAAGCCAAGCTTAACCCACCTCAACTCGACTCAGCTCGATGTACAACCCTACTTAAACATATTCTTCTTCTTCTTCTTCTTTAGAAAATAAAAAGAGAATGAAAATAAAAATATTGAATAAAAAACACAACTTATGTTCTTCTTTTATTCGTCTTCTTTTTCTTCTTTCTCATTTTTCTAAAAAAAGACAAATAAATCATAATACCTTCAATATCTTCTTCTTCTTTAAAAAATAAAAAGAGAATAAAAATAAAATTATCAAATAACTAAAAATTCCTTTATTCTTTTCGTTCTTCTTCTTTTTCTTCTTCTTTTTTTGAAAAAAAGGATAAATAAATTAGAGAATTAACTAATGAATATAACAAAATGTTCTTAATCTTCTTAAATAAAAAAGAGGAAAAAGAATGAAGATAAAAATATCAATTAAATAAAACAACACATCTTCGTCTTCTCGTTCTTTTTTCTTTTTCCTCTTAAAAAAATTGAGACCTTAATAGTCAATAGAGAACAAAGACCCTAACAATGAATGGAAAAGTGAGACCCTAATAGTCAACACATATTTGAGACCCTAATAATTGACAGAGAACTGAGACCCTAACAGTCAACAGAGAATTGCGACATTAACAATCAACAGAGAATTGAGAGCTTAATAATTAATAGAAAATTAATACCATAACAATCAATAAAGAGTTGAGACCATAACGATCAATAGCTAAGTAAGACCCTAACAATCAACAAAGAACCAAGACCCTAATAATCAGTAGATAACTAAGACCCTGTCCTTACAAGGGAAACTGCAAACTGCGATCCTAAATGTCAATAGAGGACTGAGACCCTATCCTTACAAGGCCAACTATGAACTGTGACCCTAACAGTTAACAGAGAACTAAGACCTTGTTTGTAGGAACCGTGACCATGACAAGGGGCAAGCGCAAATTGTGACCCCCCCCCCCCCCCCATTAGGATAATAAAGAATTGAGACCCTACTGGACAACAAAAACTGAGATCCTATCCTTGGGACAACCACATTCAAAGTGAGAATTGAGACCCTATCCATTGGGACAACAAATAATCAAGACCCTATCGGACAGGGTCTCGGTTCTCACTTTAAAGGTGGTTGTTGTCCCAAGTACATGGTCTCAGTTCTTTATTGATTGTTAGGGTCTCTGTTCTCTATTGAGTGTTGGGGTCTCAGTTCTCTTTTAACTATTAAGGTCTTAGTTCTTTGTTGGTTGTTAGGGACTCGGTTCTCCGTTGTCTATTAGTGTATCGTGATATGGATTGGATATTATTGTAAAGTGTAGTTCATTTATGTGTAGAACTTGTGAAGGTGCTTTTTATTATTATTTAGTTTTGATTATTGTTATGTGCTTTGAAATGAATTTAGTTACGGGTGCTCTATCCTGAAAGGATCATTGTATTTTATGAGTGCTCTGCCCTAAAAGGATCAATATGTGTTATGGGTGCTCTGCCCTAAAAGGATCGGTTTATTTAAAGGATGCTTTGCCCTGGAATAGTCCAAAAAGGATCGTGAAAATTGATTTATTTATTTTCATATTCGTAAGGTTCAGATGTTACTTTAGATTTGTGAATGTAAATTTATTTCTTGTAATTGATCTATTCATTATATTGAGTTATACTTAGTGGTATTGTAGAATTTCCAATTTTAGAATGATGTAACCCTATGAGCCGTCATGTTCACACCCCCTTAGACTGTTTTGCAAGTAATGAGATGGACTAATACAAGCAAGTAAGACAAGATCTTAAGTTCTATTTTCATTTAGTAGGACTATTTGCATTTTGATTTTATTTTGTTAGTAGGGTAGTTTGATTTTTAAATTTCAATGTAATAGAGATGTTTAATGAAACTTTGATGATGGATTAGTGGACATTTCATTAGTGAAAATTTTATTTATTTTTCCCTTACTTTGACTTTGAATGTGTATTAAATGGATGAAAATTGTGTGAATTGAAATATAAATTGATTTAACAAACTTATGGACCTTAGATTTGGATTCGTGCCTGGCTAACTCGAGTACCAAATTTTAGGGTGTGACAGACATGGTCTCGGTTCTCTGTTGAATGTTAGGTGTTGAGTATGAAATATTGTATATTTCCCCCCTTGTTACGCATTCATTTTATGAGCATATATGTGCTTAATTGATCTAATTGCGTATGTTTTCCTATGCGAGGTGATTTGGAGAGCTAAGGTGAAAAGGACGCTTAAAGTTATGAATTAATGCTCAAAAGAATGACTAGAAGGAGGATTGGATCTATGGAGGTCAACAAGAATTCTAGTGGCAAAGATCCAAGGATACCGAGGGAGGAAAGAAGAAAATCGGAGACTCAAAGTGAGAAATTAGAAACTACAGAAGCGACTCTTCGATGCCATTGAAGCTAACTTCGATCCCATCAAACCCTCTTTAATCCCATAAAAAAAAAAAAATCCAATTTAGTTGCTAAACACATTCTTCGATGCCATTGAGAAAATTCTCAATTAAAAAGTTGGTTGCTAAACAATTTCATGTTTCTACTCGATGCCATCGACAAAGTGTGAATGAGAGTTTGATGCCATTGAGATGTCATCGAATGTGTGCACAATTGTATAAATTCAGAGTTGGTTTGAAGACGGTGTGAATGAGTCTAAATAAAGGGATGTTTTAGGCTTTCTAAAATATGGATTATAGTAGAAAGATTAGAGCAAGGAGTTATGGAGCTTCAATGAGTCCTTTCTCTTCTTCAATCCTTCAATTCTAGTTAGTTTTTATAATTTTGTTTTGGAGTTTTAGTTCAATCATGTCTTTAATTAGTTAATCTCTTAGCTAGAGCTAAAAGGTGAAGCTTGTAGTTCTTCTTAATTCTTGTAGTTGGTCAAACTGTCTCAATTTCTTACATCTCTTGGCAACATGAATCCAAAGGACACTTTTCGCTTGGCAGTGGAAACCTGTTGTATGATGCTCACCCATCTAAAGGGCATATTGGGCCTAGCAATGTGAACTTATTGCAAACATACTCACCCACCCAAAATCCGTTGGCCTGGCAATGAGAACCTTCTTGCAAGTATACTCACCCATCCAAAGGGATCATTAGTAAGAGACTGGTCAATTACATTTCTACCATAGTCCCTTTGGGTGAGTGAGTATATCCAATAAGATTTTTGGGAAATCCACCCATCAAATATTTTATTCATATCATTTTAGTAGGTGGGCCTAAATATGAGGTAGATCCAACATTCAAGTGGGCCACATAACTTACAACAATAGTATTGAACACCCATTGTTGAAACTGCGCTCATTGTTGTGTGGCCCACCATGATTTTTTTTTTTTTTTTAAATCCACTATATCCACTAGTTTTTCATCTCATTTTAAAAATGTATCCAAATAAATGAAGATCCAAAATTAAAGTGGGACACACAACTTGAAAGGTATTATTAAACCCTACCTTAGAATGGAGGAGCTTGAAAAATTAAGGTGCCCCACTGTAATGGTTTTGAGAAATCCACCCAATCCACCATTTTCATTGGTTCATTTTAGGCTGTAGGCCTAAATATAAAGCAGATCCAACACTCAAGTGGGCCATACTACTTGAAACAGTGATATTAAACCTCCACAATGAAGCCCACATTTATTTTTTCGAAATATCCACATGTCCACCTGTTTCTTCATATGATCTTATGGGTTAGGAATGACCTTATAACTGGTTTGGATGGCATATAATCACCACGATGGGCTTAAGAAAGATTTTAATGGTGGTTGTTCTATCTCCATAGTTTTCTTCATTGTGGCCCACTTAAGCTTTGGATCTGCCTCATTTTTGTACCCACCTTCTAATATGATCCGGTAAAATGGATGGACTAGGTGGATTTTTAAGAAACATCACGATATGCCCAATGCACATGAGTTGGGTTCACCTAGCAATTCACATGGGACAAAGTCAGGGTATCATTGTTTTCAATCAAGTAATGACAGTAGACCCACTTTGATGTACATGTTGTATATCCATGCCGTCCATCCATTTTGCTAGCTCATTTTAAGCATGAGTGGAAAAATGAAGCAGATCCAAATGTCAGGTGAACCACACCATAGGAAACACGATGTTTGAACTCCTGGCATTTAAAACATATTAGGGGCCATAAAAGTTTTGGATCAAGCTGATATCTGTGTTTCCCTTCCCCCCGATCTGTGTGACCTTATCAACTGGTTGGATGACAAATAAACATTAGGGTGGGCCCTAAGAAGTTTTTGATTGTGGGCATTCAATGAATACTGTTTCCTGTGGTGTGGTCCACTTAAGATGTGCATTTGGCCCAATTTTAAGCCGATACCTTAAAATGACTTGGCAAAATAGATGGACAAAGTAGATATATAACACATATTAAAGTGAGCCCTACAGTCACCGAATTCTCAATTCCCAGACTGCATTTTTCAATAACCCAAAGTGATTTTTTGGTTAAGGTATTTTAAAAAACATACTAAATATCCATATCGGCTAATTAAGTAGAAACCAAGATGAGTTACTTGATGAATAAGTAACTTATGTAAAATTACTTATCATCCAAACACGCTCTTAGGACCCACTTACTAGGTTTGGATATGCCCACATGTGCTACAACTCACCTCTTCAACATATCAACAACATCTATTGAGAACCCTGTCAATGTGGCCAAATATAATAAGTGGACGTCTACGTCTACAACTCACCTCTTCAACATATTTTCAACATAGTCGTAAAACCCCTAAATAATATTTATACATGGTCATACATGGGTTTTGAATCTTGATATGCTAATATGAACCGTTGGCCTGTTGATTCCTACTATCCACAGAACATGAACATTGACAAGATTCCCAAAAGCCAATATATGGACATTTTGTAGTTGAATGTGGGCCATTACCATGTTACTCTTCTTAACCGTATGTCCACTTGTAAGCCACCTATTAAAAGTTCAAGATTATCCTAATTTCAAGTCATAGCCCATCCACAAACATGGTGGGAGATAACATACTAATGATGTAGATTATTGAACTTCCTTGTAGTATAAGCTGATTCCCCTGCGCTGATAAGCTGTTCAACAGCTATTCACCTTGCCTATTCACGTGTTCATCTGCTATTCACCTGCATGGGCCCATCATGTTGTGTGCATCCCGTCCAACCTGTGCATTAAGTGCGCCCCAAAATGATGTTCGGATGCTCCAAGATCAGGCCCATCAAATCATTAGATGGACTATAACATAGGAAATAATTGACAACGACCTAAAAAAAACTTCCAAATTCACGTGGTTCCAAGATGGTTCAAACAAGCTTTCTTTTTCTTTTTCTTTTTTTTCGAGGTGTCTAACTTTGATAGTGGGCAAACCCTTTCAGATTCTTCTACAAGAGAAAGAACTTGGTCGAGGAACCGCACTCCCTCCCTCTAATAATTTAGAATTTCAATAATTACATCGGTATTTGGGAAACAAAGTGAAAAAAGAGTATTTAGTTTTACACCGTTTAAAAATGATAATGGTGGTGACTCATCACTCTCAGATACGGTAGTGATATACAGTTGTGCAAACCATTTAAATTCTGTTGTCATTATGGATGGAACCTGTGTTTTAAACGACTCTGATCAAGCAATCCTAGCCCTCCAACTAATAGCAATCAAATGGATAGTTAAAAATTAAAATAGTGAGACGCCCAAATTCAAAGCGAAAACTCAATGGTTAATATTACTTTCTCAATGCAATTTTTTATTATGCTCCATGTTAGTTTAAAGGCTGCGGCATAGTAACAAATAGAGCTGTACACGAGTCGAGTTAGCTCGGTCAGCTCGCTCAACTCAACTCGGAAAAGTTCGACTTGCCTCAACTTGAAACTAGATTCAGACCGAGTTTGTAAGACCCGTATCTTAGTTCGTACCGTTCCATAGACTTCCGCAATCTTCCCGGTCGAATTTTGGCAACCCTCAACCTGTATCCAACGTTTGCGCGCGATCCTAAGCCGAATCCTGCAAACTAGAGTCAGCTCGACCCGAGACTTGTACCCTAGCGATCGCGCCGTTGCCGCGGTTCCGATGCCGTGTCTCACACGCCGAGGCGATACCCAGGTCAGGAGATGTGGGCCCACGTTCAGTTCGAGAAAAACGCCGCGTGTTGCAAAACTCAAGAGAATCTCTACAACATGTCACCTCAATCAATCAATCAATCCCATCAAGGGTCAAGTACATGTCAAGTACACATCACCTCACACTCATCCCCAAGCAACCCCATAAGTCAACAAAGTTCTTACACCCCCATATCTTTCTTACACCATCTAACCTTAAAGTCAAAAAGGTCTTACACACCCATCACTCACCACATCCATCACCCATCTCTTTCTCTCTTTACAACACACACACACACACATACACACACACACACACACACACACTCTCTCTCTCTCTCTCTCTCTCTCTCTCTCTCTCTCTCTCTTATTCTCAAACCACTTTCCCAAGCAAGAGAAAAATCACACGTCCAAGCTCTTTCAACCTCCAAGAGAGCTTTGTGTGTGGACCACTTCCTACCCTCTCATATCCCATCTCAACCATCCAAACTCCATCTCTTTCATTAGGATCGAAGCTAAGGAGCAAAGGAAGCCAAGGGAGCAAGAAGAAGTGGACGGTGGGTGATCTTGGACCCACATTCTTATTTTTTTGTGATTTAAGGGTCCACTTGTTGTATGTATTATTCAAGGGAGGGCCCAATAGTGGCGGGGTCCCTCCCCTATACGTCCCTTTCTCTCTCTCTCTCTCTCTCTCTCTCTCTCTTCCTATGATCAATGGCTCACCTATGATGTATGTATTTTATCCATGCCGTCCAACAAGTGGGCCACTTTGATCCCGATTTGGGGTCCGTATGAACGGACGGTCCCACAGGCCCAGATGAAAGGGAAAAATAAATATCGGCTTGATCCAATTCTAGTGGCCCATTGTGTGGGACCACCATGATGTAGGTGCAATCGTCCAGCACCGTCCAACTTACTAGACAGTGGCTGGACGCTGGATATAATGTATATTATATAAGGTATGTATATATTATAATATATTATATTATATTATATGAGATGATAATATATATATATATATATATATATATATATATATGCTGTACGTGTGGGCCCCATGTGGGACCCACCTGTTTTGGGAATGGACGGCTGCTGTATGTGTACAGCAGCTGTAGAGCTGTTGTAATGACGTTGCCCAGCAACGTGGGACCCACCTAAATATATGTTGTATATTCCCACCGTCCATGGCCTAGGATGGTGGATCTGATCATGGGGTGTGTGTTATATACACACCATCCATCCAATTCAGCTGGGCCGTCCATGTGTTGGACGACCAGCAGCAGGACGCTGCATCCTTGACGTCAACAAGTTCTGTGGGTCCCACGTGAGATCCAGACCGTCCAGATAGTGGGACTCAGATCCACGGCTCAAATGGTAGACGGAGTGAAAGATACCTCATTTCAACACTGAGGTCTTGACATTGATTCCCAAGTATGGGTGGCTGCCAGTGAAGTGTGAGCTGACGGTGGGACCCAGATCCATAGCTCAAGAGGTAGACTGGGTGAAAGATACCTCGTTTCAACGCTAAGGTCAGTGGGGTCCATGGGACCATTTACGCCGTCCATCCATTGGGGTGGGCCACACCATCATGTATGTGTGGTGGGACCCATCACACGTGTGGGGATACCCCCCTTCCCTGTTGCATGTGATTGTCCAAGCTGTCTAAGCCTGGACGTTGATATATATATATATATATATTTTATATATTATAATATATATTATATATTATATTATATATACTATATGTCATATTATATATAAATATTGATGATGGTGGGCCCTACGTGGGACCCACCTCTGCCTTTCTGTGTAGTAAGTTACACGTACAACATCTATGTGGCTGCTCCTCTTGACAGCAGCAAGCCCGCAGGCCCCACATGATGTATGTGTCTTATTTACACAGTCCATTGTTTCGATGGTGGGGTCCACCATGATGCATACGTTGTATCTAAACTGTCCAACCATATCGAGATATCATTTTCATGGCATGAGCAAAAGGATGGATTAGATCTAAAGTTCAAGTGGACCCCACCATTTAAATAGTGGACCGTGACATCCACTGTTCAAACTCCTAAGGGCCACGGTAGTTTCCAATAAAGTTGATAATTGTTTTCATTTCATCTATCTCTATGATAACTTATGAATAGGTCGGATCTCAAATACATAAGGGTGGGCCCGATTTGATATGCATTTGGCCCATTTGATCGGCCCATTTGATTTGGCCCATTTAAATCGGCCCATTTGAATCGGCCCATTCGATCGGCCCATATGATGTATATGAAGTCCGAAGTGATGTGTGTGAGGCCCATGAGCGAGGCCCAATGTAATGTATGTGTGTGGCCGTTACATTGTTTATGAATTCCTTATGTAGGCCACTCCTTGGTAGCAATGTTGGTTAGATGTCCACATTGAGGGGCAATGATGGTTAGATGTCCTCATTGTGACCTTCCCTTCGGCCTTGTTAGGCCCATTCCCTTCGTGGGTTAACCTAAATAAGTGGGCCCCATTCGCCGTAGACGGATGACTCCATGTTACCGGATTTAATATAACCACGGCCAAGTGCCGATCTTTATACTATGGTTGATCGGCTGATCATCTATGGACCCCACCTTGCTTATGTATGCTAATTGTTGGTGCCGATTATCGATGCTGATTATCGGTGCCAATTATCGAGGCTGACGCCTATTATCGACCCTGATTATCAATGCCGATTATCGATGCTGACTATCGATGCTGATTATTGAGGTCGATGCTGCCTATCGATACCGATTATGAGTATGTGACAACATAACATCATGATACAAGCCCATGTGCATCATCTGTATGTTTGTGATGAAATGAGTGACTGATCATAGCATACGCCTTCGGGCAGATTGTTCATGGGCTCCCGGATGGGCGGAGTTGCCCGCATGAGCGCACGGTATGCGTAGGATTGCTGCATGACTGGATAGTGTGATTCATGCATTTCATATTGTGTGACATGGTTACTGTACACCCTAGCGACATCAGGGCCATAGCCTCCACAGGCATATCGTGGTTGACAGGATTGGATACCGAAAATTTTGTTCTACATGAGGTGCTATAGATATCCCTGGGTGAAAGTCCTTAAACCCTTATGGTACCAGGAGGCTGCTCCAACGTCTAGACCGAGTGGGTGGATGAGCGCCAAGTGTCGATTACCAGAAGGCCGCACTTTCCACTGTGTCGTGGTCGGTTGGAAGGAGGTGTAGCCTTACTCGCCTGAGAGGAGGGTGCAAAGCTAGGATGAGTTTGATCAGCTCAAGGAATGGGTCCGCTATCGACGAGTCGGGCCCGCTATTGGCAGACGGATAGTGAGGTCTCTTCCACTCACCTTGTTGCGCGCAATGGGGCGGCAATCTAGTTCGGAGTGTACTAGACTCCGGTTATATTCCGGAGTTGAACTATATTGATATGTGGACTCAGATGAGGATTTGTATGCTTGAGTTGCATCTTACATCGTATGGACTTGGTATGGCCGACATCATTCATGCCTTGCATCGCATAGCCTTGGTACGACCAATGGTATTTATAGATTCATCAGCATATTTCACATTTCTCTGATACTACATAATTATATTACTACCTTGCGCACACACTTTCACCACCCTTTAAGCTTTTCATAAGCTTATGCACGACCGTTTCATAGAGGTGACGTTGGATCGCAGCAGCATTGAGGCTAGAGCACGTGGCAAATCATTTTGGAGCTTTTGTCTATCATCATTGTATTTCCCTTTACGCGCACTATACTTATAAATTTTTGATCATAGTGGAAATGTGATGGAGTTTTTGGTTGTTGTTTGTGCGTTATGCCTTTGGTTATGCTTATTACGAATCAAACTGATGTTGAAAATCCTCCTCGTAGCATCCAAGGATCGGAACCTGGCGAATGGGCGCCGGGAGCCGAGAATGGGGTACTATGGAGGCTGTCGGCGTCGGATTTGGTGATTGAAAATTTTATGAGTCCGCTCTTCGAGTTTAGGGCGCGACAGAAGTTGGTATTAGAGCATAACTTAGGAATAACTGAGAACAATATTACATGTCTGCTATGAGTTTAGAATGACTAAGTTTCGAAGTTCGGATAGCTTAGCAATCTTCTGTTATAGGCCTTTAATATACATGCCTTCAAGAGTTTTCAAAGTTGATAGGCGCCTTCGCTCTTTCCTGTAGGACATGTCACGTAGAGTGACCCGATCGACTCCCGCTCCACCACCTGAGACTCCCGCTCCACCACTTGCGACTCCCGCCTTACCACCTACGATTCCCACTCCACCACCAGAGATTCCTACTACCCATCCTGAAGATGCAGCCCCTCTACCCGAGACTGGTGCGGATCCTACCATACCTGTGAGTGCCACCCAGTTATAGCAGATGTTGTAGGCAGTGACGGCTGCCCTTCTCAGGAAGGGCAGGCACCCCGTTGTTTCACCGGCCCAGGTAGAGCATGAGCGCGCGAGCTCCCTTTTTCGAGAGTTCTGACGGCTCAATCCTCCGCGTTTCCAGGGCGAGCTTGACCCGACAGCAACTGAGAGATGGTGCTTCGATGTGGAGAAGATATTTGATACGATGGGATGTACGACCCAGCGGCGAGTCCGATTAGCAGTATTTCTTCTCCATGGTGAGGCTGAGTATTTGTGGACATCAGTCTCCCGAGCAGCAGGCACCAATTTTGAGTGGACCTAGGAGGATTTTGTGGATCGGTTTGAGTGACAGTATTTTCTTGATCACATTTGACGACAGCGAGCGTTGGATTTCGAGGCCCTGGTGCAGGGAGATATGACAGTGGCTCAGGTTGCGGCTCGTTTTGTAGCGCTGTCTAGATTTGTACCATATCTGGTAGATGATGAGGAGCGGGGAGCCAGCCGCTTCGAGGACGGCCTGCGTTACGGTCTTCGAGGCCGTGTTATTGGGTATGAGCTCCTAACTTTCGAGGGGGTGGTATGGAAGGCCTAGATTTATGAGGCTGAGTGGGCTGATTCTCAGTCTGATCGCAGTCAGGGGAGAGACCGGAAGAGGTAAGCTCCTTCCGATGACTCCCAGCAGCGTCGACCACAGCAGCAGAGGCGCACAGGTCACCCAGCCTTTCGAGCGCCAGCAGCGCCTCCAGCACCACCTCCGAGGTAGTTCACCGGCACCTATTTTGGGTATGGTGCGGCGGGGTACCGTATGTGGGAGTGTCCCCACCCCCAGCAGCAGTAGAGAGGGACACATCAACCTCCACCATAGCTGTAGCAGGGACCCCCACAACAACAGCGACAACAACCCCCATCACCGAGGCCACCTCAGTAGTAGCATCAACACCAGCTTCCGAGACCGCGGCAGCAGAGACAACAGTTTTGACCACCTCAGCTACAGCAGCAGCAGCATGCTCAGAGGGGACAGACACCTCTCCATCCGGCTTAGGCTAGGTTCTATGCGGCTTAGCAGGACTCGCAGTCATCCGGAGGAGTTGTCGAGTGTATACTTTTAGTTTCTGCATGCACGTATGTTGTTTGATTCTGGTAAATCGCATTCTTTTGTGGTCGAGAGTTTTTGCTGATTGACTGGCTTACCGTTGGAGTCTCCTCGTGAGGGCCCGTCAGTATGGACGCCCTTGGGGAATACTGCAGTATTAGGCCACTTCTGTTCATCTTGCCCTGTGCTAGTGGGAGAGATTTTCTTGCCCACCGACTTATATGTGCTGCCGATGTCAGATTTTGACGTTATCTTGGGCATGGATTGGCTTGTCGAGTACCACGCCATCTTGGACTGCTCTGCGAGGATAGTCACGTTCTGTATACCAGGCTTGCCGCAAGTTCAGTTTGTTGCAGAGCCTCGAGGAGAGCCATTGTCTTGCTTAATGTCCTGTACCGTTGAGGAGCCTGTTATCGCTTGTATTGATTAGTTGCCAATTGTCTGTGATTTCCCCGACGTGTTCCAGGAGATTCTGGGATTACCGCCTCGCCGACAGATCGAGTTTCAGATCGATCTTGTGCTCGGTACCGTGCCTATTTCGAAGGCCCCGTATCGTATGACACCGTTGGAGTTGTGGGAACTGCAAAAGTAGTTAGACAAGTTTCGTGAGTTGGGCTTTATCCGTCCAAGCAGTTCATTGTGGGGAGCGCCGATACTCTTCCTGAAGAAGAAGGATGGCTCGTTGAGGCTTTGTGTGGATTACCATGAGCTCAACAAAGTCATGATTAAGAATAAGTATCCACTCCCAAGGATCGATGATTTATTTAATCAGCTGCAGGGTGCACAGTTCTTTTCGAAGATTGACCTGCATTCCGGTTATCATTAGCTTCTGGTTTGAGAGGAGGACATCCCGAAGACGGCTTTCAAGATGTGTTATGGTCATTTTGAGTTTCAGGTCATGTCCTTCGGATTGATTAATGCACCAGCGGTCTTCATGTAGTTGAGAAACAAGGTCTTCCGTCCGTATCTCGATCAGTTTGTTGTAGTCTTTATCGATGACATTCTGATCTATTCGAGGACCCGTGAGGAGCACGGGCAACATTAGAGATTGCCTTGTAAACCCTCCGTGCACACCAGCTGTAGCGAAGTAGGAGAAGTGCGAGTTCTGGCAGGAGGAGGTGAAGTTTCTTGGTCACATGGTGATGAGGGAGGGCGTCGCAGTGGACCCCTCGAAGGTTGAGGCAGTGCGTCAGTGGGGCTAACCCACAAACGCATCCGAGATCCGCAGTTTCCTTAGTTTGGCAGGCTACTACCGACGTTTCATTAAGGGCTTCTCTTGTATTACAGCCTAGCTGACCAGGTTGACTCGGAAGGGTACAGAGTTTGTTTGGAGCGACGCCTGTGAGCGAGCATTTATGGAGTTGAAGGACCGCCTCATGTCCACTCTTATCCCCACTCTTCCCTTTGGGAGTGATGGATTTATTATATTTACCCATGCCTTGCATATTGGTTTGGGTGCTGTCTTGATGCAGCACGGGAGACCAGTGGCCTTCGCGTCTCGTCAGCTCAAGGTCTTGAGCTGAACTACCCCACGCATGATTTGGAGCTGGCTGCAGTTGTCTTTGTACTGAAGGTGTGGAGGCACTATCTCTATGGGATTAGGTTCGATCTCTTCTCCGATCACAAGAGCTTGAGTACCTCTTCTCACAGTCTGAGTTGAACTTGAGGCAGAGGCACTGGATGGAGCTCCTGAAGGACTATGATTTCGATCTTCAGTATCACCCGGGCAAGGCGAACGTGGGGGCAGATCCCCTCAGCCGTCAGCCACATGGCCTGGTGGCGCATATGATGGTCTATGAGTGGAGGAAGCTCGAGGATATCGCAGAGTATGATTTTGAGTTCAGCCTGCAGTCTTCTTTCGTGCAGTTATCGAGCCTGTCGATTCAACCCTATCTTGTTGCAAGGGTGATCAAGGCTCAGCAGGGCGATGAGTCATTATCGAGTTATGTGGCTGAGGCGGCATTTGAGAGTCAGGTAGATTGGTAGATTGGTTTAGACGGTGGACTTCGCTTTATAGGCCGATTATGTGTCCCGGATATTCTTAAGTTACGCATAGATCTTATGACCAAGGCACATCAATCGCAGTTTTCTATCCACCCTGGTTCGACGAAGATGTACCGTGATATGAGGCGACAGTATTTTTGGGCAGGGATGAAGCGCCAGATCGCCAGCTTTTTGGCCGAGTTTGATACATGCCAGCGTGTCAAGGCCAATCATCAGAGACCCCCTCGCTTATTGCAGCCGTTGAGTGTCCTGATGTGGAAGTGGGAGCATGTGTCGATAGATTTCATTATTGGCTTGCCGAAGACTCATCAAAGTTATGACGCCATCTGGGTCGTCGTTGATCGTCTGACGAAGTTGACACATTTTCTTACAATTCATGTGACTTGGCCTTTGGACCGACTTGCGAGGTTATTCCTCAAGGAGATTGTGAGACTGCATAGTGTTCCAGTTTTGATCGTTTCTCACCGAGACCCGAGGTTCACGTCTCAGTTTTGGGGGAGCTTCCAGAGAGCGATGGAGACTGATTTGCAGCTCAGCATCGTGTACCATCCACAGACCGATGGCCAGACGAGAGGGTCAACCAGATCCTTGAGGATATGCTTCGGGCCTACGCGATTGATTTTGGGGGTAGCTAGGATGTGCATCTGCGATTGGTTGAGTTCGCATACAACAAGAGCTATCAGGCGACCATCGGCATGGCTCCTTTTGAGGCACTATATGGCAGACCATGCAGATCACCGATTTGTTGGACCGAGGTTGGAGAGCGTCGTCTCCTAGGTCCCGAGCTTGTGCAACAGACGTCAAAGGCTATCGATATCATCAGGCAGAGGATGCGCACACCTCAGAGCCGGCAGAAGAGTTTTGCTGATCGCCGGCGTCGTCCCTTGAAGTTTGATGTAGGGGACCATGTGTATCTCAAAGTCGCGCCCATGATGGGCGTAGTTTGATTTGGAACAAAGGGCAAGCTTGCCCCGAGGTTGATAGGACCTTTTGAGATCACTGGGGGCGTTGGCGCCGCGGCCTATCGGCTTGCCTTGCCATCTCAGTTGTCTGGCGTCCACAATATTTTTCATGTCTCTATGTTAAGGAAGTGTGGGTCAGACATCGTTCCTGTTATTGATTGGCAGTCTTTAGAGGTTCATGAGGACACTTCCTATATTGAGCAGCCGGTTCGTATCCTTGATCGAAAGGAGCAGGTCCTCCGGGCCAAGGTCATTCCATTGGTGAAGGTTCAGTGGGGTCACCATTCTATTGAGGAGGCTTCTTGGGAGCGCGAGGTCGAGATTCGAGAGTGCTATCCCCATCTTTTTTATGATTGATTATGTATTGTATTTTGTATGTTATCTCTGATTTTATATGATGATGTTATGTTTCTTCTTCCTCATAAGCTATGCCTAGTTGGGATGATTGCATAAATTTTGAGAACGAAATTTTTATTAGGAGGGGAGAGCTATAAGACCAGTATCTTAGTCCGTACCGTTCCGTAGGCTTTCATGATCTTCCCGGTCGAATTTTAGTAACCCTCGACCTATGTCCAACGTTTGCGCACGATCCTAAGCCGAGTCCTGCAAACCAGAGTCGGCTTGACCCGAGACTTGTACCCTAGCGACCCCGCCGTCGCCGCGGTTCCGATGCAGCGTCCAGGAGATGTGGGCCCGCGTTCAATTCGAGAAAAACGTCGCGCGTTGCAGAACCCAAGAGAATCTCTACAACATGTCACCTCAATCAATCTATCAATTCCATCAAGAGTCAAGTACATGTCAAGTGCACATCACCTCACATTCATCCCCAAGCAACCCCATAAGTCAACAAAGTTCTTACACCCCCATACCTTCCTTACACCATCTTCCCCTAAAGTCAAAAAGTTCTTACACACCCATCACTCACCACATCCATCACCCATCTCTCTCTCTCTCTCTCTCTCTCTCTCTCTCTCTCTCTTTCTCTCTCTCTCTTTACAACACACACTCTCTCTCATTCTCGAATTGCTTTCCCAAGCAAGAGAAAAATCACACGTCTAAGCTCTTTCAACCTCCAAGAGAGCTTTGTGTGTGGCCCCACTTCCTACCCTCTCATCTCCCATCTCAACCATCCAAACTCCATCTCTTCCGTTAGGATCGAAGCTAAGGAGCAAAGGAAGCCAAGGGAGTAAGAAGAAGTGGACGGTGAGTGATCTTGGACTTACATTCTTATTTTTTTGTGATTTAAGGGTCCACTTGTTGTAGGACCCACTTGATGTATGCATTATTCAAGGGAGGGCCCAATAGTGGCGGGGTCCCTCCCCTACGCGTCCCTTTCTCTCTCTCTCTCTCTTCCTATGATCAATGGCCTACCTATGATGTGTGTATTTTATCCATGTCGTCCAACAAGTGGGCCACTTTGATCCTGATTCGGGGTCTGTATGAATGGACGGTCACACAGGCCCGGATGAAAGGGAAAATTAAATATCGGCTTAATCCAATTCTAGTGGCCCACTATGTGGGACCACCATGATGTAGGTGCAATCGTCCAACACCGTCTGGCTTACTGGACAGTGGCTGGACAGTGGATATAATGTATATTATATAAGGTATGTATATATTATAAATTATTATATATATATATATATATATATATGCGCTGTACGTGTGGGCCCCATGTGGGACCCACCTATTTTGGGAATGGACGGCTGCTGTACATGTACAGAAGCTGTAGAGCTGCTGTAATGACGTTGCCCAGCAACGTGGGATCCACCTTAATATATGTTGTATATTCCCACCGTCCATGGCCTAGGACGGTGGGTCTGATCATGGGGTGTGTGTTATATACACACCGTCCATCCAATTCAGCTGGGCCGTCCATGTGTTGGACGGCCAGCAGCAGGAAGCTGCATCCTTGATGTCAGCAAGTTCTGTGGGTCCCACGTGAGATCTAAACCGTCCAGATAGTGGGACCCAGATCCACGGTTCAAATGGTAGACGGAGTGAAAGATACCTCATTTCGACGCTGAGGTCTTCGCATTGATTCCCTAGTACGGGTGGCTGCCAGTGAAGTGTGAGCTGACAGTGAGACTCAGATCCATAGCTCAAGAGGTAGACTAGGTGAAAGATACCTCGTTTCAACGCTGAGGTCAATGGGGTCCATGGGACCCATCTACGCTGTCCATCCATTGGGGTGGGCCACACCATCATGTATGTGTTGTGTCCACCGTCCTTGGACGGTGGGACCCATCACATGTGTGGGGATACCCCCCTCCTCTGTTGCATGTGACTGTCCAGGCTGTCCAGGCCTGGACGTTGATATATATTTTATATATTATAATATATATTATATATTATAATATATATATATATTATATACTATACGTTATATTATATATAAATATTGATGATGGTGGGCCCTACGTGGGACCCACCTCTGCCTTTCTGTGCAGTAAGTTGCACATACAACAGCTATGTGGCTTCTCCTCTTGACAGCAGCAAGCCTGATGATGTATGTGTCTTATTTACACCATCCATTGTTTCGACGGTGGGGCCCACCATGATGCATACGTTGTATCCAAACCGTCCAACCATATCGACATATCAGTTTCATGGCATGAGCAAAAGGATGGATTAGATCTGAAGTTCAAGTGGACCCCACTATTTAAATAATGGACTGTGACATCCACCGTTCAAACTCCTAAGGGCCACGGTAGTTTCGAATTAAGTTGATAATTGTTTTCATTTCATCTATCTCTATGATAACTTATGAATGGGTCGGATCTCAAATACATAAGGGTGGGCCCGATTTGATATGCATTTGGCCCATTTGATTGGCCCATTTGATACGGCTCATTTGGTCGGCCCATTTGAATCGACCCATTTGAATCAGCCCATTCGATCGGCCTATATGATGTATATGAAGTCTAATGCGATGTGTCTGAGGCCTATGAGCGAGGCCCAATGTAATGTATGTGTGTGGCCATTACATTGTTTATGAATTCCTTATATAGGCCACTCCTTGGGAGCAATGTTGGTTAGATGTCCACATTGAGGGGCAATGATGGTTAGATGACCTCATTGTGACCTTCTCTTAGGCCTTGTTAGGCCCATTCCCTTCGTGGGTTAACCCAAATAAGTGGGCCCCATTCACCATAGATGCATGACTCCATGTTACCGGATTTGATATAACCACGGCCGAGTGCCGATCTTTATACTATAGTTGATCGACTGATCATCTATGGACCCTGTCTTGTTTATATATGCTGATTGTCAGTGCCGATTATCGATGTTGATTATCGGTGCCAATTATCTAGGTCAACGCCGATTATCGACCCTGATTATCAATGCCGATTATCGATGCTGATTATCGGTGCCGATTATCGAGGTCGACGCCGGCTATCGATACCGATTATGAGTATGTGACAACATAACATCTTGACACATGCCCATGCGCATCATCTATATGCTTATGATGAAATGAGTGACTGATCATAGCATACGCCTTCAGGCAGATTGTTTATGAGCTCTTGGATGGGCGGAGTTGCCCACATGAGCACGCGGTACGTGCAGGATTGCTGCATGACTGGATAGTGTGATTCATGCATTTCGCATTGTGTGACATGGTTACTATACGCCCTAGTGATATTAGGGCCGTAGTCTCTATAAGCATATCATGGTTGGCAGGATTGGATACTGAAAATCTTGTTCTACATGGGGTGCTATAGATATCCCTGGGTGAAAGTTCCTAAACCCTTATGGTATCAGGAGGTTGCTCCAATGTCAAAACTGAGTGGGTGCATGAGTGCCGAGTGCTGATCACTAGAAGGTCGCACTTTTCATTGTGTCGTGGTCGGTTGGAAGGGGGTGTAGCCTTACCCGCCCAAGAGGCGGGGGCAAAGCTAGGCTGAGTTTGACCCGCTCGAGGAATGGGTCCGCTATTGACGAGTCGGGCCCGCTATTAGCAGACAGATAGTGAGGTCTCTTCCACTCACCTTGTTGCGCGCGATGGGGCAGCAATATGGTTCGGAGTGTACTAGACCCCGGTTATATTCCAGAGTTGAACTGTATTGATATGTGGACTCAGATGAGGATTTGTATGCTTGAGTTGCATCTTGCATCGCATGGCCTTGGTATGGCCGACATCATTCATGCTTTGCATCCCATAGCCTTGGTACAACTAATGGTATTCATGGATTCATCAGCATATTTCACATTTCTCTGTTACTGCGTAGTTGTATTACTACCTTGCGCACACACTTTCACCACCCTCTAAGCTTTTCATAAGTTTATGCACGACCGTTGCGTGCAGGTGACGTTGGATCGCAGCAGCACTGAGGCTAGAGCACGTGGCAGATCATTTTAGAGCTTTTGTCTATCATCATTGTATTTTTCTTTATACGCACTGTACTTATAAATTTTTGATCATAGTGGAAATGTGATAGAGTTTTTGGTTGTTGTTTGTGGGTTATGCCTTTGGTTATGCTTATTACGAATCAAATTGATGTTGAAAATCCTCCTCGTAGCATCCGAGGATCGGAACCTGGTGAATGGGCGATAGTTGATGGTCTGGGAGCTAGCGATGGCCAGTCACCAGCGTAACACATCACGTGCGTACATCACGTACAAAAATAATGACCAAGCCATCGTACATCATGTGCGTGGGTCGATAGTCGATGGTCTGGGAGCTAGCGAAAAGATACCACACTAAGGCCTAAGGGTACGTGGTACAACATCCAGAATTAGCCACCCGTCATCGCTTGTATGCTATGAATGCATGATTAGTCAAACCATTATTATTCTGATTACAACTAGCCAATTTAAGAAAGCTCGCAGGCCACTACGGGGGGCTTGTCACCCAGCGTAGGCCGACAGCTCGGGCATAGGTCCCATATCACCATCCTCGGCTCAAGAGACTCCAACATTGGGATGTTTCATGGAACCTCATCGACTAATGACCAATCATATTTCAATAGGTGGAACTTACAATCGCATGGTTATATAAAAGTAATCCCATCAAGCCACTTAGGGCAATTATCAAATGAATGCCACGTGGGGAAATATCATATTAAAGGCGCAAAGGGCAGATATTACATCAAAGGCAGAAAGGACATATATCATATTAAAGCCACAGAGGGCACAAGGATCCGCAAGATGGTAAGTCCGCACAAATGTAGGTAAAATGGCCAGTAGGTCGGGGCCCATTATAGCCACAATCAGTTTAGTTACATCCCAAGTATGGGTATACATTTATAAGTGGGGTTTCTCATTGATTGATGTACCAGTTTAAGTTCCATAAGCAATCCACAAGCATGAGAAGGCATACAAGTGCAATATGCATATCTTTGTATGAGAATAAATGTTGAGCATATAAGTTAGAAGTCAAATCCAACAACTAGCATAAATAATAGAGATATCAATTATCAACTGTAGTTAAAACAGAAACTATCACTTAAACTAATAGGAAAGTGAAAAGCTCAAGGGGAAGAAATTATCACCTTATCTTTTGAACCATCTATAAATGTTGCTAGGAGGCTGTGCTAATGTGGCAAACTAAATGTGGCCAGCTCATGCGCTTGCACTCGAACCGAACTGACGGTTGAGTCAACTCAACTTACAATTATACCCGCTTCTTTGCTTTCCTCTTTTTCTTTCCTTCCTTCTCTTTCCTTTTCTTCACTCTCTCACTCTTTCTCTTCTCCAACTTCACTCAACCAAAGCAATCAGCAACATAGCCCAAGCAGTGAGCCTAACTCAGATTGAGACTCATTGACTAGTTGAGTTAACTCGGCAACCTCCTCTCCTTCTTCCTATCTTCTTCTTCTTTCCCTAATTCAACCGAACCACTAGAACACATACCTAGTTAGGACTCAACTCGACTCAAAGAGTAGCCAATCGGCCGAAACCCTAACCTAACAAACTGCATAATAACCCATTACACACACCCTCTCCCTCTCTCTATTCTCCCTCTTTCTTCTTCTTCTTCTTTGCTTATTAAAAGACCAGGTATATCTGGACTCGACCTAGACACAACCCAAAAGCCAACAAAATAGACCCAACTCGGTCCATAACTTGCTTGAGTCGTGTTACTGTAGCAAACGGCCGCCACACGCATGCCTTCCCTCTCTCTCTCTCTCTCTCTCTCTCTCTCTCTCTCTATATATATATATATATATATATATATATATATATATATATATATCTTTTCCTTGCCTTTTACAATGCCTGGACACAACCCAGACCCATCCGTATCAAACTATCTATGGTCCTGACTCAGACAGCAACACGACCAGGTCACCTGGTGCAACGAGTTGGTGCAGTGCGGCACCAGCTTGAGCCCACTCTCCCTCATTCTCTCATCATCTCCCCACTTTCCTTTCTCCTTTCTTTCTTTCTTTCAACCCTGGACAACAGCAGCTCCAATCGGACCAAAAATCACCTTGAATCGAGATGCCTTGGTGCGGCTCGATTGGGGAAGAAGGAGGTGGCCATTAATGGCGTTTCCTTCCCAAGCACCTCTTCTCTTATTTTCTTTCTTCTAAACACTTCGGATGGACTATAAGGAGTTTCCAAACAAGCTTTTTTGAAGTTTGAGGGAGTTTTAACTGGTGGGTTCGAATGAAGAAGGGAAATGGCCGGTCTTTCTCGAGCAACCGCAAGAATAGGAGAGGAGGTGTGTTTGCTTGATCCTTCCCCTTTTTATTGTTTACCTTAAATCCCCAGAGCCGTTGGATCAGAAGTGAACGGTCTAGATACTTTGTCTTGCAACAAACTTCAAGCACGGCTGGTAAAACAAAACCAACCGCTGTTTTCTTTATTTTTTTCTATAAGGACGCCCTAAACCACGTGCATCGGACGGAGGGGATCCTCCTAAATAGACAGCCAGGATCAACTGAAGACTCCTCATGCAGATCGTAACAGCTGTCCTGTCGTAATGCTTTCCGTTTTCAGAAATTCCCAGTTGCGTGCACCCTTCTTGTACCTGTCATTGTGCGCGTGCACGTGTGCATGAACTTACACGGACAGTGGTGTTTTGGTAAAAATTAAGCTTTAAACACAATGGACAGTTCAGATCATCCATCTAAGCATTATAGGTGGGTCACAACTCAACAGATGGACGGTATTATCCCGTTCAAAACGCGTTGGGCGCGGGAGTGAAAGGAAGGAGATTTTCCTTCTTTTGGGAATCTCGGTCAAACCGTTTTGACGGGGTCCGTGTACCAAGGGTGCACGCCCATTTTGGTGCACACTCAAAAAAATGTGGGGTCCACACTGATGCTACGTGAAATCCACACCAACCATCAAGTCCCCTATTTCAGCCTTGGACCTCAGACTAAAGATGAGAGATCTATACCTTAGGTGGGCCATCCTACTCAATTTCATGACTCTAACTAGCAATTACCAACACTTCAACGGTTGGATTATTTCTTGATCGGATCACTGGCATTCCTGAATATTCCTAGGCTTATATGAATAGATTCCAGTGGTTACTTTCACAACTTGGCACCCATGTGAGTAATGTCATCCCATAGTACTGTTTAGTGAAATCCACTTTGTCTACTCATCTTGAATAGAACTATTGGTCCATCGGACCAAAGATCGGGCAGACCCAAAGCTTAGGTCAGCCATTCTCCTGTATTTTAAGTCTTCAAGTATGGAATTTCAACGATCTAATAGTCAGATCACTCTATCTTTGAACATTGATGGTTAGAAGGGTCCTAAGGTCTATTTAAGTGGGCTTCAATGATATATTCCGTTACTAGAAGTTGGATAAGGATGATCAATTAGTGGGCTATGAACTTGAGTGTTGTAGGCTCGTTAACATTGTGGATCTCTTTGTTCAGACTCCTAAATATAAGATGAATGATTTGCTGGTCGAGCTTGTGATTAAACAAGTTCCAAATCTAAACTAGTGATTGGTCTTATAATTGTATGGTGGGATTTGTACGAATTTGAATGATTGTTAACGACCACAATATAAGCTAGACAAATAGTGGACCACGCAATCTAATGCCCGCGATAGACCCTGAGTGAGTGAATCACATAACAGGGTTGTTAAAATTCTAAATTGGGTTTCTTTGATGACTTGATGATCTCTCTTGAAGATCAATGGGTGGATGGCTTAATATATGGATGGGGACTGCTTTCAACGGTCGGATTTATACTAGAATGCACGTAGATTTTCGCTCAAGTTAGGTTTATATTTATACTAAGTTATGTTACACGGCAACACTCGAGTACTAAAAAGTACGAGGTGTTACAATCTACCCCCCTTAAAGAGAATTTCGTCCCCGAAATTTAGTACTTCTATTATAGATAGGAATAATGACAATCTAATTTACAATGCTTCTAAGCATTCACTATTTTCCCTTAAACGTATACGACAGATTACTAGGGGTCATTACAATCTAACCCCCTTAAATGAGAACCTCGCCCTCGAGATTTTGATAACATACATCTCAATTATTAATATTATTATATCCTAATGGTGTACCCTATATTGCATATGTCTAAGCGTGCTATCACAACTTAGATTTAAATAGGCTATTTATAAATTTTGCTGAACTCTTATATCTCTATCCTAACAAGTCGCTCTGTGCATGTATACAAGTTTCCCTAAAGATTGGAAATCTTTTTATATATATACCAAAACTAGAAATTTATTTCAATGCCTAACGATATCACAATTTCATACAACATTTAATAGGATTGTGAGTTGTTTTAAGTGACAACTAATAATAATATTTTATCTTTCATTTTATTTTCCTTTACCTTTAATAATAGTTCCCTGTTGTCTAAAGTATATTACCAATTTCTATTTTTCATTGTTCAGGCTAACACGAATAGATGGTTGTAGTAGGTTTGAGCCCGATACATCGATCCTTTGCCTACGTAGAATAGAAGATTTACTAGTATCAATTCATAATCCTGTTAAGTCTCAATCTTATGCTTGATCAGGGCATTGAGATCATTGAGATTTGCTACAACTTAGACCTTGAGTCAAACCGTGAAAACTTCGCTTAAACATGGTTCCATCAGTCCGTGATCCCAATTGTTTTTGACTCCTGGGAAATTGTAATGCCCTGAATTTCGAGGGTCAAGCAAAGCTCTACTCCCGAAATCTAGCACATCACTTATGCAATATGGATAATGATGTTTAGATTTCACTCATATTAATGAGTTAAACATGAGTGGGATTATACTAAAACAATATATCATACTCCGAATATAATTAAATTAAGCAAGCGGAAGTCTAAAACATATATATTTAAACATGTAAGTGTTTCACAAACCTCTAGAGTATGAATATGTAACCAGGCTCAATATATACATAAATTGTTTCAAAATATACAAAATGCGGAAAAGTAGATGTGTCCAACTAATCCAGACATCCCTGCAGTCCCTGCGCATCGGCACGAGGTCTACGTAGACCTGCCCAAGAGCTAAAAGTAGGAGAACTCCTCCTCCTCCTCCATAAAATCTTGCTCCATCACATAGACTTCATCAACACCTGCATCTAAACTAAAGTCTGGTTGATGTTTTAAAACACCGTCCCAGAGTAGGAATGAGTGGCCAACTCAGTGGTACTATAAGGCAAAAGTTAACATGTTATCAAGTCAATTAAGCAGTAATGAGAAGGCAATCATAACAATTACTTCCTAACTACTCTTGTTAATGCAGGAATGGAGTGTAAGTAATGATGTATGCCCTCGCATCAAAGCTCCCTCACAAGTGACTCTGACAACCTGTTTCGCATATGACATCACTGCCTCCCGTGCAGGCTTCATCGCCTTTAAAGCATATCCTAAGTAATGTAATGCGAGGCATGGTCGTGTTAGCCAAGTACTTAGTTAAGCTTGTTTGTACAGCAGATTTGGGAAGCTAGGGTACCTCTCTTTATATCATTGACTCGAACTGAAGGATCCATCTAAGGTCGTCACTCCTAGTTAAGCACATACGATAGGCAAGTTGTAGGGCATCACTCCTAATAAAAAACAGTCGATAGGTAAATTCAAGAATTTATACTCACGGTTACTACGGGAGGCTTGTTACCTCAGTGTAGGCCGACAACACGAACACGGTGTCTCATACCACTATGCCCAGCTCACGAGTCTTAGTTGCTCACTGGTCACTATGGGGAGGCTCGTCACCCCAGTGTAGGCCGATAGTTCGAACACGGTGTCCCATACCACCATGCCCTGCTTACGAGTCTTAGTGGATCATGATACCATGGTTAAAGTGGGCCTTTACATTGGTGAGGGGTATCTTAGATTTAAGTAGTAGTGTCCATACATGGTAAACGCACAATAGGCCGATTGAGTTGTTAGGCAAGCTCGAATGGTACGGGCACATGTTGACTTAATCGATATGGAGCGCATAAGCACTCCTCATGGCCTAGCCATTATCGAAAATCGTCGTGTGACCCGGATTCCTCGAGTATACTCAATGTGGCGAGACTAGTTCGACCACCCGAACATGGACTGTTACTGATTGCCTAGGCTATGTTGTAGCCTCAATCTTACTCAAATGTAGCGAATAAACACATGTGATAATCATTTCAGCATTTAACAAACAATCCAAGTGAATTCCTCATTTGAGCATTTCATTAAACACATTAATCATGTCACCAAACACATGCATTTTATCGATGAATTGCATAGAGGTAAATATGATTACATAAAAGAAACTATACATATGTATAAGCCAATTAAGAGTCCTATCTTAATACTTGTAATAAATACAAATCATCAACAATTTCTCATTTAGACAATTCATCAAACACTTGGACTACACTTTATTAAATACATAGACTAGGTTAGTTATAACATATATTTTAGTAATTCCTTATACAGAGATATTAACATGAATATGATAATGATTAATCCTAGATCAGAAATCATGGCAAGCACAAATCATGTTTAACTGTTCATTCACACATTTTGACAAACATATGTAATGCATCTTTTGCTCAACATAGTTCGTGCATGTATATTATACCAAAATTGGCGTATCTAAGACAATATGACAGCAATCAAGTCAGGCATAAATCATTAGCTGACATTGAAAGCATTGATAACCATAACCTAAGCATTTATAGTCCGTACCTTTCGTTGGGATGCTCGATTCGGACTCAGTTCAAACTTTACATTGTCGAAAATAGAACGTCGGACACCTAAATGACGAAATAGGTTAGCTAGTTTGACGAACAATCAACCTGGATCTCTACAATGACATTAGGGTTTGGTTTTCTTACCCAAAATTGTAATCGAAAGAAACTCGGTAGTGCGATGGGGAGGCGATTTGGTGCATCGAATCGTGGGAGAGGATTACTGCATCAATCTCCTAAAATCCTTCTTCTCTCTGTCCTCTTTTCTCTTCTTTTCTCTCCTCTCTCCCTTAGGGTTTGGTGAAAATTCGTTTATGAGAGAGGTGGGGGGAAATAAGGGTTATTTATAAGCCCAGAAGTGATGTAAATGGCCCAAGGGCCACTATGTACATAGGTTATACCCTTTGGGCGACTATTTTTGACAAACAGGGCTGATAGGGAGGCCCACTACCCGCCTACGTCATAGGTTATGCTCCCTGGCAATGAATCTATGCCAGGACATGACTTCGGTGTGATCGGATGAGCAGATTGACCGTGGAGAGTCTGTATCAGATCAATGGTCATACTTACTCAATCGGGACCATAGTTATACGGATATGTGCAGGGAAATTTCTTTTTTTTTATGGGCAAAGTTTGGTCAGAAACTGGGGGTCTGAACTCCTCAATTTCACGTGTGAGCGAACAGCCCAATTCATTGAAGTTTCGTTTCATTTTCTAAAGATATTTGCATTTCTCACACACTTCACTTAACATTCAAATTGGATGATTTTGGACACCGTCTGGGCTTGATTCCCATGATGGTTATCAAGCTCAGTAGAACGGACATAGTCCTATAGTTTCACAGTCATCGGACCCTCGACGTGCGGTCTAGGTCCGATACGGGGTTTCATTGTACTCCTGAGAGTGACAGGCTCTTGGGATTTCTCCTAGGTCTTTAAGTGACGTTGAGTCAGTGGTATTAATGGTTTTAGGCCTTCTCATTTATGAAAATGGTGGCTTGATCTAAATTGATCGATTATTTAGTTAGCACTTAACTAAATTCCGCCTAAATTATGACAAGATACGGTCCTTAGGTGGTTCTGCCAGAAGTGGTACTTGGGTCCTTGTACGAATTTTTCTGAGACGTTACAATCTACCCCCCTTAAAGAAAAATTTTATCCCCAAAATTAGTACCTTTTCGTATTCCTCGAGGATCTGTGGGTAGTTCTTACGGACTTCAGCTTCTATTTCCCAAGTAGCTTCCTCCTCGATATGGTGTGTCCATAACACTTTCACGAGCAGGATAACTTTACTGCGCAACACTTGTTCCTTCCTGTAACGCCCTGAAATTTGGAGGGTCGAGCAAAGCTCTACTCCCAAGTTCCAACGCGTCACTTATGCAACATGGATAATGATGTTTAGATGTCGTCCATTAACAATGCAGTAAACATGAGTGGGATTATATTAAAACAACATATCATACTCCAAAGTTAATGTAATTTGGCAAGCGAAAGACTAAATTATATAAATTTAATTATGAAAATGTTTCACAAATTTTGGAGTATGAGTATAAAACCGGGCTAAATATATACATGTGTTGTTTTTAACTATATAAATGAGGGAAGTAAATGTGTTCAACTAAACAAGTATCCCAGTAGTCCCTGCGCATCGGTATGAGATCTACATAGATCCGCCTAATAGTTGAACGTAGGAGAACTCCTCCTCGCCTATGAAGTCCAACTCTGTTGTATAGATATCACCATCACCTGCATCTAAACCAGAGTGTGGGTGGTGTTTAAAACACCATCCCAAGTGGGAATGAGTAGTTAATTCAGTGGAACTATAAAGTAAAGGTTAATATGTTATCAATTCAGTCAAGCAGTAATGATAAAGCAGTACAACAACCACGTCCTAAGTACTCTTGTTAATGCAGGGATGATATGCTATAATGATGCATGCCCTCGCCTGCACTCCCTCAGCGACATCATCTCACGGTCGCGCATGCAATACTCCCGCTGTGCTCAACTCCATCGCCAAAGGCACATACAATGCGGTGCATGTGCGTGTTAGCTAAGTTCTTAATTAGATCTATTTATACAATAGGTTTGGGAAGCTAAGGTACCTCCCTTTATATCATTTACCCAAACAATGATCCATCTAGGGTCGTCAATCCTGGTTAATCACATACGATAGGTAAGTTCGAGAGTTTACACTCTAGGTCGCTACAAGAGGCTCGTCATTGTCAGTGTAGACATATTTTGTACTCAAGGTCACACCACCAACGCCCTACCAACTGGCAGTCTATTTTCGAAGGCTCGTCACCAACCCAACTGGGGACCACAGCCAGGTTGCATCGGGGTAGGCCGACAGCTTGAATATAGTGTCCCACACCACCGTATTCGGTTCAAGAGTTTTGGATTGCTCGCTGGTCAGTACGGGGAGGCTCTTCACCCCAGCGTAGGCCGATAACTCGACCACGGTGCCCCATACTACCATGCCCGGCTCATGAGTCTTAGCGGATCATGGTACCATGATTGAAACGGGCTTTTACATTAGTAAGTGGTACCTTAGATTCAAGCAGTAGCGTTCATACATGGTAAACACACAATAGGCCCATCAGTTTATTAGACAAGTTCGACTAGTACAAGTGTACGCTAAATTAATCGACATGGTACCACTGTCGATAATCATCGTACGTGTCAGATTTACCGAACGCATCAAATGTGGCAAGACTAATTCGGCCACTCAAACAGGAATTGTTACCGTTTACCTGGACTATGTAGTAGTCCCAATCATACTCAAATGCAGCATGTGGAGACATGTAATAATCATGTAGGCATTTAACAAACAATCCAAGTACAACACTCATTTGAGCATTTTATCGTCATATTGAATATGCTACCGAACATTTCAATTCATCCATAAATTGCATAGTTGAAATTAAGATTACGTGAAGGAAATTATACATATAGATAAGGTAATTGAGAATTCTATCTCAACACCCTTATTAAATACAATTCATCAAACAATATCTCATTCAGGCATTTTATTAAACACTTAGCCTACACATTATCAAATACATAGACTAGATTAGTTATGATGTGAACTATAGAAATTTCCTACACAACATAGGCTATAATGCATATAACAAACATGGATCTTAGATTAGAAATCATGACAAGCACAATTCACCATTTCATGTGCAATTAAACATTTCAACAAACACATGAAATGCATTTTGTATTATACATAGACTAAATTAGTTACAGCGTACATTATGGCAAGTCCTGTCACAAGGGGATTGTCATACATACAACAAACATGAATCCTAGGTTAGTAGTCATGGCAAGCTCAAATCATGATTTCATATTCATTCAAACATTTCAATAAACACATGGAATGCATTTTGTATACAACCTACTTTACACATATATGATATATTGAAAACGTCATAACTAAGATCATATGACAGCAATCAAGTCAGACATAAATCATTAGCTGACATTAAAAGCCTTGAAAACCATAAACTAAACATTTATAGTCTGCACCTTTCGCCAGTACGCCGATTATGAACTCGGTTCGAATCCTACGTCTTTGTCTACGACACAACGGCTAAATCACGAAAGAGGTTAGCTATTTCGTTGATTCTTCTACTTGGATTCCTAAAATGAGATTAGGGTTAGGATTCCTTACCCAAATCGAAGTTGGAGACGATCGTGAAGGGATGTGGAAGGGTGAATCAAGGCGTGGAGTTGTGGGAGAGAATCCTAGCAACGATCTCCCACTCTTTCTCTTCTCTCCTCACACTTTTCTCCTCTTTTTTCTCTTCTCTCTCCTAGGGTTTGGAGCAAATTCGTATGTGAGAGAGAAGGGGTGGGTTAAGGGTCTTATATAGGCCCAGAATTGGTTCAAATGGCCTCATGGCCATGGTATACTTAAGTTATAGCCAAAGGGAGTTTGTTTCTGATAAACGGGGCTCATCTGGAGGTCCATTACTCACCTACGGCATGGGATAAGTTCCCTGGCAATGAATCTAGGCCAGGTTAAGATTTCAGTCAGATCGGATTTGTGGATCGACCGTGGAGGACCAGTTTCAATTCAACAACTATCGTCGCTCGATCAGGGCCACAAGTACACTGACCTGTGTAGGGAAATTTCCCTGATCCAAGAGTGTAGTTGGGTCAAAATCTGATGGTTTGAAACTTTAAATTCGGCCCACAAGCGAACAGCCCAAATCACTCAAATCTGAGTTCATTTTCTAAAGATATTCACGTTTCCTACACACTTCACTCCCAGCTCAAGTTGTACGTTTTTAGATACTATTTGGACTCGATTCCCGCGATAGTTATCAAGCCCAGTAAGATGGTCATAAGCTTATAGTTTTGCGGTCATCGGACTTTCGATACGCGGTCCAGGTCTAATATGGAGTTCCAATGTGCTCTTATGAGCAACTGGGTTTTGAGATTGCTCATAGGTTTTTAAGTAATGTTATGTTAATGATTTTAATAGTTTTGCGTCTTGTAGTTTGTATAGAAAGTGGTTCGAGCCAAATCCGTCGATTGTTTAGTTTAGTACTTAACTACGTGTCGCCCAATTACGACAGACTAAGTTGCTCTATCAAAATCACCTATTTATTTTGTCAGATTCCATAAGACTAATGGCCCAAAACTCATTTTTATTTATATATTTACTATTATAGTAAATTTAAGTTTAAGTATGTTCTCCATCATTTAAATGTTAGGATTAGCATCTACTATGAAAGTACTTAGAAAAATGTAAAGAATAAGGTGGTGAAAGATGAGATTTGTGGAGGAAATGGGTTGAAAATGGATTTTAAACTTTGGGATTGAGTTCTAAGAAGTCAATAAGGTGTTATGATCAACCCATTGCCAAAGGACGTCTAACTCCAGGTTGGCAAAAATCTGGGACGATACACTTCCTATCTAGAACACGCATGGGCCGCAATTCATAGGTAGTGTCTTCACTTAGCTGCACTTGCTCCCACTTGATAACATGAGTAGGGTCAAGAACATACTTTTTCAGCATTGATACTGGAATACGTTATGCATGCCTGCGAGTGGTGTGGGTAAGGCGAGGCGGTATGCTACCACACCCACTAGGTCTAAAATTTAGAACAGGCCAATGAATCTCGGCATGAGTTTCCCCTTCCTGCCAAAACGAAGTACTCCTTTCATTGGGAAAACCTTAAGGAATACATGGTCCCCGACTTTGAATTCTAACTGTCTGTATCGTATCAGCGTAACTCTAATGTCTACTCTGAGCTGCAAGGAGTCGACGCCTAATAATATCGATCTTTTCTGAGGTTGCTTGAACTAGATCTGGGCCAACTAAGCTTTTCTTGCCAACTTCCACCCAACAATGCGGAGCTTGACATGGGTGTTCATACAAGGCTTCGTAAGGAGCCATGTCAATGCTTGCTTGGAAGCTGTTGTTATAAGCAGCTCAGCATAAAGGAGACAGTCATCCCAACTATCCTTGAAGTCAAGCACGTACGCTCGTAACATGTCCTCAAGTATTTGATTTACTCGCTCCATCTGCCTATCGGTCTGTGGGTGGAACGCGGTACTGAACTTCAGTTTCTCTCCCATTGCTTCTTAGATTCGAGTCCAGAAAATTGACGTGAATCATGTGTCTTGGTCGATAGGCAAATTCAAGAATTTATACTCGCGGTCACTACGGGAGGCTCGTCACCTCAGCGTAGGCCGACAGCACGAACATGGTGTCCCATACCACAATACTCGGCTCACGAGTCTTGGTTGCTCACTGGTCACTACAGGAAGGCTCGTCACCCCAGCGTAGGTAGGTGGCTCGAATACGGTGTCCCATAACACCATGCCCAATTTATGAGTCTTAGCGGATCATGGTACCATGGTTAAAGTGGGCCTTTACATTGGTGAGGGATACCTTAGATTCAAGCAGTAGTGTTCATACATGGTAAACACATAATAGGCCAATCATGTTGTTAGGCAAGCTCGATTGGTATGGGCACACGTTGACTTAATCAACATGCAGTGCAAAGCACTCCTCGTGGCCTAGCCACTGTCGAGAATTGTCGTGCGACCCGGATTCGTCGAGTATACCCAATGTGGCGAGACTAGTTCGGCCACCTAAACAGGGACTGTTACCGATTGCCTAGGCTATATTGTAGCCTCAATCTTACTCAGATGCAGCAAATTAACACATGTGATAATCATTTTAGCATTTAACAAACAATCCAAGTGAATTCCTCATTTAAGCATTTCATTAAACACATTGATCATGTCACCAAACACATGCATTTTATCGATGAATTGCGTAGTGGTAAATTTGATTACATAAAATAAATTATACATATATATATAAGGAAATTAAGAGTCCTATCTTAATACTTGTAATAAATACAAATCATCAACAATTTCTCGTTTAGACAATTCATCAAACACTTGGACTACACTTTACTAAATGCATAGACTAGGTTAGTTACAACATATATTTTAGCAATTCCTTATACAGAGAGATTAACATGCATATGACAATGATTAATCCTAGATCAGAAATCATGGCTAGCACAAATCATGTTTAACTGTTCATGCAAACATTTCAACAAACACATGTAATGCATCTTTTGCTCAACATAGTTCGTACATGTATATTATACCGAAATTGGCGTATCTAAGACAATACGACAACAATTAAGTTAGGCATAAATCATTAGCACTAACATTGAAAGCATTGATAACCATAACCTAAGCGTTTATAGTCCGCACCTTTCGTCGGGATGCTCGATTTGGACTCAGTTCAAACTCTACGTTGTTGAAAATAGAACGTCGGGCACCTAAATGATGAAATAGGTTAGCTAGTTTGACGAACAATCAACCTGGATCTCTACAACGACATTAGGGTTAGGTTTTCTTACCTAAAATTGTCACTGAAAGAAACTCGGTAGCGCAACGGGGAGGCGATTTGGTGCGTGGAATCGTGGGAGAGGATTACTGCAGCAATCTCCCAAAATCTTTCTTATCTCTTTCCTCTTCTCTTCTTTTCTCTCCTCTCTCCCTTAGGGTTTGGTGAAAATTCGTATATGAGAGAGGTGGGGTGAAATAAGGGCTATTTATAAGCCCAGAAGTGATGTAAATGGCCCCAGGGCCATTATGTACATAGGTTATACCCTTTGGGCGACTATTTTTGACAAATAGGGCTGATAGGGAGGGCCACTACTTCCCTCATCATAGGGTATACTCCCTGACATTGGATCTATGCCAGGACATGACTTTGATGTGATTGGATGAGCAGATCGACCATGGAGAGTCTGTATCAGATCAATGGTCATACTTACTCAATCGAGGCGATAGTTATACGGATATGTGCAGGGAAATTTTCTTTTCCCATAGGCGAAGTTTGGTCAGAAACTGGCGGTCTGAACTCCTCAATTTCACGTGTGAGTGAACAGCCCAATTCACTTAAGTTTCGTTTCATTTTCTAAAGATATTTGCGTTTCTCACGCACTTCACTCAGCGTTCAAATTGGATGTTTTTGGACACCATCTAGGCTTGATTCCCATGATGGTTGTCAAGCCCAATAGGACGGACATAATCCTATAGTTTCGTGGTCATCGGACCCTCAATGTGCGGTCTACGTCCGATCCGGGGTTTCAATGTACTCCCGAGAGCGACATGCTCTTAGGATTTCTCCTAGGTCTTTAAGTGATGTTGAGTCAGTGGTATTAATGGTTTTAGGCATTCTCATTTGTGAAAATGGTGGCCCGAGCTTAATCCACCAATTATTTAGTTTAACACTTAACTAAATTCTGCCTAAATTACAACAGGATACGGTCCTTAGGTGGTTCTGCCTGAAGTGGTACTCGGGTCCTTGTACGGATTTTTCCGAGATGTTACAGAAATATCATAGAAATCTTATATTCTCATAAATGATAAGTCTACATGACCCATTATACTTTCACTGTGTACTTTAATTATCTAAGCACTACTTAAAAATTTCAAGACCAGGATTTCTACATGAAACCTGAGTTTGAAATGTTGCTAAATTTATCTAGGATTTCAAATCTAGTTCTAATATGTGTAGCTTAGGGTTGAAAACCTACCCAAAATTCCATAACTTCACCTCTAATTAATTTATCGTGCTAGAATTTGTATGAAATATTATTTTTAAGTAAAGAGATATATCAGGGAATTCAAATTACATTCATAGTATGATTCCCAAAGTTCAGAGAGTGTTTATGTTCGATATAATGTACAGTGTAGTGGGTAAGGAATTTCCTACGAAGTCTAAGTTTGATTCATTTGTTGATTATCGTGACAATGTTATTCCTAACTATAAACTTTTAGGAATTCATATCCTGGATTTGTAGAAAATTTTCATTTGGAAGTCAAGTATAAGGAATGTTCTTATTTAGTCTTATATACATCATAGTGGATATTTGTTTTCCAACGATACCTAAGCTTAGTTTCCAAGTTCAATAACTAAACCTAAAATTTTCAAAGGAACCTAAGATCATTTCTATAGTTATCCAAATATTTTTTTTTTTCAGGGAACCTAACATTTGAGTTTCTATATTCTTGCTTACTCCCAATTCTAAGGGATTTCAAGGGAGCCTAAATGTAACACCCCATACTTTTCCATACTCAAGTGCTACTAAGTAACCTAACTTAGTATAAGTACAAACCTAGCCTAAATGAACATTCACGTGCATTCTAGTCGAAAATCCGACCATTGAAAGCAGTACGCACCCATACAACAAGCTATCCATCCGTTATTCTTCAAGACAGACTATCACGTCTTTAGAAAAACCTATTCTTAGGATTCTAATTTCATGGATAGACAAATCTAACCGACCATTGTAGATTTAAAGTTATGGATCATGAAATCCACCGTTCATCAGGTTACAACATCCCGTTGGATTATCCATCCTTTGAAAACACAAACCGGATCATCTACTCCCATATTTGACTACCAAATCACACCTAAATACTTCTTAGGGTTCTTAGGACTATTAATAACTAAAGATGAGTCAATTTAACCATTGAATTATTTGAATCATTAGGATGTCGAGAGTTGATAAGTGGACGTTCACTTGGTATGGCTCACTTACAAATTTAAAATAATCTAATCTTTCTTATCAAAGCCCTGTAGGCGGCTGAATAGGTAAATAAATGGCGTTAATCAAGATGCAAACCATGATAAACAACTTAGAAAATAATAAAATGTTAAAAATATTGTAAAAAGGATATTTAATATTATAAGTGTGTATTAGGTCATATGATCTATAATCCAGCCACTAAATTCTAGTTAAGTAGTCCCGTAGACCTTTTTACCGTAGATGATAAGTTTGGATGTAATTTGACCATTGGATCGTGGAAAATCCACAAATATGATCAGAATCAAGTCACGGGGCTCACCTGAGCTTTGGATCTGCCTGGTTTTTGGTTAGAGGAACTGATTAGAGCCTCTAAGGAGTATGGATGGGGTATATTTCAATAGAACGTCACTGTGAGCCCCACACTTGCAGTGCATGTACACAGTGCAGGAACACCAGCGTTCCACCAGACCATGGACTCGGTCAAATCGGGTTTGACCAGCACTAAAGAGGGAAAACTCCCTCTTCCTTTCATGTTTTTCGCTAACGACCAGACAGCCATCCGTTGCTCGTGATCGTGGCCCATCTCCATCACCTTGATGCAAGATCCAAGCCGTCCATCTAGTAGAGGGTCCCCGTCTGACCAAAACCATGTGGACCCTGCACAGGCATGCTCTCACATAAGAACATTGTCCCCAGCGCAAGACAGGCTGGCGGACAAAAGTTTCTTAAAATGAAAACTGTTTTACCAGCAGGCTGGCAATCCGCATGCGCACGTCTCCTTCAATCCCAGCCATCCATTTAAGGAGAATATCAGCCCTCCATTTAAGGCAGCGCGGTTTAGGGCTCCCTTAATACTAGAGAAAGAAACCAGCTACTAGTTTCTTTACTTTACCGCCTGTACTTGAAGCGGTTGTAAACTAAAGCAATACTAGTCATTTGATTCTGATCCTACAGCTCAGGAGAGCTATAGTTCTCTATATGGAAAGGAGGATTGAGCAATAGTTCTCTCTCTCTCTCTCTCTCCATCTCTTATGGCCGCTCGAGAGGAAGCTATCTAAAATCTCCCACCTCGGAACCCACCGAGAAAAGCTCATCTGAGGTTCCTTCCTTTCATTCCTTGAGCTTCTGGGGATCCAACAGATCGTCCCATCACAACCATATTGGAGGGAAACCCAACAATGTGAGAGATGCCTTTATTAACCTGTCATCTTCTTGTCAAGAAGAACGACCACTAACTCCTGTTACAGCCTTTAACCACAAATCAGTTTTATTCATAAGGTGGGCCATCTCTACAACAACCTATGCAGATTGAAGAAGAAAAGGATGAAAGAGAGGAGGAGAATCAAGAAAGGAAGAGAATCGAGTTGCTGACTATTGCACCAACCTGACTCGATTGAGTCATGCAGAAGTCATCAGCTGATCAAATGGGGTTGTGTTGTGTAACGCCTCGAATTTCGAGGGCCGAGTGAAGGCTCAACTCCTGAGATCCGTTGCATCACTTATGCAACATAGATAATGTTGATTAAATGTTGACCGTATTAGTGCATTAAACATGAATGGGATTACACTAAATCAACATATCATACTCCAGAGACAATTAGATTACGCAAGCGGAAGACTGTGATAAATATATAAAGTACATAAGTGGTTGTAAGTCCCCACAGTATGAACATGTCACCGGGCTAAAAAATTACATGTATAGTTTCAAATTTTACAAAATGATAAAATGTAATGGTCGTCTAATCCGTATCCCTGTGATCCCGGTGACATAACTCCAGGTCTATATAGACTCGCCAGAGAGTTGCATGTAGGAGAACTCCTCGTCGTCGTCATAAAAGTCAGGCTCCATCTCGTAAGCCTCACCATCACCTATAGCTACAACAAAGTCTGGTGGTGTTTTAAAACACTGTCCCAGAGTGGGAGTGAGTGATAAACTCAGTGGAGTTATAAGGCAAAGGTTAACATGTTATCAATTCAGTCAAGTAGTAATGATAAGGAAATATAACAATCATATCCAAAGTACTATTGTTAATGCAAGAATGGATGCGATAATGATGCATGCCCTCGCCTGTACTCCCTCAGCGACATCATCTCACGGTCGCACATGCACCACTTCGGACACGTGTGCTTCCTCGCTAAAGCACGTGCAATGCGGTGCATGGTCGTGTTAGCCAATATTTAATTAGGCTTATTCATACAACGGATTTGGGAAGCTAAGGTACCTCCCTTTATATCATTTACCCAAATAATGATCCATCTATGGTCGTCAATCCTAGTTAATCACATACGATCGGCAAGTTATAGGGCAATATCACCCTTGATTGAAAAGCAGTGGATGGACAAGTTCAGGTCGCTACGGAAAGGCTCGTCACCTCAGCGTAGGCCTAGTTTATACTCGGGGTCACTATGGAAAGGCTCGTCACCTTAGCGTAGGCCGACAACTCGAATACAGTGTCCCATACCACCGTATTCGGCTCACGAGTTTGGGTTGCTCAATGGACACTACGGGGAGGCTCGTCACCCCAGCGTAGGCCGACAGCTCGATCACGGTGTCCCATATCACCATGCCTAACTCATGAGTCTTAACGGATCGTGGTACCAAGGTTAAACGGGCTTTTCACTAGTAAGTGGTACCTTATATTCAAGTAGTAACGTCCATACATGGTGAACATACATTAAGCCAATCGGATTACTTAACAAGCTCGACTGGTACGAGCGCACGTTAAATTAATCGACATGGAGCGCATACACACTCCTCATGGCCTAACCACTGTCGATAATCACCGTATGACTCAGATTCATCGAATGTATCCGTTGTGGAGAAACTAGTTCGGCCACTGATCGTAAACCATTACTGATTGCTTGGACTGCGTATTAGTCCCAATCATACTCAAACACAATAGGCATTCATATGTGATAGTCAAAATAGCATGTGACAACTAATTAAAATATAAATCTCATTTGAGCATTTTAACAAACACATAGTGCACATGTTATCATACATAGGCATTTCATCTATAAAGCACGTAGTAACGAGATAGGTTACATGAAGGAAATTGTAACTATAGATATAGTAATTGAGAATCCTATCTCAACGCCCTTATTAAATACATTTCAATAAGCAACTTCTAATTCAGACATTTTATCAAACACTTAAACTATACATATCAACATACATGTAATAAATTAGTTATGACATATATTGTAGCAAATCATTTCACAAAGGAGTTGCTGCCATACATACAACAATCATCTATTCTCAATCAATAATTATGGCAAGCACAAATCATAATTCCATATTCATTCAAACATTTCAACAAACATATGGAATACATTATATTCAACATAGTTCATATATATATATGTGTAATATACGGAAAACATCACATCTAAGTACATGTGACAGCAATTAAATCAGTCATAAATCAGTAATTGACATTGAAAGGCTTAAAAACCATAAACTAAATGTTTATAGTTCGCACTTTTCATCGGTTTACTCGTTACGAACTCGGTTCATACACTACGTCTTTGTCTATGGCACAACGGCTACCTAAACATTGAAATAGGTTAGCTATTTCGCTGATTCCTCTATTTGGATTTTATTTCATTGATTCCTCTATTCAGATTTCAAGAATGAGATTAGGGTTAGGATTTCTTACCTAAATTGTATCTGGAATCGTCTGTGTAGCGATGGTGGGGAGGTGATTAAGTACGTGGAGTGGTGGGAGTGAATCCCAGCAACAAACCACATGTCTCTCACACTTCTCCTCACTCTTTTCTCCTCTTTTTTCTCTTCTCTTTCCTAGGGTTAGGAAAATTCGTATGGAATGAGAGAGGGGTGGGTTAAGGGTCTTATATAGGCCCAGAACTGGTTCAAATGGCCCCAGGGCCATGGTAAACTCAGGTTATAGCAAAAAAGTATCTATTTCAGGCCAACGGAGCTCATCTGGAGGTCCATTTCCTGCATACGGTCCAGAGAAAGTTCCCTGACAATGGATTTATGTCAGGTTAAGATTTCGGTCTGATCAAATTTTTAGATCGACTGTGGAGGATCAGTTTCAGTTTAACAGCCATCGTCACTCGATCAGGGCCACAAGTACACTGTCATGTGTAGGAAAATTTCCCTGATCCAAGGGTGTAGTTGGGTCAGAATCTAACAGTCTGAAACCTTAAATTTGGCCTGTAAGTGAATGGCCCAAATCACTTAAGTTTGAGTTCATTTTCTAAAGATATTCGCATTTCTCACACTCTTCGCTACGAGCTCAAGTTGTGCGTTTCTAGATACTATTTGGACTCGATTCTTGCGATAGTTGTCAAGCCCAGTAAGGTGGTCATAACTTTATAGTTTCTCGGTCATTAGACTTTCGACGCGCAGTCCAGGTTCGATACGGAGTTTCAGTGTGCTCCTGAGAGCAACTAGGTTTTGAGATTTCTCCCGGGTTTTTAGGTAATGTAAAGTTAGCGATTATACTAGTTTTGGGTCTTGTAGTTCGTATCGAAAGTGGTTCAAACTAATCTACTAATTAATTCAGTTCCTTAATTAATTTTCATCTAATTTCTACATAATTTGATCATTAGCAATTTCTGCCTGAGGTGGTACTCGGGTCTTTGTACGGATTTTTTTGAGACGTTACAATCTACCCCCTTTAAAGAAAAATTTTATCCTTGAAATTAGTACTTTTTCGTACTCCTCGAGAATCTGAGGGTAGTTCTTACGGACCTCGGCTTCTGTTTCCCAAGTATCCTCTCCTCAGTGTGATGTATTCACAGTACCTTCACAAGTGGGTTAACTTTACTGTGCAGCACCTGTTCCTTCTGTCTAGGATACGAGTTGGTCGCAGTATATAAGTAACATCTCCACTCAACTGTACCTGCTCCCATTTGATAATGTGGGAAGGATTAGGAACGTATTTCTTCAGCATTGATATGTGAAACACGTTGTGCACGCCTGTGAGTAGTGTGGGCAAAGCAAGGCAGTATGCTACCACACCCACTCGATCTAAAATTTGGAACGGACCAATAAATCGTGGCGTGAGTTTTCCCTTCTTGCCAAATCGAAGGACTCCCTTCATTGGGGAAACCTTTAAGAATACATGGTGCCCAACCTCAAACTCTAACGGTTGCCACCTCGTGTCGGCATAACTCTTTTGTTTGCTCTGTGTTGAAAGAAGTCGACGCCTGATAATGTCGATCTTCTCTGTGGTTGCCTATACTAAATCTGGGCCAATCAAACTCTTCTCACCAACTTTTGCCCAATAATGCGGTGCTCGACATGGACGTCCATACAGTGCTTCATAGGGAGCCATACCAATGCTCGCTTGAAAGCTGTTGTTATAAGCGAACTCAGCGTTGGGAAGACAGTCATCCCAACTGTCCTTAAAATTGAGTACACATGCCTGTAACATGTCTTCTAACACCTAATTTACCCGTTCCATTTACCCATTAGTCCGTGGGTAGAATGCAGTACTGAACTTTAGTTTCACCCCCATTGCTTCCTGGATATGAGTCCAGAAGATAGACGTGAATCGCGTGTCCCGATCCAACACAATCTCCATAGGCACTCCATGCAGATGTACTATCTCCTTGATGTACAGTCTGGCCAAATCATCTGCTGAGTTTGAGACCCTAATCAGGAGAAAATGAGCTAATTTCGTCAACCGGTCCACAAGCACCCAAATGGAGTCATGTCCTTTCCTCATCTTCAGCAACCCTGAAATGAAGTCCATAGGGATGAAATTCCATTTCCATTCAGCTATAGGCATGGGCTGAAGTAAATCAGGAGGTCGGCGATGTACGGCCTTGACCTGCTGGCACATGAGGCAACGAGATACAAAGTCTGCTATGTGGGCCTTCATGTTGTCCCACCAGTACGAACGTTTCATATCTCGATACATCTTTGTACTAGTAGGATACATCACCATCTTCGAATTGTGAGCATCTTCGAGAACTTCCTTTCTCAGGTCATGAAGATTTGGGAGGCATAGGCGGCCACGATAACGTAAACCCCCATCCGAACTAACTCTCCATTCAGAGTCTGCATCATTGCTAGCTCGTTTTCTCAATTCTACCAACCTTTCATTTTCCCTCTGAGCCACAATGATTCGATCATCGATATGTGGCTGCACACGAATATGTGCAACGCTCTCGAATGACTCTTCTACCGTAATTTTCTACTCAAAGTCTCGCACGAATTCCACCATGTTCCATTCTTCTATCATCAGCGGAGCTACAAATACTATCGTCTTCTTGCGGCTCAACACGTCTGCCACAAGGTTAGCCTTGCCAGGATGGTAGGAAACCTCAAACTTGAAGTCTTTCAAGGTTTCCATCCATCGTCACTGCCTCATATTCAAATCTCTTTGTGTGAATATGTATCTGAGGCTCTTATGGTCGCAAAAGAGCTCGAACTCCTCTCTATAGAGGTAATGTCTCCAGAGCTTTAATGTAAAAATGACGGCCGCCAACTTTAGGTCATGCATAGGGTAATTCTCCTCGTGTTTCCTCAACTGTTGCGATGCATAGGCAATCACTCTGTCCTTCTGCATAAGAACACAACTCAAACTAACACGAGAGGCGTCGGTGTAAATGGTACATCTGACCCCCTGCTATGGCAATATTAGCACGGGTGTCGACATCAACTTGTCCTTTAGTTCCTGAAAGGCTACTTCTGCCTTCTCATTCCAGGCAAACTTGAGATCCTTTCGAGTGAGCTGAGACAACGGTCTGGCTATCTTGGAAAAGTTCCTAATGAATCGACAATAGTAACCTGCCATGCCAAAGAAACTCCTCACTTCAGTAACCGAATCGGGCTGCTTCCAGTCCTGAACTGCATCACCTTAGTAAGGTCCACAACTATTCCTTCCTTATACACCACATGTCCCAGGAACTTGACTTCTTCTCTCCAGAAGTCATACTTCTTGTACTGAGCAAACAATTGGTTCTTCCTGATCATATCGAAGACTGCTCGCAAGTGCTCCTCGTGATCCTTTTGACTCTTGGAATATATCAGGATGTCATCTATGAATACGATGACTAATTGGTACAAATACAAACGAAACACCCAGTTCATAAGGTCCATGAACACGGCAAATGGGTTTGTGAGTCCAAATGACATCACAAGTAACTCGTTGTGCCCAAAGCTGGTGCTGAACGCTGTCTTCTGCACATCTTCATCCCTGACGTGCAACTGGTGATACCCTGACTGTAAGTCGATCTTTGAAAAATACTGTGCCTCTTTCAACTGATCAAACAAATCATCTATCCTAGGCAAAGGATACTTGTTCTTCACTGTCACTTGGTTCAACCTGCGATAATCAATACACAATCGCAGTGATCCATCTTTCTTCTTCACGAACAACATGGGTGCTCCCGAAGGAGATACACTTGGTCATATGAAGCCTACATCCAACAGATCATCGATCTGTCTCCTCAGTTCCTCCATCTCACACGGAGGCATGTGATACGTCGGTAAAGATATAGGTGTTGCATCTGGCACTAGGTCGATGGTAAAATCAATCTCGCATCGAGGAGGTAGTCCAGGTATCGTCCTAAACACATCCGTGAAATCTCAGACTACAGGCATGCTCTCAAGTGTCGGACCATCAACATGCTTTAGCAAGGTAGCATAACAACTAACATGGTAGTACCAACTGACCTGAATTGGGAAAATAAAGGCCATGCCCTTAGATCCACGAGCTGTCACCACTCTAGTATCACAATCGATCTCTGCCTTCATCTCGATGAGCCAATCCATACCAAGAATGACGTCATAATGACATAATGGGGTGACCATCAGGTCAACAAGCATTGTTCTGCTCCCTAAGTCTATCGTGCAACCTCTACAAGTCTTGGTGGAGTCTGAGAAGGTTCCTGTGGTAGTAAGGAGTCTCATCCCAATTATAGGAGTAGTTCCCAACACTAGTCGCTTAACTGCTGTGCATGATATGATCGAGAAAGTGGACCCGGTGTCTACCAACAGAAACACGAGTGTACCTTGGATGTGTGTCGTGACTTCGAAAGCCAGTGGTGCTGTAGTTGCTATCTCAGATGCCCCAGCTACAAGTGAGTACACACAAGCTTGTTAAGGACTATTTGGCTACGGTACCATAGGTCGTTGAGGCGGCCTACTACGAGGTACATTAGGCTTATAGAAAGGCTGTGCTGGTGGTACTGAATGTAGAGGTGGAGCTGAGATAGTTTGGGGAAGCTGGCGATTGATCTTCTAAGGGGCAAGAAGCCGTTATCCCTCATCTTGGTGAAGCAGTAAGTATCTGCATGGCCCGACCTCTTGCAGTAGGTGCACCATAGATTTGATCGCCTCAGCTGGGTCGGTGAAGCCGTAAGTCGAGGAGGTGAATCTGTTCGTGGCCTCTTGTCAAGGAACGGACTGCTCAGTAAATCTGGTCGAGGCCTCGGACCTAGGGGTACGTGTGTATGGGATAGTCTGTCCCTGTCCTGCTCAGCTCGCAGAGATATGTTTACTAGCTCAGTATAATTGGGAATGTTAGCGCAACACATCTTCATACGTATCTCAGGCCGCAGACCCTCAGAAAATCATTGCATTCGCATCGGCTCATCTGCTAATATCAAGGGAGCGTTTCTGGCCAGCTCTGTGAACCTATTCTCATACTCGGCCACAGTCATTCCTCCCTAATAGAGGTGAAGGAATTCACCCTCCTTCTCGTTATGGTAGGTGAGGGAAAAATACTTTCCGTGGAAGCGGGTCTTAAAAGCATCCCATGTCCACACATATCCCTCGGGAATGGTCTGAAGGATGCTGTCTCACCAGAGACTGGCTTCCTTCTCAAACATATATGTGACCAACTCAACCTGCTCTGCCTCAATGCAGTGTAGTGGCTTCAGCATCTTAGAGATGCGGTCAAGCCAATATTCGGCCTCCTTGGGTCTATGAGTACCCGCAAAAGTGGGAGGTTAGAAGCACTGAAATTGCTCAAATAAACCATTGACATTCAGGTTTCCAGCAGGGTGCACAGGTGGTGCAGACGAAACCACATTCATGTTCTGGACAAGGGCCCCAGCGATGGTGGTCCAAATCTGTTGTTGCTGCTGCATAAGGAGTATCATCTACTCCAACCTATCAGGAGGAGCAGCCGCCTGAGGCATGTGTGGCATCGAAGTAGACGCACAGTTCTGTTCTGGAACCGATGGTGAAAAGGTGTTGGCCCGTTGGTGGGGCCAGTGGCCGGATGTGAATCCGACATAGTCTCGTGATTTAGGTCCAAATTGGGGTCCGTATGGCTATCGCTTAGGGGAGGTGCCCCGTCACTCGATTCGCCAAGTGTAAGACGTGTCGTACTCCGAGTGGCCTTAGGTGGCATTCCCTATATACAACATAGGGTGCAACATGTGTGAGATTCAACATATGTACTCACACTCATCCAAACATCATTTATATTCCAAATCAAAAGAAGCTTCGTGCATTTCATTTAACCAAAATTGTCACAATACATGAGATGTAGTCTTACATGGATCATGACAGAAGATGCATGTGAGTTAATCTAAACAAAGTTTTAAACACTAAAACATACCAACCACTCTACCATACTACTAAGCCTATTAAGGCTATAACATAAAAACAAAGAGAACAAAGAAAACCCGAAGACAACTACATCATATGATTAGTCATATGACTTTGGTGATGGAGGAGGAGCACCCTTGTCCTGCATACAGCACAGGAGAGCCTTCAAGGTGCGAGACACCTTCTTAAATTTTTATTTCATGTGTGCCCTATTCTCTTTAAGTTAGACCCGGGTCTCTCTGACCTCATGTCGCAGGGCGACTTGGCCCTCCTCAATTTGAGCCAAGTGGGCTTCTAAAGCAGCCCGATCATTGTGGCTCTCATGTGTAGCAGAAGGAGAGCCCCCATCAGAGTTTGCGGCCTTCTCTTCTTCCTCTTCCTGCTCTCCCTCTTCCTCACTTCCTTCCTCTATTTCATTTTCGTCCTCTTCTTCATCACTTTCTTCCTCTTTACTTCCTGTCTCATCCCTACTCTCATCGAGTCGGGCTTGATGTTGTCGTCGCCCAATACCTATGTTGTTAAGCGTAGTGTCATTGATGAAATGGATCACGCAAGATTATTTGTGCCAAGTCTGTAGCCGAATTCACGAGCAAGCTTACATATAAGTCGGCCAAATAGGAGTGAAATGTTTGTCCTAGGAGAGCGTGTGGTCTGAACTATCTGTAGTAGTACGTACGTAGGCAGGCATAGTTGTCTCCTTGCCCAGCTATGTATAGCAAGTCTACCATCAAATGCGTGCATTCGTAGCGATTGCTCCACCTAGGATACACATTGTATGTGAATATGTAGTGGAGTAGGTGGAAGTCATGAGTCATCTTGGTCGCTGGGAGGCAATTGCCTCGATTCCATTGGATTAGTCGGCCGCAAAGAAATCACATACGGCGATCTCTTTCACACATACTCCTGAGATTTCTCTTGCTAGCATGTACCTCTCCACACATAATCCCCATGATTTGGGCTATCAAGTCTACATTGACAATGGCTTCCAGCCTTCCCATGTGGATAGAGAACTGAAGAGGCTCCAGTAGTGGATCTTGTATGTGGACGTAAAAGGCTCGGACAGTGCTCTCATTCACACGTGACTTGCCCTCAAATATGGGACCCCACCCAGCGTCCAACAGGAGGTCCATCGCCGGATAAAGCCTAAATAGTTTTTCATCCACGTGTGCTTTAAAGATAACTCTATGGCCTTGAAACCTACTATGTCCCATGTCTGCCAGTAGAGCTCTTTCGAGAGGAATTCGGGATCGAGATCCCGCTTCGTCCTTAGCTCCCGATCGACGCTAGTGCTAGCCTCGGCACCTTTCTACTTCCTTGGACAGGTAGGGCGGCTAGCCCCGGCTTCATCCGTGGGCGCCCTCTTCTTTCCCACGAGGGAAAGAAATGTTGGAAGGGAGAAAATCATGAAAACTAGCTTGAAAAGAGCCATGAAGTTAAGAGTGCTTGCAAGATGAGATGCGTTGGAGGATTTTGAGATGTAGGAGACATAAAGGTGTGTTTGTGTACTCAAATGGGAGGAAATAAGGGGGATAGGAGATGGGGTTTTTATGAAAATGGTGGAGGTGGGTATGTGATGGAGAAGAAGAAGAAGAAGATATGAGAATGGAGGGGGATTTGAGGTGAAAAATTAGTTTTTTGGAGGGGTTGGAAGGGTGTAGAATCTAGGTGGGGGAGTGAATGAGCAAAAAAAAGAAGAAATAGGGGCCCCACAAGATTTTTGTGGGCCCCACATAATTGCACATGGTCAGCTCGCCGCAGCCCGCTGGACGTGGACCACAAGGCCTCGCGGTAGGCACGATGCCATCGCGGTCCCTAGACCTGTTGGTGATGGCTCACCCTGGGGACGATGGCATCCCCCTCTCGGGGTGCCGAAAATGCACGGGGGCCACTTTTGGTCCCCCTGATTTGTACCGTTTGGGCCCCTGAGTCCGTTTGAGATGTTTTCGGAGTCCATCTCACGCATATTCATGCGTTCTGGTCATTTAAGTGTGGAATACGCTGAATTATCATCTAAACCCATTGATTGACAGTCTATAAAGGAATTGGGATCATCTCACATGATCACGGATGTATACGGGTCATCTTTCAACGGTCAGTTTCGCCCGTCGGTTAAACTTAGAATCCTACGTTCGTTTCTACATTTTTATTGCTCTCTCCTAAGTCAAAGTACATCAGTGTGCATCGTATTACCATAACCTAGGTCCACTTTAATCTAAATCATTCTCTGATACCAACTTGTAATGCCCCGAATTTCGAGGGCCGAGCGAAGGCTCAACTCTCGAGATCCGTTACATCACTTATGCAATATAGATATTGATGATTAAATGTTGACCATATTAGTGCATTAAACATAAATGGGATTACACTAAATCAGCATATCATACTCCAGAGACAATTAGATTATGCAAGTGGAAGACTGTCATAAATATATAAAGCAGATAAGTGGTTGTAAGTCCCCAGAGTATGAACATGTCACCAGGCTAAATAATTACATGTATAGTTTCAAAATTTACAAAATGATAAAATGTAAAGGTCATCTAATTCGTATCCTTGTGATCCCGACGATACAACTCCAGGTCTACATAGACCCACCAGAGAGTTGCATGTAGGAGAACTCCTCCTCATCGTCATAAAAGTCAGGCTCCATCTTGTAAGCCTCGCCATCACCTGCTACTACAACAGAGTCTGGTTGGTATTTTAAAACACCATCCTAGAGTGGGAGTGAGTGATCAACTCAGTGGAGCTATAAGGCAAAGGTTAACATGTTATCAATTCAGTCAAGCAGCAATGATAAGGCCATACAGCAATCATATCCTAAGTACTCTTGTTAACGTAAGAATGGTATGTGATAATGATGCATGCCCTCGCCTGCACTCCCTCAGCGACATCACCTCACGATCGCACATGCACCACTCCAGACACGTGCGCTTCCTCGCCAAAGCACATGTAAAGCGGTGCATGGTCGTATTAGCCAATATTTAATTAAGCTTATTCATACAGAAGATTTGGTAAGCTAAGGTACCTACCTCCCTTTATATCATTTATCCAAACAATGATCCATCTAGGGTCGCCAATCCTAGTTAATCACATACGATCGATAAGTTATAGAGCAACTTCACCCCTGATTGAAAAGTAGTGGATAGGCAAGTTCAGGTTGCTATGGAGAGGCTCGTCACCTCAGTGTAGGCCTAGTTTATACTCGGGGTCACTACGGAAAGGCTCGTCACCTTAGCGTAGGCCGACAGCTCGGATACAGTATCCCATACCACCGTATTCAGCTCACGAGTTTGGGTTGCTCAATGGACACTATAGGGAGGCTCATCACCTGAGCGTAGGCCGATAGCTCGACCACGGTGTTCCATACCACCATGCCCGACTCATGAGTCTTAGCGGATCGTGGTACCAAGGTTAAACGGGCTTTTCACTGGTAAGCGGTACCTTAGATTCAAGTAGTAACGTCTATACATGGTGAACATATATTAGGCCAATCGGGTTACTTGACAAGCTCGACTGGCACGAGCGCACATTAAATTAATCGACATGGAGTGCATACACACTCCTCGTGGCCTAACCACTGTCGATAATCACCGTACGACTTGGATTCATCGAACGTATCCGTTGTGGCGAAACTAGTTCGGCCACTGATCGTAAACCGTTACCGATTGCCTGGACTACGTATTAGTCCCAATCATACTCAAACACAATAGGCATTTATATGTGATAGTCAAAATAGCAAGTGACAACCAATTAAAATATAAATCTCATTTGAGCATTTTAACAAACACATAGTGCACAAGTTATCATACATAGGCATTTCATACATAAAGCACGTAGTAGCGAGATAAGTTAAATGAAGGAAACTGTAACTATAGATAGGTAATTGAGAATCCTATCTTGACACCTTATTAAATAAATTTCAGCAAGCAACTTCTAATTCAGACATTTTATCAAACACTTAGACTACACATATTAACATACATGTAATAAATTAGTTATAAAATATATTATAACAAATCCTTTCACAAAGGAGTTGTCACACATACAACAATCATGTATTCTCAATCAATAATTATGGCAAGCACAAATCATAATTCCATATTCATTCAAACATTTCAACAAACACATGGAATGCATTATATTTAATATAGTTCATATATATGTGTAATATATGGAAAACATCGCATCTAAGTACATGTGACAGCAATCAAGTCAGTCATAAATCATTAACTGACATTAAAAGTCTTGAAAACCATAACCTAAACGTTTATAGTCCGCACCTTTCGTCGGTTTACTCGTTACGAACTCGGTTCGTACACTGCATCTTTGTCTACGGCACAACAGCTACCTAAACATTGAAATAGGTTAGTTATTTCATTGATTCCTCTATTTGAATTTCAAGAACAAGATTAGGGTTAGGATTTCTTATCCAAATCATATCTGGAATCATCGGTGTAGTGATGGTGGGGAGGTGATTCAGTACGTGGAGTGGTGGGAGTGAATCCCAGTAACAAGTCTCTCACACTTCTCCTCACTCTTTTCTCCTCTTTTCTCTCTTCTATCCCCTAGGGTTAGGAAAATTCGTATGGATTAAGAGAGGGGTGGGTTAAGGGTCTTATATAGGCCCAGAACTGGTTCAAATGGCCCCAAGGCCATGATATACTTAGGTTATAGAGAAAAAGTATCTGTTTCGGGCCAACAGAACTCATCTGGAGGTCCATTTCCTGCATACAGTCCAGAGAAAGTTCCCTGACAATGGATTTATGTCAGGTTAAGATTTTGGTTTGATCGGATTTGTGGATCGACCGTGGAGGACCAGTTTCAGTTCAATGGCCATCGTCACTCGATCATGGCCACAAGTACACTGTCATGTGTAGGAAAATTTCTCTAATCTAAGGGTGTAGGTGGGTCAGAATCTGACGGTCTAAAACCTTAAATTTGGCTTGCAAGTGAATGGCACAAATCACTTAAGTTTGAGTTCATTTTCTAAAGATATTCGCATTTCTCACACTCTTCGCTACGGGCTCAAGTTGTGCATTTTTAAATACTATTTGGGCTTGATTCCTGCTATGGTTGTCAAGCCCAATAAGGTGGTCATAACCTTATAGTTTCGCGGTCATCGGACTTTCGACGTGCGGTCCAGGTCTGATACGGAGTTTCAGTGTGCTCCCGAGAGCAACTAGGTTTTGAGATTTCTCCTAGGTTTTTAGGTAATGTAGAGTTAATGATTATACTGGTTTTGGGTCTTGCAGTTCATATAAAAAGTGGTTCAAACTAATCTCCTAATTAATTCAGTTCCATACTTAATTAATTTTCATCTAATTTCTACATAACTTGATCATTAGCTATTTCTGCCTGAGGTGGTACTCGAGTCTTTGTATGGATTTTTCCGAGACGTTACATGTTGGCTCCGATCTAACCTCCTTACTGGCTCATCTGTGAAAAAAGAAAAATAAAAGCGAAAGGAAAGAAAGAGAAGAAGAGAAAATTAGGAAGGAAGAATAGAGAGAGGGCAAGTGCGAGTGGTGCAGCTGCATCATGATGTTACTCTACCCATCGAGTTGCTGACTTGGTCAGATTTGGGCAGGCCTAGTTCGGTACAAGTCACCCCAAGGAAGATAGAAAAAAGAAAATATCAGGAAGAAGAAAGAAAGAGGATTCGAGTTATGGTGCTGCCCCTGGTCGAGTCAGGTTAAGATAAGTCGTTTGAAACTCACTAAGGTGATGCTCCTTGCTGCCTCAACTCACTGTCGAGTCAAGGCGTGTCCTGGTTGAGTTGGGAAGAAGAAAGAAAAGAAAAGAAGAAAGAAGAGAGAAAGAAGGAAGAGGAAGAGGAGAGAGGGTGATGTCAAGTCAACTCGGCTGCCATTTTTTCGAGTTGGGTGTGTGCTTGGCTGAGTCCAGACTCACCCTAGTCAGGTAGAGTGTCAAAGAGATAAGGAAGAGAAGGAGAATATGAGAGTAGTTAGAGGTTGCTGAGTTTCTAGTTGAGTCGACTTAGTCCTCACCACTTCAGACTCAAACTGGGCCAGTTTTAATGAAGATCCTGATCCATTAAACTTAGGTATGCCAACTTCCAATTCTTTTATACATTTGAATTGTCAAAATCAAATTATCATTATTTTTACTATTGTTAGAAATTATTATTAGATGCTATTAATTCTACTACTTGATTGTTAGTATTAGATATTAACATCTATTATTATTAATGCTATTCTTATTTTGTCATTAGTAGATTGTTGATTATAAGATTAGTGTTGTTAGTATTAACTGATAGTTACTACTTATTATTACTTGATTTCTAATATTATTATAAATTAATTAGATTTCAAACTATAGAATAAAGCCAAAAAATTAGATTAGTGGATAAAACCCTAAATCTAAATAACCCAAACCATAGGTTATCATCCTAACCGTAGATAATATACGAAACTTGAATCTGACCGTGCAAAATTTATAATTCATGGTAGGATTCAGTTTTAAGGGCACACGCACCTAGCGACATTAGTAGGTGATTTGATTCATCAGGTGATGATTTCTTCCCCTTGAGCTTTCCATTTTCCCATTAGCTTAAGTGATAGTCTATGCTTTAATTTTGGTTAATAGTTGATATCTCTATCTCATAATTACTTGTACCAATTGTTGGAATTAAATTTTAGATTTTGTGCTCAATATTTATTCTGTATGAACATTTATATGTTGCACTTGTATATTTTTTCATGCTTGTGGATTGTTTGTGAAATTTGAATTGGTACATCATGGGGAAACCTCACTTATAGATGTGCATCCAAACTTAGGATGTAACTTGATTGATCGTGATTATAATAGACTTTCGACTTAGTGGTTATTTGAATGATATGTTAAATATTAGAATATTGATATGGGCCTACCATTCATGGGTTGTTGTGTCTAAGTGATTTTTTAGGATGGTCTTTTATTGCATAGTTTTGATATCTGCCCTATGTGGCTTAGTTTTGATACTTTCCCTATGTGGCTTAGCTTTGGTATTTGCCCTATGAGGGTTCGATATATTATATTGTGCAATCATGTGGTGGGAATTATGATTGGCCACTAGTCGATGAGCGTCCATTAAACATCCCAATGTTGGAGTCTCATGAGCCGGGGATGGTGGTATGAGACATATGCCTGAGTTGTTAGCCTACGCTGGGTGATAGCCCCCACAATGACCTTTGAGCTTTATTAAACTGGTTGATTGTAAACGGAATAATAACGGCTAATCATGCATTCATAGCATATGGGCGATGATGGGTGGCTAATTTTGAATATTGTAGCACATGCCTATAGGATTTAGTTATGGTATCGTTTCACTAGCTCCCAAACCACCGACTATCGGCCCACTTTCGGTGAGCTTGGCACTACACATGTACGATGTACTTTTGCTAGTGACTGGCCACATGTATAGGTTTTGACTAAAAGCTAACTGGATGAGCATCCCTAGTTGATGTGCACTCACGTATCCATGCATTTAATAAGACCGCATCGTGTATTATTTTGAATGCCTTTTTGTTTATAATTATGCTTACCTAATGCGGCGGTGTGTAATCTTGAGGGGAATTCATACTGAGTTGGTCACTCATTCATTAAATATATAATCGTACAGGTAGTATAGGTGGCTTAAAAGATATTCATGTCTAGATTGATAAAGGGCAGGGTACAATTATCAGGGATGCATGGCTGTATCTGCCGAGAGAAGCTGTACGATCTTACGGCTTAAGTTTATATGCATTTTATTATTTCTCATGTATTAAATTGTGTAATTCTAGTATTTGTTAAGCATAGAGACATTGGTTTGTATAAGTCATTTGGGCAACCACTCATATAATTTGAATGTATATGCAATTTCCGATTTACTTCTATTCCGCCAAAATGCTCACTCTGAAATTTAGTTTTCTTTAAAGGTTAACACTCGGGTTTTTGGAAATCAAGTCATATACTCGGGTTTCGAAAACTTGGGGCATTATACTAAAGTTTGAAGTCTCTATGTTTTCAATTTTTCCTCATTCTAAGGAAATTCTGCATACATTCAAATGACTAACTTAATAATTCTTAAGGGAACCTAAGTTTGGGTCTCTATATTTTCAAAATTTCCCCAAGTCTAGGGGGGATTCACTTAGGTTCAATTTTCTAATTCCATCATCCTAACTTGAGGTATTCAAAGTTTATATAAGTTCATTTTCCCAAGGCCTGATTTGTCCAAACTATACTTTAATACCAACTATAACACCCCGGGTTTTCGAAACCCAAGTATATGACTCGTTTTCTAAAAACCAGAGTATTAACCTTTAAAGATAGTCAAACTCGACACACACACACACACACACACACACACACACACACACACACACACATATTTCTTTCCTTTTCTTTTTCAGAATGAGCATTTATGTGGAATAGGAACAAATCAAGCATAAAGGAAATTATATATACATTCAAATTATAAGAGCGGCTGCCCAAAATGACTTATACAAACCAATGTCTTTATGTTAACAAATACAAGAATTTCAAGATTTAACATATGAGAAATAATAAAGTGCAAATAAACTTAAGACGCAACATCACGCAACTTCTCTTGGTAATTATAACCATACATCCTTGACAATTGTACCATGCTCCTCATCAATACAAACATGAATATTATTTAATCTACCTGCAATACCACAAGGGTTATATATTCGATGAATGAATGGCTAGCTCAATGTGAATTCCCCTCAAGATTACACACCACCGCATTAATCAAGCATAGTTTTAAAAAATAAGGCATCTAAAATAATACATGATGTAACCTTGTTTAAACACATGAATGCGTGAATGCACATCGACCTAGGGATGCTCATCCAGTCGGACTTGGGCTCGTCACACATGCATATGGCCGGTCACCAGCGTAGCACATTACGTGCACACATCACGTACAAACATATTGACCAAGCTATCGTACATCATGTACATGGGTCAATAGTCGATGGTTTGGGAGCTAGCGAAACGATATCACACTAAGGCATAAGGGCACATGCTACAACATCTAAAATTAGCCACCTGTCATTGCCTGTATGCTATGAATGCAGGATTAGCCAAACCAGTATTATTCCGATTACAACTAGCCAATTTAAGAAAGCTCAAAGGTCATTACGGGGGGCTTGTCACCCAGCGTAGGCCAATAGCTCGAGCATAGGTCTCATACCACTATCCCCGGCTCATGAGACTCCAACATTAGGATGTTTAATGGAACCTCATCAACTAGTGGCCAATCATATTTCAATAGGTGGAACTTACGATTGCATGGTTATATAAAAGTAATCCCATCAAGCCACTTAGGGTAATTATTAAATGAAAGCCACGTGGGTAAATATCATATCAAAGGCACAAAGGGTAGATATCACATCAAAGGCACGAAGGGCAGATATCACATCAAAGGTACAAAGGACAGATATCACATCAAAGCCACAGAGGGCACAGTGATCCGCAAGATGGTAAGCCCACACAAACTTAGGTAAAATAGTCACTAGGTCAGGGCCCATTATAGCCACAATCAGTCAAGTTACATCCCAAGTATGGGTATACATTTATAAGTGGGGTTTCCCACTAATTAATATACCAGTTTAAGTTCCATATGCAATCCACAAGCAATTCACAAGCATGAGAAGGTATACAAGTGCAACATACATATGTTTATATGAGATAAATGTCGAGCATGTAAGTCAGAAGTCAAATCCAACAACTAGCACAAGTAATAGAGATATCAATTATCAACTGTAGTCAAAACAGAAACTATCACATAAACTAATAGGAAATGGAAAGCTCAAGGAGAAGAAATCATCACCTTATGTTTTGAACCATCTATAAATGTTGTTAGGAGTATGAGTTGATGTGGCAAACTAAATGTGGCCAGCTCGTACGGTTGCACTCGAATCGAACCGACGGTTGAGTCAATTCGGCTCATAATTATACCCGCTTCTCTTGTTTCCTCTTTTTCTTTCCTTCCTTCTCTTCCATTTTCTTCACTCTCTCACTCTTTCTCTTCTCCAACTTCACTCAACCAAAGCAATCATCAACATAGCCCAAACATTGAGCCCAACTCAGATCGGTACTCGTTGACTAGCTGAGTTAACTCGGAAGCCTCCTCTCCTTCTCCCTATCTTCTTCTTCTTTCACTAATTCAACTGAACCACTAGAACACATACCCAGTTAGGACTCAACTCGACTCAAAGAGTAGCCACTCGGCCGAAACCCCAACCTAACAAACTGCATAATAACCCATTACACACACCCTCTCCCTCTTTCTTCTTCTTCTTTTTTGCTTATTGAAAATCCAGGTGCATCTGGACTCGACTTAGACACAACCCAAAACCCAACAAAATAGACCCAACTCGGTCCATGACTTGCTCAAGTCGTGCTACTGCAGCAAATAGCCGCCACACGCACTACCTTCTCTCTCTCTCTCTCTCTCTCTCTCTCTCTCTCTCTCTCTCTCTCTCTCTCTCTCTTTTCCTTGCCTTTACAGAGCTTGGACACAACCTAGACCCGTCCGAATCGGACTGTTCACAGCCCTGACTCAGACAACAACACAACCGAGTCACCTAGTGCGACGAGTTGGTGCAGTGCGGCACCAGCTTGAGCTCACTCTCCCTCATTCTCTCTTCATCTCCCCACCTTCCTTTCTCCTTTCTTTCTTTCTTTCTTTCAACCCTGGACAACAACAGCTCCAACTGGACCAAAAATCGCCCTGAATCGAGATGCCTTGGTGCGGCTCGAACGGGGAAGAAGGAGGTGGCCATTAATGGTGTTTCCTCCCCGAGCACCTCTTCTCTTATTTTCTTTCTTCCAAACACTTCAGATGGACTGTAGGGAGTTTCCAGACAAGCTTTTTCGAAGCTTGAGGGAGTTTTAGCTGGTGGCTTTGAATGAAGAAGGAAAATAGCCGGTCTTTCTCGAGCAGCCGCAAGAATATGAGAGGAGGTGTGTTTTCTCGATCCTTTCCCTTTTTATTGTTTACCTTAAATCTCCAGAGCTGTTGGATTAGAAGTGAACGGTCTGGATACTTTGCCTTGCAACAAACTTCAAGCACGGCTGGTAAAACAAAACTAGCACTGTTTTCTTTTTTTTTTTTTTTTTTGCTACAAGGACGCCCTAAACCATGTGCATCGGACGGAGGGGATCCTCCTAAATAGATGGTCAGGATCAACTAAAGACTCCTCACGCGGATCGCAACAGCTGGCCTATCGTAATGCTTTTCGTTTTCAAAAATTCCTAGCTGCGTGCACCCTTCTTGCACCTGTCATTGTGCGCGTACACGTGTGTATGGATTTACACGGACAATGGTTTTTTGGTAAAAATCAATCTCCGAACACGATGGACGGTTGAGATCATCCATCTGGGCATTGGAGGTGGGCCACAACTCAACAAATGGATGGTATTAGCCCGTTCAAAACGTGTTAGGCACAGGAGTGAAAGGAAGGAGATTTTCCTTCTTTCGGGAATCTTGGTCAAACTGTTTTGACCGGGTCCAGTGTACCGAGGGTGCACACCCATTGTGGTGCACGCTTAGAAAAATGTGGGGTGTACCCTAATGCTACGTGAAATCCACACCAACCATCAAGTCCCCTATTTCAGTCATGGACCTCAGACTAAAGATGAAGCAGATTTGTACCTTAGGTGGGCCATCCTACTCAATTCCATGACTCTAACTAGTGATTACCAACACTTCAATGGTCAGATTATTTCTTGATCAGATCACCGACATTCCTGAATATTCCCACGCTTACTTGAATAGATTCAAGTGGTTACTTTCATAATTTAGCACCCATGTGAGTAATTTCGTCCCACGATAGTGTTTAGTGAAATTCACTTCGTCCACTCATCCTGAATAGAACTATTGGGCCATCAGACTGAAGATCGGGCAGACCCAAAGCTTAAGTGGGCCATTCTCCTATATTTTAGGTCATCACTTATGGAATTTCGTCGATCTAATAGTCAGATCAGTCTATCTTTGAACATTGATGGTTAGAAGGGTCCTAGGGCCTATTTAAGTGGGTTTCAATGGTACATTTCGTTACTAGTAGTTGGGATAAGGACGATCAATTAGTGGGCTATGAACTTAAGTGTTGTACACCCGTTAACATTGTGGATCTCTTTGTTCAGACTCCTAAATATAAGATGAATGATTTGCTGGTTGAGCTTGTGATTAAACAAGTTCCTAATCTAAACTAGTGATTGGTCTTATAATTGTATGGTGAGATTTGTATGAATCTGAATAGATTGTTAATGACCACAATATAAGCTGGACAAATAGTGGACCACGTGATCTAATGCCCACAATAGACCCTGAGCGATTCAATCGCATAACAGGGTGGTTAAAATTCTAAATTGGGTTTCTTTGATGACTTGATGATCTCTCTTGAAGATCAATGGGTGGATGACTTAATTTATAGATGGGGACTGCTTTCAATGGTTGAATTTATACTGGAATGCACGTGGATTTTCACTCAAGCTAGGTTTATGTTTATACTAAGTTATGTTACACAATAACACCCGGGTACTAAAAAGTACGGGGTGTTACAAAATCACAACAAGTTGTCGGCAAATGCAAGGATTATTAATCCCTCATTGTGAGTGCACTACCAAAAAAGTGCTCTATGAGGCCCATCATAATCTGTGTATTTTGTCCAAACCATCCATCAAGTTTGACAGCTCATTTTAGGGCATGAGCCAAACAAACAAGCAGATCAAAGGCTCAAGTGGACCACACCGAGGGAAGATTGAAGAAAAAATCATCACATTGTTGGATTACCCTCATATCTTGATCTTGATGTTGCTCGCCAAGTGTTGAATGAAATGTCTTCTAAGAGTTGTTACTTTTTGCATTCAAAATGTGGGAGATTGAGAAAATGTCGTATAGGCTAAAACTTGGCTCGAGCTGGCTTGAACTACTGACCGAATCGAGTTAAGCTAGCCAGTCATGCTTGAGGATTGAGCCAAGCCAAGTTCGAGCTAGGATTGGCTGTTGGTCGAGCTAAGTCGAGTTGTGCTAATCTCGACTCGATTCGACTTACGTACAACTCTAATAAGAAATCTTACTGTCGACGTGAGAATTTATTTTTCTAGAGCTTTTCATATGTTAAGGCTCTTCTTGCGATATATTAGGACCTTTAGGATGAAAATAAAATATTAAAAATATTTAATTATATATTAATAAAACATATCAAAATTTTAAAATATAGTTGGACTGGTGGGCCACCCACACCTATTATCAATTTGAAGTGTTTGTTTGTACCGAATCTATGCGGATTAGATGGATGGTGTTAATATTGCCACGTGGCATATGAGATATTTAAAGAAGACTTGAGGGATTCGAGGATTGACTAGTCTTTAGGTACTTAGGGTATTTTTGGTCATTTAGATAAAGATGAACAATTGCTTTTGTCATGTTAGCCTCGAAGTGCATCTTCATAGTCGATATCATGGTCAATAAAGTATAACCACTCTTTTTCTAGCTGGTTACAAATGATGAAGCCATGTGGATGAACGATTATGTTCTCATCTCTTGTTTTGAAGCCTATAGTACTATAAGAAAATTTTAAGAAGAGGATCTCTTTGAACCCAACAATAAATACAACTATCAATCCAGCGCAATGCCACAGTTAGTCTCTCCCTGCTCAGTAGCAGCGGACTTTAGTATAGATTTAAGTTCAGTTCATCCTTGTGCATACACTAGACCGACTTAGGTTGTAGGCAATATTTGTAATTCACTTCCATCCGAGCTTGAATGTCAGATCTGAAGGAAGACAGTAGTTTAGGAACCCATTTGCCTACGTTCATACACTTGGCCAACTATAGTTGTAATTCCTGGCATTGCTTCTACTTTCCTCATCAGCACACTGCTCTTAAAAGCACCCTGTTACTCTTAGAATGGCTGCTGATTCCCAATAGTGGTAATCCACTCACATTTTCCTCAACCACGTCCATCTTTTCTCGTTGTTCATTCTCACCATACAACTGTTGCACCTTAACAAGTTCTTGGATTTCCAAGGAAAAAAAGAGCTCATTTAGAGGTGAATAGACAAACGGTTGAACCACAACTGAGCTTCACTCTATCTCAATGCTAAGGGTCGGTGGTCATAGTTTGAGTTGGACCCAATCGGTTTTGTCATGCTTGCAACTCTTGCATGTGTTCTGCTCGGCTAACTTCGAGGACCAACCCCATTTTGGCACACCCAGTGGGATAGGTGTGCAGTTACTAATTGAAAATTTTAACAACATGAGTAGACAATCTAGTTGAGTAAGTGGAAATATGAAAGAAGAAGACATCAATCAGGCCCCTAAAGCATTACCAATGCAGGACGAACCAGAGGTCCCTAATATACCACTTCGGACAATTCCAGAAGTAGGGGTCAATATCAAAAAATAACTCTATCCATTCTAATGGAGTCCTTGGAAGTGTGAATGTTAGCTTGCAAGAATTAACTTAACAAGTCGGGTTTTTAGAAAAGAAAACAGAGAAAAAGAGGTGGCATATATAAGGCTTTTGCATGCGAGGCATTAATTTTCGCATGGTGATTGGAGCGATTTCTTAAGCAAAAGATGCAATAGAGATACAAACATATATTTTTCGTATTGCACGTAGCACTCGATAACTGAGAATGATAGGAGGGCGATGCCATTTGATATTTTTAGAAACCCAAATTTAGCATGCATTGCAAAAGTTAATACATGATCACATTTCCGACTATTCTTTGTCAAATAGCCATAAATGTGAGGGGGAGTGTTACCAAAATCCATATGGATCAGATGGATGGTGCTAATATTGACACGTAGCACGAGAGATATTCAAAGAAGACCCACGTCAGGGATTCGAGGATCGAATAGTCTTTGGGTACTTTGGGTTCTTTTTGTCTTTTGGATCAAAACGAACGGTTTGTAACACCCCGTACTTTCCAGTACTCGAGTGTTACCATGTAGATTAGTTTAATATAAATATATATAAATAATGCAACCTAAATATATGCACTATGAAATGTATGTACTTTGTAAAGATTTAAAATTTCATGCTAAAATGATATGTATGTATTTAATGTGTATAAATATTATGAAAATAATATTATATTAAATAAACATAAGGAATAATAATTTCACAACATGAAATCAAATTACAAATAATAATGTAGCATTGAATATCTTTTATAATTATGTATACAAAAATCAGTAGATACTTTAATGGAATTGTATATTATTTAACAATATTACCAAATACAAATATAATTTTAATTAAATATGATAATGTACAATCTTCAATTCGTTTATACGTATAATATGATATTGTATATTATGAATTATGTATATTAATGAATGAGTGAACAATAGCTAATTAGTAGTATGTTAACATTAAAATTATATTTATGTATAGGCATGAGACTTTAAACATTTTAATTATAAGTAATATACAAAAATAATAAAAATTATATTAATATTAGCATTGGTTAGAAATACATGATGAGAGCCTTACAAATGACGCATTTAGTCCTTTTAACCATTGATGCCCAACTTCGAAACCATCTGACCAGCAGATCAACGAGAAATCCATAAATAAGACCAAAATCAGGTTGTGGGCCCCACCTTTATCTGCTTGATACTTGGCTAAAGGCCCTAAATGGACCCCTAAAACCTAATGGATGGAGTGGATTCCATCCAAACAACACTGTGGACCCCACACCTATTATGTGTGTGCACCAAGAGTGGTGCACTGCAGGTGCACCAGACTAGGGGCTTGGTCAAATCCAGCGCTGACCCACGCCCTCTCAAAACCGAGAGATTTCTCCTTCCCTCTCTCTGGTTTACATAGCGGACGGACAGACGTCTGTCCGTTTGGATTGGCGGCCCACCATGATCGTCCCATGGACGATCCAAACCGTCCATCATGTATGTCCCTTAGCCCTGACCAAAAACATGGTTGTTTCACACGAAATAGCACACGAGTGTTCGCACGACAACCAACGCAAGTGAGCCCCAAAAACACAAAAATACCGAAAACGGGAACTGTCCACTCCAGCTAACACGATCCGCGTGCGCCCTCATCCTTGGATCTCAACAGTCCATGGGAAGGAGATCCTGGCTGTCCATTTCTGTTCACAGGGATCATGGTTTTCTGAGAAAACCAGCAACAAAACCACATCCGGTTTTGGCTTTTCCACCCACCGGATTTGTAGGAGGTTTTAGTTGGATCAAATCCAGGCCATGCACTATCGATCTAACGGCTCTGAATCGATAGGGTGATCCTTAAAACGAGAAAGGATTAGTAAAACAACCCATTCTCCTCTTCTCGTAGCTGCCCAAGAAGAAAAAACGGCCACAGCCTTCAAGTGGCAAACTCACCATGGAAACCTCCCTAGAGCTTCACTCTAACCACTCTCCAAGCTTCTCTGAGCTCAGACACACCACTTGCAACAATCACTTTGAAGAAATAAAACACTGTTTGCAATCTTCCATTAACACTTGCATCTTTTTCCTCGCCAAGCTGCACAACGTCGAGCCGAGTCGTGAACGAAGTTCAAGCTGAAAACGGACCAAGTCATGCCTTCATCAAAACTTGAATCGGGACCTAATGGACGGCTCAGATGGATCGGTTTGACTGTCCCTGCTAAGCAGAGCTGTCTACAAGTCCTGCATGTGGGAAGCGAAGGCCGACACTTCCACCATTTCAGTTCCACATGAACTTCCCGCCAACACCGGCATAAGGTGAGTCAATGCACCCCCACCCATTAGAACTATCTTTTAGGAATCTGATGATTAAAAATAAAAATAATTTTTTTTAAAAGAAGAAGTAAAAGAGCTGGCAATCACCATGTAAATAGATGGCTAACCACCTCATCAATAGTTGTGGCTGATAGATTACAATGGGATGATGGACCTGATGGACAACTCAGATTGATTGGTTGATTGTCCCTGTATCACTATGGACGGCTCAAATTCCACTCAATGAGTTGTGAAGACCACGTTTACATTTTTGTGATAATGGGTGCTGTTGCCATCTTCTGACATGCAGAAGAGGCTAGCTTAATCAAGCTCATTTACTAGGTCCCAGCCACCAAACCAAGCTGTGTCAAGGGCCAAGAATAGTCCCAAACTTGGGCTGAAATCACCCTTCAGCAGGCCCACAATCTGGACTAAAAGTGGACCATGGATCTGAGCTGAAGCCAGGCAACAGTTGGGCCTTCTATTCAAGCTGAGAATAGGTCATGATACCACCTGAAACCAGGCCTAGAATCGCACTTGGAATAAGTCTCTACTTGGGTCTAAACCAGCCCAAAATCTTGAACCAGGATTAGCCAAAACGGTGTGGGCCTAAGGGCAGCAGCTCCACATATACAAATGGTGTGCCCCCCCCCAAGTTGGACGTCAATGGGCCCCACTACAAATCTCCGTGGACCACATATTCTAATGGGTGGGCCGCACTTGTACAGCAAGTGGGCCATGCCACGTCTAAACATCAGGTGGACCGCACCTGAGGAATGCCTCGGCAGGCCACATCGTAAATCACAGTGGGCTCGCCTGATATAAAACTCAGTGGATCAAGGTTGGTATGCAACTAAAATCCAATCCCTGTACACATAGTCATGTCAATTATTTATTTAGTAAGAACTAATCTCTACCTGTTTAGAAACTGAAATTGTAAGACAAACAATGGGGCAAACTAAACTTCTTCATGATAATGGAGCCCATCAAGTTCAATCTGCTAAGTCGAACCCTTTAAATCCCGCAGGCTCTGTTCTTAACTCACCCCAAAATCACTATCTCTATTTCTTGCAAATCTGTCAAAATTCATGATCCATAGACCCTAAATCTAACCATAATTCAGCTTGCCACAAATGAAGAAAATACCAATTAGAGAAGTTTTGAAAAGAAGACCAAAAGAAAACATTTATATAGCCTTTTAGTGAGCCCACGAAATTTAGCTAATGAGCCCCATAAATTGATCTAACAGATGGTGGACTGGCTCAAATTGGACTTCCTAGAACACCATGAAGTGTAGAACCATTTATCCAACAACTACACTAAAACTAAGGAACCCATGTTTTAAAGTAGAACATTTTTCATAGAATCCAGTATCATGACTAGATTTACTATTGATGGTTACAACTATTAACATTAGAAAATAGTTATCATTTTCCTTATGGAACTAGTATAATGCCTGTTAGCATGATTATTAGCATTAGCCCTTATTACGTAATCACTAGTGAAGATTCCATCATTATTACTTGTATTACTTAAAAGATTTTTAATCATCATAAGGATATTAGATAATGTCGGTACCTTTAAATAGGAACTTAGGAACCTTATTAATAATAGATAATGTCGGTACCTTTCCATTTTCCCATTAGCTTAAGTTATAGTTTTTATTTAAACTTGTAACTGATATCTCCATTTCATAGTCACATGTGTTAATTGTTGGAATTAAATTGCTATATTGCATGCTTAATGTTTATCCTGCATATTTATTCATGCTTGTGGATTATTTGTGGATTGCTTATGGGACTTAAACTGGTACACCAGTGGGAAACCCCCACCTATATGTGTACACCCATACTTAGGATGTAAACCGACTGGTTGTGATAGTAATGGACCTTCGGCTTAGCGGTTATTGAATAATGATTTATATTAACCATTGATATGGGCCTACCATCCAGGGTTGTTGTGTCTAATGGTTTTCAAGGATGGTCTTTTATTGCATGGTTTTGATACTCGCCCTATGTGACTTATTTTGGTTTCTTGCCTTATGTGGCTTATTTTGATATCGCCCTATGTGGCTTTGTTCTGGTATTTTCCTACATGGGTTTGATATTTTATACTATGCAACCATGCGATGGTAAGCCCCATGTATTGTAATATGATTGGCCATTAGTCGACGGAGTTCCATTAAACATCCTAAGATGGTAATCTCATGAGCCAGGGATGATGGTAATGGGACACTATGCTCGAGCTGTCGACCTATGCTGGGTGACAAACCCCCTGTAGTGACCATTGAGTTACTTAAATTGGCTGATTGTAACTGGATTAATAACGGCTGGCTAATCATGCATTCATAGCATATTGGCGATGACGGATAACTATTTTGGATGCTGTAGCATGTGCCTTAGAGTTGTTGGGGTATCGTTTCGCTAGCTCCCAGACCATCGACTATCGACCCCTGTTCCGACTGGATGATCATTCCCAGGTCGATGATTGCATGTGTGACGAGCCCAAGTCTGACTGGATGTGCATCCCTAGGTTAATGTGCATTCACGCATCCATGCATTTAAAAAGACCGCATCATGTGTTGTTTTGATTGCGTTGTTATTTCATAACTATGCTTAACTAATGCGGTGGTGTGTAATCTTGAGGGGAATTCACACTGAGCTAGCCACTCATCCATCAAATATACAACCGTACAGGTAGCACAGGTGGCTTAAGTGATATGTAGGTTCAAACTGATGAGGAGCTGTCTTGGTGGTCAAGGATGCATGGCTGTATTGCCAAGAGAAGCTGTGCGATCTTGCGGCTCCAATTTATACGCATTTTATTATCTCTCTTGTATAAGTTTTGTAATTCTTGTATTCATACTTGTGGAGACATTGGTTTGTATAAATCATTATGGGCAACCTCTTGTACATTCTAAATGTAAATGTAAATTTTCCTTTATGCTTGTTTGTCCATTCTACGCTCATCTGCTTACTCTGATAGTCTGATAAATGAAAAAAAATGTATACTCGAATTTGACCATCCTTTAAGGTTAACACTCGGATTTTTGGGAAACAGGTCATATGCTCGGGTCCTGAAAACACGGGGCGTGACAGTTACTTCTGCAACATAAGCCAAAGTGCATGTAAGATCTCGTCCCTTATGTACCCCTTCTATGCCCATGTGTGCGATGTCTAGCGCCCTTAGGGAGACTTGAATTAGTCGTTCATAATGCGCACCTGAGTGATCAGAATCTTTGAATCCTGAGACCCCTGTCATATCGACTGTCCCGTCGCCACGATCGTGGAGGTACCAACCACGCGTCCGTGCGACGCTCCGTTTGTGAGATACACCGTGAAGAACTTCTCATCTTTCATATGCGCACGACGTCACACCCAACGAACTTACACATGCCTCCCACACATCACCCACACATGCATCTCTAGCCACACAAGTGAAGGAATTCCAATACCACCTACCATGACATCATCATCCCTTACCACCCCTCTTCCATATGACATAAAGTCAACAGTCACCTCTCCCATTTACATACTTTTACTCTCCTCTTCTCATACCCCATCATACCTATAAAATCTACAACCATGCCTCATTTTCTCTCCTAAGTATGGATTAGCTCCTTTAATCATGCATTAACCATTCATGTTGGCCTAACCACAACCACAGTTATTTTTCTACCCTTAACCCAACCAAAGCCCTATCCCTTAGTTAAATCTCTATAAAAACCAACCCTTAATCATTTTTTATCTATTACTACACTAAGAGAGAGAGAGAGATGGTGGAGTGATATTGGTGGGCCATCAACCCCATCCATCAATCTCAACCATTGATAAAAATCTTCAATGTGAGTACACTCCATCACTTGTGTTGTTGATTTGTTTCCTTCATATTTAAAAATGATGATAATGATGATATGGATCCACTATTAGTGACCACCTTTGTAATGATGTTTGCAATTCAACCCATTGACTGTGGCCCCACCATGATGATTATTAGCCATCCAACCTGTCCTTGAGGTCGTAAAGACCTGGATGAGATGAAAACATAGATATCCACTTGATCAATAGACTACAGCCCTACTATGGGCCCATTGTGACTCTGCACGTGGTCCAAACCATCGAAGTCATGGGCCGCACTTGGATGTTCAAATCCCTGCACACACTACACGTATAATGTTAAAAATAAAATTAAAAACATTTATGAGGAGACATCCTCTCTGGACATTGTGCATCTAGAGAGATGTCTTTGATGTCTCTTTTTCCCAAAGGGCTATGGGACCCACCATGGCCACATCGTGGGGTATATGTAAGATCTACACCGCTCATCCATTCCAAAAGCTCATTCTATTATATGAGTCCAAATATCAGGATGATACAAGACTCAGGTGGGTCATACCATGTTGAACGACAAGGAAAGTGATGTCAACTATTGAGACCAGGCCCCACTTTGATGTTTATTTCCTATCTAACCTTCTCCTAAGGACACACATCTTTGGATGAAGGGAAACCACCAATATCAACTTGATCAAATCTGTTGACCACTCTAATGTATATTGACCATTTAACGTGTGGATAGTGTCCACAGATATGGATGGACACAACACCAAAATCCCTCTTTAGGAATGGTTGAAAACCGTTCCTAAACCATTTAGGAACGGTTTTCAACCGTGTTTAAATAGGACGTTGCAAAAACATTAGGGAGCTTGAAAATCGCATCCTAAATTTTCATTTTTGGAACGGTTCCCAACCGTTCTCGAAATAAGGTGTCATAAAAAATTACGGACAGTTGAAAACCGTCGCAAAGCTTCAATTTCCCGCACATCTAATTTTTTGGGAACAATATTTTTTCTTATTTAGGAATGGTTTTAAACGAAAAAACCATGCAACTACGAATGGTATTTTTTATTTTACTAAGATAGCCATGTCTCAACCATCCAATTAAAAAACCATAACCAAACCCAATAGTATAAAAAAACCATTAAAAAATTAAAAAGAAATAAGGAAAAGAAGTATAACCAAATCCATGTAAACTAATAAAGTATTGCAATCAACTATGAGCTAATATTCAAGATCATCCTCGAAAACCATGGAATGGTTTTAGATATGAAAATACCCGGATCTCGGCCAGTATCCCATTCCCAAGAAGTGATGCGAGTATGGAGATGGATGAGAAAGCATCGAACATTTGTATCGACTTCTTAGGTTCAAAGTAGTCCTTGGGAGGGACATTTTTGGAGTAACCTACACAATAAAATAAGCAAAACTGTTGAAAAATAGAAATCAAATAAAAGTAAGCATCCCTAAAGGATTGACAAGCACTTCAATCAGCCGGCCATGTTCACTAGACATTTTATAGTTGCAGATCCTGAAGTAGTAAAAACGCATTCACCAATGGGATTCTATCCTACTCGTAAAATCTAGCCCCAATGATAAAAATGTTTCATGACATTTGGTGCAACCAAATGCACCCTTACACAGAGCATGAAAAACAAATCTAGCCCCAATGATAAAAATGTTTCATGACATTTGGTGCAACCAAATGCACCCTTACACAAAGCATGAAAAAAAAATAATCTAGCCCCATAAACCTCATTAAACTACACAATAGTCCATTCCAAAGGCTACAGGATTGATTCTTTTGAGTTCATGTTTGAATGCAATGAAACCATGATGACAGAATTTAATAAACATAATCAGCAAAGAATCACCTGAAAAGTATTCTATCTAAGAGCTGAGGGCTCCTTTCTAGTAATTGGCATCTAACAAACTAACAACATTCCTCAGCCAGTCAAGTTGAGAAACTTTAGCAACTAGCACCGAGACACCATATTCCTCCTTTAACGACACTGCCATTTTCACGTAATCACTTGAATTGTTTCCTAATCCCTGCCAAAAACATACATCATAAGATCCTCAATTTTCATAACTACCACATTATTTTTGGCCAGCAACATGCCTTTTTTATATTTTTACATTATTTTTTTCATAGAAAATCAGCAACTAAGAATAATAAAACCAAAAATGCTTCTTACTTGGTGTCATGCCCCAAACTCGAAAACCGGGCTTACAAAATTCTCAATCGCCGAATCCGGCACCGACAGCCTCCATAGTACCCCATTCTCAGCTCTTGGCACCCATTTACCAGGGTCTGATCCTCGGATCCTATAAGGAGGATTTTTAACATCAGTTTGTATCGTAATAAGCATAACCCATGAACAATACCATAAGAACGCCATCACAAAATCCACTGTGACCAAAAACTTATAAGTACAATGCGCAGAAAGGGAAATACAATGATGATAGACAAAATGCTCCAAGATGATCTGCTATGTGCTCCTGCCTCAGTGCTGTTGCGGTCCAACGTCATCTGCACACAACGGTCGTGCATAAGCTTACGGAAAGCTTAGAGGGTGGTGAAAGTGTGTGCGCAATGTAGTAATACAATTATGCAATATCAGAGTAATGTGGAATATGCTAATGAATCCACGAATAGTATTAGTTGTGCCAAGGCTATGCGATGCAAGGCATGAATGATGTCGATCATACCAAGGCCATGTGATACGAGATGCAACTCAAGCATTCCAATCCTCATCTGAGTCCACATCTCAATACAGCTTAACTCTTGAATATCACCGTGGTCTAGTACACTCCAAACTAAATTGCCGCCCCATCGCATGAAACAAGGTGAGTGGAAGGGACCTCACTATTTTCCTGCTAATATCAAGCTCAGCTTGTCGATAGCGGACACATTCCTCGAGCTAGTCAAACTCAGCCTAGCTTTGCCCCCTCCTCTCTAGCTAGTAAGGTTGCACCCCCTTTCAATCGACCACGACACGAAAAGCGCGGCCTTCAGGTATTCAGCACTCGGCGCTCATGCATCCACTCGGTTTAGACGTTGGAGCAACCTCCTGGTACCATAAGGGTTTAGGAAATTTCACTCAGGGACATTTATAGCACCCCATGTAGAACAAGATTTTCGCTGTCCAATCTTGCCAACCACAATACGCCTGCGGAGGCTATGGCCCGGATGTCGCTAGGGCGTATAGTAGTTATGTCACACAATGCGAGATGCATGAATCACGCTATCTAGTCATGCAGCAATCTTGCGCGTACCACGGGCTCATGTGGGCAACTCCCCCATCAGGGAGTCCCATAATGATCTGCCCAATGACATGTGCTATGATCAATCACTCCTCACATTAAGCATACATATGATGCGTATGGGCATGGATCGTGGAGCTATACTAAGCATATTATCCGATGATGATGATGATGTACTCCCCCTTATATCAAGGTTGGGCCTAAGCGGCCTACCCACAATCCTAGGAATCTGGAAAGGGTTCCTTCACCATATTATTGCATGGCCCGCTAGATGCCCTAGGGGGCCCAAATAAATCCTAGATGGACTCAAAAATAAAAGAAGTAATCCTACTAACAACCAATGGGGGCCCAACATCTTGGGATAGCTCAATGAGAATAGATAGATCATGCAAATGAGGCCCAATGACTAGGGTCAACCCACTCAGAGAATGATGAGAATGGGCCTAACAAGGCCTAAGGGAAGGTCACAATGAGGTCATTTAACCATCATTGCCCATTAATGTGGTTATTTAACCAACACTGCTCCCAAGGAGTGGCCCATATAGAGCCTAGCATATAGTGGGTCCATGGCCTCATACAACGTAACGGGCCTCACGTACACCGTATTGGGCCTCGAATACATCACAATGGGCCTTTCCCATGGGCCACGAATACATCACAATGGGCCTTGCCCATGAGCCTTAAATACATCACAATGGGCCTTGCCCATGGGCCTCAGATTCAAGCAGGTGGGCCCCATCATATGGGCCTCAAATACAAGACGGGTGGGCCCTATCACATGGGCCTCAAATATACATCATAATGGGCCTCATGGATAGGCCGCACCAATGGGCCTCAAGTGGGCTTGGACCACATTAAAATTCATTTCAATAGTTGTAGGTGTAACTGTGTATCACTATACACTATCATTCCATGGGGCACATAACCCACTAATGATGATCAGCACTGTCCAAACATGGCCCAGGTAAATCAGCACCATCCAAACATTATCTATGTAAATCAACACCATCCAAACATTGTCCAGTGCCATCCAGCACTGTTTGGATGGTGTGGAGGAAACAAATACATAACATGGGCCCTATGGTGGATGGACAGTTTGGATCCAACACATACCACATGTGGGACCCATAGAACTTGCTGAAGTTAGTCCAGCGGTGGGTCCCACCATTTGGACGACTTGGATATAACATATAAACCACGCGGGACCCACATAACTTGCTGACGTCAGTCAACAAATGGGTCCCACCATCTGGACGGCTTGGATATAACATATACATCACGTGGGACCCACAGAACTTGCTGACATCAGTCAGCAGATGGGTCCCACCATCTGGTTAGCTTGGATATAACATATACATCACGTGGGACCCACAGAACTTGGTGACGTCAGTCAGCAGATGGGTCCCACCATCTGGACGGCTTAGATATAACATACACGTCATGGTGGGGAACCACAGTTCAAACGGATGGACGGTTAGGATGTAGGGTGGGTCCCATGTGTATTGAACACATACATCTGAGGTGGGTCCACACACAAGTTTTGGAGGAAGCTGATGTTTGTGTTTTACCTATGTCCAACAACTACTGTTGCTGGACGGTGCGCATGCAAAACATGTAGGCGGTGGGGTCTACATCAATGGATGATGATGGATCCCATCCACGCATCAGGTGGGTCCTGTCCAAATGGAGGAACGGTGATGGATGATACACCCATTGAGGTGGGGCCATCAATCATAGGGAAAGAGAAAGAGAGAGAAGGAAAGAGGGAGAGAAAGAGAGAGACCGGTGGTGATGAAGGGGCCTCGCCATTGTGGGCCCCTCTGATATAAAGCATACATCAAGGTGGCTCCCACCATATGTGAGCCCTTAAATCACAAAAAATAAAGTAAAATAAAAATGACAATAATGTAGATCCAAGACCACCCACTGTAGATCTTCTGAGTCCAATGAAACGCCAAACTCCTTGGCTTCAATCTTAATGGAAGGTGATAAAGTATGGAGGGTTGAGATGGGAGATAAGAGGGTAGGAAGTGGGCCGCACACAAAACTCTCTTGGAGGTTTGAAGAGTTTGGACGTTGGATTTTTTTTTTGTTTTGCATTACTTGGAAGAGAAGGGAGAATAAGAGAGAGAGGAGATGGGATGGAGTGATGGATGGGAGAGAGGGATGGGTTGTGTAAGGGATTGTTGACTTTTGGGGTTGTTGTGTAAGAGAGGTATGGGTTGTGATGGGTTGAGTGATGGGTTGAGTGATGTTTGTACTTGACATGTACTTGACCATTGATGGGATTGATGGGATATATTGGGTAGAGATTCTCTCGGAATTGCAAATGCGCGGCATTTCTTCGAACTGAACGTGGGCCCACATCTCCTGGCCTAGGTATCGCCTTGGTGTGTGAGACGCGGTGTTGGAACCATGACGACGACGCGGTTGCTAGGGTACAAGTCTCAGGTTAAGTTGACTCAGGTTGATATGGTATGACTCAGGGTCATACGCAAACGTCGATTACAGGTCGCGGGTCGCCGGAATTTGACAGGGAGGATCGTGGGAATCTACGATATGGTACGGATTATAATACGGGTCTTACACCTGGGATCTTAAATCAATGGATCTTTCAACCTGTACCTACGAAAAACATATATTTTTTTTTAAAAAAAAAAACCTTTAATTTTTGTGCACGAATAACAACTGTGAGAAATATAATTAGAGTATTCATGTTGGGGCCCACTGGATGTATAACTCGATTTCCCTCAAATGTACATGTGGCCATCTATGTTCATGTAGGCTTAAGAAAATATCCATTCAGATATATGAATTTTGGTTGCATGTACCAAGATAATAACCTGCCAAATCGACGAAATTCATCTTGCCCGTGAGAAGAATATTGGAACCTTTATCACTAGAAGAAACATGTATAATCAAGCCCTCGTGGGTCCTACATGGAGCATCATCATTCATAATCTTTTGTCTAGGTTTGCGCTGATTGCCCTCATGAAAATAAACTCGATTGAAATCGAAGATTGATTTCACATGAACCTGAAGAAAAAAATACAAAGAAAAAAAATCCATAAATGCATCACTCACCTCTATCTAAACTCCAATAATAGTATGATGATGCCATTGATATATCTGAGAAAGGCCCTTGAGTTTAATCTTCCCTCCATTATCCTTGAAGACTAACACCTTCTGCTCTTTAGATTCCAAGAAATCGTAAACATGGTCTTGATACACCTCATAGTAAGAAATCATCACCGAGCTTCCAATTTCTTTACCAATTGATAGAATTTCGGCTAGTGCCAATGGTGCTAAACCAGGCTTTTCATTAGAACCCTACATATTAATACCAAAGAAATCAGCAAAAACTAAAAAAAAAATAAAAAATAGTAGAGACATCTTTTCAAAGGAAAAAAAATGTACAAGATGAAAAAATACTGAAAATAAAAATAGTATGAGCTCTATTTATTAAATGGTTTTGACTCATCCACTAGACATGGCCTAAGCATAGATTCAATCATAAACATCCAAATCGTTGGCCCAATTGTTGGAGTCTAACTAGAAAATCACATTGATCATACAATCCTAATACTCCCTAAATGGCTAGGAGATCCCTCAAGTGATGTGTTTATTTATCTTGGCTCTTCAAATTTTGAAGGATGGAGAGATTGATGAAGAGGTTCTTTGAATAAAATTGGAGCTAGATGGATGAAGTGGAGATGTGCCTCCAGAGTGTTGAGTGAGCTCCACAATGCCAATGGAACTCCAATGAACATTTCTTAAGATTGTTACCTGACTAGCTATGGTGTACAGGGCAGAGTGTTGGGCAGTTAGGAAGCAATGTGAGCAAAGAACTTATGCTGCACAGATGTAGGAAGACCAACAACAGTAGAATTAAGAATGTGACCATTTGAATGGAAGTTTATATCCGCTATTTACCATGAAATGAGCTAGTGCAGATAATCATTTGTAATAATGGTTTTCACAAGACATGTCCCCACAATAACTTCAAATCTTCACCATCGGAAAAAAAGGGGAATGAAAAGTCAATTGTGGTATTCCACTTGCCATAATATATGGGGAAACAATGATGAAGCTTAGATAAATGATAGTTTCTTAATTGGTCAAACAATTGGATTTCTTGAGTGAACTTATGGTTCTTGATGAAAGTATCAATAGATTTCATGTGCATTGCTTTGTGTTCATAGAACTCATTCAGAGGAATGGTATACCCAACTTTTGTCTTTCTAAATAAGCATGTTTGATAGAAGATTTATTCCATTTCAGAAGACATGGTTGTAGCCAAAAATAAATTTTCAACCAGAGAACAATAAATTCAATAGAAAAGGTGATCCACTAGGAAATTGACTAAAATCATTGCTTCAGAATTAGGTTCCATAGCAAAACAAGCCCAAAGTGCCTCCTTCCTAATCTACATGTAGAAGGAACTCTAAATTAGATTGAAGAAATGAAAAATAGGGAACGACATGCCCACATACCAAATTTACTGTCATAAAGCTCTCAATGCAAATTAATACCACCCCACAAAATCCAAAATATAATAATGATAACAAAATAAGCATTTCCTCTCAAGATGAATTACAGATTCCCACTGCATTAGGATGCAATTCTCCCGATGATCCCAATCTGTACATGATTCAAACTATTGCTTGGAAAAGCTCCAACATGAATGGGGGATGTCCTAAAATTCTCTAATGTTGGAAGATCCTAACCATACCTATAAATAAACGGTTAAGGAAAAAAAATACAACAATGGTCTAACACAGCAATATATGGGCCCCATTGTGATCACCCATGCACCAACATTCTCCAAATGGAAAACCTAAACCTCTCAAAATGTTTCCAATAAAGAAACAGTAGGGTTTGAGTCCCAAACAAAAGGCAGCCTACTGTTCAACATTGAGGACTTGGCTTTTCAAGCCAAGGTTACCAACAAATAAATAAATAAATAATCATTAAGAGAAACAACAATGGTTCCCATTCAACCAGCAATAGACCAAATATTCTCTAGCTAGGATCTTCTAATCTGGGGGATTGTTGGAACATGGTCCAACCACAGTTAGTCCCATCATATCAAAGTGATCAGAGTATGAGTTAGTGTTAACTTTCTATTACAGCCTATGGTACCCGGAAATAGAAAGAAGATATGATCAAAGTATGACTTCTATACTAAAGGTCACAACATAAAATTATGATACACATCTTTTTGAAGTACCGACACAAAAAAATTACAGGAAAATAAGTTCTCACTACAATCTTAGCGTTGACTACTAAAGTTAGTCTACAAGATTTATTTAGGTGTCCAAGCAACACAGGATTTTATTGGTATCCAAGCAACGGGCAACATTTTCCACAACAAACTGAATCTTAGGAAAGTAAAAGTTTTTGGAACCATGGGAATAAGACTTGAGAGTTAAAGCATCCAAAATCAGCTTAAACCCCATTAAGTGGATCCAATGATGCATATCCATAGTGAACTAATGTTTCTCAATGAATGAGTCAGGGTTATGAAACAGAGGATGCATGTTGTACTAATAGTTATTCAGGTCATGGCTGCATACATGTTAGGATTTGCATTGTGTTTCATCACTTGTGAAATGATCCCAATTGGTTGTGGAATTGGTTGATTTGTTTGGTTCTCTACTCTGGTTAATTTATCTACTCCATGCTGCAAATACTATACAATGCAATTTGCAAGTTATAATCATATTCAACCATCTTCTTAACCACACCACCTCACCTCAATATTCTAATAAGACCACCATTATGCTAGACCAAAATGTTTTTTTTAGAGACAAAAAAAAAGCACGTGATGTAGTGCCTAAAAAATACACACCTGTTTCAGGAATTTTTATCAAACATGTGATATGCTTGTCGCTCATTGGAATTTCATCAAACATATTTGGACTAGTACAATGGTGCGACAATGTTCTTTATTATTAAGCCTGAATTTTAGGGCGTTCAACTTTCATAGGAGGAAAACGTAGTGGATAGTTAGATGCTACACAAGAGTCATAGAATATGCTTGTTCGTCAATGACATTTAGGGCCTAGATAAGTTAAGTGTTTTGACTCCCAACAATAGATAAGTAACTTATTTGAGATGAGTGTTTTCAACAAGCTCTTTCTGACAGTGGTTGGAAATAAGTGATGGATGATGAATGGAAGAATTGTTTCATGGGCTCCTGCCATGAATTGGGCAAGCATAAAAAAGTCTCCCCACTCTGAAAGACCAAACCATACGGAAAACATGGATAAAGATTGGACGGCCAGGATCATCCGATCCTTAAGGCTCTCCACAAGTGGTCCATCCACAAGGGCAGAAACCCTAATCTTCTTCGGGATGCGGCATAAAAGAAAAAAAAACAAACCCTAAAATGTGGGAAGAGCACCATAGATGTGAAAAAAGACTCAGATCTGTTGCAAGTTCCAAGAGAAGAGAAATACCTCTTGATATTGATGAAGTCTCTAAGAAATCTTTCCTCAAACACTCTCCTCTCTCTTCTCCAAACCTGAGAATGAAAAAATGAAACCCTAGAACTACACCTCTCTCTCTCTCTCTCTCACACACACACACACACACACACACACACACACTCTCTCTCTCTCTCTCTCTCTCTCTCTCTCTCTCAAAATGTCAATTTGAGATGATGCGGATTGCGTTCTAACTAGGGCTGTACACGAGTCAAGCTAGCTAGAAAAGCTCACTCGACTTAGCTCAGATTGACTCGGCTTGAAAGGCCGACTCAAGGTGAGTCAAGCTTGTTTACTAAAGCTCGAGTTGAGTTCAAGCCAAGTTCAACCATGGTGTATTTTAACTCGAACTCGACTCGACTCGAAGCTCGAGCTCGAACTCGACTCGGCTCGAGTAATATATTTTAATATTATATATTATATATTATATTAATATTAAATATATATAATATATATATTTAAGTTTAAAAAAGAACTTAAAACTTAAAAGTTTTTACTAAAAAATTCTACCCGACCCTATCCATCCCCATTCCCTCTTTTTCTTTCCCTTACCCTGAAAGTGTTATGTTGATAAACCCTGAGTATTGTCAAATTTTGGTGTGCCAAACCATTTCAAGTTTGTATCTTGATGTGTATCAAGCTTGTGTATTTGTTCACATTGAATCTTCGACGTTTGTTCTGTTCGTGCTCAATTTATCTTGCTAATATCTATGATGAACTTACCAAGATCTTCAAACTAGAAGAAAGTGAAGACTTAGTGTTCAAGAACATTAAGGTTCAAGATCTGGAACCAGAAAAGTTTAAAAACTCAAGACCTAGTTGAAGACCATGTTCGGTATGTTGAGTTCAAGCGTAAAATTCAAAGTTGCCAAAGTGATTAATAGTTTGATGGTTCATATGTTCTATCTCACAAGTAAGGTATGATTGACCTAGATTGACCTTAGATCATGATTAGATCATTTCATACTTTCGGTCAGTCATTTTGGTCATTTTATAAGTGTAAAATTCTATTCTTTCGACTAGCCCTAGCACTGGCTCGATCAGTCCTAGAATTTCCTCAACTAGTCCAAGATTTATTATGAATTTTCAGAATTTTTCTATTGGTCTTTAACCAGTCCTGGAAACTACTCGACCAGTCATGCAGTGCTCGACTCGTTTTTCAGCGAGTGATCTGGACTCACACGACCAGTCGTGTGGTGTCCATGACTAGTCGAGCAGGCCACTCGACCAGTCGTGGGACCCACAAGGCCAATCGTGTGACTGAAAAATCTTATCGCGCCAGAAATTTTAAAAATCTATTTGGATAAGGCCAGTTGTAGCTAACCAAAGGCTAGTCGGGCAAACTGATTTTTCACCTATAAATAGTGCTTGAATTTCAGAGTTTTTCATTCAATTCTTATCATTTTTAAGCAATCACTCTGAGTTAATTTTGAGTACATTCTAGGCTATTTTGTGCATATTTAAGATTCTTTAAAGTAGCTCTTATATTTTGATTTTGATTCTCTATTCCATTCTTATATTGAAAAAGGGTATACGATTTACCCCTTTATGAGATCAAAATCAAAGCAAAGCTCTTGCTGATTTAATTAAAAATCATCTAGATTTAGAACCCTATAAACTTGTGAGACTGAATGTTGAACATCTACGTCAACATCAAGTTGGTATCAACCTCTCAATACTTAACTATTGAGGTTGTTATTTTCTTTGGTTAATTGCATTTATTTGGTTATCTTATTGTTTATATTCCACTTATTAATTTTTGTTTGGCATAGTACTATTCAACCCCCCCCCCCCCCCTCTATGACATATTGCTCGGCCTTTACAAGTGGTATCAGAGCCTAATAGCTTGTTTATTTGGATTTAATTCCTAAGCTAACCGATCTGAGCATTTAAGATGTCAAATTTTGATAGTTTTTCTATCACTAGGCCTCCACCTTTTAATGGCTCTAATTATGCTTATTGGAAAGCCAGAATGAGAATATTCTTGAGGTCTATTGATGAGAATGTGTGGCAAGCTACAGTAACTAAATGGACTCCACCTACTATTGAAGTTTTAGGTCTTAATGGAAATAAAACTCTAAAAGTTGCTCCTTATAACACTTGGACCACACTTCAGAAAACTGAGAGTAGTGCCAATGCTAAGGCTTTAAATGCAATCACTTGCGCACTATCGCTAGATGAATTCAAATGAATTATATCCTGTGATACTATGAAACAAGCTTGGGATATCTTAGAAATGACACACGAGGGTATGATTACTGTCACGAAGTCTAAACTACAAATCCTTACCACTAGATTTGAGGAAATACGTATGGAAGAAAGTGAATCATTCATGGACTTCTATACTAAGTTGAATAACATAGTCAACTCTATGTGGGGTCTTAGAGATAATATCCCAAAAAACAAAGTCTGTGCAAAGATACTACGCTCATTACCTGATAGGTTCAATTCAAAAGTCACGACCATTCAGGAACTTCGTGATACAGACCATATGTAGGTTGAAGAACTGGTTGGTTCTTTACAATCCTACGAGTTCAACTTTAAAGCTCCAAAAGGTAAATCTATCGCTCTTAAATCTTCTAAAAGTATTTCTCATGAAATTCTGCTATAGAAACTTTTGAAGATGATATGGCCCTTTTAGCTAAAAAGTTTTATAAGATTTTCAAAAGTAAAAAGAGGGTTGATGTTTAAAAACTTGTTGAAAAGAAAAGATCAAGACTAAAAACTGGAAATCTTTAAAAGACAGCCAATGCTAAAACTGCCATTAATATGGGCATCTAGCAAACAAATGTCTTAAAAAGGACAAATCTAAAAAAAGAAAGGTATGTTGGCTACATGGGATGAATCTTCCTGCTCTGAAGCCTTTTCTGAGTCAGAAGATTCTGAAACCGAGTCGAGTAATGATGTTAAAGCCCTAATGACTCTAGCCAAGTTCACTTTCTTAGATAATGATACAACCAGTGAAGAAAATCTGGGAAGTGATCATGAAAATGAAGAAGATCTTCAGGATGCTTATGATGCCCTATACAGGGAAAGTTGTAAAATAGCTGTTAAATTAAAATTATAGAAAGAAAAATTTTCAAAATTGAAAGAAAATTTTGATAATCTGGTTTTGAAAAAATCGCACATTTCAGATTGCTTTGAAAAAACTAAGTGTGAATTAGATTTCAAAACATCCCAAGTTGAAAACTTAAAATCTGAAAATGAAAACCTAAAACTAGAAGTCTCTTCACTATTGAGTTTGAAGGATACTTGGAGGTATGCCGAAGGTGACCCTAAATTAGAAAAACTTCTATCTGGATCTAGAAAATGTGGTGATCGATCTGGATTGGGCTATACTAAAAATCCTCCTAAATATAAGAATACTCCTCCTAAATTTGTTAAAGGAGAGTCTTCTAACTCAAAAGGAAAAAGTCTGAATCAAAATGTTTCTAAAACGACTAAAACTTTTCAGTCTTTAAATCCTAAAAAGAACCATATCAACTATAAAAATCAGAACTGTAATCTTTTAGCTGAGAAAATTATAGACTTGCTTAAGGAGCTCTTAAAATCTAACTTAATGGGTAGGACATATAACTATTACAAACAGAAAAAGATTAATTATGTTCCTAAACCCAAAACTGTAATGAAATGGGTCTCTAAGGTTGCTTGTTTGGTTGCCCACATAACATTCAAAGCCACGAGCCATTCAAAGTGGTACCTGGATAATGGTTGCTCCAGACATATGACAGGTGACAAAAGTATCTTCACCAGTCTTAAAGACATGACTAATGGTTCAGTCACATTCGGTGATGGTAACAACTGCAAAATTGTTGGCCAAGGTACGGTTCAACTCCCTAACCTCCCTCTATTTGAGAATGTTTTATATGTAGAAGGTTTAAAACATAATTTACTAAGCATTTCTCAAATTTGCGATAATAATCACAATGTAAAATTTTCAAACCAAAAATGTGAAATCTTAAATAAGAATGGTTCATAATATTAACTGGTTACAGAACTTTTGAGAATTTCTATATAATTAATGACTCAAGCTCATTTAAACTATTGTGTTACATGGTCCATACCGATGAGACCGAACTATGACATAAGCACCTAGGACATGTACACTACCGGAACTTATATAGATTGAGCAAAAATGAATTGGTAAGAGGTCTACCTAAAATAAAGATAGTGGATAAGATATGTGGTGAATGCCAGATTGGTAAACAAACCAGGAGTGCTCACAAAAAGATAAACACTAATGCCACATCTAAACCACTCGAACACCTCCACATGGATCTCATTGGACCAACTAGAACAAAGAGTCAAGGTGGCAAGAAGTATATTGTGGTCATTGTAGATGACTTTACCAGGTATACTTGGGTAGTCTTCTTAAGAGAGAAATCTGAAACTCTCGACGAAGTAAAAAGGGTACTTAAACATATCCAAAATGAAAAAGAGTTACAAGTCACTAAGATCCATAGTGATCATGGTTCTGAGTTTGAAAATAACAATTTTGAAAAATTTTGTAGTGACTAGGGAATATCACATGAATATTCTTCTCCCAAAACACCACAACAAAATGGGATAGTAGAAAGGAAAATAGGGTGCTTCAAGAAATGGCTAATGTAATGTTAAACAATATGAAGCTTCCTAAAAATCTTTGGGCTGAAGCCATAAATACTACTTATTATATAATTAACCGTGTTTATCTTAGAAAATCTAATAATAAAATAGCTTATGAGATGTGGTTTAATAAGAAGCCTTCTGTCAAATACTTTCAAGTTTTCGGCAGTAAATGTTATATTTTACGTGACCGAGAACATCTAAGTAAATTTGACACCAAGAGTGATGAAGGGATATTTTTAGGGTATGCTCTGAATAGTCGAGCATATCGGGTACTTAACAAAAGGACCGGTGTAATACAAGAATCTATTAATGTAGTCATTGATAATCATATGAATACACCTGTCTTAAGTTTAGAAAATGATGAAGTTCTTCAAATTGATAAACCAGACTCTTCATCTAATCAAAATAACACTGAACTATGATCAAATAAAGATCATCCTACTGATCAAATCCTTGAAAATCCCCTCACTAGTGTACGCATTCTTAAACAATTAGAAAATATGTGTAACTACGTGTGCTTCACATCTCAAATGGAACCGGCTAACGTAAAAGAAGCCCTTACTGATGAAAACTGGATTGTAGCTATGCAAAAAGAGCTCAATCAGTTTGTAAGAAATGATTTTTGGTATTAGTTCCAAGACCAACTGATAAGCATATTATCGGAACAAATGAATTTTTAAGAATAAGTCTGATGAACTTGGTAACATAATTAGAAACAAGGCTCGGCTGGTTGTACAAGGGTATACTCAAATTGAAGGTATTGATTAAGTTGAAACCTTTGCCCCAGTAGCTCGTTTTGAATCAATCAGACTGTTTATATCCATTGCATGCTTTAAAAAATTCAAAATATATCAAATGGATGTTAAGAATACATTTTTAAACGGTGATTTACATAAAGAAGTATATGTTGAACAACTAAAGGGTTTTGAAGACCCTAAGCATGCTAATCATGTTTATCACCTAAAAAAAAGGTACTCTATGGATTGAAACAGGCCCCCAGGGCATGATACGAGAAATTAACTAAATTCTTGTTATGTCATGAGTTTGTAATGGGAAGTGTAGATAAAACATTATTTGTTAAGAAACATGAAGATCATATTTTAATTGTGTAAATCTATGTTGATGACATTATCTATGGATCTACCTATGTTAACATGACTGTTGATTTTGCAGATCATCCAAATTTGAAATGAGCATGGTTGGAGAATTAAATTATTTTCTGGGGTTGTAAGTCAAAGAGCTTCCTGATGGATTCTTCATCTCTCAAACCAAATATGCCCTGAACTTAGTTAAAAGGTTTGGATTTGAGAGTGGAAAGAATTTTGATACTCTAATGAGTACCACTCTGAAACTCTCTAAGGATTCAACAGGAGTGTGGATCCTAAAATGTATCGCAGGTTTACTTTATTTAACTGCGAGTTGACCGGATATTGCTTTTAACGTTGGTATTTGTGCCAAATATTAATCGGACCCTAAAGAGTCCCACTTGATTGCTGTTAAGCAAATTTTACGGTATGTCGATAGTTTAGCTAATCTTAATCTCTGGTATCCACATGATACTAGTGTGCAATTAGCTGGTTACACAGATGCTGATTGGGCAGGTAACATTGATGATCGTAAATCAACCATTGGTGGTTGTTTCTATGTCGGGAACTGTCTAGTTTCCTGGCTAAGTAAGAAACAAAGTTCCGTATTGCTCTCTACTGCTGAGGCTGAATATATTGTTACAGGTAATGCATGCACTTAGCTAGTATGGATGAAGAGAATGCTAAGCGATTACAGAATTGCGCAAGAATCTATGATGTTAGATTGTGATAACACATGCGCAATTAATATTTCCAAAAATCCTATTTAGCATTCACTAACCAAGCACATTGATATTAGGTATTATTATATTCGTGAATTGGTGGAAGAAAAGATAATTTCATTAGAATATATTCAGACCGAGAATCAACTAGCTGATGTATTCACAAAATCGCATAACGAAAATTGATTTTCAAAATTGAAATTTGATCTTGGTATGTGCACTATGAATTGATGATTTATGCTCATATGTATCATAATATTTGTATATATTATTTTACATTTTTTTAAATTTTAATACATGCAAAATTGCACATTTTCTATGTTGCACGACCAGTCGAGTACACACTCGACCAGTTGTGGCACGAACGGTCGAGTATGTACACGACTAGTCGTGAAATGCGTGAATTGGGTTTTATTTAGGAAAAAGTGATTTTTCTTCATTTCCTTCTTCTTCTCCATCAAGCCCAACCATGACCAGTTGAACCCATCTCCGATTACTCTCCGGTTTGTGCTTCATTTTTTATTTCCTTGTGAATGTAAGTTCTTTGATCATCCTTAATCTTGATTTTGCTTCTTGTTTCAAGATTTATGGTAGTTTAATAGTGTTTCTTCATTAAAATTTAATTTGCTTGGAATCCTTTTATTCTTTTTTACAAACCTCTGTTTCTTTGCTATTTTGTTGTAATGGAAGGAAGAAATAGGAAGAGAACCACTCGTAGTCCCTCTTCTTCCCATTCCGCACCCACCACCGTGCATCATCTTCGGCCTCCCGAAGAGGATCCCGAGAGTATGCAGGATTTTCATCTTAGAAATGTTATTGTTGAGTGTCTTAACATTATTGATCATCTTGAGCGCTTCAACATTGTCCCTCTCCTTTAAGCTATAGGCTAGGAAAACATACTATCTTGGGGCGGTCCTGCATACTTATCCATTGCGCAAGGCATGTATGCTTGTATTACTGAGTTCTCTCAAGATGATTTGACATTTACTATGTCAACTAGAGGTCCAATTAAGGTAGACCATCATTTGATTTCAGCAATCATGAATATATCTATTGTTGATGACAGTGTACCCATATTTACTTTGCAAGCTAGACCTTCTGAAAATACTAAACAATTGATTACGAGAGTTCTCTGTAACATGAATGCATAATGGAACAGCGGTATTGCGCTCCGTTTCAAATATATGTTGCCTAGATATAGGGTCTTGCATCGTATTTTTATTTCAAATGTTTATCCTCACTCAGGTAACAAGACTGAGTTGACTTCTTTTATGGCCCGCATTATGCATTTTGTTGTAACTAGCATCCATATCTGTCTTCTGTTTCTTATCTGTAATCATATTATTCAGTTTCGTCTTCACCTTGGTCATAGTGATATTCCTTTTGCTTATCTTATGACTGCCTTAGCTGATCATGCTTTGATAGATATGCCTATTGGGGAAGGTTCTATTAATCTCCGTCCATTCAACAATTCTAATATCAATAAGATGAACTTGAACTTGGCTACTGGTCAAGTTGATGGGAATGTTGGAGGAGATGAAGAAGCTGAAGATGCTGATGCTTTACATCAAGAAGACGTTAATATGGATGATTTATTTGATGAACTTGAATCAGATTCTGAGGCTGACCCTAATATCAGCCTTCTGGTTTTGATGAGAGGTTGCATATTCTTGAGGAACAGGTGGCTCAGATTCGAGTAACCCTAGATTCTCAATTTGCTTATATGCGCAAATACATGAGGTGCATTAATAAGGGTTTATATTAAATTGATCCATCTATTCTGCTCTCTCTTCAGGATCTGATTAGTTATCTTTTGATTTAATGGTATTTGTAATAACTTTACTCTAACTCTTTTCCCTATGACTGCTTGGATAATGTTGTTTAAACTCTTATCTATAGTATCAGTTTAGATACTTTGTTTTATTCTATTTAGATGAGTAGTTATTGATTCTACTTCTCTCTTATTATCTTCCTTTATCATTATTCGATTCTTTTGTCATGTTGTGATGAAAAAGGGGGAGAACATTGTTGATGATATGAGGATAATGATATGATGATGATGAATGTGGCTAATATTTTTTTTGCAGAGAATAGTGGATTAAGGGGGAGAGTTGATTATTATTGATTATATTATTGATTATGGATCATATTATAATATGCTTGTGGAATGTATTGATTGAATATCTATTGTGCATATAGTAATTTTCGTTTTGTCACAAATTTGACAAAGGGGGAGATTGAAAGTATTATGTTAATAAACCCCGAGTATTGTCAAATTTTGGTGTGTCAAACCATTTCAAGTTTGTATCTTGATGTGTATCAAGCTTATGTATTTGTTCACATTAAATCTTCGACGTTCATTCTATTCGTGTTGAATTTATCTTGCTGATATATATGACAAACTTGCCAAGATCTTCAAACTGGAAGAAAGTGAAGACTTAGTGTTCAAGAACATTATGGTTCAAGATCTGGAACCAGAAAAGTTCAAGAACTCAAGACCTAGTTGAAGACTGTGTTCGGTATGTTAAGTTCAAGCGCAAAATTTAAAGTTGCTGAAGTAATTGATAGTTTGATGGTTCATATGTTCTATCTCACAAGTAAGGTATGATTGATCTAGATTGACCTTAAATCATGATTAGATCATTTCATACTTTCGGTTGGTCATTTTAGTCATTTTATAAGTGTAAAATTCTGTTCTTTCGACTATTCCTAGCACTAGCTCGACCAGTCTTAGAATTTCTTCGACCAGTCCAAGATTTGTTATGAATTTTTAGAATTTTTCTGTTGGTCTTCGACCAGTCCTAGAAACTGCTCGACCAGTCATGCAGTGTTCGACTCATTTTCCAGCGAGTGATCTGGACTCACACGATCAGTCGTGTGGTGTTCATGACCAGTCGAGCAGGCCACTCGACTAGTCGTGAGACCCACAAGGCCAGTCATGTGACTGAAAAATCTTATCGAGCTAGAATTTTTGAAAATCTGTTTGGATAAGGCCAGTTGTAGCTAAACAAAGGCCAGTCATGCGAACCGATTTTTCACCTATAAATAGTGCTCGAATTTCAAAGTTTTTTATTCAATTCTTATCATTTTTAAGCAATCACTCTTAGTTAATTTTAAGTACATTCTAGGCTAATTTGTGCATATTTAAGATTATTTAAAGTAGCTCGTGTATTTTGATTTTGATTCTCTATTCCATTCTTATATTGAAAAGGGATATGTGATTTACCCTTTTATGAGATCAAAATCAAAGCAAAGCCCTTGCTGATTTAATTAAAAATCATCTAGACTTAGAACCCTATAAACTTGTGAGACTGAACGTTGAACATCTACGTCGACATCAAGTTGGTTCTATTGGGCTGCTTCAGAATCGTCATACAGATAAGTATTTTACTTTTTCTGTAATTCAATTATATTTGTTTGGTTGGTGAGATTGTTCCAGAAAATCTCCATTTATGGTTTGTCTGAGGTGATCCAGAAAACTCAGAGCGTAGGGTTTTTGAATTGTGTAAGCCCACTTAAAAGACACAATTGTGAAGGTTTTAGGTGAACCTTGAAAAACCTATTTTGATTAGTGAACGCTAATATCCCGAGGGAGTGGATATTAGGAGTGGAGTAGTTGTGTGGCTGTTGTTTAACAGTTGGCGTACACACAAGCAAACGACTATAATTCTTTGTGTTTGGTGGATGTGTGGTTTATTTCTTTATCTTTTATGATTCAAGATTATGGGATGTATTTGTGGATGTGAATGTTGTAATCTTTACATTTCAGTATTGTGTGGTGAATGTTATAATAGATTATTTCTATTTCTTTCATATCCTCTTCAGTTTGAATTTTTGATATTCACCCACATTCTAGTAAGGTTGTCATACCATAAACCAGTGGTTTTTGGTGTCAGGTTGTCCTTAGAACCAAGTTGGTATCAACCTCTCAATACTTGACTATTGAGGTTGTTATTTTCTTTGGTTAATTGCATTTATTTGGTTATCTTATTGCCCCCCTCTAGGACATATTGCTTGGCCTTTACATACCCTACTGAGGTAAACTCGACTCGAGATAAACTTGACTTGACTCGAACCACTAGCTCGACTCGAACTCGACTCAAAAGCTTTGATAAACAAGTCAAACTTCAATGTTGAGCTCGAGGGCGAGCTCGAACTCGAGTATAGCATGGACGAGTCAAGTCGAGCTTGGCCCACCTCGATTCGACTCGGCTCGATGTATAGCCCTAGTTCTAACCCCGCCCATCTCTAGCTAAGAATGGGTAGGAGCTTTAAGTGTCCATCGTGATGTATGGGCCTTATCCACACCGTCCATCCCTTTTTTCCTGTCATTTTAGGTATAATCCCAAAAATGAGTCAGATCAAAGAATCAATTGGACCACACCATAAGAAGCAACAGTGATTATGATTCTCACTGTTTGAACTTTTCTAGGGCCCACCGTGATGTTTATTTGCCATCCAACCTATTCCTAAAGTTACATATACCTGGATGAAGAGAAAACACAAATATCAGCTTCATTCAAAACTTATACAGCCCTCATGAAGTTTTCATCGGTAAGAGTTTAATCCCCATTGTGTAGCCTACATTTATCTTCGATATATCTCAATTTTTAGCTCATATCCTAAAATGATATGAAAAAAATGGATGGACGGTGTGGATAATCCCATACATCATGGTGGCCACTTAAAGCTGTCGCACATTCCCAGTTGGAGACAGGCGAGGTGGGACATCGTACTGATTTAAAAGAGCGCGCCTCTCTCTGCGCTTCTCTCTAATAATGACGGGCGTTCCTATTGGGGCCTCTATGGGGCCCACCATCATGTAGGTAGTTAATCCACTCCATTTATTAATTTTAAAATTTAATTTTAGAGCATTTTCTCGAAAAGGAGTCAAATCGAATAACCAAGTAAATCACACCACATATCAATGGTATAATACCGTTGATATGTAGAGGTGTACATATTCACAACCCCAATTGTAAGGTCGTGATGTAGTAATAACTCGTGAGAACGAGGTCGAATCCACAGGGACTAAACTTATACGTATTCTGAAAAGAACTAGAACTAGAAGAAGATCTAAATCTGAATTCTGGAATAAAATAGAGTAATTGTGAATAATGTTTAAATTATCAATTAAAGATGGGAACTAGGATGCCAAGGATTCACTTGTAACTATTAAGATGCTACCTTGCTTGATTTAATAAACACAGTTGAAATTGGAGTCCTATCTTATCCAATTGGAAGATAAATCAATTTAAATCAAATCTGAACTTTCATTAACCTAATTCTCATTGGAGGAGAATTATGAAGATTGGAAGGGATTCCATCACCCTACCATGCCCAGGAGAGGATGGTGAACAATGGGATTTACCAATCTCACTATCTCAAAACAGGAAAAGAAGATATCCAGACCTATCACAGCATCTATTATAATTTGAGTCACAATAAATCATAAAAAACTGAAAATATTCCTTTAATATCAAACTAGAAATCAATGAAGTTCAATAAGAACAAGAATAAAAGCAAAATAAACATCCTAACATGCTACAAGCTTCACCTCTTAGCCCTGGCCAAGAGGTTTAGCCAACCATAGACATGATTGAAACTAAATTTATTAAACAAATCATGAAAAATAAAGTAGGGAAGAAGAAAAACTCTTTGGCAGCTGCTCTACCCCTTTGTTATGCTCCTTGAGACCTTTCCAAACCCTAGAAGATACTTCAGAGCATCATAGGGAGTCCTATTTATAGTTGTAGAACTTCAACTTTCGCACCAATTGGAAAAATCTAGAAACCGCCTCAAATTTACGCAATCTCCGCATTTGGTTAAATTAAACTTTACTCTGCACAGTTTCTCAAAATATACTTCATTCTACATAACTAAAATAGACTCTGAGTTTCAGAATATACTTTTTTAGGACAATTTCAGGAGTATGTTTATTTTCAGGACAATTTTAGGATTCCTTTTCTTCAGTTCAAATCTTTGATTCTCTTCATTCCTCACTTGGTTTTCTTAGATCTTTGGTATGTGAATTCTTCATTAATGACTTATAAATATCCAAATCTTCATTTAGTAATCTTTTGAGCATAAATCTTCATTTTGGCATCAATTTTACCTTAAGCTCTCGAAATCACCTCGCACATGAAAACATGCATAATTAAATCGATTAAGTACTATCATGTTTATAAAACCAAGGTATAAATAGAGAGAAATATGCAATATTTCACACTCAACACACTCTTCAACTAGCATTTTTCTAGTCCCGAGCAAAACATGCATGAAGTGATCTTCAATTTTTAATGTTCAAAGTTCTTCAAGAAAATAATCATTTGTGTAAACAAGTATGAATGAGTATAATCTAAAGAAGCGAGAGTGAGAATTTATAAACCTAGAGCCGAATCAAACGAGCAATCAATCAAACAGATTCGTCATCAATCAATATAGAGCATAAGTTCATATATCAAGTATTTCTAATGTGCTTAGTGAATTTTAATTTACTTTCCATAAAAGTATACTATCATTATATAATATTAGCCATGATCATCACATCAAGATTAATTGAATAATTGAGTATTGATTCTGAACTTATCCCATTTTCCTTCTTTTTCCACTTTTTGATTTTATATCGACGTTCTCTTTTTATCTATTCATTCTTTTCAGACTCTCCATTCTTTTTCATTCTTTTACAGTATTTTCATTCTTTTCCAGTCTTTTCATCATATATGACTTTTTTATCGATCTCACTATTTTTTTAACTGGTCTTTTCATCTTTTAAGGTGGATAAAATTCTCTAAACTTCATTCACAATCATCTATCAATGCTTCACATACTAACAATAAAAAAAAAAAAACTCTAGCATAATTAACAGAAAGCAACTTGAACGTGTCTTATGACTTAGATTAACATGATATTCAAACTTCCTCTTAATCAATTGAGTGCAAGAACTGTAGGTGATAAACTACTTAGTTGATCAAACTCCAATAATTCAAAATTCAATCTCAATCTTATCATCATACTCAAAACATTCTTTACATACACAATTTATCATTTTCCAAACATATTTCAACTTGATACATTGAAATTTTCAAAAAAAATTGCTCAAAACTAAGAAAACACTTATTAGTTTACCTAATCCACACCCCCAACCTAAAATCTACATTGTTCTCAATGTAAAAAATAAAAATAAAATAAGCATGCAATTCATATGAGATAATGAAAAGAAATGAGAAGTGATGGAAATGTAATACCTGAAGAAAGGGGATTGGGGCTTTTCTAAGGTTCTCAATATGAAGATGGGTTAGCACAAAGACTCAAACAAACTAAAAGCAAACTATCCTAATCCTAAATCCAACTAAAACAATAAACGCTAACTACACCTCCATCAGACTAAGAGATCAATCCTGGTACACAGGATCAGTCAGAGGCATGAACATGTCATCTGAGTCAAATTTCTTAACAAATGGCTTTAAATGATGTCTATTCACTTTAAAAACATGGCCATTCATTGGATTCTTTATCTCTATGGCCTCATGTGGATAGACATTAGTAATAGTAAAAGGGCCGGTTCATCGAGATCGGAGTTTACTCAGAAAAAGGTGTAACCGAGAATTATACAGAAGGACTTTTTGATTGGTTATGAATAATTTCCAAAGGATGTTCCTGTCGTGGAACACCTTCATCCTGTCCTTGTAAATTCTCGAGTTCTCGTATGAGTCATTCCAGATTTCCTCAAGTTCATTTAATTGTAGTTTGCGCAGTGAACCAACATTGTCCAGATTGAAATTCAGATTTTTGATAGCCCAGTAGGCTCTATGTTCCAACTCTACAGGCAAGTGACAAGCTTTCCTATAGACGAGTCTAAAGGGAGACATTCTAATAGGGGTTTTTAAAGTTGTACGGTATGCCCATAAAGCATCGGTCAAATGGATTGATCAATTCTTACGATCAAAGTTAACCGTTTTCTCCAGAATGTGTTATATTTAATGTTGGAAATCTCAGCTTGCCCACTTGTCTGCGGGTGGTATGGAGTGCTCACCTTATGAGAGATGTCATATTTCTTCATTAAGTTTTCAAATGGCCTATTACAGAAGTGTGAACCTCCATCACTAATAATGGCCCGAGGCATTCCGAACCGGGAAAGTATATTTTCTTTTAAAAATTGAATAACTGTACGATGGTCATTATTCTGGCATGGGGATTGCTTTGACCCACTTAGTGACATAGTCTATCGCTAGTAAAATGTACAAATTCCCAAAGGATTGGGGGAATGGCCCCATGAAATCGATGCCCAAGCAATCAAATGCTTTAATGATAAGAATGGGGTTCAGAGGCATCATATTTCGACGAGACAATGCACCCAATTTCTGACAATGCTCACAAGCTTTGTAAAACCTATGAGTGTCCTTAAACATAGTGAACCAGTAAAAGCCACACTGCAGAATTTTGGTCATGGTCTTTTTAGTAGAAAAGTGACCACCACAGGCCTGCGAATGACAGAAGGAATGACACTTTGGTGTTCATTGTCTGGCACACATCTCTATAGAATTTGGTCTGGGCAATATTTGAATAAATACGGGTCATCTTAGAAGAACTTATAAACCTCGGCGAAGAATTTTTTTTCTTATCTTGTGCATTCTAATGAGTCGGCATGAAACCTGTGGCAAGATAATTAGCAATGTCAGCAAACCAAGGTAATTGGGAGAGTTTAAACAATTGCTCGTCAGGGAACATATTATTTATAAGTGAAATTTCAAGGGAATCGGGGAGATCAAGTCTCGAAAGATGGTCAGCCACTATGTTTTATACTCCATTTTTGTCCCGTATTTTCAAATCAAATTCCTGGAGTAGGAGGATCTATCTTACCAAGTGGGGCTTAGCATCATTCTTATAGAGAAGGTACTTCAACGCCGCATGATCAGTATAGATGATGATCTTGAATCCGATCAAGTAGGACCTAAATTTGTCTAAAGTGAATACTAATGCTAAGAGTTCCTTCTCCATAGTAGAGTAGTTTACTTGGGCAGGATTTAGAGTTTTACTTGCATAGTGAATAACGTAGGGCTTCTTTTCTTTTCTCTAGCCTAACACCTCCCCAATAGCATAGTTAGATGCATCACACATAATCTCAAAAGGAATGCTCCAATCGGGTGGCTGCATGATAGGTGCGGTAGTCAACATACGCTTGAGCTTAGTGAAAGCTTCCTGGTATTGTTCAGTCCACTTGTATGGTACAACCTTTTGAAGTAGATTGCATAAAGGATGAGAGAGGTGACTAAATTCTTTTATGAATCATCTGTAAAATCCAGCATGTCCTAAGAAGGATCGAACGTCTCATATGCTCTTGGGTGGAGATAGGTTAGAGATAAGATCAATTTTAGCCTTATCTACCTTAATTCCCTTGGACGAGATGGTATGTCCAAGAACAATTCCCTTACGAACCATGAAATGAAACTTTTCCCAATTTAGTACGAAATTCTTTTCCTCACATCACTTCAACACATTTTTCAGATTTTTCAAACATTCATTGAAGGATAGACTAAAGACAGAAAAGTCATCCCTGAAAACCACTAAATATTGCCCTGCCATATCAGAAAATATACTCAACATGCATCGTTAAAAGTGGCTGGGGCATTACACAGTCCGAATGACATCCTTCGGCAAGCAAAGGTGCCAAAGGGGTATGTGAAAGTGGTCTTTTCTTGATCTTCAAGGACTATCTCTATCTGATTGTAGCCCGAATATCTGTCAAGGAAGCAATAGTAAGAGTGACCAGCTAGCCTTTCCAAGATTTGATCAATGAAGGGCAAAGGAAAGTGGTCATTCCTCATGATGGTATTTAACTTTCTGTAGTCAATGCACATTCTCCAACCAGTAGTAACTCTAATTGGCATGAGTTCATTATCGGCATTAGCTACGATGGTGATTCCGGACTTGTTAGGGCGTGTTTGGATTCATGTATATGATTGTTTTGCATTGTATTATTGTACCGTGATGGTACGATGGAAACCGAGACCATATCCTTCCATTTTTTTCGTTGATAAATAGAATGTTTTTTATAGAGTAGATTAGTATATGTAAACAGTGGATATTTCTAATTCACTGTTTGTTGAAGGATCAAACACCATAATGGTAGAGAACAAATAACACAAAACACATACAAAACAGTAATAATGCGGGTGATTAACAGTCAGAAATCCCCCATCAGTCACGTACCCAAATTATATAAAAACTAAAATACTATGAAATAACCAGGAACACAATACGATTAATACAAATTAAGTAAAATTTGTCAATTAACTAAAAAAAAAAAGGAAAAAATATACTAAAAAGGGGGAAAAACATGAACTCTTCCAGAGTAATATCCAGTCATTTCAGTAGGCTATATCATCCACACCCCACCCAATGATCCCTTACGATCAGAGACTTGAAACAAACCATGCAATTACTGCGTATATAAGCACCACTACAATCAGAACTTTAAAGATGGCATTCAAAATCCCTTCCTCTATACCATATCGATTCATGTCCGAGTTCGATAGGCTGGATTTCTGCACACCAATCTCATGTTCTTCGGTGCTAGCCAATGGAAGAAACGGAGCAACATCACTTTCAAGTCTTTTGGAGAGTCTTTGCATCATGATTACTGATGCCTTGTATTGTTCACCAGGGGTGGTGCAAGATCCCCATTGCTGCAGAGTGGCCTACATTCATGTAACCACAACGAGTTTGCAAGTATGATAGGATTTACAGAACTCATAATACCTAAAAATACGCAACAATGTATTCAAGTTTTGCAAATGAAAAATGATTCATACCTTAAATCTGGTCCACTCTGTCGCCGCCTCACCGTACGTTTGGAACGATCAGTGTCTGCACCCACTGAATCCATCTACCTGTTCCTGAGTAACCTCCTAGTTGTCATAGATTCCTGGCACTCTACCGACATATACTACATAGTATTTACCCATTTATACCTATAAAATATAAAATAAATATACTGTCAGATTTGAAGTGCATTGAGAGGTCAGGCATTTTCCTCGGCCTTATATAGAACTAACAACAACACATGAGAAGTATATGATGGAAAAGATAGACAACTAAATAGAAACTTGTCCCCACTATAAACATTCGTTTTCTCACCTAAAACACTTTCAGTTCAATCCCAATCTGACATATATATACCCACCCAAATGATGGATTCAAATCGTGGTTGATGTGAATAGAACTTTATAGACCCTGTTTACTTAAAAGCAGCATCATACAAGTTCAACTATCATTATATGAACTCAAACTATGTAAATATCAAGTCCCTACATCCCTCTTCATCAGTACACAAGAGATTATGAATATATATATATATATATATATATATATATATATATATCAGTTGAATATATATATATATATATATATATATATATATATATATATATATATATATATATATCAGTTGAATGAAATCATATAACGAAACATTATAGCAGCAACAAATCCAACCAAAATGTCCATCGTAGTAACAATCTCAAATAGACATTACTGCAGGTCCCTGCATTAACCTATCAGCCTACATTGGCCAATATTTCAAATGAAGTCAGCTGAAATACATGAACATTTATACTAATCAAATTACGTAGATATATATCAATGAAATTGCGGATGGTCCAGCCATCAACAACACCACTATCCAAAAATTATCAGAAACCTGTATGATATGTGCTCCATAAGCACCCATCCAAACCAATATCACCAACCATCCAAACTGAGAGTACCATAAAAATTATACAAAACAGGAAAAAAAAGAGATAAAGGGTTCAGTTTCATCAAGTTCCCATAAGCTGTGTATCAAAGGCAGATTTTTTTCAAACAAGGCCACTGCGTTTGAGGAGTTTTTATACCCACTCCTTCCTCCTCCCATGGCCTGTCAGATTTATGCCAAGATCTAGCAGCGGATGAAGTCATCCCATCTTCTTCATAGACAGACAATGAGACTAACATCCACCTATACGTCTCAGATAAACCCTTAAAGGCACGAAAATCCTCTTGTAGAGGGCTGGAGACAAACATAGAAGAAGAACAAGGGTGCAGGAACTTGCTATGGACCACCGAAACATGAAGGAACGAGAGTCTTTTCTCTTTATAGAGGTGGTGCAGTGCAATGAGGGCGCTGCACTGCCCTATGCGATAACGAATGACCTTACGAAATGCATGCTGCAGTTAATGTGGTTTGGCGCGGTACTCGGGTGCCACGTGGTATTCGGATTTCAATTCAAATTCAAACGGATGATATTGTATTATTTAATATTAAAACAATGCAATACCATCTAGGCCGTTCATCCAAACACGCCCTTAGGAACCACTTGAGTTGGACTCACCCATTGGCTATCGGATATGGGGTATATGATACCCACATCCAACAACTTAAGTACCTTGGCCTTAACCACTTACTTCATGTTTAGATTTAATCGACGCTGTGGTTGTCGAGAGGTCTTTGCATTATCCTCAAGATGAATGTAGTGAGTACAAATCAAATGGTCAATTCCCCTGAGGTCTACAATCGACCATCCAAGGGCTCCTATATACTCAATGAGAGTAGAGATAAGCATACTCTCCTGTTCTTACTCATGGGTGGGAAGAAATCACTACCAGGTATGTCTCATCTTGACCTAAATAGACATATTTAAGATTAAAGGGCAAAGGTTTTAGGTCAAGCTTCGGTGCTTTGAGATTAGACAGTAGAGGCACTACATTAGTTTGGGGTAATTCTTCAAATTATGGCCTCCACCGGTTAACTTCAAGTACCGGCGTAGCATCAAACATGGCATCCATCTCCTTAGTCAGGATTTCTCTATTTTCCATGAAAGAATCGATCATGTTAATGTCATGGGTATCATCATCATCCTCTGACTATTTGCTCAAATTAAAAAAGATGTTGAGCTCGAATGTCATATTTCCAAAAGATAGATTCATAATTACATTCCTATAATTAATGATAGCATTTGATGTAGCAAGGAATGGGCGATCAAGAATGACGAGTATCTAAGTGCTCACATCTATGATGGGTTGAGTATCAGAACAATAAAATCTACTGGGTAGTAGAATTTATCAACTTGGACCAACACATCCTCAATCATCCCTCTCGGTACACGAACCGATCGATCAGCAAGTTGTAACATGGTCCAAGTGGGTTTTAATTCACTAAGACCCAGTTATTCATACACCAAGTAAGGAATCAGATTTACACTCGCTCCCAAGTCAAGAAGTGCATGCTCAATTCGGTAATTCCCAATTACACAAGTGATGGTTGGGCTACCAGGATTTTTGTATTTTTGTGGCACATCTTACTTGAGGATGGCACTCACTTTTTCTATCAAAAAGATTTTCTTTTGTATATTTTCTCGTCTTTTGGTAGTGTGTAGATCTTTCAAAATTTCGGCATATGAAGGGATTTGTTTAACGGCATCCAGTAGAGGAATATTGACCTTCACTTGTTTAAGCACCTCTAGAATATCTTAAGAATTAGATAGAGGTTTTGGTGCAATCAACCGTTGAGGGAATGACGCAATCGGCTTACTTTAAGGTTCTGGTTCTAACCTATGTGGAGTAATACTAGGTCTATCATTCTTATCTTCTTCAGGGTCCTTAGGCATTTCAGCCCTTACCAGAATAAATTTGTCAATTATCTTTCCACTCCTAAGAGTGGTGATAGACTTGGCTTGCTCCATTTGATTTAAAGAGCTTGGGTCACTAATTTCACATTGTGGCTTTAGATTGGGGGAGGTTGGGCTGAAAGCATCTCTTTCTCCCTACTCGCTAAGTGTGATTCAATCCTTTGAATGGACGATGCAAACATTCTCATTGTTGTTTTGATATCCTGGAATGCTTGTACCATATTCTGGTTGAATAGCGCTTGGTTCTACATGAATTTTTGAACCGTATCCTCTTGAGGCCTCTTCTAATTTAAAAATTGCATAAGGGCCTCTTGTGGGTTAGTCGTTTGTCCCTTCCTCCAACTGAAATTTGGATGGTTTCTCTAACTAGAATTGTATATTTTGAGGTGGGTCCTCTGAAAGGTCATTGGCAGTTGTTCACAATATTCGTTTGCTTATTCAATATCTCTTGAAAAATAGGAATTGTTGGGCAATCCTCAGCTGTATATATGTTATAAGCACAAATACCGCAAACAACTTCCTTAGCCTTATCAGATTTGATAGGTTCTGCCTTCTTAAGTTCCATGGCCTTGACTTTTCTTGTGAGATTGGCCACTCTTGCACTAATATCATCTTCCTCTTTTAGAACATAAAATCATCCCCTTTCCTTTGATTGAGTAGGCTTAAAAGTGGTGAGTCTTGGAGAAGTGTCCCATGATTGTGCATTTTCTGCCAATTGATCAAGGTAATCCCACACATCATCGGTCTCTTTGTTCATGAATTCACCATTACACATCATCTCTACGAACTGGTGCATTAGTGAAATCAATCCGTTATAGAAAAAGCTTATTGTTCGCCATACTTCGTAGTCATGATGTGGACAGTAATTCATGAGATCTTTGAACCTTTCTCAGCATTGGAAGAAGGTCTCTTCCTCTTTTTGGGCAAAGTTCATGATTGCCTTCCTTAAAGTGTTAGTTTTATAAAAAGGAAAAAAAACTTTTTAAGAAATTTTCGGGTCATCTCGGCCCATGTGCCAATGGATCTTGGCTTTAAGGAGTGCATCCACATCTTAGTCTTCTCTTTCAATGAAAAAGGAAACAATTTAAGTCACACTGTGTTCTCAGACACGTTTGAAAAGTGTAATGTAGCGACTATCTCATCAAACTCCTTGATGTGCAAATATGGACTTTCAGAATCTAGTCCATGAAACTTAGGAAGGAGTTGTATAACTCCAAGTTTGATATCCACGTTTCCTATATTAAGTAGAAAGACCATGCAGGAAGATGTACTCACCCCCTGCCGGTTGTAAATAATCGCGTAGAGTACGAGGCGGGGGTGCATTATGCACCTCATTTTCATTTTGAACTTCCTCAACTGGTGGTTGAGGTTAAGGTTGAGGTTGAGGTTGATTTGCAGCCATCACTTCAATTAACTGAGAGGATCTCAAGTGGTGTCTAATCCTTTGATGGATAGGCAACCCTTCGACTAATCCTCCTTCACTCAAGAGACGTTGAGTGTTCTCATGAACCCACTTGGGCATGAAACACACACAACCCTTAAGTAACTAAATAATTAAACCTAAAAAGAAAACTAGAAAAACTAAAATAAATAAGAGATCTAAAAAAATAAGAGAGAGGGTTGGAACAAAATTACTGAATAAGAGTTGCTATGTTAGGAATCCTACAAAAAAGAAAATAATGTTAGTTTCTAAAAATAATTTTAGAAAAAATCCTAACCTAAAAACAACCCCAAATGTATGGTCGCGATATAGTAATAACTCATGAGAACGAGGTCAAATCTACAAGGACTAAACTTGTACATATTATGAAAAGAACTAGAACTAGAACTAGAAAAAGATCTAAATCTGAATTCTGGAATAAAAGAGAATAATTATGAATAATGCTTAAACTATCAATTAAAGGTGGGAACTAGGGTGGCAAGGATCCACTTGTAACTATTAAGATACTACCTTGCTTGATTCAATTAACACAATTGGAATCGGAGTCCTATCATATCCAATTGGAAGATAAAGCAATTTAAATCAAATCTGAACTTTTCATTGACCTAATTCTCAATGGAGGAGAATTGTGAAGATTGGAAGGGATTCCACCACCCTACCATGCCTAGGAGACGATGGTGAACAATAGGATTTACCAATCTCACTATCTTATAACAAGAAAAAAAGATATCCAAAGCTATCACAACATCTATTGTAATTTGAGTCACAATAAATCATAAAAAACTAAAAATATGTCTTTAATATCAAACTAGAAATTAATGAAGTTCAATAAGAATAATAATCAAAGCAAAATAAATATCCTAACATGCTACAAGCGTCACCTCTTAGCCCTAGCTAAGCGGTTTATCCAACCATAGACATTTTTGAAACCAAATCTGTTAAACAAAGCATGAAAAATAAACTAGGGAAGAAGAAAAACTCTTTGGCATCTGCTCCACCCCTTTGTTATGCTCGTTGAGACCTTTCCAAACCCTAGAAGATGCTTTGGAGCATCCAAGGGAGTCCAATTTATAGTTGTGGAACTCCAACTTTTGCACCTAATTGGAAAAATCTAGAAACTGCCTCAAATTTACGCGCTCTCCGCAGTTTGCTAAATTAAACTTCACTCTACACAATTTTTTAAAATATACTTCACTCTGCACAGCTAAAATAGACTTTGAGTTTTAGAATATGCTTTTTCAGAACAATTTCAGAAATATGTTTGTTTTCAGGACACTTTCAAGATTCCTTTTCTTTACTTCAAATCTTTGATTCTCTTCATTCCTCACTTAGTTTTCTTGGATCTTTGGCATGTGAATTCTTCATTAATGACTTTTAAATCTCCAAATCTTCATTTAGTAATCTTTTGAGCATAAATCTTCCTTTTGGCATCAATTTCACCTTAAGCTCTAGAAATCACATCGCACATGAAAACACGCATAATTAAATCGATTAAGCACTATCATGTTTATAAAATAAAGGTATAAATAGGGAGAAATATGCAATATTTCACACTCAACAGTACACGAACCAAGCTAGCTCGGTTAGCTTGCTCGACTCGAAAATGCTCGATTCGACTTGGTTCAAGGTTGAGTTCGAGTCGAGTCGAGCTAATTTTTTTAGCTCAAAAATGAGTTCGAACTGAGTTTGAGTTGGCCCTAGCTCGACTCGACTCGGATCGATCCAGTTTGGTGACTCGATTACTTTGATATTGATGTTGCTCACCAAGTGTGTAATGAAATGACTCAAAGAAGTGTGACTGGTGGCAAGGAAGGTATGTATATGAAACCAACACCCTTTTTTTCCTACTTTTTATGTTGCTTAAAAGATGTTTGATAAAATACCTGTAAAACCATCGCTGTTGTCTCAAATACAGTGAGATTTTAAAGGTGCTCCAGGTGTTTATGAAAATGTTGCAATGGCGAACTCGGCTCGATCTTGGTTTGAACTCGGCTCGAATTGGCCCAAGCTGCTGACCGAACCGAGCCGAGCTAGCCAATCAGGCTCGAGGACTGAGACGAGCCAAGTTCGAGCTGAGGTCAGCAAGTGGCCGAGCTGAGTCGAGCTGAGGCTAGCTTGACTCACTTCGACTCAATGTACACCCCTAGTATATACTTAATCTCCAGTATTTCCTACAATGTAATCCACTTGAGCCTTCGGTCAACCTCCAGTTTTGAGATCATACCCTAAAATGACCCGTCAAAATAGATAGACGGCTTAGATAAAAAGATACATTACAGTGAGCCCCATCGAGCTAGTAGTAGTATTTAGATTAAAGCCATACCAATATAGCTACGGTTTCTATCCGTACCTAAAAGCTACAAAGTCTGTAGCCTTTACTTCTCGGTAGTGAGAATTAGGCATGGTTCAAGACTGTTGCTAATTAGGAACAGTTTTAAGTCGTTCCTAAACCAAAGAGGTGTCCGTTCCTAATCAACAATTTTGGTGCAGTGGAAGGTAAAGCACGTAAATCAGTTTATCCAACCTCTTTGGGTCTACCACGAGCTGGCCAACCCAATAGACGGAGCAGATATATCTCATGTGGACCCCACCTACACAAATTTTTAAAAAAAACATGTTTGCAATTGGTTGTCCCAATGTTAGAGACATTAGAACAAACCAGCATCTAGAGCTGGGCAGAATCCAACCTGATCCGTACCGAATTGAAGGTCGAGATCGGGTCGGATCGAGTAGGCCCACTCAGATCTGACCCATATATCGGATCGAGTTTGGATCAGTGGTCAATTCGGTCCGATCCGATCCAGTCGGGTACCTATAAAAGCTAATTTTTCAATTTTACTTTTACCTTTACCCTCACCCTAACCCTATTCCCTCTCTTTATCTATTTGAACGAGTAGCGCCACATGGACCCACTCATATCGATCCGGCCACTAGCAGCCCGACGCCTATTGACCATCATCACCGTTCATCTCGAGCAACACCGGACCCTCTCTTTCTCAACCTGAACAAGCAGCACCGCACGGACCCTCTCTTTCTCTACTCGAACGAGCAGTGTCGCACGGACCCACCCATCTCGACTCGGCCACTAGCAGCCTGGCACCCATCGGTCATCATCATAGTTCATCTTGATCAGGTAGGTACCATAGTCCATAGGTTCCATTTTTTTTATTTTGTTACGTATCATGGCCCGCCCTGGCTCGTTGGTGGACGACACTGGCTCGATGGTGGACCCTCTCTTTCTCTACCTGAACGAGTAGGAATGGACGACACTAGTGAAAAGGCCGAGCTAAACGTCCTAGAGGGGGGGGGGGGGGGGGGGTGAATAGGACTATGCCAAATTAAAAACAAATGTAGAATGGAAAGATAGATAGCGTAAACAAATAATAAAATATCATAAGTAAATAGCAACCTCAAATGCACTAGTCTTAAGAGGTTGATACAAACTTAGTTCTAAGGATAACCAAACACCAAAAACCAAAGGCTTAGGGCAGGATAACCTTACTAGAACGTTTGTAAGTATCAAAAACCCAAACCAGTAAAGAGGCAAAGAAAATAAACTAAGTTATTACAACATTCACCACAAGTGCATAAAATAAATTACACCATTCATCACAAATGCTCAAAGTAAATTACAACATTCACACACATAAGCAAATCCAAACATCCATCACAACTCCAGGAATTATAGTGGTTCGTTTATGTGTACACCAACTATTAAAAAACAGCTACCCAACTACTCCACTCCCAATATCCACACCCACGAGATATTGGCTTTCACTATGAAAAAGGTTTTCCAAGGTTCACCTTAAAACCTTCACAATTGTGTCTTTAGATGGGCTTACACAATAATAAAAACCCCACACTCTGAGATTTTCTGGATTACCTCAAAGAAAACCAAAAATGATATTTTCCTGGCACAACCTCACAAACCACAAAAGATACATAAAAAGTAAATGGTACTTATCTAGAAATTCTCCTTCTGAAGAAGCCCAGTAGAACCAATCCGATGTAGATGAAGATTTTCAATGTCCAGTCTCACAAATGAAAGGTTCTAAATCTAAATGATTTTTAGATTAATTCAGCCTGGGCTAGCTTGATTTGATTTTGATCTCAAAGAGGGTAAAATCACAATTTCCTTCTTTAAAGAAATAGAGTTGAATAGAGATCACAAAATCAAATACAAACAGCTACTTAAGAGAATTTAAAATGAACATAATATAGCTTAGGAAATGTTGGAACTTATCTCTCAGAGCGATGGTTTGATATAGCTTATAATGAATGAAAAACTCTGAGATTCGTCCTCTAATTATAGGTGAAAATATTGTTCACTCGACTGGTCCAAGGTCAGTTCGACTGGTCGAAGGACCAACCAAATTTTAAAATTTCTTCCGCAATAAGATAAGGTCGTTACTCGACTGGTCGAGTGGCTTGCTCGACTGGTTGAGTGGGACAAAAAAAACCTTGCTAGACTTTGAGTCGAGCTTGCACGACTGGTCTAGCACTGTTCACTCGACTGGTTGAGCAATCTCTATGACTGGTCGAGGGTCCAATAGAAAATTTTGAAAATTCACAATAAACCTTGGACTGGTCAAGAAACTCTTGGACTGGTCGAGTCAGAGCTTAGACTAGTCGAACAAAGACTAGGACTAGTCGAGGAAATGACCTATAAACATATGAAATGACCCACATAGTATATGCAATGAATGTGACCTAACCTATGGTCAATCTAGGGTCATCCATACCTTGTTTGTGAGTTTGAACAATTGAAACATCGTTCGCTCTGCAAATGCACACACTTGAAATACTTGAAGCTTGTCTTTAAATCTTGAACATGAGCTTGAGAAAACACTTGAATTCTTGAGTCTTTAAAGTACTGAACTCAGAGATTATACTTGAACTTGAGCTTAAAATCTTGAACTTCGACAATATTTCTTCAACTTGAATACATAAAGAAGTTCAACAAAGACTTGGACAACTTTAAAATGCACAAAGTTGATCTAATTATCTCATCAAAACATGATACATATTCTAAATGATTTGGCACAACAAAATTTGACAAACCTGGGTGTTAGATTTACAATATAGCATTTTAAACTGGCTCGATGGTGGTCTGGTCCTAGCTCGCTATTGGTCCGACCCTAGTTCACTAGTGGTCCGGCCCTGGCTCGCTGGTGGTCCCGCCCATGGCTCCCTGGTGGTCTGGTCCTAGCTTGCTGGTGGTCCGGCCCTTTACGTGTTTGGATGCATTAGATGAATGGAAATTATGGAATCAAGTTTGGGAGAAATGGTGTATTTTTTAGTGTTTGATTAAGGTTGTGTTTTGGATCTATTATTGAATTGAATTACAGTTATCAAGTGTAACACCCCGAACTTTTCAATACTCGAGTATTGAAAATCCTCGAGTGTTACCATGAATTTAAACTATTATGTACACGTGTATGGTACCAATCTAGCTAACCTAACCCTACATCCATCCTCCAATATGAATCTAACCAATTAAGAATGATCTTCATCCATAAATCAAGTCATCTGACCGTTGATCATGTGATTTCACGAGCGTACCTTCCCTTAAATGAATTGGCGAATAACCCCTTATCCATAATGATTTAGATGTAAGTCTTTTGTAAGAATTATTTTGAAAGGTGCATATAACAATGTAGAACCATTAGATTTCACAAAACTCTTTAACCAACAATAATTATGAAAATGCCACTAACCTAGACCCCTGAATTCTAGATCATATGGTTCCCACGATCTGTTTCATGTGAAATTTTATATCAGGTCTAATTATCATAAATTAACCATATACGTCGAATTTTAGCCCTTGATCATAATAAACTAGCTACTTGACCTCTACATCCGTCTGTACACTTATCAGATCAAGATTCTGATCCGTTCATCTTGTTCACCCCATATGAATATGTTTAACCTACGATTAGAATTACAATATGAGAAACTTACACAGATGAATAAGACACTTGAATCTAGCAATACACATGTCCTACCCCTAATCACTCCGAAAACCCACTTTATGTCCATCCATTTACGAAACTGACCGTACAATCACCTAGATACATGACTAGAATGCTAACTAATATGTTTTCTTATTTTTAACGTGTCATCTAACCATCCATCATGTTTGGATCTAGAAAACGGGCTGCCTAAATATAGAAATGTTCAGTTCGAAGATCATAAGGTATATACCGCCACTACAGGCTAACTTCTCTTTTAAACATATGAAAATGCCGTTTTACACCTCAAAATGGTATAATCCATTAAAAAGACACCTTGGCCATTTATAACAGATTAAGGCTCAAATTTAGACAATAGGAAGAGAATTAAAAATAACTAATAATGGTGAAGTTTCATTCCACTTAGACGGTGTAACTAGGAATAATGGATGGAGGAAATGCGAGCAATGAAAAAGGGTAAAGTTGTAATATTATGGTGCTATGAACGCCACGTATTCCTCTCAGAGTCCGGATCCTCTATTTGCCAAAAGCACGACTTTCCTTCTTTTTTCCTTGTTTGCTAAATAATGATTGGTTCATCTCAATCACCGATGCAATTACACAATCATACGGTCCAATTAGATTGCAATAACCACAATTTTACTGCTTGACTCAAACAGAGGATCCGTATTCCTCTCTGTTGCATGCATGGACGTTTGACATCAAGCATCATCTTTAGCTTCAACGTGATGAGGCCCACTTAATCATCGAATCTGCATCATTTTTGAAATCGTGGCCATTGAAACCAAGCCAAAAATATTGAATAGAGTGGATTTCCACCAAACATCATACTGGACCCCACCTTCCCCAACCTTTCACTAAACCAAGAACCGTTGTGTAACCAACTTTCCACACGAGAGCCGTTTTCAACGTGAACGTTATCTGATGGTGTGGCCCACCTAGACCTCGGACCTGCTTCAAATCTTGGCTCTTAGGGCAACACATCATGGAGAACTTGATCAAGGGACTTGATCCATTAGATATCCATGGTAGTGGACCCCACCTAACAAGGGATTCTCAACATTTTGGGGGCCTTAGGCAAGTCATAAAAATGAGGCTTTTTAGTTTAAAAAAATAATAATAATAAATTCAAAATTAAACCATAAATTTGCTTCTTGCCTTTTTAGATGCAAAATTACTAATTAAACTTTTGTATTCAAGTTTACCCAATAAATCAGTTTCGATAGATAAAATTGTTAAACTGTTTAATCTATCTTGAGACATCATTGTTCGTAAATAATTTTTTATAATCTTTAGTTTTGAAAAAAATTCTTTCTGCAGATGCAACTGTAACAGGTATGGTAAGTAGTATTTTATATGCAATAAAACAATTTGGAAAACAATCTAGTTCTTTTATTAGATTAAGTATTTCAATTGGAGTATTAATTTCTATTTTTGCAACTTCTTTTAAAACTTTTAATTTTGAAAATAAATTCAAACTGTTAGAAAAATGAAGTTAGAATTTAATTTAGAAAAATGACGTTAGAATTTAATTTTTTGAGAACTTAATTAGCAATAAAGTAGGTAGTTGTGGTCCTAAGTTTTAGGAGAAGAATTTATTGAGAATGATGCTATTATTTTGAAAAGATACAATAGAGTTAGACTGTTATTATTGATAGTGCTAGTGTCTAGGATTTGTTTTTTATTTTCAATTTCAAATTTGTAAAGTAATTTTTAGATGTTCCTATTTTGTAGGCATTTCAATAAGTTTTATTTCAAAAAATTTAAGCTTTTTTTCTTCTTCTTAATTTTAATTTTGCTATAATATAGGACCTTTATAATTAAGAAATTTTAATTTTGCTATAATATAGGGCCTTCATAATTAGGAGGCCTTAGGCGATTGCCTCACCTGCTTACCCCTTTGAGCCGCCCCTACCACCTAATCACCAAAGTTAGGATTGGAAACAGACATTCCACTCGCTGTAATAACGGACAAACAAACTAGAGTTGCGGGAGTGAGGGAGGTCTCCACCTCATACCGTCCTCCAATCCAAACCATCCACTCTCCTGGGAAGGGAATTCCGACCACTTCCACGTCAGCAGGAGAGGAAGGAAAGAAGGAGAGGGATTAGTGTCTGCAATTTCATCGGTTTTCATGGCTATTTCCACCAATTTTCACGCAGGTGTGCGGAAAGAGAAATCTCACAATAGCTTAAAAGCCTTATGCCCACACCATAGATCCGATGGGCCAGGAAGCATGGACAGCCAATCCGACCCACCTGTAGACGTTAGAAAGAAGGAAAAACGGGTTGGGACAAATCCACCATGAAAATGGTATTAGATCAGATCCAGCAGAACTATCCGATCGGAGGTTCAAAACAACTTGCTGACAGGTCATCAAACTCTTAGTGGCCCAAACGATCATATGGGAAGATCCAGCAGAACTATCCGATCGGAGGTTCAAAACAACTTGCTGACAGGTCATCAAACTCTTAGTGGCCCAAACGATCATATGGGAAGATAACCCAAGAAGACTGAAGCGTGAAATAATGCGTTCGCACTTCGCACAAGAACGGGCTGCGTTACTATTATGCACACCACACTACACAATCCACATAAGAATGGACTTGAGTAGGAAACATCCAGAAACCCAGTTGTAATGTCTCAAAAAAATCCATACAAAAACCCGAGTATCACCTCAGGCAGAACTTACTAAGGATCAAATTCTGTAGAAATTAGACAAAAATTAAATAAGTACTAAACTAAATAACTAGTAGAGTTAGCTTGAACTACTATCGGTACGAACTGCAAGACCCAAAACCATTAAAATCGTTGACTCAACATTACTTAAAAACCTAGGAGAAATCCTAAAACCCAGTTGCTCTCGAGGGCACATTGAAACTCCGTATCAGACCTGGACCGTGCGTCGAAAGTCCGATTACCACGAAACTATAAGGTTAGGACCGCCTTTTGGACTTGATGACCATCGCAAGAATCGAGCCCAAATGGTATCAAGAAATGCACAACTTGAGCCTGAAGCGAAGTGTGTGAGAAACACGAATATCTTTATAAAATGAACTCAAACTTAAGTGAATTGGACCATTCACTTGCGGGTGAAATTAAAGACTTCTGACCATCAAATTCTGACCCAAATACACTCATAGATCAGGAAAATTCCCTGCACGGGTCAGTATACTTGTGGCCCAGATCGAGTGACGATGACCGTTAAACTGAGACAGGTCCTCCACGATCGATCCATAAATCCGATCGGACCGAAACCTTAACCTGGCTTAGATCCATGGTCAGGGAACTTACTCCATGATGTAGGTGAGTAATGGGCCTCCAGATAAGTCCCATTTACCCGAAACATACGCCCTTTGGCTATAACCTAAGTATACCATGGCCCTGAGGCCATTTGAACCAGTTCTAGGCCTATTTAAGGACCTTAAACCACCCCTCTCTCATTCCATACGAATTCTCTAACCCTAGGAGAGAGAAGAGAGAAAGGAGGAGGAAAGAGTGAGGAGAAGAGAGAGAGAGAGAGAGAGGGAGATCGTTACTGGGATTTACTCATGCCACTCCACGTACTGAATCACCTCCCCACCATCGCTACACCATCGATTCCAGATACAATTTGGGTAAGAAATCCTAACCCTAATCTCGTTTTAGGAATCCAAATAGAGGAATCAACGTAATAGCTAACCTATTTCATGATTTAGGTAACCATTGTACTATAGGCGGAAGCGTAGTGTACGAACCGAGTTCGTAGCGGGCGTACCGACGAAAGGTGCGGACTATAAACATTTAGGTTATGGTTTTCAAGGCTTTCAATGTAATCAATAATTTATGTCTGACTAGATTGTTGTCGTATGATATTAGTTACGATGTTTTTTGATAAACTACACATGTGTGAAATATGTAAATATAAAATGCATCCTATGTGTTTGTTGAAATGTTTGACTGAATGTGAAATCTTGATCTATACTTATAGTAAGTTCTAATCTTAGATGCATGTATGTTATATACTTTATAACCGATGTTGTGAAATGAATTGCTATAATTCATGTCGTAATAAGTCTAGTCTATATATTTGGAAATGTGTAGTCTAAGTGTTTGTAAAAATGTCTGAATGAGATTTTGTTGATGGATTGTACTTATTAAGTGTATTGAGATAGGATTCTTAGTTTCCTTAGTCATATGAATAGTTTTTCTTCATGTATGACAAATTATCACTATATGACTTGTAGATAAAATGCATATGTATGTCAACTTGTCTAATGTGTTTGATAAAATGCTCAAATGAGATTTATGTTTATATTGTTTGTTAAATGCTGATATGAGTAGCGTATGTGATTCCTTATTGCATTTAAGTATGATTGGGACTACGTCGTAGTCTAGGCAATCGGTAACGGTTCCCGTTTGAGTGGCCGAACTAGTTTCGCCATGTTAGATACGTTCGAGGAATCCGAGTCGTACAGTGATTATCGACAGTGGTCAGGCTACATGGAGTGCTTATGTGCTCCATGTCGATTACTTCAGCATATGCTCATACCAATCGAACTTGTCAAATAACCTGATTGGCCTATTGTGTGTTTACCATGTATGGGCGCTACTGCTTGAATCTAAGGTACCTCCTACCAATGTAAAACCCGTCTCAACCATGGTACCACGATCCACTAAGACTCATGAGCCAGGCATAGTGGTATGGGACACTGTGGTTGGACTGTCGGCCTACGCTAGGGTGACGAGCCTCCCCATAGTGACCAGTGGGCAACCCAAACTCGTGAGCCGGATACGGTGGTATGGGACACTGTATTCGAGCTGTCGGCCTACGCTGAGGTGACGAGTCTTCCCGTAGTGACCTTGAGTATAAACTAGGCCTACGCTGAGGTGACGAGCCTCTCCGTAGTGACCTCGAGCGTAAACTCGTGAATTTATCTATCCACTACTTTCATCAGGGGTGATGCCCTATAACTTGCCTATCGTTTGTGATTAACTAGGATTAACGACCGTAGATGGATCATTGTCTAGGTAAGTGATATACAAGGAAGTACCCTAGATTCCCAAATCTATTGTATGAATAAGCTTAATCAATTACTTGGCTAACACAACCATGCACCGCATTGCATGTGTTTTGGCAATGAAGCGCATGTTTAGGGAGTTTGCCATGCGTGATCATGAGATGATGTCACTGAGGGAGTGTAGGCGAGGGCATGCATCATTACGCATATCATTCTTGCATTAACAAGATTAATTAGGACATGATTGTTGTACTACTTTATCATTACAGCTTGACTGAATTGATAACATGTTAACCTTTACCTTATAATACCACTGAGTTGATCACTCACTCCCACTCTGGGACGGTGTTTTAAAACATTAACCAGACTCTGTTTTAGATGCACATTCTTGCGAGGCTTCTGCGATTGAGTCGGACTTCTTCGACGAGGAGTAGTTCTCCTACACTCAGCTCTCAGGCAGGTCTGTGTAGACCTAGCACTGCATCACGGGGATTGCAGGGATATTGAATTAGTTGAACATTTACAGCTTGATATTTTGTAAATTTTAGAATCATATATGTATTTATTTAGCCTAGTAACATACTCATACTCTGGGGATTTGAGAAACATTTTTATACTTTATATACCTACCTCAGTCTTTCGCTTACTTAAATTTAAATATCTCTGGAGTATGATATGCTGATTTGGTGTAATCCCACACATGTTTAATGCACTAATACGGATAACATTTAATCATCATTATCTATGTTGAAACTCGGGAGTTGAGCTTTGCTCGACCCTCAATTTTCAGGGCGTTATAAGTTGGTATTAGAGCATAATTTGGATTAAACTAGACCTGGATTATGGTAACACGATGCACACTAATGTACTTTGACATAGGTGGGGGCGATGAAATGTAGAAACAGTCATAGGATTCCAAGTTTCAGCAACGGGTGAAAGTGACAGTTGAATATAGCCCATACGTGACTGAGACCATGTAAAATGATCTCAACTCCTTCCTAGGCTGTCAAACGATGGGTTAGAGCTATTAGTTAAAGAATCTCAAACTCAAAATACGCCAAAAGGTGTGAATATGTGCGAGATGGGGGGAGAAAACACATCGTATGGCCATAGGGGCCGAACCACAAAATATGGTGGGACCCAGGGGGCCCCCCGCGCATTTCTGGCACCCAGGAGGGGGTGGCCACTGCCCTAGGGTGGCAGCACTGTCCACGGTCTAGCGGATCGCGACAGCACCCCCCAACTGCAGCGCACAGCGGGCTGTGGCGGGCCTGCGGGTCGGGTGCCCCGCCACCCTAACCCACTCATGTGGTGTACACGTGTGGGACCACCCTATTTGGGTCCCCTCTTGCTCCCTTTGCTCATTTCACCCCCATTCCAAGCCTCCTAGCTCTCAAAACCCTCATTTTCCCTCTCAAATCTTCATTCCATACTCCATCTTCTTCTGCTTCTTTAATACACATACATCCACCACCATTTTCCTCAAAACCCATCACGTAGCACCTTCTATCTCCCTATTTCCTCTCATTTGAGCACACAAATCCCTCCTTGTATCTCATAAACCCCAAAACCTACCAACTTATCTCACCTTTCAAGCTTTTCTAACCATATGGCCCTCTTTGAGATAGTGGCCGCCGTATTCTCGCTCTCCACACTCCTTTGTCTCATGGGAAAGAGAAGGGCATCCATAGATGAAGTTGGGCATAGCCGCCCAACGCGTCCAAGGAAGAAAGTGGGCGCAGAAGCAAGTAAAAGCACCGCACGAGAGTAAAGGACAAAGTGGGATCTTGATCCCCAGATTTCACTCGAAAGATGTCTACTGCCGGGCATCGAACATGGTAAGTTTCATGACCGTAAAGTAGTGTTTGAAGTACATGTTAACGAAAGACTATTCGGGTTATATCCAGTGATGGACCTCCTGTTGGAATCCGGGTAGGGTCTCATATTTGAAGGCAAGTCTCATGCATGTGAAACCACTATCCGAGCCTTCTATACCCGCATATGGGATCCATTACTGGAACCTCTACAGTTTACTATACCCGTGGGAAGGCGAGAAGCAATAGTCAATGTGGATGTGATGGCCCGGATTATGGGAATTGCACGTGGTGAAGTGCATGCTAATGAATCTCATCTCAAGAGTATGTGAGAAAGAGATCGCCGCACGCGGTTTCTTTACGGCCGACTGGTTCACTGGAAGTGAGGCAATTGCCTCCCATCGACCAAATTGACAAACGATTTCCTCCTACTCCACCACATATTCACATATAATGTATATCCTAGGTGGGGCAGCCGTACCGAATGCACTCATTTGATGGTGGACTTTCTGTATAAAGCTGGGCAGGGAAACAAGCTATGTCTGCCTACGTTTTCCCTACTACAAATAATCCAGACATGCTCTATTAGGAGGGATGTTTCACTCCCATTCGGCTGACTCATGTGCAAGATTGCTGGAGAGTTCGGCTACAGACTTAACATGGATGAGCTTGTGCCAATTCACTTCATAAATGACACTACGTTTAACAACATGGGAATTGGCCCTCGACAATGTCAAGCCCGACTCGATGAGTATGGGGGCGAGATAAAAAGTGAAGAGGAAAAAGGAGATGAAATAGAGGAGGAAAGTAATGAAGAAGAGGAAGAAAATGAAACAAAAGAAGGATGTGAGGAAGAAGAAGAGGAAGCCCAAGACTCTCATCGGGGACCTCCTACTGCTACACCTAAGCACCACCATGATCAGGCTGCCCTGGAAGCCCGCCTGGCTCAGATTGAAGAAAACCAAACCACCCTGAGATAAGAGGTTAAGGAGACCCAGGCCGAACTTAAGCAAAAGCTTGAAGAGAGTTAGGCTTACATAAAGCAGAGATTTAAGAAGATGTCCTGCACTCTGAAGGCCCTCTTGTGCTATATGCAGGACAAGGGTGCTCCTCTACCATCACCAGATTCAGAAGGCTGGTCATATAATGCAGTCGTCTTTTAGTTTGCTTTGTTTTTTTTTCTTTTGTAATAGCCTTGATAGGCTTGGTCAGTTGTTAGTGTTTTTAGTGTTTAAAACTTGTGTTAGAATAGCTCACATGCATCTTCTATCATGATCCATGTAAGACTACATCTCATTTATTGTGACGATTTTGGTTAAATGAAATGCATGAAGCTTCTTTTGATTTGAAATGTGAATGATGTTTGTATAAGTGTGCGTTATTATGCCAAATCTTACACGGGTTGCACCCTATGTTGTATATAGGGAATGCCACCTAAGAGCACTCGGAGCACTGCACATCTCGTACTTGACGGATCGTTTGACGAGGCACCTCCCCTAAGCGATAACCACACGGACCCCAATTTGGGGCCTGATAGTGACACCATGCCGGATTCACAGCCGGCTACTAGCCCCACCAATTGGCCAACACCTAGTGCACCACCGGTTCTAGAATAGAACCGTACATCTACTTCGACGTCACGCATGCCTCATGCGGCTCCTCCTACTGATAGGTTGGAGCAGATAATGCTCCTAATGCAGCAACAACAGTAAGTTTAGACCACGATCATGGGGGCCCTTGCCCAGAATATGAATATGGTCCCGCCTGCACCACCTGTGCAGCCTGTTGGGAATATGAATGTGTAACGCCCTGAAATTCGGGGGTCGAGCATTACTCAGCTCCCGAGTTCCAAAACATCACTTATGCAACATATTTAATGATGGATGTATGTTGTCTGTATTAGTGCATAAAACATGGGATAGATTAAGCCAAATAGCATATATAATTCAGGGATAAGTGAAGAAAGTAAGCGGAAGACTTCTAGAAATATGTGTATACAAGTGTGAATCCCTGAAGTATAAATGCATACCAGGTCGTTCTGAAAGTGTTACTATCAAAATTACAAGTAATAGATTACATCATTTAATTCTCAAAAGAAATCCCAGCATCCCGCGCATCAAAACAAGGCTCACTAGAACCCATCTGAAAACTGCATATAAGAGAAAGCAGCCTCATCATCATCCATCTCCCGCTCTGCCTTAGAAGTCGCATCAATATCTGCAACATTAGAACCTAAGACAGAGTCTGGTGGGTGTTTAACACCGCCCCAGAACGTGGGAGTGAGTGATCAACTCAGTGGAACAATAAAGCACAGTTAACATGTTATCAGTTCAATCAAGCAGTAATGATAAAGCAGAACAATTAAACATGTCCTAAGTACTCTTGTTAATGCAAGGATGGATGCAGAATAATGCGTGCCCTCACGCGTACACCCTCAGCGTCTTCATCTTACGTTACGCATGACACCACCTCAAAGTGCGCCACGTCTACAAAGCACATGCAAATGCGGTGCATGAATATGATTACCAAGTTGTTATTAGTCCTTTTCATACAGCAGGATTGGGAAGCTAAGATACCTTCCTCATATCACTATCTAAACAGTGATCCATTCTAGGGTCATCAGTCCTAGACATCTCATACAATCATATGGTTTGGGGTCGTTGCAAAGGGCTCGTCACCAATCAATGCACGCCTATCACACCTTCTTTACTACACCAAGGCTCGTCACCTCAATACGGTATCCAGGTATGCTCGAGGTCACTACAAAGGGCTCGTCACTAATCAATGTAGGCCGATAGCACGAATATAAGGTCCCATACCACCATAATCGGCTCACGAGTTTAGTTGCTCACTGGTCACTACGGGGAGGCTCGTCACCCCAGCGTAGGCCGATAGCTCGACCACGGTATCCCATACCATCATGTCTGGCTCATGAGTCTTAGTGGATCAAGGTACCATGGTTAATAGGATTTCATTGGTAAGTTTGGTACCCTAGATTCAAGCAGTAGCGTCCATACATGGTGAACATACATCGGACAATCGGGTTACTTGACAAACTCGACTAGCACGAGCGCACGTTGGGTTGAACGACATAGAGTGCGCAAACACTCCGCATGGCCAAACCACTGCCGACAACTCTAATACGACTCGGGTTCATCTAATACGTCCTACGTGGCGAAAGCAATCTCAACCACGATCTTAAGGCCGATTACCGATTTCCTGGACTAACGCATAGTCCCACACACATTACACTACAACAGATATTCATCTCTACAATTTAGAATAATAATGGAACAACACTCAAATCATGTGGTACTCAAGCATTTGAAAATTTTCAACTTAACATGAATGAAAGCATAAGTAATACTTGAAATTAACCAACAAGGAATGTAACTGCATGAAGGAAATCATACACACTAGTGGGAGAGTTGAGAATCGCTTCTCAACGCCCATACTAGGTTGAAATATCACACTTTAGATCTTTCAGACATTTCTACAAACACTTAGAATACATAGTTCAACATACATGACGTATGTTGAAATACATACATTTGGACAATTCCTTTTACCAAGGAGTTGTCATACATACATCTAGCATACATACATGACAAATAATCATGGCAAACACAAGTGCATATTTTATACGCATATGGTACTTTATACATACATATAGAATACACAAATCTCAATATAAAACATGCATATCAGGAATGCAAAGCAAACATAACATTTGGCATGTGAAATCTCATCCATAGCAAGAATAAACCATTAACTGGCGTTGAAAGCCTTGAAAACCATAACCTATACACTTAAAGTCCGCACCTTAAGCCAGAAAAGAACACCGAACTGATTTCAGACGATATGTCTTCGTCAACGGCGACAAGATAACCTAAAGCAAGGATAGAAATGAGATACAACAACACCAAGACTATTCTAAGCTCTAACACAGATTAGGGTTAGGTTAACTTACCCAAAGATGAACTCAGAATCGTCAGAATAACGATTCAAAGTGAAGGTTCAAGGATGAAGAAGAACAGGAAAGAATCTAAGATGATTCACCAACTTCTCTCTCACTTTCTCTCTCTTTTCCTTTCTCTTTCCAAGCAAGGGTTAGAAAATTCGTATGGAAAAGAGAGCTAGGGTTTTAAGGACTATAAATAGGCCTATTATTGATGAAAATAACCCCAGGGCCAAGGTATACTTAAGGTATAACCAAAACCGGCCTCTCTCGATCCAACGAAGCACTTCTGGTGGGCCAAATACCACGAAAGGTAGGACTTAAGCTTAGTGACCATGGATCTAGGTCAAGCTGAGTTTTCGTACCGACCGAATCTTCAGATTAGCCGTGGCGGACCACACTCAATTCAACGGTCACTGAATCTCGATCAGGTCCACAAGCACAAGGATATGCCTGGGCCACCTTCCCTGATCAGAGGGTGAAATTAGGTCAGAATCCAACGGTCAGACTACTTAAAATAGTCGCGCAAGCGACACGACTCAGATTTCACAAAATCTTATTAAATCTTCAACCGTTCTCACACTCTTCACTCCAAACTCAATCAAATCGACCCAGAACATCTTCTGGACTTGATTTTCAAGGTGATGGTCAAGCCCAACATGGTGACCGCAACAGCCTAAGATCATCGCTATCGGACTTTCGACGCGCGGTCCAGGTCCGATCCAGAACTTCCAAAAATTCCCAAAAGCAACTGGCTATAGCGATGGATCCCAGATTTCAGAGTAACATAGCGCTAACTAATCTACAGGTTTAGAGTCATGCAGATACAATTTAAAGTGATTGATGCAGATTTCACAAGCAATCGAGTATAGCGCTAATTACCCCAAAAACAACTACTAAGGAAAGATAAGCACAAAATTTTCAGGGTCATTACAGAATGCCTGCAGTTTATTCGAACGCTTTTAGCATTTTCGACCTCCCACCTTTGCAAGCACTCATAGGCCCAAGGAGGCCGAATATTAGCTCAACCGCATCTTTAAGATACTGAAGCCTCTGCACTACACTTAAGCAGAGCAGGAAGAGTTGGTTACCTATATGTTTGAGAAGGAGGCCAGTGTCTGGTGGGACAGTGTCCTACGAACAGTTGCCCCAAGATATGTATGGACGTGAGATGCGTTTGAGGCCCACTTCCATGAAAAATACTTCTCCCTCACTTACCGTAAAGAAAGGGAGGGTGAGTTCCTTCACCTCCGACAGGGAGAGATGTCGGTGTCAGAGTATGAGAATAGATTCACGGAGCTAGCCAGATATGCTCCTTTGATACTAGCAGAAGAGCTGATGAAGATGTAGCGATTTTCAGAGGGCCTGTGGCCTGATATCCGTATGAAGATGTGTTGCGCTAGCATTCCCAATTATGCTGAGCTAGTGAACATGTCCCTGCGAGCAAAGCAGGATGGGGATAGACTGTCCCGTACACGTGTGCCCATGGACCCGAGGCCTTGACCGGACTTGTCGAACCGACCGTTCCTCGGCAAGAGGCCACGTGTCGATTCGCCTCCTAGGCTTACTACTCCACCGATTCAACAAAGGCGATCTGATCTATGGTGCACCTACTGTAAGAGGATGGGCCATAAGGACACTTATTGCTTTACCAAGATGAGGGATAACGGCTTTACACCACCTTAGAAGATCAACCATCAGTTGCCACAAGCCATTTCAGCTCCACTTCTATGATCAGCACCGCCAACACAGCCTTTTTACAGACCGAATGTACCTCGAAGTAGGCCACCTCAATGACCTATAGTAGCTCAACCAAATCGTCCTCAACAAGCCCCTGTGCATGCGCTTGCAGCTGAAGCATCTGAGTCAGCAGCTACAATGCCTTTAGATTTTGAAGTCACTGCCCACATCCAAGGTATACCAGTTTTTCTATTGGTGGACACCGGGTCCACTATTTCGATGATATCATACTCTACGGTCAAGCATTTAAGGGTGAATACTACCCCTATGGTTGGGGCGAGAGTCATTGTGGTAGAAGGAACCTTCACTGATGCCACTAAGCTTTGTAAGGGTTACTTGATAGACTTAGGAAGCAGGGTGGTGTCTGTTGACCTGATCGTCACCACGATATAGCATTACGACGTCATCCTCAGCATGGATTGACTTACTGAAATGAAAGCCGAGATCGACTGCGAGAGCCGACTGATGACGGCACACGGGCCTGAAAACATGACCTTCACTTTCCCCATTTAGGTCAGTTGCCCCTTCCGGGTTCTTTGTTATGCTTCCCTGTTGAAAGATCATAATGATCCGACACTTGGAAATACCTCTGTGGTCCAGGACTTCTGAAAAGTGTTTAAGACGATCCTTGGATTACCTCCTCGACGTGAGATCGACTTTACTATCGACCTTGTGCCTGGTGCGACACCCATTTCCTTACCTATATATCGCATGCCTCCATTGAAATGGAAGAATTGAGGAGACAGATTGATGATTTATTGGATTCAGGTTTCATATGACCGAGTGTATCTCCTTGGGGAGCACCTGTGTTGTTTGTGAAGAAGAAGGATGGATCACGGCGATTGTGTATTGATTATCACAGGTTGAACCAAGTGACAGTTAAGAACAAGTATCCGTTGCCCAGGATAGATGATCTGTTTGACCAGTTGAAAGGGGCACAGTATTTCTCGAAGATCGACTTACAGTCTGGGTACCATCAGTTGTGCGTCAGGGATGAAGACGTGCAGAAGACGACATTCAGAACTAGTTTTGGGCACTATGAATTCCTTGTGATGTCATTTAGACTCACAAATGCACCGGCAGTGTTCATGGACCTCATGAACCGGGTATTTCGGTTGTACCTGTGTCAGTTCGTCATTGTATTTATAGATGACATTTTGATATCCTCCAAAAGCCGAAAGGATCACTAAGAGCACCTACGAGCAGTCTTCAATGCTCTCAGGAAGAACTAGTTATTTGCTCAATACAAGAAATGCGACTTCTAGAATGAAGAAGTCAAGTTCCTGGGACATGTTGTATCCAAGGAAGGTATTGCTGTGGACCTTGCCAAGGTGGCCGCACTTCAGGACTGGGAGCAGCCCGGTTCAGTTACAGAAGTGAGGAGTTTTCTGGGACTTGCTTGCTACTCGAAAGGAAAAGTTGACAGCTCGGTTCAGTTAAAGATTTTTTTAAGATAGCCAGACCGTTGTCTCAGCTTACTCGAAAGGATCTTAAGTTTGCCTGGAATGAGAAGACAGAAGCAGCCTTTCAGGAATTGAAGAACAAGTTGACATCCACACCCATGCTAGTATTGCCAGAGCAAGACGTCAGATATATGATATACACCGACGCGTCTCTTATTGGTTTAGGTTGTGTTCTTATGCAGAAGGACAGAGTAATCGCCTATGCCTCGCGATAGTTGAGGAAGCACGAAGAAAACTACCCTATGCACGACCTGAAATTGGCAGCAGTTATCTTCGCATTAAAGCTCTAGAGGCATTACTTTTACGGAGAGGAGTCCGAGATCTTTTGCGACCACAAGAACCACAAGTACATATTCACGCAGAGAGACCTGAATATGAAGCAACGACGATGGATAAAAACCTTAAAAGACTTTAAGTTTAAGGTCTCCTACTATCCTGGTAAGGCTAACCTTATGGCAAATGCATTGAGCCGCAAGAAGACGATAGCATTTACAGCTCCATTGATGATACAAGAATGGAATATGGTCGAGTTTGTGCAAGACTTCGAACAAAAGCTTACAGTAGAGGAGCCGTTCGAGAGCGTCACACACATCCGCTTGCAGCTACTTGTTGATGATCGAATCATTGTGGCTCAGAAAAGAGGACGAACTGTTGGTGAAGATGAGAGAGCAAGCAACTGACGATGAAGACTCTGAATGGAGAGTTGGTTTGGATGGGGGTTTACGTTATCATGGCCGCCTATGCGTCCCAAATCTTCATGACTTGAGAAAGGAAGTTCTCGAAGCTGCTCACAATTCGAAGATGGCAATGCATCCTGGTAATACAAAGATGTATCGAGATATGAAACGTTCGTACTGGTGGGATAACATGAAGGCCCACATAGCAGATTATATATCCAGTTGTCTCACGTGCCAGCAGGTCAAGGCCGAACATCGCCGACCTCCTGGATTGCTTCAGCCCATGCCCATAGTTGAATGGAAGTGGGATTTCATATCTATGGATTTCATTACCGGGTTACCGAAGACAAGGAAGGGAGACGACTTCAATTGGGTGATGGTGGACCGATTGACAAAATCGGATCATTTCCTCCCAATTAAAGTTTCAAACTCTGCAAATGATTTAGCCAAGCTGTACATCAAGGAGATTGTACAGCTGCATGGAGTGTCGATGGAGATTGTGTCGGATCGAGACAGGCGATTCACGTCTATCTTCTGGACTCGAATCCAGGAAGTAATAGGGGTAAAACTGAAGTTCAGTACCGCGTTCCAACCACAGATTGATGGGCGTAAATCAGGTGTTAGAAGATATGTTGCGGGCATGTGTGCTCGATTTCAAGGACAGTTGGGATGACTGTTTTCCCTATACTGAGTTCGCTTATAACAACATTCCAAGCGAGCATTGGCATAGCTCCCTACAAAGTATTGTATGGACGTCTGTGTCGAGCACCGTATTATTGGGCAGAAGTGGGTGAGAAGAGTCTGATTGGCTCAGAATTAGTATAGGCGACCTCAGAGAAGATCGGCATTATCAGGTGTCGACTTCTTGTAGCACAGAGCAGACAGAAGAGATATGCCAATACCAGACGGTGTCAGTTGGAATTCGAGGTTGGGGACCACGTGTTTCTTAAGGTTTTTCCCATGAAGGGAGTCTTTCGCTTTGGCACGAAAGGAAAACTCACGCCAAGATTCATTGGCCTATTTCAGATTCTAGATCAAGTGGGTGTGGTAGCATACCGCCTTGCTTTGCCCACACTACTCGCAGGCGTGCACAACGTATTTCACGTATCGATGTTGAAGAAATACGTTCCTAATCCTACTCACATTATTAAGTGGGAGCAGGTGCAGCTGAGTGAAGATGTTACATACGTACTTTGACCAACATATATCCTGGATAGGAAGGAACAAGTGCTATGCACCAAAGTTATCCCTCTTGTGAAAGAATTGTGGACTCAGCACACTGAGGAAGAGGCGACCTGGGAAACTGAAGCCGAAGTCCGTAAGAACTACCCTCAGATCCTCGAGGAGTACAAAAAGGTACTAATTTCGAGGATGAAATTTTTCTTTAAGGGGGGTAGATTGTAACGTCTCGAAAAAATCCGTACAAAGACCTAAGTATCACCTCAGGCAGAAATTACTAAGGATCGAATTTTGTAGAAATTAGATGAAAATTAATTAAGTATTAAACTAAATAACCAATGGAATTAGCTTGAACCACTATTTGTACGAACTACAAGACCCAAAACTATTAAAATCGCTGACTCAACATTACTTAAAAACGTAGGAGAAATCCCAAAACCTAGTTACTCTCGGGAGCACATTGAAACTCCATATCGGACCTTGACCACGCGTCGAAAGTCTGATTACCGTGAAACTATAAGGTTATGACCGCCTTATTGGGCTTGACAACCATCATAGGAATCAAGCCCAAATAGTATCCAGAAACACACAACTTGAGCCTGGAGCGAAGTGTATGAGAAACGCGAATATCTTTATAAAATAAACTCAAGCTTAAGTGAATTGGACCATTTGGGCTTTCCCTAATCCATAGGTGTATTTGGGTCAGAAACACGAATATCTTTATAAAATAAATGCAAAATTAAAGACTTATGACTGTCAGATTCTAACCCAAATACACCTATGGATCAGGGAAATTTCCCTGCACAGGTCAGTATACTGGTGGCCCCGATCGAGTGACGATGACCGTTGAACTGATACAGGTCCTCCATAGTCGATCCACAAATCCAATCGGACCGAAACCTTAACCTGGCTTAGATCCATGGTCAGGGAACAAACTCCATGACGTAGGTGAGTAATGGGCCTCCAGACGAGTCCCGTTTGCTCGAAACATACACCCTTTAGCTATAACCCAAGTATACCATGGCCATGGGGCCATCTGAACCAATTCTGGGCCTATTTAAGGACCTTAAACCACCTCTCTCTCATTCCATACGAATTATCTAACCCTAGGAGAGAGAAGAGAGAAAAGAGGAGGAAAGAATGAGGAGAAGAGAGAGAGAGGGGGGGGGGGAGATTGTTGCTGGGATTTACTCTCGCTACTCCACGTACTGAATCACCTCCCCACCATCGCTACACTGTCGATTTCATATATGATTTGGATAAGAAATCCTAACCCTAATATCGTTTTAGGAATCCAAATAGAGGAATCAACGTAATAGCTAACCTATTTCGTAATTTAAGTAACCGTTGTACTATAGGCGGAAGCGTAGTGTATGAACCGAGTTCGTAGCAGGCATACCGATGAAAGGTGCGGACTATAAACATTTAGGTTATGGTTTTTAAGGCTTTCAATGTGAGCAATGATTTATGTCTGACTTGATTGCTGTCGTATGATATTAGTTATGACTTTTTTTGATAAACTACACATGTGTGAAATATATACATATAACATGCATCCTAGGTGTTTGTTGAAATGTATAAATGAATGTGAAATCTTGATCTGTACTTATAGTAAGTTCTAATCTTAGATGCATGTATGTTATATACTTTATAACTGATGTTGTGAAATGAATTGCTATAATTCATGTCGTAATAAGTCTAGTCTATATATTTGGAAATGTGTAGTCTAAGTGTTTGTAAAAATGTCTGAATGAGATTTTGTTGATAGATTGTACTTAGTAAGTGTATTAAGACAGGATTCTTAGTTTCCTTAGTCATATGAATAGTTTTTCTTCATGTATGGAAAATTGTCACTATATGACTTGTGGATGAAATGCATATGTATGTCAACTTGTCTAATGTGTTTGATAAAATGCTCAAATGAGATTTATGTTTATATTATTTGTTAAATGCTAATATGAGTAGCGTATGTGATTCCTTATTGCATTTGGGTATAATTGGTACTACTTCGTAGTCTAGGCAATCGGTAACGGTTCCTATTTGAGTGGCCGAACTAGTTTCGCCATGTTAGATACGTTCGAGGAATCCGAGTCATATGGTGATTGTTGATAGTGGTCGGGCCATGTGGAGTGCTTATGCGCTCCATGTTGATTACTTCAGCGTACGCTCATACCAATCGAACTTATCAAATAACTCGATTGGCCTATTGTATGTTTACCATGTATGAACGCTACTGCTTGAATCTAAGGTATCGCCTACCAATGTAAACCCGTCTCAACCATGGTACCATGATCCGCTAAGACTCATGAGCTGGGCATAGTGGTATGGGACACCGTGGTCGAGCTGTCGGCCTACGCTGGGGTGACGAATCTCCCCTTAGTGACCAGTGAGCAACCCAAACTCGTGAACCGAATACGGTGGTATGGGACACTGTATTCGAGCTATCGGCCTGCGCTGAGGTGACGAGCCTTCTCGTAGTGACCTCGAGTATAAACTAGGCCTGAGGTGACAAGCCTCTCCGTATTGACCTTGAGTGTAAACTCGTGAACTTACCTATTCACTGCTTTCATCAGGGGTGATGCCTTACAACTTGCTTATCGTATGTGATTAACTAGGATTGGCGACCCTAGATGGATCATTGTTTGGGTAAGTGATATACAGGGAAGTACCTTAACTTCCCGAATTTGCTATATGAATTAGCCTAATAAATTACTTGGCTAACACGACCATACACTACATTGCATGTGCTTTGGCGAGGAAGCACACGTTTAGGGAGTTTTCCATGCGCGATCGTGAGATGATGTCACTGAGGTAGTGTAGGCGAGGGCATGCATCATTACGCATATCATTCCTGCATTAACAAGAGTAATTAGGACATGATTTTTGTACTGCTTTATCATTACTGCTTGACTAAATTGATAACATGTTAACCTTTGCCTTATAGTACCACTAAGTTGATCACTCACTCCCACTCTAGGACAGTGTTTTAAAACACCAACCAGACTCTGTTTTAGATACAGATTATGGCGAGGCTTCTGCGATGGAGCCGGACTTCTTCAATATGGATGAGTTCTCCTACATTCAGCTCTCAGGCAGGTCTATGTAGACCTAGAGCTGCGTCGCGGGGATTGCAGGGATATTGAATTAGTTGAACATTTACAGCCTGATATTTTGTAAATTTTGGAATCATATATGTATTTATTTAGCCTGGTAACATACTCATACTCTGGGGATTTGAGAAACATTTTTATACTTTATATACCTACCTCAGTCTTCCACTTGCTTAAATTTAAATATCTTTGGAGTATGATATGTTGATTTGGTGTAATCCCACTCATGTTTAATGCACTAATATGGACAATATTTAATCATCATTATATATGTTGCATAAGTGATGCTTTGAAACTCGGGAGTTGAGCTTTGCTCAACCCTCGATTTTCGGGGCGTTACACCAGTTGGCTATAAAAAGCCCTACTACCTAGCCAGGAAGATACAAAATAAGAAAGAGAGAGATAGGTGCGGGAGAGGAAAGAAGAAAGAGAATAGATCGGTCCGAGTCCAATCAGTCATCGAGCAAAGAAGAAGAAGGAAGAAGTATTGGCGGTAACGATCTTGAGTCGCCACCAGAGTATGGTCAGATCTGACCTCCCCTAACTCCCCTCTTTTCTTTCCTTTCTTTCCTTCTCTTTCCAAATTCAACTCTCTCCATGCAATAGGATTCCATCACACCATGCCGAGTCAACTCGGTGGTGAAAGGGACCTAAAGATGGTAAATTAAAATCCATACTTGTTTAAGTATAATATAAACTAAGTATCCTCATATTTATTAAACCTAATTGAAATCTAACTTCAACTAGGCGAATTAGAATAGAACCTGACCATAAAGAACATCCCAGAATGTCAACAAATTAAGGTGAGGGTTTTATCCTTTAGGCTTACATTAATTTAAGTTATTATATTTACGAGAAGGTCTCTCATACAATAATAAAGAGAGTATGCATGAAGATTTATGAAAGCGAGAAGTTCAAGTTGAAAGGAGAGTTGGAATTGAGTTTCTGAATTAGCCTGACATCAGATTTGTAGATGACATCCAATCAACGAAAGGGGTATATGTAACGTCCTAGATTTTCATTATTTTGAATTTTCAAAAACCCTTAAAAACTTTCGATTTGACTAACTTATGCTGTCGTTTATTAGCTCTTGACACTCGAAGTGAGCCTATGCGCGGGTGATACCGGTAAAGAACCGCACAAATTTGATTAATCAACCGTAGAGAGCTAACGAATCCGCCCACTCACTTAAGCACTGAGTATAACCATCCTGATTTGTTCACATAGGGCCCAAATCTAGCCGACCTATCACTGACTAATCAGAACGACCACAACCAAATTAAAGATCTACCTAAAGCCGAGATAACTAGGGGTTGGATCGTAATTAACAAATCAAAGTGACTCAATTATCTATATAACCTACGAACCAACAGTTTAGAGTGATTATGACTAAATCATCATTTTCACTAATTGCGAATAGGTCACACTATGAACATAGTTAATTCAAACCCTAATCATTGCGCATAAGAAATCTTGCTACCTAATTCATTTCAGAAATGCCTTGATTTTCCAAACGAACTCTGGACAGCTCGTTAATGGGTCACTGGTTTCGAAACTATAGAATAATGTCCATCTTACTGGGCTTGATGTCTATCATGAGACATCCAGTCGAGATCGTGTCTCAAATAGCTCAACTTGGACTTACAAGGTCGGTGCATGAGTTGTGCGAAATTCTTGAAATTTACTATGAACTTAAGTCACTTATCTACGTTCGGTCTTTGCCCAAGTTATAGCTTACAGACAGTTAGATCACGACCAAATTTGGGGCAACAACCTAGAGTAATGTCCTACACAGATCCATATAGTTGCAGGCCTGATCGATAGTCGGTGACCGTCGAACAGACTTCTAATCATAATCGTCGATCGACACATCCAAATGACAGGCCGATTGTGTCTATGAGTAGATCACTGCTAGGGCCAACTATCCAACGGTGGGTGTCGACTCCTATGCCCTGTAGTAGCCCCCAAATGGTAGAAAAATATTCCCCCAGGGCTAGTATAGTAAAAATCCAACCCTTAGGGCCATTTATACCAAATCTAGTACTATATAAAGGCCTTATTTGGGCACCCCCTCCTCCCATTCGAATTTCATGCCCTAGGTCAAGAGAAAAAAAGGGAGAAAGGGAGAAGAGAAAGAGGAGAAAGGAGAAGAGAGAGAGAGAGAGCTTGGGGTGTGGGTGTTGGTGCACCTCTGCCCTCACATCCCATCTCTAACCGCCTCACCGTAACAAGAGTCATCGCCGGAGTTTTCCCGACAATAAATGGAGGTAAGTGTTGAATTCCACTTGTAATTTAGGATTTCAATACTTATTTATCCCTATTCTCACAAGCTTGTATGCCGTTTAGGTATTTCAATAATTTTTCTCAAAACTCTAACCCAAGGAGCACCATGAATTGGGCGAAACGTCACAAGGTGCAGACCATAAATGTTTAGGTTGTCATTTATCAATCCTACTATTTATTGAATGATTTATGATTGCCAACTTAGAAATTGCATGATAACCTATGTGAATTTCAATTTCAATACATGATTTACAAATCTTAAGATAGTGACACATACGTATTCGATGAAATGCTTGAATGAGTAGATTATTGATTTTGATGATTGAATGTGAATCCAATCATCTTTAATGTTCGTTGACTTGATTAGATTAAGAAGTAGGACTACAAGAGTAGTCTGATTAGTCGACAAATTCCCGAATATGAGTTGACCAAATTAGTTTGGCCACCCTGGGCAAGTTCGATCGATTCAAATCAAACACGGACGACCGACAATGGATGGGCCACGCGGAGTGCTTACACACTCCATGCTGGTTACGCCGGTGTTCGCCCGTATCAACCAACATTGTCCAAAGAACAGGTTAACTCTATATATGCTCACCATGTATGATTACAACTGTTTGAATCTGAGACACCCCCCTTACCAATTGTAAAGGTTTACTATTAGTCATTACCATTGCGATCCTCAAGACTCGTGAGCTGGCCATGGTGGTGTGGGACACCGTGTTTGTACTGTCGGCCTATGCTGGGGTGACGAGCCTCCCTATAGTGATCGCGAGCATTACTTTTACAACTTGCCTCTCGTATGTATTCAACTGGGAGTGACGAACCCAGACAGATCAGGGATTATAGGTGTAGGACTGCTGTGGTCGCCCCGCATCTAGTAATTCAGTTGAGACCAATGACTAAAAGGGAGATACCCTGGCTTCCCCAAACTGCTGAATGAATAGGTATAATTAATCACTCAGCTAACATAATCATTCACCGCATTGCATTACCTTAGAATGTGGTGAAACAGGCGTGGTTGTCGCATAATGAGGAAGTGTTGTCATTTGTGAAATAGGTGATCGGAGCCACATATTGAGGAAGTGTTGTACGGTGAGGGCATACATCATTTCATAAACTTCATTATTCGCATTAAGAAGAGTAATTAGGAAATGCTTGTTTTACGTTGCTTCATCATTCCTGTACTGATAGACTTGATAACATGTGTAACCTATGCTTTATGGAACCACTGAGTTGATCATTCACTTCCATTCTGGGACGGTATTTTAAAATACCAACCAAGCGCTGATATATATGCAGGGACCACCAAGGCCGATGCATTGGACTAGGCATGGATGAGGAGTTCTCTTACTTCCAGCTTTCTGATGGGCAGATGAAGGCTGCGCACTTCTCAACTGGGAGAGTCGAGCGATTGGGCTTAACTAGACACCACATTTCCACATTTTTATTGATTTTAGAATTGTATATTGCACTCAGTTGGACACATAATTTGGATAATCATACTACTTGTGTTTCAATTTAATTTTCTGCTTTAATTGTGTTTATTCCAGAGTATGATACACTGTTAATATAATCCTATACATGCTTAATTGCATAATGTAGAAGTAACCGAGAAACCAGCTTCCACAAAGTATAAATGATGCTCGGAATCTCGGGAGTCGAGTATTTACTCGACCCTCAAAATTTGGGGCATTACAGTATATGTCACTAACTGCTCACTACGTTGATGTTGAATGGAGGCTCTGTAAGAAAATCATAAACTTTCGTTATCTTATGCCTCCTCATAGTGGATTGATGATTTTAGACTGCATGTCTTGTGGAGTGGAGAATTAAGAAGAAAATCTCCTCAATAACTCTAGATGATGCCTCTGCAAATGATAGCGTGATAACAAATTTGCGAAACCAATTTAGGGCCATTGGTGACTTGTATTTTGGTGGAAAGATATTTTCTGTTAGGTGTTGTGTCCACATCCTAAATTTAATTGTACAAGATGACCTTAAAACAATTGAACCAACGATCAAGAATATAAGAGAGAGTGTGAAGTACATATGTGGGTCACCTTCACGATTACATACATGGAATGAGATCGGAAAGCGGTTGAATTTGTCAACTCAAGGAACGATAAAGCTGGATGTCATGATACATTGGAATTCAACTTTTGAAATATTAGATTCAGCGATAGCCTTCAGACATGTATTCCCTCACCATGCGGAGCGTAATAGTACGTATCTTTGGTTGCCTTCTGAAGATGCTTGGTCAAGAGCTGAATCAGTTTGCAAGTTCCTATCAGTTTTTTACAACAATATGAAGAAACTTTTGAGAAGCAAGCATCCAATTACAACTATATTTCTGCCAGAACTTTGGAAGGTAAAAGATGCCTTGCGCAAAAGCAGTAGTGGACTAGATCATTTACAATTAATGACCATGGGTATGCAGGTAAAGTTTGATAAGTATTGGTCTGAGTGTAGTCTGGTAACGGCTGTTGCAATCGTTCTTGATCCTCGATACAAGATGATAATGGTTGAATTCATATGTAGTAAGCTATATGGTGCGATGAGTGCCCCTAAGATTGATGAGATTCGTAATGCAGTCAATGATCTGTACAATTTCTATGTGTGCACTGTAAAAGACAAATCTCCTCACGTGGGTTCTAGTTCTGCTGATGATGAACCGCAAGAAGAAACAGTGGATGATTTCATGTCTTTCGTGGTACAGCAGAATGAGACTCAAATGCAGACACATGTATCAAAACTTGAAAATTATCTCAAGGAGCCACTTGTAAAATTCAGAGGTGATGAATTTAATGTTTTGGACTGGTGGAAGATAAAATCTCGTAATTCACAATACCCTATGCTCTCATTAATGGCACGAGACATACTATCTATTCCAATTTCAACTATGGCTTCAGAATCTGCTTTTAGTACGCGAAGTAGGGTCATGAACAAGTATAAAAGCTCACTTACACATGAATCGGTTGAAGCGCTCATTTGTACAAAGGATTGGTTGTGTCCGATATGGGGGAAAGGAACTCTGTTGATGAGGAGTTCGACGAAGTGGAGAGTGACAAGCAAAATGAGATAGTACCAGCTACTGCAGGATAAGACATTGCCTTTTATTTCTCTTGCATTTGCTTACAAGTTATATCAAGATATTTGTAATTATTTTTTGATGGCTTAAATTGTAATATTATGGGTGGATGGATATTTCTCTCTTTTCATTTGTATTATTCAATTAGTTAATGTTGCTTAAATCTCTTATTATATTGTTGGGTAATTGCGTTTATTCGTCACTATAACTTATTTTTTTTATGTTGTCTTAACCTAACCAGATATACACCTGTAGATATGTCATCAGAAGATAATGCATCGATAAATATTTAGGATTATGGAGTCCAAGTATATTCCCAAGATGGAAAGATAAAGTTACAATGTAAGTAGTGTGGAAAACAATTTATAAACAAAACAAATCAGTTGAAATTACATTTGGCTTATCGAGGAGGAGACGCCGCACCATGTAACAAAGCTCCTCAGGAAGTCTGAGATTTATTTCGAGCCATTCTCGACTGAAATATAAAGACTTCCTACACCCTTCCCCCTACAAATACAACCAATACAACCAGCCACAAAATATATGTAGAAATAGGCCTATTATAAATGAAGAAGGGTTAAGCAGAGGAACTGCCTCCGGTTTCAGGTTTTCGACAATTAGTAGAGAAGAAGAATAAGAGAAAATTTTAAGGAAACAAGAAGAACATGATTATAAAGAGGCTGTTAAAGAAAGCTTGAAAATGGCATCCAGATCAAGGAGTACCAGATAACAACATCCACCTCCGAGACAACATGATGCTGAAGCAGGCACGAGTAAATCATTAAAGTTTCTTAAAAGTCTCGCAACATTTTATAGGCCGTTGAGAATCCGTACAAATCAGATCATAAAAAGTGGCTCAAAAAACTTGTTGCGTCTATAAATGAGGACGATGGGAAGACATCTCCACCATCTGATTTAGCAAAGGTGAACGACCATCTTTTGGATGCCTTCAGCTCGGAGTCGGCCCAAAGTTCTCTTGCAGTTGAAGCCGTAAAAGGAGAACCAAATGATGATTCTGGCGATGAAGGTGGAGGTGGAGGGGGTTACTATTACGGTTACGGACAAGGTTCATCTAGTTACATGCCACAAAGGCATTTATCATACATATGTTATTGAATGTATGAAAGTTTTACCTAATCCGTATGTCAATATGTGCATGTTAGGTTTATTTACTTTTCATTTTGGATAGGGTTTCTTTATTATGTTTGTTTTATGGACGTATTTTATTTACTTTGGAAGTTGGATCTGTGATATTTTAAGTTTTTAACAGTTGAATTAGAATGACCTAGCTAAATGGTCTAATGTAATAATATATGTGAATATGCGATCTAGCACAAAATGCGATTGATTTATATTCCAAGTGGTCTTAATATCTCTTAATCTCTCTTTTAATTGATTTTATTTCTCTCAAATAGATTTTAAATATATGTAAAATTAGTTATTTAATCACTTAGAAAAGTTACCCTTAATTTCTTATTATGAGTCACACTATGGATGAAGCATCTCTCTTAAATAATAAATATGTTAGCCATATTATCAATAGCTATCAAATGGATGGAGTGATTAAGATTCAAATGGAAAAATCAGATAATTAGTATCATCGTCTTAGTAAAACCTTTAGGCCATGCTCTATCAATAGTTAGGTCGGTAACTTTGACGGCTTAGATTTCCATGAAACTATACCTTGTGTATGATTTAAGAATCACCACCATTTTTTAAATAATGCAAAACAAACACGAGAGTCTAGAACCTACCATTGGAATAAGTGATCAAAGAGCCCACTTCATCAAAGACTTTCATACCCTTGAACTTTTAGAAGGTATATTTATTCATTTACATGTATAAAAGTACATTCGAATATTTAATACTACATTGAAATAACCAAAAAAAAAAAAGTCTCACTTAGTTATTTAATCACTTAGGAAAGTTACCTTTTTTTAAATTATTTTTATTATTGTTTTACAATTTTTTGAAATTTTTTATTAAAAAAAAAAATAGCAAGACCGATCCAAACCGTACCCAATCTGATCCGACTCAATTTCCTTGACTGAGTCGGACTCAGATTAGATCAGGCCAGCAGTGCACCGGATCGGATCGAGTCAGATGACCTGAACTCGATTCCGGATCGAATCGAGTTTGGGTTAGTCCATAGAAATTTCGAACCGAGTCGAGTTAGACCTAATCCGGTCTGACCCGACTCCATGCCCAGCTCTACCAGCGTCAATGATGCTTCTTGATTCGGCTAGGAGGGTGGCCCACCTCGTGGGACTCATCATGATGTTTATGTTAGATCTACACCATTCATCCATTATGCTAGCCCATCTTATAGCATGGTCTCAAATTTTAGGCAGGTCCAAGGCATGGGTGGGCCATACACAATAGGAAATGGTAGGAATTGAAAACAAACTGTTGGAAATTTTGCGAGCCCACCCTGTTGCATGAGTTTCATCCAAACCGTCCATCCACCTTTGGGCTTCTTTCTAGGCAATACACCAATATGGGCAAACTGGAACGTGTAAGAGCTTGGTGTAGAAACGGGTTTAAGCCGTTGCCGATTGGAAACGGTTATGAACTGTACTCCAACTGTTTGCTTCTCTGCATCATTATTTCCATTTTTTTTTGGTGTCCCAATTGAGTGTTGGATCTTCTTAGTTTTTATTATTTTATTTTAAAACATATGGATGGAATGGATTCAGTTAGAAACCTCTAAGTGGACCCCATAAGGTCCAAGAAGCACATTTCTCTATATATGCCACAGACTACCGATTAATTTTTACCATTTTCTTACCCCCAAAGCCCTAAAACGCTCATTTCCACCGTCTCCGTCTCCCTCTCCCAATCTCCCTCTCCCTCTCCCTCTCTTTCGATCTCCCTCTCCCGATCTCAACCCTCTCTCTCGATCTCCCTCTCACTCTCCATCCCTCTCTCTCGATCTCCCTCTTACGATCTCGACCCTCTCTCTCTCTCGATCTCCCTCTCCCTCAATGTCCCTCTTACTCTCCCTCCCTCTCTCGATCTCCCTCTCCCTGCATTTCCTCTCATATGAAAGATGCAGTCGTGCATTTGAATCTGTGGAGGAAGGTATTGTGACCTCTACTTACTCCATGAAATTGAAATGATGTGGTTGATATCTTGTTTTGACAAAAGAGATTAGTGCCTGCAACCACTGTAAACGCCACATGATGGTCCGTTGGTTGAGGAGAGGACGTACAAAGTGGGTCCCACTGATTTTGATCCATTGGTAGCCTGCAGATGGATAGTTAACTAGATTGGTCTATAGTCAATGGTGAATAGGCAGAACTCTACTATTTTTGTTATTATGATATCGCAATCAGTGCACTTCTCTCAGTGTCTGAGGCCCACCTGATGGATGGCCTTAATCTTTGGATCATCATGCGGTGGTACAGTTGCGAAAGGGACCCAATAAGTGTACTAGCATGCCAAGTCTCTCTCAATTTGGTGGCATGTGAACGGAAATGACCCCTCGATAAAACTCTTGTGGGTCGGTTCCCACAGGTGGATAGATTGCGCATGTTGAATATATGTTGTTGTGATTCTCTGTTATTCTCCATGTTCAATCCTTGACCGTTGCCTCTATGATTTATGGATTGGCCTACTTTTGGGGCCATCACAGATTCATAATGTGGCGCACTGGATTCATAAGATCCAAACTGCCCGTCAGATGGGCCTGATCATGTAGATGATCTGGCCTAAAATCAGGCTATTCCATTCTTCAGTTGGGCCACAGTGTTAGAAACAGGCTGATGACCTAAAAGGCATTCCCTTATTGTTTCTAGCCATCCTTTTGTTTCTTTCCTTCTTTCTTTCTTTCTTTTTTTCTTTTTCTTTTTGTTGATGACTCTGCATATCAACTTTAATACTACATTTTATTTCTCAGGAAAAAATTGTGTAGTGTTATGCTTATTAGTTCATTGTTGGTTGGTACACAACACACATACCAAGCTTAAAAATCCATCAGTGCACAATGTATGAATTTTAAGAAAATTTCACTTCTAGAAACATAAAAAAAAAAAAAAAAAAAAAAAAAAAAAAAAGAACTTTCAGCATGTTGGTGCCTTTCTTTTAAACCAACATAATAAAAATCTTTATTATAATCAACCATGATTTTAGACTCATGATAAAAATCAAATAACTAGACTGGAAGGTGGTGACTTCTGATATATATATATATATATATATATATATATATATTAATGGCTACGTTATTTACACCCGATGTAGTTTAGTTACTGCAGACCAAAAAAGCACTATTATGGTACCAAAAGAGGAAAGCATGATTGTACCAATTGTATAGTTTGAATAAAAAGACTCTATGATTAGGTTAGGTTCTGATTCTTAGAGTTGGCATGTCAAACAGACTGGTCTGATTCTAGACGTCTTGGATCTTGTACTAATGTGCTATCATGCCTTCTACATGAGTGTGGTCTTAGCAAAGATCTCACAAGTGTGACTACATAAGCAGAATGGCCTATCATTAGACTAGTGTACATTAATAGACAGTCTCGCCGGAAGAACCACAACCAGTCTCACTTCCACATTGTTATGTTCAAGTTGGGGCAGATATTTGATACCCTGGTTGTGTTGATAGTTGATATGCGGGCACTCAGAAATGGTAGGTATTAACTTGAATATGTGGATTGTTTCCAGTTTTAGCCGCACAATAAGGGCTCCTTTGGGTACCACCAAATAATTTACTTTTTCTACTTATAGCAATTGATAATAACTAATATAAGTTTAGTTTATGATTAGTTATAAGTAGCTTTTTTACTTAAAAGTACTTAATTACTTTAGTTAAATATATTAGCTTTTCTGCTTTTCATGAGTTGCTGAAGAGAGACATAGGGGAGATGAAAAGATCGGACTTTTACTTAAAAGTACTTAATTACTCTTCTGTATTTTTTCTTAGATTCTCGTGTAGAGAGAATGCGGCCGTGCAAGTTGTACTCTTGGTGTAAAGAGCTCGTTGCTCAAGGACGAGTTCTTTTGGCAGATGGGCCCCAAATGATTCATGGCAAACCTCTTCGGAAAGAGTTTTACAAGGTTGCCATTGATATCATTATTAAAGGAGACGTCGAATTGCTCGAGCCAGACGGATATCATTCAACTTTAGGCGAAGTTGGAATTGGCTCATTTATTGCATGGCATTCTTGCTTTACTGAGTTCACCGATTAGGGACAATAGTCTAACACTTTTTTGGACAATTCACTTTTTTGGACTGTATGTTTTGATTGTATTTGTGGATTGCGTCCCAAGTACAACTTGTATAGCTTGATTAGTTGTTTCTACAGTTGGTTCTTATTCTAACACAGGGGTTCAAAGAAAACTGAAAATGGATTATCAGGTGTGCAAGGTAACTTGTGTTACAGTTCTTGTTACAGTTTGGTGTCATGTTGACTGTCACGCCCCAAACCCGGAAATCGGGCTCACAAAATTCCCAATTGCCGAATCCGCTGCTGACAGCCTCCATAGTACCCCATTCTCGGCTCCCAGCGCCCATACGCCAGGTTCCGATTCTAGGATCCTACAAGGAGGATTTTCTTACGTAGATTTGTCTCATAAGAAGCATAACTACAAATATACCCAAATCACAAAGGCAACATCATCATCACATATCCACTAATATAATTATTTGAATACGGGTCTTACAACTCTCCCCTCCTAATAAAAATTTCATCCTCAAAATTTAAACCATAATACCACCAATACAGAGCTCACCAAAGGAGGGAAATTCTATCAGAACACAACATACAACATAATCAAATACCTAAGAGATGGGGACAACGCCTACAAATCTCAGCCTCTTACTCCCAAGATGCCTCATCAATACTACGATGACCTCACTGAACATCGGATCCTGGATCAGAAACGATCGAAACAGGGATACTATGCATCCTCACAATCTCAATGGTAAGGAGCTATATCAGAAAATCTCTAAGTTATTGAAACTCAGGGATCTAATCATTCTAAGTTCTCAACAATCATAGAGTGAAGGGTAGTTATCAGCAGATATGTGATGTTATCTTCAGGTATCCCCAAGTTATGCTCTAATACCAACTTCTGTCATGCCCCAAACCTGGAAATCGGGCTCACAAAATTCCTGATTGCCGAATCCGGTCCCGACAGCCTCCGTAGTGCCCCATTCTCAGCTCCCAGCGCCCATACGCCAGGTTCCGATCCTAGGATCTTACAAGGAGGATTTTCCAATGTACATTTGTCTCATAAGAAGCATAACTGCAAGTATACCCAAATCACAAAGGGAGCATCATCATCACATATCCACTAATATAATCATTTGGATATGGGTCTTACATTGACCTCATGATCTCACTACTTATTCTCTAAATCAAAAACAGGCTGCCAGTAAAAAAGAGAAGTCACTGAAGAGCTCTACCAAACAGCCGAGGCAGCAACCACCAGCAAGAAACAGCTCAGGTATGCACATTATGTTTTCTTTTTATGTTTTCTCTCACTGTATTATCATTCAACAACTGACACGGGTGTTTTGCCACTGATACTTTAATGGGCAGCGGCTTTTGTTTATTCAGGAAAAACTTCAAGGGGAGTCGCAGACACAACTGAAACGATGGGGAAAATGGCCATCAGCCTGATAGAGTTACCCATTTTATACAAATATTCCTGATGAATACATACAAATTCTTCAGTTTCCATTTACTGCTAGACTGATTTTATATATATACATATATTTCTGATTTCTGTTTTCTGAGCTCCTATGGATTTGTAAACCGAAAGAAACACTCAAATAAATATAGAGTTTTATAGTTCCTATTTATCTGAGTGTTATGGGTTTTACTGTTGTATCTGTTACGAGAATCTGTTTGCAGTTTCGCACAGTAAGTTGGTAATATTCTGTGTGTATTTCTTTGTCTCATGTGCTGACATTGGAAAATCTTGCTGTTGTATTTTTATGTATTTTGGTTTTTTGGTGATCTCATTGAACTAAAGGTTTTACAAAGAGATCATTAGACCTTTGGAACAACAGCAGATGCATTTGAAGAATAATCGGCCTAAGGACAACATGGTCAGGAAGACTCGAGAGGCAGCTCTCAAACTTACGTGGAAGGCATCAGGAAGCAAAACCAGAGGTTAACATTCTGCTATTTTTTCTGTTTCTTCCATTTCTTGATTTATTTTGTGGAAAGCAAGGTCTGGAGTTATATGAGAGTTTTTTGTTCTTTCTGAACTAGTTGCTGATGGAATACGGAGAATTTCTCAAGTCTTGTGATTTTATTAAGGTATGCGCAGAAGAACCTGGTTCATGTGGATTATGCAATATATGCTGATTTTTATGAAACAACAGGTCTGCATTCAATTTATTTTAGAAAGACCCATGTGATGCTTTGTATATGACTTGGAAATGCTTGGCCTTTGATGAACACATCGAGGCCTCTCTCTTTCTTTCTCTCTGAAATTAAAACAAGAAGACCTGCATTTTCTCTTTCATCTTTTCATGATTTCCTGACAAAGAGATATTAGAATGATGGATCTAAAATCTCCTGAACTTGATTCTGATTTTGTTGAAGTTGATCCCACTGGTAGATATGGAAGGGTATACAATATTCTCATTCCCTCTTCTTGTTGTGGTGGTTGTTGTTGTTGTTATTTTTTTTCTTTCTTTCTTTCTTTTTGTTTATTTATTTATTTTTGGGGTGGAGTTTTGAATATTGGGTTGAATTTCTTTCTTGCCACAGTACAATGAAATCCTTGGAAAAGGAGCTTCCAAGACAGTGTATGCTCTTATTCTCAGATCACCAGCCTACCTTTTTCATTTTTCTATTTTTTCTCATGTGGGTACTTTTCGATTTTCTCTAATGTTGGTGGGTTTTGATGCAGGTACAGAGCCTTTGATGAATATGAAGGAATTGAGGTGGCATGGAACCAGGTGAAGCTGTATGACTTCTTACAGAGCCCTGAAGATCTAGAGAAGCTTTACTATGAAATCCATCTCCTCGAGACCTTAAAACACAAGAACATCATGAAGTTCTACACCTCTTGGGTTGATACTGCTAACAGAAACATCAATTTCATCACTGAGATGTTCACCTCAAGCACCCTCAGCCAGTAAGTTTTCTTGTTGTTGTTGTTGTTACTGCTGTTGTTGATTTTAGTTTTTATTTTATTTATTTATTTTTTAGGTTGGGTTCGTTTGGATTGGTTTTGGGTGGTGGTAGGTATAGGCAAAAGCACAAGAGGGTGAACATAAGGGCAATGAAGCATTGGTGTAGGCAGATCTTGAAAGGGCTTCTCTATTTGCATAGCCATGACCCACCTGTGATCCATAGAGATCTCAAGTGTGACAACGTCTTTGTCAATGGTAATCAAGGTGAGGTCAAGATCGGGGATCTTGGCCTGGCTGCCATCCTCCGAAAATCTTATGCCGCTCATTGCGTCGGTCAGTTCCTGCCCATCTTATGCTTCTATCAGATTTCCCAATGAAAGAATAGCAAAACTCTCTGCTGGTGTTGTTGTCATCCGGTACTCTTTAGGAGTCTTCTTCTCCCTCAAACAAGATGGTTATGATTGAACTACAAATTGGTATAAATGTGTTCACTTGGTCATCATATTCGTAGTGTAAAAGTTCTTATCATACCTTTTAGTGTTATAAGTCTTAGGCTCCATTTGGTCATCACATCAATCTTTATGAATATAATTTTTTTTCTCAAACCAAATAGAGCTTAAGCCCTTTTTAACTCTGCCAATGCAACTTCTTGCATTGCCGGTCCCAAGCCCGGGTAAAGGAGGACGGAGAAGGACGTAATGAGCTTAAGCCCTTTCTGAAACTTGCTGCTCATCTCGCCTTGGCACTAAAAGGTAAGTTGGCTTCTCCTTGCTGCAGTTAACCACACATTAAACACACATTGAGCAGTTAACCACATTAAACATTTGCTCCTGCTCTCTCTCTCTCTCTCTCTCTCTCTCTCTCTCTCTCTCTCTATTTTTTGAAGCTATACTTCAGTTGGTGCTTCCTGGTGAATGGGTTGAAGGCCCGATTTCTCCTACAGTGAACCGACCTGTCTACAAGTTGTGCTTTTTTCCCCCTCTTTTTCTTTTTCTTCACAATCGCTTTCAGGTTTTATGCCTGTTTGTTTGGTAGGGTATAAAGAAAAAGAGTATAGTATGTGATTGCAACGTGTATTGCCTGATATGCCATTCAGATCTTTATGTGTGCGGTTTAATGCTTTGCATCTGCCTTTTGTATATGCATCTTCATAGTTCCATGCTGATATAGTTTTTGGGTAGTTTTTCATAGGCTATGGAAATGAATATTTACTGATCTGTTTTTGGTTAAATTTCTGAAATGCTTTGAATGCAAGGAGATAAAATGGCAGTGTATTTATTCCAATATATGGATTTTCATGTCTCCTAGGGTGCCTTGAAGGTATCTTATGTAAGGCTGCTAGGTCTGGCAAACACCATTGAAGCTGGGGTTTTCCTCGTAAGGTAGAGCATCAGATAATTAGCATGTGAAAATTGCAGAAAGATGGACATTCCAAAATGTACTAGAAGGTTGTGCTATAAATTGCAGATCCATATGCATGATGTTATCATGAACTTATTGCATTTGTGATTTTGGATAATGTGAATGTAGTTATAACCATGATTTTATGCTTACATTGCAGGAAGAAAGATGATAAATCATATCAACCAACCACATGGCAGATAAAATTCACACTCGACTCTGTCGTCCAAAGCGGGACCTATAACTTGCGATTGGTGATTGCATCAGCTACATTATCTGAATTGCAAGTATGCATATAAATATAAACTAAGGTGCGTTTGGATTTACAAGTGAATTGAATTGTAAACCTTCAGTGTAATCATGTATTGAGGTGACTAGCCTCAAACCAGACTACGGATGTGGATACAGGAATATCTTTACAAATAGCTCCTCTGTGGAATAATAACCATAAAATCTCCTTGCCCGAACAAGGCTGCAACCGTGCACATGCTGTCTTTTTCTTTGTTCTTTGTTCTTTGGCAGCGTGAAGTACACAAAAAGGACCCAACATCTAGTTCGGAGCATGAAGGACCCAAAACACCAGATCCCAAGGTAAATGACCTTTCTTTTTCTTCCTTTTTTTTCCTATTTCTTTGCAAGGGTGTAATCATCTGTTCTCTTTGGAAAGAATTTCATACATATATGTTGATTTTGTATTTGTGCAGACATTGAGAAGACTTGCTCAGAATAGAGAGGCAGCTCGAAAAAGCTGGCTGAGGAAAAAGGTCAATCAAGCAAATCAAAAAAGAAAAAAAAAGTCAATTTTCCAACTTCAATTCTCCTTAATCTACTCTAGAAAAATTAAAATCTGAAATTGAGTGGTCCAAATTCTCTTTGTTATTATTTTCATCTTCAACAGGCTTATGTTTAGCAGCTAGAGTCTAGTAGGATTAAGCTAACTCAGATCGAATAGGAGCTTCAAAGGGCTTGATCTCAGGTGAGGCTCTTTATTCATACTACTTGGTACAATACATTATCCGGCATAACCGTCCATTTTCGTGAGATTCTAATTTAAACATGCTATAGTGGATTGTATCCAGATCCCTTCAGAACATTGACGGTGGATGATAGACCATACATTGAATTCCCGTGTCTAGTTTTAGACAATTGGTTGTATGTTAACTTAACCTAAAACCCTTCTCTAAAAAGATTTAGCCATTGTAAGTACCTTGTATTTTCAAAGGTAGGCGAAAAATTCAAATTCAGAAGGCAAACAAAGTTGTTGTAACATACAACAGGTTGCAGGTGATCATTCCTCTTTAGTTCTATATACCAAATGATGATGGATCACCTACTATATGTAAGCATGCTACATGTCTTCTTCTTCTTCTTCTTTTGTCTTCTGAATTTTGGTTTCTAGCTGTCCTTGAAAATATCACTGTGAAGGGGCTGTATTTTTAATGTACAACTGGGTAGAGGTGATCAGTTCTGAAATTAAATCTATTTTCTTCCAAAGAAAACAAGAAAGAAACCACATCTTAGAACTAAAGATGAAGCTAAGCATACCTTCAAAGCCTTCTCCATAACATGAGATATGAGTCGTGTGTATGCATAACCTGGATTATAAAACAAAGGCAATTTAAACTTCTTGTACATATGCAGAAGAAATACATCAAGAATAGAAAGTGAATAAGATTGTGGGCAACCTTGATATGATGAACCCTAGCAGAATCCAAATTAAATACATGCAAACAACTGCTATATACAGTACGAGAAACTAAAGTGTTTTTTTTTTTTTTTTTTGAGAAGTTTCTGAAAATGGCATTTTATTTGTCCGTTTTTCATTTTGGTGTTCTTGTAATTTTCTAGTTGTTAAAGGATGATTTATATATGATGGCATTCTTGTAATACCATCAACTTAGGACTCTAGATTCCTCCTAGAGATAAATATTTATAAATATGAGTATTTAATATCAAATATTTAATTTTTAATGTTTTTGGTTTTTTTCTATGTGATCGCAACATTCGGTTTCCATTTCTATGTTTTATAGATTGTCCTGATGTTCCTCAAGTCCAACAACACCGTGCTTTTCTAAAAGATCATGTGATTTTTAAGGAGGTAGTGTGTCATAAAATTTCCCTTCTATTGAGAGATGAATACCATCAGGGAGCATATAATCTCTTTCAATCTTCTACTATAATTTTATCTCTCTCTATCTTTTATAGGCCATCTCATTAAAGACACAATTGTATTGTTGAAGATTCATCAATACTTGGAGTTGGATGTATAAAGGTTTGGGAGCTTTTACTTGAAGATTTAGGCTGCATGATCATTTACTTGTTTGTACTTGTAGTGGTATTCTTATCATATTCACTCTAATTTTTTGATGTAATTTTGTTAAGACTACCAAATGAAGCTGCAGCTTCATTTCTCAATTCCATCATTCATGCAAATAATGTGGAACAGTGGAAGTGAGATCCTCGACTTTCATTCTTTTGCATTCCAAGATAAGGTGGTTTCTTCTAGTTTGAATTTTTAATATGCTATTTTAAGTCAGGTTGTTCCTTCATTGGAGGATGATACTACTTTCATCCAAGAACTATTTGTGAGAATGCGATAATCCGCTACTTCTGCAGAATTGAAAAATAATTTGGTATTTTTTCTAGTAATTTATTCATGGTTGCATCTTTATCTAGGGCTCTAAACTTCGATGAACGGGTGCATCTTTCAGAGTGTCATTGCAGGTCCCCTTGTGTTTTCTGTAGGAGTGGAGCACATCATGGAGGATTATTTATTTATTTTTTAATGTATTCGAGCAATTGTAAACTTATTATTGTAAATATATATAATTTTTATTATAAAGTTGTACCATATTTGTTCAATATTAATTTTAAAATGTATACAATTTCTTTGGTTTTTAAATATAAAAACTAATGTACAGCTTTTATTAGCCATTCGGAAATAATGAAAAATATCGTTTTGACCGTTGGCAACATTAAGAACGGTCTAAAACTGTTCCTAAAAGTTTGTTTCTAAAAATTTACTGTTTGTAAGAGTGTTCTTAACACTACCAAAAAATTGAGCAAAGTCTACGGACTTTGAAAGTTTTTGGCTACAGATTAAATCTGTAGTAATTATGCTGCATATTTAATCCGTCGCTAAAACCTAATTGATCCGTAGCTAAAACCTACATCCTCACCAGATCCTTATTAGATATTGATGGTGCTTAAGGGGCTCTATGGGGCCCATTGGAATATATGTGTTTGATCTAAGCTGTCCATCAATTATAATATATAATTTCAGTGGACAAGCCCAAAAATTATGTAGATTAAAGGTCTAAGTGGACCACACCATAAGAAATAATAAAAATTAAATTTCTATTGTTAATATGTTGTGTGGTCTTCTTACAGCTTCGATCTGACTCATTTTTTGCATCAACCCTTGAAATAATACTTTAAAATTAATGGACAGAGTGGATAAATAACATACATCATGGTGGACCCCACGGTCCTAAAATCCACGGCTTGGGCCATCTGTCATGCGCCCCTCCCCCAAAATGAAATCCAAATCTGCCCACCCTTTTCTCCTGCGCGTAGAGCTCCCAAAACCCCATTTCCATTGCCCTCTCTCTATCTCCCAAGCTCCCTCACCCTCTCTCTCTCTCTCTCTCTCACTCAGCCTCTCCCTTTCCCTCGCCCTCTCTCAATCACCCTCTCTCCCTCACCCTCTCCCTGTCTCTTGTCCACATTCCCCTTGTCAAACAACCATTCACTCCAAAAGCTCAAGCTGTCAGAGTGTGGTGTATCAATGTATATCAAGGGACATTTATCACTTCAACACCCCCTCGCACGTGCAAGGTGGGAACTCCGCATGGGAACATATTGACGAAGGTGGAGGGAAACTCACACCATAAATAGGCCGGGCTTAATTTCCCGGTCCCTGGGCCGGACCTGATTTTTCCTGACCCCCCATGGGAGAATAATATATTAGCGAGGCATATTTACTGCTCTCGAGATTTGAACATAGGACCTTCCGCTTTGATTCCATGTCAAACAACCATTCACTCCAAAAGCTCAAGCTGTCAGAGTGTGGTGTATCAATGTATATCAAGGGACATTTATCACTTCAACACCCCTCTCTCTGTTTCCGAACCTCTCTCTCTCTCTCTCTCTCTCTCTCTCTCTCTCTCTCTCTATTTCTGAAATCTGTTGCGTTTGGATGCGCCATTGAATTGAATTGGATTTTGACTCGTAGTAGAATGTCGAAAAACCATGAAACATTTCAGCAAAAAGAATAGACTCTTTTGTGTAGTATGTTTACATATAGCAAAAAGATCGAAGAATGGGAAAAACCAATAACTAATATCAGCCCATAATCTTGATTAATCTCAGCCGTTAGGATTTCCCAGATTCATAGTGGGATCCATCGGATGGGCAGCCTGGATCACCGAACCAATGATGCTGCTCACGTGGACTTGGTTCGGGAGGCACTATATTCATTTTGCTGTGCAGAATCATACCTCAACTTTGGTTTGGAAGGAAAATGCACGCGTCCAAGATTCTGACCCTTCATACAAGGGCTTCATTTTGGATAGGAAATAGCTTTCCAGAACTAAACCAATCGGATAATTTGAGACCTCCTACTGGATGTCTTTGGGTATTGCTGAGAAAAGAAGGAGAAGGAAGTAGAGTGGAATGATAATGTTGATGGTGCTGCAGGCTTGATCGGGGAAGGCAGTGGGAGGTCGCCAACAGCAGGAGTATGAGATGGCAGTTCAGGCTTCTGAATTCCAACGTTCCATTCTGTTGTTGGATCTTTTTTTTTGTACAATCCTCAGTACCAGCACTTCTGTGGGACCCACCTTCAATTCAGCAGGAAATCCCCACATTTCAGATGATCCTAGCCACCTATAATCAGCTAGCAAATGGATGATCGGAAAGAAAATACACCTAACAGTCGGTATACAGCGAGAAAATAAGTTGGCAATTGAATGGTTAGAAATTGTGTGCTGGACGAGATTTTCTGTCTTGCTCACACCCACAATGTGGCCCACCTGATCAGTGGTTTCGATTACTGAAATTTGGGGCCCACCCAAATGGAAAATGATGGTAATTTGAGTCGAGCATTGTCTGACACATTGTACTTGGGCCATGAAGGCCAGGTGTTTGTTGCAGTGGTAAGAAAGGGAGAAATGTAATCCAACTTCATTATTTGACGACTGCAATAATTCAGTAGAAAAGTTCCTTTGTGGGTCCCAGTTATGGTCTGTAATGGGGTCCATCTTGGTCTGCAAGTGCCCTGAAATCACCATGATGGGGTGATCAATGCCGTCTGATAAAGGGGATGTGAAATGGATGTGGAGAGTAAAAATGTTCTGTAATTGGATGTCTTTGATAAACAATCAGGGTAATACTAAGTTATGAGCAATCCAAGGTGGGCCCTTCTATCAAATGTTCCCCCATGATCGTGCTTCGGTCCACCTGGCCCCACAGAGAAAAGGCAAGAATAATTCATACAGGATCATTGCTCTATATTACAATATCTATATATGAGAATGAATTGATAGTATTTAGCATTTATTTTTGAATTTTAAGGATGTGAAATGGGGAAATAAAAGAAGAATGGAGTTTTGCATGAGGTTGTTTGTCATGATTTAGCTAGGGTGCATGATTCTGTTGATGTGGGGCCCACGGTTTGGGGAATTCAAATGGAAAATTTAGTGGCATTACCATTGTGGGTGATTCTCTGATATCCTGTATGGAAAGATCTCAACTGTTTGATCCTTGGCTTATATTCTGGCAAATGTAGACTCTACATTTTTATTTTTCTTTTCTCAACTACCTGTTAAGGCATTGTTGCAAGTAGGATCTTCTTACTTGGCTGATTCATGGGGCCTCTGCCACCATCCATGGTGAGCTCCATGGTTTGGATGTTAGATCACTGAGCCTTGGGCTCAACATCTATGGAATCTAGTGACTCAGTGAACTGTACATTTGCTAGGGTTCAGATGGCGGAGTTCTTCCTTATGTTATGCTAACTCTCAAATTCAACATGTTCATCTGATAAGTCAGTGATTGGATGGGACAGGTGCATTTACAATGTGAATTTTACCGGGGATTCATTGATTGGAAATTACACCCCTGGTGAGTTTTTTTAGTCTACAGCTAACATTACTTACACCCACACAGGAGAAATATTGTATGATCCTCAAGTGAAATAGCTATGATATGGATTTGGTTGACTTGTTTGGCTTCAATGTGGATAGATCATGCCCCTAAAATCTCCCAGATTAGAAGCTATATCAAATCTTTCATCCCTTCTCTTATACTTGAATATGGTCCATTTTTGGATTTGATTCTTATCAATCTATTGTCTGGACAATGTTAGAATGGTCTTATAAGTTTGATTGGGAAGATGTTTTGAGGAATCTCTAGTCAATAGTAGGATCCATCCGGTCATGTCTGGATCATACAGGTCCCACTTCTCAAACTTAAAGACTTGAGGATGATGCAATTCTTCCCTGCACACAAATTATCGGCTCTTGATACATCAGGTCATGGTTAGTATACTGATTAATTAACTCATTCCCTGACTGATGGAATGAGGATACTGATCAGTCAGGATATTATCAGCTCTTAAGGACATTGTGTTGAGAATAAATATGATGGAATGAGGAAATTATTGCTCTGCTTCTCTTTTGACCCTATTGCAGAATGTTCGTCTATCGCTGTTGGAAGAAGATGAAAGGGTCTGGAGATGGGAGAAATCCTACAATTTTTCGGCAAAATCTTTCATCTATCATGCAACCAACGATCCCACATCAAGGTTTGCAAAGCTCTTGTGGAAATCCCCATCTCTGCCAAGAGTATCAGCATTTATATGGCTAACAATATGTCGAAAAATTCTGACATTAGACAGAGTGAAGGGCTGAGGTTGGCCATTCCCAATAGGTGTATTATGTGCACAGGTGATGAAAAAATTTCTGCTCATTGCTCCATCATGTAACCAACGATCCCACATGCACAATGTAATAGACTATGACCTCGGTATTGAAACTCTTGTGAGTTTACCACTGAGCCATGAGTAGGGAGTAGGGACCCTTCTAGTACTTAGGTTGATTGTAATCAACTTGTGGGTTAATTACAATCAACATTGACTACAATCAACAAGTTAAATTTCCAGTTATAAGTTTATATATATATATAATGACCTCTTTGATTTTGGCCCATTCACTATTGAACCCATTGAATATATGTGTGGATCTCGTTGACTTATGTCATGTGTATATAACAATGTGGAGGTGCAGTGAATCCCGTGCCTCTAGAGGCACCGGATCAACTCAAATACATGCACATTTCCTACCTTAAATTCCCATGCTTGCTTCTAGAGCCTGTGTATGCTTATGGACTCAAATAATGAAAGAAACAGATCTAGGAATTGGGTTGTATTGTGTATAAGGTACCTTATGAGGATTTTCTTTTATTAATTCTAGTTTTGGCCTTCTCAGAAATAGAACTTTGATTTTTCCCGAAGTGCAGAATTTGGAGTTTGAGAAAGCCTTAAAAGACTTTTTATAAACAAAGGAACTTAAAAAATATCAACTTTTTCGTCAATATATTTCAAAGGACAAATTTAATTAATTTTTTGGTACTTATTGCGTCAAATGTTCCTTTCAGGTTCTACAAAGTGCATCTGGTATGTTCAGAAGTTTGAACTCTTTAGCAATGCAAATTATGAAAAGAGGTGGTCTTCTCATGACTTGCTCCTGTTCGGGAGCTATGACCCAAAGCAGAATGTTTCTACGTATCCTTCAGGTAAGTCATATTACTCAAATTCTTTCTTAGATACTTTTGAAAAAGCTTACTGACGTACAAGGAACCTTTAATGCTTAGTGCATACAGCATAAGGTTGTTCAAAACTTTGCGTTAGATTTTGATTTGGTTGTGGTAGTTATTGCTGGATAATGTACAAAACATAACCCTTCTAAATATTTCCTTAAGCTGGATGGAATCAATAAACAATGGGCTGTACGTACAGTTTACATATCACCACCATTTGTAAGTGGTGGTGATTCATCACCACACATGGGGACACACGTCTGTGACAATCATCCACATCACATGCCTTATTAGGGATAGAGTACAGTCCAAAAATCACACTCATTGGATGAGATCTTAACCATGTAAGTTTGCCATTGTATTTGGAACCCTGACCAACTTATTTTAGCTATTAATTAGATGGTGCCACCAATTGGGTTGTGAGGATTGTCTTTATAATTTTCAGATTATGTTCCATCCACAACGGGACAGGCAATCTGGATGGTGGCTGAGTCACCACTGTTTAACATATGGTGGGGAACCATCTTGTCTCAAAAATTGACTTGTTCATGGTTGACTGCATCCACATCAATGTTAACATTTACTCCGTTGTTTTCATCCTGTTGCCTGGTTTTCACAATAGGCGGCAGTTGTGATGGATGAGTCACCACCACTTGGAAATGGTAGTAAATGTCCTGGCCTTAGAAAATGGCTTGCCAATGGTCTATTGACTCTTATCAGTTTTTATTGACATTCTTCTGTTGTTTTCACTTCCTTGCATGGATATCACAATAAGCAAACTGTTGTTGCTTTCAATATTCTGTACATGTGAAGCATTCTTTTTGGGGTCGACTGCTTCCACATCAATGTTGACATTTATTCTGCTGCTTTCATTCTGTTGCCTGGTTTTCATAATAGGCAACATTTGTGCTGGATGAGTCACTGCCATTTGGAAATGGTAGTAAACGGCCTTGCCTTAGAAAATGGCTTGCCAATGGTCTATTGACTCTTATCACTCCGATATTGACATTTCTTCTGTTGTCTTCACTTCCTAACATGGATATCGCAATCCCCCCATTTGGTTGTGTTGACATTAAAGAGCATCTCAATCTCATAGTAACACTAATTTATTTTTTACATTTCAATGATAGCTGATATGTGGAGAAACTTGGGTAATCTGTTTTCCTGTCTGATGATCATAGAATCTATGTTCTCTCAAATCATAGTCATTCAAGCCCAAAGACCTTGGTTAACCAAATAAAGAATGGACTAAAGATATAGACAAAGAAAGGAAGAGACCACAAATTGAATTTACTTAGGAGAACTTCAAAAGACCCAAATATACTCCAGAGAGGAATATCCTGACTGATCTTCAACTACTGGCCATTCAATAAACCATTAGGAGAAAATATCGCAAGGAAAAGGCCCATATGGAATATGTTTTGTTCACTTTCCATGGGTTTTTGTATGTTTTTGACCGATGTAAAAATTTCACATCTACAACCATCATGCCAACAATCTGAACGAGGGAACATTACACCCCACTTGCATGGAATGGGTATATTTTGATACTACTCCACCCAAGAAAAGGTTGTCTCGTATCTCATGGTCTCAAAAGCAAATGGACTATGCCTCGACCACTTTTCTTGATTGGAAGATTCAAGTTATCCAATCTTTAACAATTTTTGGTGCTGAATATGAAGTTAAGAACTGCTATTTTCTTTTCTTAACCATAAGTTTGATCTATTCTCCATCAGATAGCCAAGGTTCCACGGATGGCCTACGTTCTATGGATAAGAAGAGAAGCTTGCATTCAATGGTCACACTAATCACCGTTATAGGGGGTTTTTGCTTGGGCCTATTCATCTATTCTCTGTGGAGAGCAGTCAAGGAAAAAGGTCAGTGGGAGATTCTCAACACAAAAATTAGAAACCAATTTGCTAATATTATTTCTAAGAGAGTTCTCTCTCTCTCTCTCTCTCTCTCTCTCTCTACTTTTTCTTTTTCTGTTTACTTACATATTATGGGTCATTTTGAAGGCACTCAAAGAATCTTTTGAAGTCTTCTGCAATAAGGATGTTGCAGGCAACCTAGCTCCGAAGGCAATTTAGGGGCTAATCTCTTGTTTTGAGTGCATTGGGGCTCATTCCACGTAGTTCATTTCACTGAAAAATGATTTGAGATATTGCAATTCATTTTATTTAAGCAACCAAACAAACCATAACGATGGGATTGTAAGTTATCAAATTTGCTTGTCTATAAATAATTCTTATCAAACTAGATAATCATGATGGTTTCATTGCAGGAAAAAGCTTTCTTGTAGGCTGTTGTTTGACAGGAGCACGAATGTTGACCATGAACGAAGCCTTTTAACTAAGTTGAAGCAACAATGGGGTGGCCAACTTACTTTGTAGATGGAAGGAATGGTCTGCCATATACTAACTACTTGCTCGAGCTAGTTGCATGCGTGCATGCATTTTCTTCTTCTTTCTCAAAGGGATTTCTTGGTGTTGTTCTTTCATGTTTTTCTAGCAATGCAGTTACTGATTTTCCATTAGCAAGGGAGAATCAACAAAATGTTTTGAAGCTCCATGCCCATTTCCATCTTTATATTGCTAACAGAATTTTATTCAAGATGATGGTTTTCATATCTTTTCTTCTCTTTTTCAGACTATTCAACATCTATGTTCGTAGCTTGCTTAACTCCAAGATACATACATGTTGCAAGGTACCCATATGGTAACCATTCCTTTTTGTTGCGTCGAAGAAATGAAAAGTTAATCTTGGAATTGTTTTAAAATACTTGATCCTTTGATGTTATAGGTGATTATATTTGTTCATTCCAGTTTCACATAAATAAAATTCAGGTGGAATTATCCACCTTTCCTTGAAAAAAAAAAAAAAGAAAAAAAGAAGACCATCAGCCATCTATTTATTTTTATTTTTTTTATAAAAAAAGTGATTATGGTTTGAAGGTTGTGTCAGGAATATTATATTGGATTGATGCTGAGGGTCTTATAAGAATTTGTCTGTTCTCAATATTATTGTGCAGGATTTGGCAACTGTGGTCCCTGATCTTGAACCAGCAGAAATATTATATGTGGAAAATAGTGAGATAGGATATGATGTCTCTTCTATGGCATAACTTCAAGGTTTGATCGGTTTGTTGGACCTCTATCTCTGAAATATTAACCCAATGTTCACTTTCCATTACAGCTGACATGAATGAAGTCAGGTTAAAGTTGTTTTATGTGGCAGGTTTTGATAGGATATGGTGCCACTGGCTACAATTCCTGTGGTGATAGATAAATCTATTGTGGGCCCTTAAATTAATACTTTTGTGATGCCGTTGTCATTGCCAGGATTCTAGGCACTTCCCTCATTGTTCCAATCTTACAAGTGATGTGATTTGGGGAGAAGAAAGGTAAGACATGAACAACAGTGGAATTTCTTTCCGAGTTTTCAACTTTATGTTTTTCCTTTCTTGGAAAATTTCTGCATTTGAATTGATATATTGAATTGGATTGAAAAAGTAAATAATATTGGAGTGATAATAGGTTTCAAAATTTTCGAAAGGAAAGAATTTCCCTTCAATTTACAAATTTTCTGCATTTCAATTCTTCACAAGAGAAGTTATCGGTATAGCTGTAGGATGTGCAAGTGGACTACTAATACTCGCATCCATTTTCTATCTATGGTGGATGAAGGATGCACTTGGCCATATGCAAGTGCACACAGACTCACCAAGATTTGTATTTTCAGCATTATTGTAATTGTAATTGTAATTGATTGAATGAAGGATTGTAATTAATTCATTAATGAATGAATGAATGAAGATTATGTAGGTGGTAATTGAATGAATGAATGATTATATATATATTTTTAAATGTAGGCAATGGTTACGGATATTGGCTGTTGCTAGAATCTGATAACCATAGCTGTTATTAAATTCGGCATATTACTACGAATCCAACACTACTTTTAACTACAAATACTATCGGTAGGTGTAGGTATTTTTAGCTACAGAAATGCTCTCTACGGATTATGTATGTAGCTATTGTAATCTATCGCTACGGATTAAAACCGTAGCCATAGGTTTTAGACCTATTGCTATGGCACCCAGGACTACGGTCATGCTACGGACTAAAACGTAGCCATAGGTCTTTAACTACCATTTTATGCATGTTTGTTTGGTAGGGTACAAAGAAAAAGAGTATAGTATGTGATTGCAAGGTGTATTGCCTGATATTCATGTCATTCAGATCTTTATGTGTGCGGTTTAATGCTTTGCAACTGCCTTTTGTATATGCATCTTCATAGTTCCATGTTGATACGGTTTTTGGGTAGTTTTCATAGGCTATGGAAATGAATATTTACTGATCTGTTTTTGGTTAAATTTTTGAAATGCTTTGAATGCAAGGAGATAAAATGGTAGTGTATTTATTCCAATATATGGATTTTCATGTCTTCTAGGGTGCCTTGAAGGTATCTTATGTAAGGCCGCTAGGTCTGGCAAACACCATTGAAGCTGAGGTTTTCCTCATAAGGTAGGGCATCAAATAATTAGCATGTGAAAATTGCAGAAAGACGGACATTCCAAAATGTACTAGAAGGTTGTGCTATAAATTGCTGATCCATATGCATGATGTTATGATGAACTTATTGCATTTGTGATTTTGGATAATGTGAATGTAGTTATAACCATGATTTTATGCATACATTGCAGGAAGAAAGATGATAAATCATACCAACCAACCACATGGCAGATAAAATTCACACTCGACTCTGTCGTCCAAAACGGGACCTATAAATTGTGATTGGCAATTGCATCAGCTACATTATCTGAATTGCAAGTATCCATACAAATATAAACTAAGTTACGTTTGGATTTACAAGTGAATTGAATTGTAAACCTTCAGTGCAATCATGTATTGAGGTGACTAGCCTCAAACCAGACTAAGGATGTGGATACAGGTAGATCTTTACAAATAGCTCCTCTGTGGAATAATAACCATAAAATCTCCTTGCCCGAACAAGGCTGCAACCGTGCACATGTTGTCTTTTTCTTTGTTCTTTGTTCTTTAGCGGCGTGAAGTACGCAGAAAGGGCCCAACATCTAGTTCGAAGCATGGACCCAAAACACCAGATCCCAAGGTAAATGACCTTTCTTTTACTTCCTTTTTTTTCCTATTTCTTTGCAAGGTGTAATTGTCTGTTCTCTTTGGAAAGAATTTCATACATATATGTTGATTTTGTATTTGTGCAGACATTGATAAGACTTGCTCATAATAGAGAGGCAGCTCAGAAAAGCTGGCTAAGGAAAAAGGTCAACCAAGCAAATCAAAAAAGAAAAAAAAGTCAATTTTCCAACTTCAATTCTCCTTAATCTACTCTAGAAAAATCAAAATCTGAAATTGAGTGGTCTAAATTCTCTTTATTATTATTTTCATCTTCAACAGGCTTATGTTCAGCGGCTAGAGTCTAGTAGGATTAAGCTAACTTAGATCGAACAGGAGCTTCAAAGGGCTCGATCTCAGGTGAGGCTCTTTATTCATACTACTCGGTACAGTACATTATCCAGCATAACCGTCCATTTTTGTGAGATTTTGATTTAGACATGCTATGGTGGATTGTATCCAGACCCCTTCAGAACATTAACGGTGGATGATAGACCATACATTGAATTCCCGTGTCTAGTTTTAGACAATTGGTTGTATGTTAACTTAACCTAAAACCCTTCTCTAAAAAGATTTAGCCATTGTAAGTACCTTGTATTTTCAAAGGTGGGTGAAAAATTCAAATTCAGAAGGCAAGCGAAGTTGTTGTAACATACAACAGGTTGCAGGTGATCATTCTTCTTTAGTTCTATATACCTAATGATGACAAATCACCTACTATATGTAAGCATGCTATAAGTCTTCTTCTTCTTCTTCTTCTTCTTTTGTCTTTTGAATTTTGGTTTCTAGCTGTCCTTGAAAATATCACTGTGAAAGGGTTGTATTTTTAATGTACAACTGGGTAGAGGTGATCAGTTCTAAAATTAAATCTATTTTCTTCCAAAGAAAACAAGAAAGAAACCACATCTTAGAACTAAGATGAAGCTAAGCATACCTTCAAAGCCTTCTCCATAGCATGGGATACGAGTCGTGTGTATGCATAACCTGGATTATAAAACAAAGGCAATTTAAACTTCTTGTACATATGCAGAAGAAAGACATCAAGAATCGAAAGTGAATAAGATTGTGGGCAACCTTGATATGATGAACCCTAGCAGGATCCAAATTAAATACATGCAAACAACTGCTATATACAGTACAAGAAACTAAAGTGTTTTTTTTTTTTTTTTTTTGAGAAGTTTTTGAAAATGGCTTTTTATTTGTCCGTTTTTCATTTTGGTGTTCTTGTAATTTTCTAGTTGTTAAGAGATGATTTATATGATGGCATTCTTGTAATACCATCAACTTAGGACTCTAGATTCCTCCTAGAGATAAATATTTATAAATATGAGTATTTAACATCAAATATTTAATCTTTAATGTTTTTGGTTTTTTTCTATGTGATCGCAACATTCGGTTTCCATTTCTATGTTTTATAGATTGTCCTGATGTTCCTCAAGTCCAACAACACCGTGCTTTTCTAAAAGATCATGTGATTTTTAAGGAGGTAGTGCGTCATAAAATTTCCCTTCTATTGAGAGATGAATACCATCAGGGAGCATATAATCTCTTTCAATCTTCTACTATAATTTTATCTCTCTCTCTCTCTCTCTGTCTTTTATAGGCCATCTCATTAAAGACACAATTGTATTGTCGAAGATTCATCAATACTTGGAGTCGGATGTATAAAGGTTTGGGAGCTTTTACTTGAAGCTTTGGGCTGCATGATCATTTACTTGTTTGTACTAGTAGTGGTATTCTTATCATATTCACTCTAATTTTTTGATGTAATTTTTCCAAGACTACCAAATGAAGCTGCAGCTTCATTTCTCAATTCCATCATTCATGCAAATAATGTGGAACAGTGGAAGTGAGATCCTCGACTTCCATTCTTATGCATTCCAAGATAAGGTGGTTTCTTCTAGTTTGAATTTTTAATATGCTATTTTAAGTCAGGTTGTTCCTTCATTGGAGGATGATACTACTTTCATCCAAGAACTATTTGTGAGAATGCGATAATCCACTACTTCTGCAGAATCAAAAAATAATTTGGTATTTTTTCTAGTAATTTATTCATGGTTGCATCTTTATCTAGAGCTCTAAACTTTGATGAACTGGTGCATCTTTCAGTGTCATTGCAGGTCCCCTTGTGTTTTCTATAGGAGTGGAGCACATCATAGAGGAGTTTTTATTTATTTTTAATGTATTCGGGCAATTGTAAACTTATTGTTGTAAATATATATAATTTTTATTAGAAAGTTGTACCATATTTGTTCAGTATTAATTTTAAATTGTATATAATATTTTTTGGATTTTAAACATAAAAACAAATGTACAACTTTTATTAGCCATTCGGAAATAATGAAAAATACCATTCCTAAAATTTAATCTGAACACGTTGGCAACATTAAGAACGGTTTAAAACCGTTCCTAAAATTTAGTTCCTAAGATTCAAAATTTACCATTTGCCAAAACCTTTCCTAGGAGTCTGTTCCTAAACTTTGAAATGGTACTAGATACAGTATTGAACCGTTCATTTTTTGCGACGCCTCTTTTAAGAACGGTTTAAAACCGTTCCTAAATGACGTTTTTGGTGTAGTGGGTGTAAGCCCAAAATCGCACAAAACTAGGGGTCTAGCAAGTGGGCCCCACAACAGAAATATGTGGGGAAATGGGGAAATGATGTCCACCATTGAGATTGTTTTAGGGCCCACCGTCAGTTTATTTGTTATGTTGATAAGGTTACACAGAAGTAGCTAAAGGGAAAGCACAAACATCAGCTTGATCTAAATTGTGTGGGGCCCATCACAAGTGGACCACACCAAGGAACTAGTGAGGACTGAAATGTCCACCATTTGAACCTTCCTGGCTCACCAAAATTGGCATCGTCCTCTGATTTTCCCAGCCCCTATTTGGGTTGCAGGGTTATTTCACATGGGCTCCATCTCACAAGTCACATGTGAGACATGTTTGTGGCCCCCACCATATGTGTAAGGCTTACACCCACACTGGCGGGTGGGACCCAAGTGGTGTATGTGTTTTATCCCTGCTGACCATCTGATCTGACCAATGTGGGCCCACCTCTTGCATGTATTGTATATCTATCTCATCTATCCACTTTCCCCATCTCGGTGAGCTACACACTATAGAAAACATTGAGGATTGAATTTTTCAGCTGAAATCATCCTATGGTCCACTTTGATGTAGGTGTTAAGCCACTTCGTCCACCGTCTGTCCATCCTGGTGGGTCCCACCATTGCAAGCAATGGGTTGCACCTAATGTTAAAGCCTTCCTAGTGCTTACCATGATGTTTATTTGTCATCCTACCTGAGTGGTGGGCCACTGGACCGTGTGGCCCACATGACATATGTATTTAACCACACTGTCCATCCCGATTTTTTGGGCAGTATAAGACCCACAGTTACGTATTTGACCACCCAAACTTTTGGGCCACCTTGTGGTAAAAATGTACCATTGATGTCTAGTGGACCGCGAGATCCATCTTATCCATGCTGCCCGTTGGCAAAGAATCCACCCTACATGTATGTGTTGATGCTCGTAGCCCATCTATAGGTCCATGTGTAGGCACTGTTATGGGGGAGCAGACCGACCAATAGAAAAAGGTTAGGTTGGAACCTTACGCGCTCGACCGAGCCATGCAATAACAAAAACCCCAGATCCAACCTTTAGCATCGAAGTCTAAAAGGAGATAAGGTTGAGCTCGACATCCCACCAGTAAGCTGGAGGGACCACAAACCTTAATGAAAGGAACTCAACTGCTCGACTAAGGAGATAGGTTGGGATGTCCTAGATCGGTGTGTCCTAAGTCGGTACTGTGATGCCCTAATTTTTGAAATCTGAGTATACGGCTCATTTTCCAAAAACCTGAATGTTAACCTTTAAACATAGCCATATATATATATATATATATATATATATATATATATATATATATATATATATATATATATATATATATATATATATATATATATTCATTTTTTTCTTTTCTCAAAGTTCACAGTTTAGCAGAAGAGGGACAATCAAGCATAAAGGAAATCCACTTATAACATCCAAATACTGAAGTGGTTGCCCGAAGGCTTATACAACCCAATGTCTCAATGCTACAATTAAGTAAAGAAACAACTTGATACATGAAACAAAGTAATGTTTTAACTAATCTTAAATTGTAAGATCGCGCAGCAGCTCTTGGGGTAGACTTTGTACTCTACTCCTCATTCACCTGAATATGTACATCATTTAAAACCACCTACACTACCTATATGGTTACATATTCAAATGATGAGTAGCCAGCTCAGTGTGAATTCCCCTCAAGATTACACACCACTACATTAGTTAAGTATAGTTTAACAAGAGTATATACAAGACAGTCCATGATATGATCTTATTTAAATGCATGGATGTGTAACTACACATCAACTAGGGATGCACATCCAGTTGGTTAAATGAATGGACCTTTCAAACAGTCAATCCATTCATGCAAGAGAATGGGCCTTTTAAACAGTCGGCTCATTCATACATAAGAATGAGCCTTTCAAATAGTTGGCTCATTCTAGTAAGAGGATATATCTTTTAAACATTCGGTCCATCAAGCAAGAGAATAGGGTTTTCAAACAGTTGACTCATTCAACTTGCAAAGGAATGAGTCTTTCAAACAGTTGGCTCATTTATGCATGGGGATGGGCCTTTCAAATAGTCGACTCATCCCACATAAGAGAATGTACCTTTCAAACAGTCTGCTCGTCCCAAATAAGAGAATAAACCTTTCAAACAATCGATCCATTCAAGCAAGAGAATGTGTCTTTCAAACAGTGGACTCATTCAACTTGGACAGGATGAAGGTGTTCCATGACAGGAACATTCTTCGGAAATCATTCATAACCAGTCAAAAAGTCCTTCTGTATAATTCTCGGTTACATCTTTTCTGGAAAAACTTTGATTTTATTGGACCGGCCCTTTCACTGTTACTAATGTCTATCCTCATAGGGCCATCGAGATAAAGAATCTGATAAATGACAATGTTTTCAAAGTGAATGGACATCGTCTCAAGCCATTTGTTGAGAAGTTTGATTCAGAGGATATGTTCATGCCTCTGACTGATCCTGTGTACCAAGATTGACCTCCTAGTCTGATTGAGGTATAGTTAGGTTTATTGCTTTCATAGAATTTGAGATTATGATAGTTTGATTTCAGTTTGTTTAGTTTTCATGCTAACCCATTTACATGTTAAAAACTTTGGAAAAGCTTCAATTATCCTTCTTTAGGTATTATCTTCCCATCACTTACCCGAGTTGACCAGACCCGACTCCGAATCTCAGGACATGATTCAATTTTAAACATTCACAACCACACTTAATTAAAACTCATTATAATAAACAATATTCATCAAATACAATCTTTAACTATTACAGCCTAAACTCACTTCTAAGTTCCTGCTATACAATTTATTATTATTATTTTTTTAAATACAAATACAGATATGGCTACCACTAAGCCGATGGTTAGATCATCACTCTGCTTCGCCTCGACTAAACTCCAAGACCTGAAACACTGTTATTTTGGGTATGAGCACAACCGCTCGTGGGATCTTATCCAACCAAATATGAAATTTCTAAATTTATATCAAACGAATAAATAATAAAAGTACTTTCTGAAATTTCAAAACATGAATCAAAATATTAAATATTTCATATGACATGAATGCGATGCTGGAATCATAAAGACGTACTGAATGCCACACTATCATGAATTCAAGAATAAAATTAAATAATTATCACATCTTACAACACCGTACTTAGGTGTATGACCACGTTGCATTAACGCCCACACACCAGTACCTCATGGTGAGGGACTCATTTATACGTTAGCTAGTCAGACTACTGCTCCAGTTGTACCTCTGACGTATGTCCGCGCACACAATTGTACTCATACGTCGTACACAAAGGAGACTCCGAAGGATCCAACGGGTTCTAGGGTCTTTCACCCAAGGGACACGATTGCCCTACTTGCTAGCTTTAGGGTCTCTCACCCAAGGGACACGATTGCCCTACTTGCTGGCTTTAGGGTCTTTCACCCAAGGGACACGATTGCCCTACTTGCTAATACCACAATCATTTCCTCATTTTTCTTTCTTTTTCCATAATTCCGTAATCAGTAGAGATGAATGCATGTCATGAATTATTCCAAAATCAGTAGTGAAATAATTTAATTATTTAAATCCCGATACAACAATGCAAGTTCTATACAAATGTGCAGAAATTCGATGCCGTAAAAATTCAATTCCTAAAATTTACTGAAACATCAAGCTAAAATCAAATTAATTAATATTATTTTAAACCAATTAATTTAAATCAATTACTTTAATACAAATTTAAGGTCTAAATCTTAACACCAAATTTCATAAATAAAAGTTAGATTAAAATCTAACTCTACAAGTTAATCAGATTCAGTAAATGCTAAAATTTAAAAAGGTAAATATTAGGTATAAAGGAATTTGACAATATAAATTTGAAGTCATTATGTCAAATAAATAAATTTTCTAAAATACATAAAATCAGAAAGTTCATAAATGGAGGAGAATCACCCACCTGATATTTGGACCCTCGATTTCTGGACTAAACCATACACCCACGACCTACTTAGCGTCGCATGCTAGACCTGACCCATGCTTACGCTCTCAACGAGTTTCTCCCACTGACATAACACATAGCATTAACTTGCTGTGTACACTTGCTGGATGCGTGAGAAGTTGAGGACACCATCTACCAAAAGAAAATAACACCTAAGTGGTCTATTTGATGAATGGTTTGGATTTCAGGTTAGTCTATTTAACCATGGCTGTTTCCAATTAAGGTTTTCTACTGTTCGTGTTGTTGGGCTGATATGGTATGTAAGATGAATCACCGTTTTACAATCGAAAATATCAACAATATAAATTTTTATTTCAAATTAATAATTCTAGATATCTTTTTGTTAAAACTTTAATAATTCAAATACTTAAATAAAATATTATTTTTACTATTATTTAATTTAGGAATTACAATGAAATAATGTATAAGAAATTTTATTTAAATTCTAACTTTAATTAAATTAATTTTTTTTACTTAAATAATGTTAAATATTAACATAAAAATATTTATTATTTTTATTCACTAAATTCTCAAAGTAAAATTTTTATTTTATTTATCACATAAACTTAACAAATACACACACACACACACACACACACACACACACACACACACACACATATATTGAAATAACTTGATTATTTTATAACAAATTTTAATTTCTCTTTGATAATTCATTGAGAATGTATATTTAGGTTTAATCGATAAATTATTTAAATTTTAATTTAAACAAAAATTTTGAACTACAAGGAAAAGATTTTTTTTTTTTTTTTTAAGCTGAAAATCTAATATTATATTTTATTAAAATTTTAATTTAATAAATTTTTAAAAATACATTAATCACTAGAATTTCAAAATATAGAAATCTAATCAATTTAGTTTCAATTCCAAAATTTTAAAAATTTTCTTAAACTTAGGTTCATTTAAATTTAATTTAATTAACTCTTCAAATTTTAGAATTAAAATTTGAATTTTAATCTTTACATAACAAAAATTATCACACTGATTTATATAATATAACATTAATAATGTAATTAAATTATTATTTGATAATTTAAAATTTATTATTATTATTATTATTTTATCTAACTATTTAAATCTAAATTTAAAATTTTATTATTATTTATTTTTAAATCTAAATTAAATAAGGTTAAGAAATATATTAATTTGGACTTTAAATACTATTATTATTATATAAATTATTTGTTACAACATTATATCAGTATGATTAACCTTGTTTTATAATTGACTATCTAAATTAATAAATTTACTTTTGTTTGATACATTTAATATAATTATTATATTACTTTTATGTTAAATTGTTAATATCATAATTTACATATATATTTTTTTAAAATAATAAATTATATTAATTACAACTTATATATATTATCTGATAAAACTTTTTTACATATAACAAAATCATATAAATAATATTAAATACTTATGTATTAATTATGTAATATAATATTATCTTACACATGTTTACTTTAATTATGTTATATATTTTTTCATTATTTTTTTTTAACATACAATTATATTGTATTACTACTATATTATTATGAAACATAATATTTATATTATACTATACCTTAATGATCTTATAAGCCTTTTTATTTTATTTTATTTTATTATATATCTTATTTTATATCATATTAATACTGATTACGTATTACAATTATATAATTTATAATTTGTTATTATTATTATATATTTTTATTTTATTTTTATAATCATATTTGCTTATATATACTTATCAATCTTACATCACTTATATTCACAATTCTGCATAATGAAACATCAATACTTTAAATAATTAATTATATGTTCTGTTTGTACTGTAAAATATTGTAAGATATTATAATTTATTTGAAATTTAATTTAAATTTTTTTTTAACAAAACATTTAAGAATTAATAAAATAATTTTAAATAAACTATTTATTTAATTTTGTAAATTTATTTTATTTTATTTGTATATAAATTATTTCAGTATTAAATATTTAAAAAAGAATAAAATAGAAATTCTTAAATAAGTATATTTCCTACAAAAAAATAATTTAACTGACAATAATATTTCTACAAAAATTTAGATTAAATAAACATAATCATAACTGAAAATGATAAATTTCATGTTAAGATCACCTACCTTAGAGTCTGACGATCCGGCCTCGCTTTAATATCTCTCTCTTGATTTACAGCGCTCTCTCTCTCTTCCACTCTAAATTTTTTTTTAATTTGATTGATTCCTTCGATTCTTTCTCTTTTTTTTTCTTTTTATAAATGGATGCGTAATGGAATGGAGGATTGAGAATTTTGGGACGGTTTCATTTAGTGGGAGGTTCGGCGGCCATTACCGCACAAAAAGGAAGGAAAGTAGAGAAAGTGGTTTAGCCGTGCGGAAGATATAACTTTCATTTTTTTATTTTTTTTATTTTTTAAGATATAGTGGGTCCCACTAATAATAATTTAAATCTAATCCGTCCATCATCTCGGCCTGGCCAAGAGAAGATATAAGGCAAAAAATGAGACTGATCCGAAACTCAGGTGAGCCACACACAAGCGGACGGTGGGGTTGGTTCCCACAAAAAAATGGTTGTTCTTGATTTTTTATTTTTTTATTTTAACAACAATCTAGTGGTTAAGATCAGATCAATCTCAGTGCATAGTCAGTAGTTGATGTTAGCTGGATTTGGATTAGTTAATAGTTAAACACGAGGTCTTAATATATGAGTTGAGAAAGTGCATTATAAATAAACTTATATATATTCTACCAAAATCATGCAATCATTAATGACATTAATTAATAGTTCGTACCAAGCAAAACGATCACACATCAACGGTCACAATTTACATGAGCCGATAAATGCATGTATGCATGGGTGCGTGGATGTATGCATAGGTCTATGTGTGTATACTCCAATGAAGGCAATTGTACATACATGTATGTGTACGCACGTGTACCAAAATTCTGGGTCATTACATTGAGGACAATGTAGGTTTTAGGTTGGGAGGTGTGGATTAGATAAACTAATCAGTATTTTTTTAGTTTTGAGCAAAATTTGTGAAAAATTTTAAATTTTCAAGTTAAAAACATGTTTCAGAAATGATAATTTATGGAATTAAGAATGCTTTGAGTATGATGATAAGATAGAGATTGAACTTTGAATTGTTGGAGTTTGATCAACCGAGTAGACTATTGTCTAAATTCTCGCATTTAATTGATTAAGAGGAAGTTTGAATATCATGTTAATCTAAGTCACAAGACATGTTCAATTTGCTTTCTATGATTAATACTGGAATTTCTAATTTTTAGTATGTATATCATTGAAAGATAGTGAGAATTAAGTATGGAGAATTTTATCCACCTTAAAAGATAAAAAGAACCAATTAAAAAACAGTGAAATCGACAAAAAAGGTCATATATACTGAAAAGACTGGAAAAGAATGTAAAGTCTAAAAAGAATGAAAAAAAAGAGATTATTGATATAAAATCAAAAACTGGAAAAAGAAGGAAAATGAGATAAGTTCGGAATCAGCGCTTGATTATTCGAGTAATCCTGAGGTGATGAGCATGGCTAACATTATGAAATAATAGTGCTTTTATAGAAAGTAAGTTGAAATTCACTAAGCACATTGGAAAAACTTGATATATGAACTTATGCTCTTAATTGATTGATGAAAAACCTATTTGATTGATTGCTCGTTTGATTCGGCTCTAGGTTTTCAAATTTTCACTTTCGCTTCTTTGGACTATACTCATTCATACTTGTTTACATAAAAGATTGTTTTCTTGAAGAACTTCGAACATTGAGATTTGAAGATCATTTTACGCATGTTTTGCTTGGGACTAGCAAAATGCTAGTTGGGGGGTGTGTTGAGTGTGAAATATTACATATTTCTCCTATTTTTATACCTTAGTTTTATAAACATGATAGTGCTTAATTGATTTAATTATGCATATTTTCATGTGTGAGGTGATTTCGAGAGCTTAAAGTAAAATTGATGCCAAAAGGAAGATTTATGATCAAAAGATTACTAAATGAAGATTTAGAAGTCATTAATGAATAATTCATATGCCAAAGATCTAAGAAAACCAAGTGAGGAATGAAGAGAATTAAAGATTTTAAGTGAGGAAAAGGAATCCTAAAATTATCTTAAAAAGCATATTCTGAAACTCCGAGTCCTTTTGGGAAACTGCACAGAGTGAAGTCTATTTTGAGAAACTGTGTAGAATGAAGTCTATTTTAGGAAACTGCGCATAATGCATATATTTAAGGCGGTTTCTAGATTTTCCAACTCGGTGCGAAAGTTGGAGTTCCAAAACTATAAATAGGACTCCATAGGATGCTCCAAAGCATCTTCTAGGGTTTGGAAAGGTCTCAAGGAGCATATCACAAGGGTAAAGCAACCATCAAAGAGTTTTTCTTCTTCCCTAGTTTATTTTTTATGCTTTTTTTAAGAGATTTAGTTTCAATCATGTCTATGGTTGGCTAAACCTCTTAGCTACGACTAAGAGGTGAAGCTTGTAGCGTGTTGGGATGTTTATTTTACTTTGATTCTTGTTCTTATTGAACTTTATTAATTTCTAGTTTGATATTAAGGGAATATTTTCAATTTTTTATGATTTATTGTGACTTAAATTACAATAGATGTTGTGATAGCTTTGGATATCTTCTTTTTCTGTTTTGATATTGTGAGATTGGTAAATTCATGATAGCTTTCGATATCTTCTTTTCATATTTTGATATTGTGAGATTGGTAAATTCCATTGTTCACCATCATCTCCTAGGCATGGTAGGGTGATGGAATCCCTTCCAATATTCACAATTCTCCTCCATTGAGAATTAGGTCAATGAAAAGTTTAGATTTGATTTAAATTGTTTTATCTTCCAATTGGATAGGGTAAGACTCCAATTCCAATTGTGTTTATTGAATCAAGCAAGGTAGCATCTTAATAGTTACAAGTGGATCCTTGACACCCTAGTTCCCACCTTTAAATTCATAAGTTTTAATCAAAATTATTCATCATTACTCTCAATTATTTAGATTTAGATTTAGATCTTGTTCTAGTTCTACTTCTACTTATTTTCAGAATACGTACAAGTTTAGTCCTTGTTGGTCTCGCTGAGTTATTACTACATCGCGACCCTACACTTGGGGTTGTGAACAAGGAGTAGCTTGGAGGACTTAGCTTTTTGGATGCATATCTTTTCGAAAGCATGGTACTTGTAATTGTCCAGATTTATAATGAAGATTTTGCTTGGTATTGTGACAATGGATCGTCATACTAAGGTAAAAAAAAAAAAATCAGTAAAAAAAAAAAAATCTTTCCGGATTTAGGGCGTGAAAGTGCATCCTCATTGTCAAAAATCATGGTTAGTAAAGTGTAATCGCTCTTCCCAACTAGTTACACACAATAAATCCACGTGGATGAACAGTTATGTTCTCATCTCTTATATTGAAGCCTATAAATATTAAAAGCAAATTTGAGAAGAGGAACTAGCCGAACCTAATAACAAATACAAACATTAATCCAGCGCAACGCTGTGTATATAGGCTCATTCTCTCCTTACTCAGTAGTAGTGGACCTTAGTGTAGATTTAGGTTCAGTCTATCCTTGTGCACGCGCCGAATCGACTTAGGTCATAGTCAATAGTTGTAATTCGTTTCCATCTGCGCCTCTGTGTTGGATCTGAAGGAAGACAGTAGTTTAGGAACCCGTTCACCTATGCTTATATGTTAGGCTGATTGTAGTTGTAATTTCCGATATTGCCTCTACTTCGCTCATCAGCATGTTGCTCTCGGAAGCACCCTGATGCTCTTAGCAAGGCAGGTGATTCCCCATAGTAGTAATTCATTCGCATTTTCGTTAACTGAGTCCATCTTTTCTCCTTGTTCATTTTGACCATACAACTATTGTACCTTCACAAGTCTTTGGATTTTCAAGGTTTAAAAAAAAGCTCATTTGGAGGAAGAGCCCCAACATCTACCAATCGTTTGAGTAACGAGCGCATGACAATTAGCTGAATAGATGAACAGTTAAGCCACGACTGAGCTTCGCTCTATCTCGACGACAGGGGTTGGTGCTCACGATTTGAATCAGACCCAATCAATTCTGGCACACCTACAACCTTCGTAGGTATTCCACATGGCCAAATGCAAGGACCAACAACGTTCATCATTTCAGACAATATGAACAAGCTATGATACAAAAATCATGTCAATAACATGAAAAATAAGTAGTTAAAAATAAATAAATTAAAAAAAGTTCAATAACCATCTTGAACCATCTATCCAACGGATCATTTTGTTTTGCTTATGTGTGGGAGAATATATTAGGGTGGCATATTTGCTACATTCGAATTTGAATACTTAACCTTCCTCTTGATACCATGTCAAACAACTGATTTCTCTAAAAAATCGTACTGCCATGTGATGGTGTATTAATGTTTATCAATAGACTACAACAATTTTTACATTAGAACTTTGTTTCAATTCTAACTTGCAATCTATCACTTAATTTTAAAAAGAAAAGAAAAAGAAGAAAACAACTAATATTTGTAATAACTTGGCCTCACGTACAAAGGTAAGTATTGTCTGATCAGCATGATTCTTGCACCATGACATTTTCCTCTGAATGAACTATTCTCAGTAATAATTGGGTGTCCCACATGTCATTCAAAAGCCATACCTCAGTTTGAAAAATTCACTACAGAGTAATGTTGGGATATGGAGTTTGAAAAACTATTTAAATAAAATAAAATTAAAATTAAAATAAGAAAATAGAATACTTATAGTTTTATAAAAGTCGAGGTGTGACTTGAGTCACTTGGCTTGAAATCGAATTTGCTCCCCTTGGACAGCGTCCCAAGTGCAACAAGTTTCCAGAGCAATCGACCTCTAGGATACAACGACTATGACCCGGTCCCAACGGTGCACTCACGTACACGGGCTCGAACCACTTATAGTCTTAACCCGAACTAGAAAATACTTAAAAACATTTTTAAGAGGAAACCTGATTTTCTAATTGATTCCAAAATTTAAAATCAGAAGTCTATTGATATATTTTGTAAAGACACCCTTAAGGGTGTAGAGATACCCTTTGACAAAGGGTTGTGACTATTGGGTTTAAACTCAATTGGTGCGACCTTTAGGCTTCAAAAGACACAACTTTTCAAAACAAAAATTGAAAGGATGCAACCTTTCAGACTTAAGTGAAAAGACACATTCGTAGGGCACGTGCACCTATGGCCACGGCCATGGCCCGTCCCAATGGATATTTTGAAACACTAAATTATTTTAAAATAATTTAAAATACATCCCCCGCATGTTTTAAGATTTTTGACATTTCGGGTTAAGATGGAAGAGTTTTGCAATAGTGCCGGTGTCACTATAGACTTGAACCGACATTACAGTAAGCATGACAGGTCTATAGGAATTAGGTGACACCATAGTCTTGAACCTGATTTCTTTTGATGTAGATCGCAAGTACATGTCACTCACACAAATTTTTTGCTACAAGTGATTCTGTGGTTCGGTGCATTTCGGTCATGCACCATTACCTGGATTTCATGAGTGCTCTAGAGAATTCGCCTAGATTCTCATAGGAAGCGGCCTCTACCTCCACACCCATATAAGTGAATTCCATCAAGTGTACACAGCAATTTGGTACACCACTAAATATATGGCTATGGATTCATTAAGAGTTCAAAAACTCATCATTCTTCATTACTGCTCGCACTACACACCATAGAAGGGGCTCATTTATATCAGTGCAATCTCTACCTCGTGTCTTGTTGTTTATTTATTGAACCTATCGCATAGGATCTCTACTTGTATAGGTTGGGTTGCCAACACTGGTAGCTCATATATTAGGCTCAGCCCCATTCCCTTCGATGTATCATTAACTAATCTTCTAAATAGTTATTCGGTTTGAGGATTTATGACCTATAGGCCTTTTACCTCCACCAGTCATTACTCCATCAAGCTTTCGCCTATTATGAAAAATTCACCTTTGTTACATCCTATAGGAGTTTAGTGATGTCTTAGTCCCAATATGGCTAATAATCCTTTCAAATCAGCCATGGATTATCGTATTGGCAAGCTATTGCCTCTCCAAGTAGCTACTTAGAAACAAGCTTCTACTTAGGTGGATTCCTCCTTTTGCTTCTCAGTCAAGTCTTTGACAGTCAGTTACAACCTCTTTGACTATTCATATTTCCAGCCAAAGCATACCAAACTCATTTCTAACCTCACAGAGTCAATAATTACGACTTCATATAGCAACAGATACTGAGCATCACTCTTATTATGATAGTAGTCGTATCACCGACTCTGAATACAACCAACTTTCTTATCCCTAAATGTACTTTTACCATTCAACCAACTTCACTAACCTACTATTCAACTAACTGGTGGTAAAGTTAATCGAACTTATTGTATCTGCAGTACAAAGAGGTTGGAGTAATCTGTCATGCATAGACATATGACAACTAAAATAGAATATAACTTTCATGTAATCATATTGCAATATTATCATGTTATCACATGTTCCCTAATACATGAAATGTTAGCCAATTTTATCAATTAATGATTAGAGTTTAATACAATCAATGGATATTTGGCAACTAAATATGAAAGAGAAATGTCCAAGTTCATTATCAAATATCTTGATCTACAGATTGAACAATGGGCTCCATAGGTGCATAAGTTTGCCCATTAGATACATTTGTTGATGGTAAAACAATATAGTTCATCAAATGAACTTATATTCTCATATGAATACCAATCTCAAATGTTCAAATCTAGCCTCTAATGAGAATAAAATATATTCTAAAAATCTCATTAATCCAACAATCATCTTATGAATTCAGACTGCTAACAATATTCTTTCTAATCATTCATTTGATGGCTACCAATTTGATCATTGAAATATGCAATATGTTTAATTCCAGACACTATCTCAAAGATCTACATGTCAACATAAAACATGTACATATTAATCCATAACATTTAATATATAATTTTCTTAGTGCAATTCTTCAATTTTATATATGTCAACTTATTTATCAAATATATATTGACTAAACTTAGATCCCATGCGTTAAGTGGTTTATGCATCCGAGTGCACCCCCATAATTTTAGATTTAGCTTTGATAGATATATCTATGACCTACCTGATAAATCTATTAATAAAGAATTAAGAAAATTTTTCGTAGGAACTATCATATGAATTGACTGGATCTAACACGTGTCAGATGAAAATAACATTTTGTCTAGAAAGTATGGTAAACGATGCCAATAGTGAATGTAATTCGTCTCATAAATTAAGCATGTGCACTCGTTACCTTATCAACAACTTTATGTTTAAGAGCAATAATATGAACCGTTTATAAAAAAGCAGCGATAAGTGTGTCAAACAGTTAAGTAATATATGTTGACGGTCCATTTGTTATTGGACCCAATATTCTATATTATTTTCTACATAATAAAATGTAAGTCAGAATTAATATTGAATTAAGCCACATTCACTACTAGTCAACTTGAGAAACTTAAGTCACCATTTGCTTTATGGTAAGTGAAACTCCAGAGAGACAAATATTCATATAATATGAGTTATCAAGTACTTAATATTTATAAAAGTAACACACATGCAAGATCTAGACCTTTCATCTATTGGACTCATAAAAGGTAATATTTTAAAAATACACCAACGCAATCATCCCACATGGGCCAATATAATATTTGTATGGATTTATAACTTTATAACATTATAGTACATCTAAGTACATAACCCCCATAATTTAAAATCTTTATAAATGAGATCTTTTCCATATATGTACAATTTCTGAGTGTCTATGTATCAAGAGTCATATATTGTTTAATGTTTCATATTATAATGAGAATAATATATTTTGTACATGTAACACATGAATACAAGACTTGAATATATCAATCATCAACCCACATATAATAGATCAAAGGTCACAAGATACATGTAATGATACAAAATGAATAATGTGCGTTGTCTATAGATATATAGTAATAAGTGGGCCCATGGTTTGATAGATTTGGTCATTGATTTGATCAAGTTCAATATAGTATACTCATTTATTCCTTGTGTGCACTCATTATCATAAAGGTTTTCACACCAATGGTTGATCCACGTTATAATTTAATTTTTAGGTCACTATAAATACAAAGGACCCACTAATAAATTACTTATGTTACAAACATGTGTGCAGTAACGCTTTAATGTATAACCGTACATTCTACTGCATTTCTAAATATTAACATCAATATAACTATTCATTCTATTTACATCATTCACACAAAAATCAACTCCTTAACATGCACTTGATCAAAATGACATGTTATATTTGTTCTAGCACCAACAATATAGTAGACCCCATTTTTTCACGATTCAAACCATGCACTCTTATACCACCCACCATTAGTCGTCATCAAATGTCTTCCTAAAATCTCCTATCATAAAGTAGATAAGTTGGACATGTAAGATTGTCCAATGGAAGAATATTTTGGTGACACATTATACATGGTCTGGCACATTAACTGAATAGTCTTGATCATCAAAATTGGATCTGGATTAGACTATCCAAAGACGTATAACATATAAAATTATAGATTGTATGTGTATGAACCATGATGCTCTGTTAAAGTATTAAAAAGTTGCCTAGGAGAAATGATTCTAACTGTCCACTTCATTCCCATTGAACAAGTGGTTAGATTATCGCTTTATTATTGCCTTCTTTTTTTCTTTTTTCATTTACACCCCTTTGGATTTGAGTCATCTTCACATTTTTATTTATTTATTTAATAAATTGCCCAAGAAATCTCATTATTAGGACATTCGAGTTCTTATATATTTGATGATTTTGTTCTCATGTGAGGTCCGTCAGATCAGTGGATTAGATCAAGGGTAATTGGAATGTTGTTTGCTCTCATGTAACATGTCAAGTTCAGATAGAATGGTTATAACCACCAGATACTCCTTGTCAAAACCCTTCTTAAGGGTTGCACCAACTTGAAAATGATGAGAATGCACATAATTAGCAACTATATTTCCCAATACCAAGAATTCTATTTCTAGCACATACATGATAGATTTAGATCCTTCATCCAATTGATTGTATAATGGATATTACCCATCCACATGTGAGCAACTAATAGACTTATGAGATAGTGACCACACCATTGACATATCAAGCCCATTTTAGAAGATACTTTAGAAGTTGCATTTCTAAGTTTCTTTCATATTTTTCTTTCTAAAGTTTTCTTTTTAACCATGTATGGTGGTCTACAAAAAAGAATTCCTAATATGATGAGAATCCCAATACAAAATTCCATTTTGAAATGCATTTTGGGTTGATCTTTATTGTACATGGACGTTGAGATTAGTGTATATCCTACTCAGTATGGTTCAACAGTTTGATTTATTTTCATATGAAGGTTACGTTTGGCTTAAGCTATGAGAAAATAAATTGCAAATTTTGAGATCTAAAAAAAAATGCTCCTTAATGTCATATCATGATTTTGAGAAAATCTACTAAATATAGGCTTTTTTATGAGTGAACAGGGCCTGACATTATCCAAGAGGTGCACTATAGATTTCTTGAATTTTACATGTGTGTGATAGAATGACATGTGTTTAGGACATAAAGACCATATGTAGGTTATAGCTCTAGTACCCAAGAGAGCCTTAGCCCGACACATCTGATAACTTTAGGATCATACTCTGTGCTAACGGGGGTTACAACGAACCCGACTAATTATTCAGGAATCCAGACCTCTCATATGTTTGATCATAGTCCAACCATTCTCATTTATAGATATCAAGATCTAAAGTACTCTAATCATTCCCAGTCGGTGCATACGTTTACTTTTGTACATGTGGTCCAAAGAGCTTACATAACAAGTATCTATAAGATCTTAACCATTAGGTGGGATATGATAACTCTAGATTATATGGGCCATGACTCACAAATCGGGTTAGTGTGGTTTCATTTTGGGCTATTCCAACCAAATACATGCAACTATAATTCTTAAATAATTTTTCATACATATTCGATTTCAAGATTGTTAGGATATAAAATTTGAAAAACTATTTAAATAAATTAAAATTAAAATTAAAATAAGAAAATAGAAAACTTATCAGTTTATAGAAGTCGAGGTGTGACTTGAGTCACTCGGCTTGAAATTGAATATGCTCCCATTGGTCAGTGTCCCAAGTATAACAGGTTTCCAGAGCAATCGACCTCCAGGATACAACGACTATGACTCGGTCCCAGCGGTGCACTCATTGTAAACAGGCTCAAACCACTTATAGTCTTAACCCAAACTAGAAAATACTTGAACACATTTTAAAGAGGAAACCTGATTTTCTAATTCATTCCAAAATTTAAAATCAGAAGTCTATTTATACATTTTGTGAAGACACCCTTAAATGTGTAGAGACACCCTTTCACAAAGAGTTGTGACTATTGGGTTTAAACCCAATTGGTACGACCCTTAGGCTTCAAAAGACACAACTTTTCAAAACAAAAATTGAAAGGATGCAACCTTTCAAACTTAAGTGAAAAGACACATCCGTAGGGCACGTGCACACTTATGGCCACGACCATGGCCGTCCCAACGGATATTTTGAAACACTAAATTATTTTAAAATAATTTAAAATACAACAAGTAACTATAAGATTAGTGGGCTGCATCCGTTCGAATATATGAATATCTGCGTGTCTTCAACTGTCATAAGTAGGACCTATGGTTTGATAATCTAGATCGTTTATCATCTGTGTACCACATACATAGGATGGAGAACTGCGGAAGAAAATATCTCAGATTAGATGTTTCTATTGATCAATATTAGATTAAAAAAAAAAAAACACAGTTGAATTGGATAATTGTTGTATCTCTTCTTTACTGTCTATCTGGAAACGGTAGTCAGCACACGACCAATGGTCTGGATTAGCTGACCATATGCCTCAGTTTCAGAATTCAAAATCGGATGCGGAACATGGATAAGACGGATGCGCGCCGAGCAATAGTTACCAGTAGGAGGGAAGCTCATGCATCCAGAGCGTGGGCACGAAAAGAAAACCGTGCACATGCAGTCGCGACTTTTTAGATTCTGTAACCTTTTCCACCGTCACGACTTTTTCCCCTTTTTGGGACGCGGATTGCGTCCAACCCCGCCCGGACGGACAGGGCTCTGTGGGGTCTGCTATGTTGTAAGTGTTTTATCCACGCCGTTCAACGCTTTTTTCCGATAATTTTAATATGTGAACCAAAAAATGAAGCAGGTCCAAGGCTTAGGTGGACCACAAAGTAGGGATTGAATGTCCACCATTAAAAACTCACTGGAGAAGTTTCGGATCAAGCTGATATTTCTGTTTTCACTTCATCCACGTCTACGTGACATTATAATAGGTTGTATGGTAAAAAAACATCACGTTGGCCCTTAGAAAGGTTTCAACGGTGGGTGTCATTATCAGTGCAGCTTCCTTTGGTGTGGTACACTTAATCCTTGTAGCTGCCTCATTTTTTGGCTCATAGTTCAAAATTATCCGAGAAAATCGTTGGACGGCGTGGATAAAATACTTACATCACGGTGGGCCCCACAGAGCCCTGCCCGGACGGTTGACGGATTACCGTCCGGGCGGGGGTAGGACGCAATCCGCGTCCTCCCTTTTGTGTCCTCTTCTAAGCGTTAAAATTACCAAAATGCCATTTTAGTGAGTAGGCCCTATGGTGCAAAAATATTCAAAATGGAAAATAAATTGGTGGTATTTTTTCAAAGTTAGGGGTTGGCTTTTTAAATATGTTAAAGATTATTGCTTTGAATGAAAAGTTAGATTTCCCTCTCATACTTAGTCCAAAAACTATCTTTTGTAGTTTGAAAATTCACTTTTTGGTCAAAAGACAAATAAACTAGTTTCACAATGCTTGCATTGGTTCGCCTGGACAGTTCAATTGATCGATCTCAACTGTTTATTATGTTCAAACACATTTTATGGGCTAGAAAAATTACACCAGTAGAATGTGATTTAATTTATCTTTGATATTGCCTTATTTTCTGTAGCCATCATTTTCCAAAGCCATGTATGAGATTGTTTTAATTGGCTAATAAAAGTGGTTCTTTAAAATGATAAGCAGTTCATGGTACTCCCTCCTACCAAATAGATTTGATGATTTTTTTTTTTTTTTAAATTTTTTTGTCCACACACCCACACCCACATCATAGTGGAATTTCGCCACTGATGGGTACTCAACCTTTGACCTGGTGTTGAAAACATTAGTTAAAGCAGCGTCATGTTTTTGTGTGTTGGACATGATGAACAATCTAGATAAATGTATTGGTTCGTCTTAATGTCCCCAATGCAAATAGGAGCACTGAAAAAATAAAAATAAAAAAATAAAAAATCTACTACTCAGAGACAAAGATGAATGGTGAATGGGCTGTATTGTAGGGTCACACTAGAGTGCCCTTGGCTTACTACTCATCTATATTCTATATATTATGGGTCCCAGAGTTATATTATGCAATTAATATCTACTACTCTTTTTACCTATTATTATATTTCTCTAATTCTCTTTTCTACTCTGTAAATTTTGTATCTACCCTTGAAAATGCTTGTTATTGTGCATTACTCAAAAAGCTTATGAAGGGTCATTGAACTATATATATCAATTTCATTGAATCAGGGCATTTACGGTTTCAAGGATGCCGTAATCTATGACCTAGCTCGCCCACTTATTTGATGGACCCACTTGTACGATGAATGTTACAGCGATATAATTAGATCGACCTGATTTTGGGCCTAGATCACATGAAGTTGGGACCCACATGTCTGACCAGATCTACTAATCCGGAAGCCCTCGCAGTGGCTGTCTTTTTCGGGAAGAGATTGTCCGCAGGGTCTGATCCAGGAGTGGGTGGACACGCATCTCCCACCGTCCAGTACTGGTGGGCAGCATCTCAAGCCCATTTCAAAGTTGCATTTTAAATTTCATAATTCTGGAATGCTTAACCGAGAATTGCGGCAGCTGCCTTTGAATGATTGAGGGGCGGATTAGGTGTTACCCTGACTGAATGGGGCCCACCTCGATGAATTGGTTGTGTATCCACGTTGTCCACCCGTTTTTCTATCCCATTTTAGGGCTTGATCTCAAAACTTAAGCAGATCCAAATATCACGTGGACCACACCACTGGAAACTGTCGTAATTGACCGTTAAAAACTTATTGGGGGCCATAATAGTTTTTATATTTTTCCTTCATCGAGATCTATTTGACCTTTATCATCAGGTTGGATAGAAAATAAACATTACGGTGGGCCGTAGGTATTTTTAACGGTGGACATTCAATTACCACTGTTTCCTGTGGTGTGTCCACTTGAGATTTGGATATGCTTAAGTTTTTGAACTACATCCTAAAATTATTTGGAAAAACGGATGGACGGTGTGGATGTACGACACATTCATCAAGTTGGGTCTCATACGGTCAGGGTAACATCTACTCACGTGTTATCTGAATAACGGCTAATCTGCTCCCCATTGATTGAAAATGGAGTGCGCGCCAGCTCTCAGTGCGGCCCATGCCTGTGGAATTCATGCTTCTTTCTTAATTGCTGATCAACTGGGCAACACATGCCAACTTGGCGCACGTGTTAAACATCCCGGTGTGGGATTCTACGCACACAAGTACTGTCCCAAAAGACATGCCGGTTTCTTCAAGTGGGACACACTTGGGTACGTTCAATATAGGCACGTGCGCTAATTTAATCAAGGGCTAGTAACGGCCCTGGCCAGTTCGATACTTGAGGTCCAGTGCCCAAGCCGGATATTAAAATACTTTGACTGAGTCTTGGCCTGACCCAACCGGGCCAGCTGGCCTAAAAATTAAGAAAATTGCTATTTCCATTTCAATATCTCCAGCTTGATGATACGGAAAACACTGTGGTATAAAAAAAATCCAAGTACCAACAATATATCACTGAGTATCGCCAATGTATGGACGTTGCTAATGTATCATCAATAACTTTTACTATGAAATTTTCATATGCTACTTGTGTCTATATTGTTGATGTATCACCGATATTTTCAACCGTGTAAATTTTGAGTGTCGTTTGTATTGCTAAATTATTAGTAACATTTCACTAATATTGTCAACGTATTATATTACAAAAAAAAAAATGTTTATTTAAAAAAATATCATTTCAATTTTTTATAGGCGCATGGTTGTACAAAGAAATGCATGTTTGCATGTGTGCGTGCGTGCGTGCATGCGCGCGCGCATGTGTGTGTACGTGCATGGATGAATGGACGGATGCATGCATGGATGGTTGGTAGGATGGATTGGTGTTTATCCGTATATATGTATTTATATGCTCAAGTTGATGTGTGTATGAATGCATGCATGGATGGATGTATCATGTATGTATGTGTATGTCATTGTATTTATTTTTTGTATACTGTCACAGAAAAAAGTCCATATGTGATCAATGTAAGTAAGGTCAAAACACAAAAGAAAATGGTTAAATAAAAGTTAAAAAGGTCAAACAAAAAAAAAAACAAGAGGTACAAGGATTTACGTGGTTTGGTAATATGTATATTTTATTGGGTAGCAACACAACTTTTTTCTTCACTAGAAACAAGAGAAAAAGAAATATAAGGTCTATCTCTCTCCCACCCATATAAGGAATCTCATACCAATAAAATACCATTCTCTACATATGCACTTCCTTACATAAACAAAGCCACAAGAGAGAACATATAAAGAAACCTAATGGAAAACTAGACTTCATCGTAGGCAGCCGTATATATAAACGTACACCCGAGAGAGAGAGAGAGAGAGAGAGAGAGAGAGAGAGAGAGAGAGATGGGAGTTGAAAAGACATGAGGAAAACGAGAGACATCATTTGTTATAACCTCAATATTCTCCCACTTGAAGACTGATTTTTTTAATAATGTGAAAAACACTCTTGATAACACCTGCCCAAACGTCACAATTCGTTACGTTACAACAAGCCCAAGAGAAGTCCTATACCAAACAAACTTCTCCCTTGCAATAGGTTTTGTCAATATGCCTACTATATTGTTGTCGATGTGAATTTTTTGTAATAAGACATATCCGTCTTTCACTACTTCATGAACAAAGTGATATTGAACATCGATGTGCTTGGTTTAGGCATGAAGTACTATATTTTTAACAAAGTAAAATGTGTTTTGACTGTCACAATGAATTACCATAACTTTTTGCTTGAATTTTAATTCTTCTACCCACATCTTCAACCAAATAGCTTTCTTGTATGCTTATGTAGCTGACATCTACCTTATCTTTATAGTAAACAAGGCCACCACTAACTACAGTCTCAACATCCAATTAACTACACCGCTAGCCAAAGAGAAAATATAACCTATAGTAGATTTCTTTTTATCATGATATCCTTCATAATCTGTATATACAAACCCAACTAATTCTAAATTTTGGCCGCTATGACAAATAACTGCCTTAGAAATACCCTTTAAGTAATGAAGGATCCGCTTCATAGTAGTTTTATGATCTATCCCTGGGTTTGCCATGTATTTATTAGTTACTCTCACTATTTGTGCAATGTCTGGTCTGATGCATACCATGGAAAACAAAGGCTCCCTACCGTCGATGAATATGGTACTCGAGACATATCTATATTTTTCACTTATATGCTAGGACATTGATTTGAAGACAATTTGCAACTAACAGAAAATAGAGTACTGGTTGAATTAGAATTCTACATATTAAAGTGGCATAAAACTCTTTCAACATAACATTTTTGGGTTATCTAGGCTTTACTATTCATTGTCTCTAAGTACAATCATCTCAAGAAATCTAATTAACGGCATATAAATTCTTCATATCAAGTTTTATAATCAAACAAGCTTTTAATGTTGCAATAGTATCTTTACTAGTACTTGCAGCTAGCATGTCATTCACATATAATAAGAATATAATAAAGTCAACACTATAAAACATTCATGTTGAATCATATAAGCTTTTTCATTAAGATTCTCATGCAGAAAAGCAATTTTTACATCTAGCTGCTCTAGCTCCAAGTCAGGCATCACTTCCATACTCAATATAGTATGAATAATACTCAAACGGATAACTGGAGAAAAACTTTTATTAAAGTTAATATTTGATTTATGAGCATAGCATTTTACTACTAATCAAGTTTTGTATTTTTTAACATTTCCATTAGTATCTTTTTTTAGTTTGTAAACTCATCTGCAACCAATTGCCTTCTAAGCTTTGGGTAATTCAACCAATTCTCAGGTCTTCTTCTTATACAGAGCTTCCATCTCCTTATCCATAGACACTCTCTATTGGTTAACATCCACAGATTCACATACCTCTCAGTATAAACAAGGCTCGTGCTCTTCTGTCATGCAAGTGTAAATTATAACATAATCTTTGAGCCAAACAGAAGGCTTTGTAGCTCTCTTTGGCCGACCTTGATCACTTTGAGTTTCATTACCTAATATCTCATCTGCATGCTCTTCATTAGCTTCATCTTTAGCGATATCATCAATTTGTTGATCTTCTAAATCATCAAGTTGATTTTCAACATCATTTAAAGATTTCAGTTCAATTATCTCTTGTGACTCTGAGCTCAGAAGTTCTGTCTTTCTGCAACGAATCTTCATTAAAAACAACATCTCGATTAGTCACTAACTTATGAGTAGTAGGGTCCCATAATTTGTATCCCTTTGTTTCATCTGCATAGATAAGAAAAATACACTTCCTAGACTTCGCATCCAACTTAGTCATGTGCTTTTTGAGAATTCATAAGCATTACAACCAAAAACTATGAAAAAATGAATAACTAATAGATTTTTCAGACCACTCATTTTTAAGGATCTTGCAATATAGTACAGTTGTAGGAAAATGATTTACTAAGTAACAAGTCGTATTAATAACTTCCACCCAAAAAGACTATTCGAGCCTAACTGAACTTAGCATGCTCCTAGCATGATACATTAGTGTACGGTTCATACATTCTATAACTCCATTCTAATATTGAGTATCAGGGATCATATAGTCCTCTCAATGCCATGCTTACTATAAAAATTCTTAAATTCTTTCGAAGTATATTCTTCTCCATTATTAGTTTTTAGACATTTAATTTTCTTTCCCTTTTGATTTTCAACTAATACTTTAAATTTGATAAAACAACTAAAAGCATTATTTTTTTACATGTAAACTTATACCTTTCAAGAGAAATCATCAATAAAGGAAACAAAGTACTTCAAACCTCCAAAGGATTTGATTGAAGCTTTCAAAGTATCAGAATGAATTAAATTTAAAACATCCTTACTTTTGATAGTGGATAAAGGAAAACAAGCTATATAGAACTTTTCAAACAGACAATCCTCAAAAAATCTAAGTTAATAAAATTTAAACCAAGAAGTAAATTTTGATAAAAAGTACATTTTGTCCTTACTTGCTTATATAGCCCAATCGCCTGTTCCAAATTTTAGCAGAGTTTGTCACGATATTAACAACAATAACATTGTCAACCATGGTATCTCTAATCAAATTATATAAACTGCCCATTATCTCTCCTTTCACCATGACCATCGCCCTCACTATAATTTTCAATCGACTATTTTCACTAAAAAAATTATAGCCATCTTCATTGAACTTTTTCAATAACATAAGACTTTTATACAAGTTCGATATATGCCGCACACTATAAATTGTACGTATGATGCCATCAAACATAATAATTTTGACATCTTCAATCCCTATAATTTTACATGTACTATCATCACTCATGTAAACTGTAACACCATCACATGACTAATATGTTTAGAAACAATTTCTGCGTGGAGTTATATAGAATGAAACACCTGATTTTAAGATCATTGATGCTTCAGATTCTCTCGTGGAATTATCACAAACAACACTTTACCGTCCTTAGATGAATTCTTTTTCTCGACAAGATTTTCTTGAAAATCCTTTAAATATGATGATTGATCATGCGAAGGTTTATAATTTTCCTTATTTTTTTTTTTCTTGAGTCTACGATTTTTTTTTTTAAAATGCAAGTGGACCTTATTTTCACAATTCCAACACTTATCTATTTGTTCTCTTTCGATTTGGATCTTGTTGGATCTCACCCACCGATATCATTCTCAGTAGATCTTCCTCTAACCATCATTGCATCACTAGTAGATTCTTCATACATTTTTCTATAAAACTCTTTAGTAAGTAATGTGGACACAACTGACTCCATAGTAAGATTTGGACTGTTGCTGAGATTAACGATAAAACCATCTCACGAATTTGGCATTGAACAAAGCAGAAGTGCGACATTTTCTTCATTGTTAATTTTCACATCGATCGTCACCAATCTACTAATCAGGGTATTAAACCCATTAAAGTGTTCTCACAAAGAGAACCCTTCCTTCATATTTAAGTTGTATGGTTGTCATCGGATAAATATCTTGTTTGACATCAATTTCCCTTCATATAGGCTTCCCAATTTGTCCTATAAATCTTTTCAATATTTTGATCAGACACGTTGAAAAAAATCGAATCATCCAGCACAAGAAGAATGTCCGTTATGACTAGTTGATTTTTCTCCTCAAATACCTCGTCTTTTATCTCTACATGCTTCTTTTATTTTCCTTGAATTATATTGCACATCCTTCCTTCACTAACAATGCGTTCATTTTTAGTTTTCATAATGCGTAATTAGATCCGTCAAAGTTCGATACCTTAAATCTGATAGAACTCGATCCAGCCATCTAAAACACAATTAAAAAACAAATGCCAACATCAATATTGTGGTAAAAAGGTTTCTCAACGTTTGATTCTGATAGTAATTGTTGTAAAAAAACGTCCGCACATGATCAATGTAAGCGAGACCAAAACACAAAAGAAAAGGTCCAAACAAAAGCCAAATGCCAAACTAAAACAAGAGACAAGAAATACAATGATTTACATGGTTCGGCAATATGCCTACTCTATGGGGCAACAATATAAAGTTTTTTTTTCTTTACTAGAAACAAGAGAAATAGAAATACAAAGTTTATGTCTCTCCCACCCGTATAAGAAATCACACGCTAAAAAATACCATATAAGATGAATTATTAGAATACCCCTCTCTACATGTGCATCTCCTTATATAGGCAAAGCTACAAGAGAGAACATATAAAGAAATCTAAATGGAAACTAGGCTCCACCATAGGTAGCCATACTTATGGGCGTACGCATAAGAGAGTGAGAGAGGGGAGCTAGAGAGAGACAAGGAAACGGGAGACATCTCCCACTGGGAGTTGTCATCTGTTATAACCTCAATATATGCATCTATGAATGTTTGGATGGATGAATCATGCATGTGTATTTTATGTGTGTATGTCCATGCATGGATGGATGGTTATATGGATGAATGAATCCACTATTTTTTCCATGTTTTCTTAATGTTTCTTAAGTCAAATGATACATTTTTTTAGGCCCCATTAAAGGGAAACTTATTATTTTATTCCTAAAAATGTAAATATACATATTTTTTGCTATTATTTTATTCTTATGAAAATATGTGTATTTTAGCATCTCCCGAAGTATTATTAAAAAATTACATCAATTTTCTTATATTTCTCTAATGCTTCTTTGAGTAAGTGTTACATGATTTTAAACTCCCATTAAAGAGAAACCTATTATGTATATTTTCTATAATTATTTATTTATTAAATATATAAATATATGTATTTTAATATCTCTTAAAATTTCAGTAAGAAACTTCGCAATTTCTAAGTGTTTCTCTAAGGTTTTCCTTAGTCAAGGATACATTTTCAAGTATTAACAATAATATCGACAACATTGATATATGTTTCCGTATCCTTAGTCAGTTATATATATAACGATATTGAGTGTCACGCTTTAAACTCGGAAACTGGGCTCACAAAATTTTTAATCATCGAATCCAGTGCTGACAGCCTCTGTAGTACCCCATTCTCAGCTCCGAGCGCCCATACGCCAAATTCCGATCCTGAGATCCTACAAGGAGGATTTTCCAACGTATATTTGTCTTATAAGAAGCATAACCACAAGTATACCCAAATCACAAAGGCAACATCATAATCACATATCCACTAATATAAATAGTTGAATACATTGCTGAAAGGGAATACATATATCAAAAATCAAAGCTCCAGAAGACTATTGTACGCTTCAAGCTCAATGCTGCTGCAACCTAACATCACCTGCACGCATCTATCGTGCATAAGCTTATAGAAAGTTTAGAGGGTGGTGTAAGTGTGTGCACAAGATAAGTGCCATGTATTCAATACAATGCCATAACATACAATATTGAAAATATTGGCAAGATCATGAATTATACGATATCAGAGTAAGCGGAAATACTGACAAGTCCATGAGTCATACAATATCAAATGCCGAGGATGCAATGTAATATACAATTCCTGATGAGTTCACGAATACCGTCAGCCGTATCTAGGCCATATAAATGTAGAAACATAGTAACCTAAAATGTCATATGCTGTGGATGTAATGCAATATGCAGTGCGAATGGAATGACCATGTTAGAGTGTGAAGTCGGGATGATAGTACGTAATACGCAAGCTATGGGGTTCATCACAAGGGACTTCTATCCAAACTAGTTCCATACCTATTTGGATAGTCAGACTCAATGTGGTAAACTCCTGATCTCAGGTTAGTCGCGCACCCCAATCGAAATCCTGGCCATTGAGAAGGTACAGGTAACAAATAGTTGCACACCACAAGCCCGAGTGGATAGTGAATGAATGAATGAATGAGTATGCAACTCCTACTCAATAAGTCCTCATATCAGTACCGTATATCTCTAGGATCATCACCGGGGTCTAGTATACTTTATATGCAATTGCTGCCCACTGGGCGCGCAACCCTATAAGTGGAAGAGACCTTACTATCCCCCTGGCCAGTAGTCAGCCAATATCTACCTGGCACATCGATAGCGGACCCAATCACGAGCTAGTCAAACTCAGCCTATCTATGCCCACTACCCTCGGGCAGGTAAGGCCATCACCCCTTCACAACCGACCACGACAAAGTGGGAGACGCGGCCTTCTGGCATTCGGCACTTGGGCACTCATGTATCCACTCGGTCTCGACGTTGGGGCGTCTTCTCGCCTCAGAGGTTTAAGACTTTCATCCAGGGCCATCTATGGTGGCCCAATGCTGGTAACAGATTTTCGGTGTCCCATTTGGCTATTCACAATATACTTGTGGAGGCTATGGCCCTGATGTCGCTAGGGCATACAGTAATCATAACACACAATGCAAGATGTATGAGTTATACAATCCAGTCACGCATTAATCCTATGCATACCATAAGCTCATGTGAGACAATCTTCTCCTATGAGGGTGTAACGCCCCGAAAATCGGGGGTCGAGCAGAAGCTCAACTCCAAAGTTCCAACGCATCACTTATACAACGTAAATAATGATGATTAAATATTGTCCATATTAGTACATTAAACATGCGTGAGATTATACCAAATATGCATATCATACTCCAGAGACAATTAGATTACGCAAGCGGAAGATTGTGATAAGTATATAAAGCATATAAGTGATCGTAAGTCCCTAGAGTATGAACATTACCGGGTTAAATAATTACATATATAATTCTAAAATTTACAAAATGACAAGGTGTAATGTTCAACTAGTTCGTAACCATGTATCCCCATCGATGCAACTCCAGGTCTACATAGACCCGCTAGAGAGTTGCAAGTAGAAGAACTCCTCCTCGTCATCATAGAAGGTAGGCTCCATCTCGTAAGCCTCGCCATCATCTGAAACTACAACAGAGTCTGGTTGGTGTTTTAAAACACTGTCCCAGAGTGGGAGTGACTGATCAACTCAGTGGAACTATAAAGCAAAGGTTAACATGTTATCAATTTAGTCAAGCAGTAATGATAAAGTAATACAACAAGTATTCCTAAATACTTTGGTTAATATAAGGATGATATGTATTAATGATGTATGCCCTTGCCTACACTTCCTCTGCGACATCATCTCATGGTCACACATGCAACACTCCTGTTGTGCTCAACTCCAATGCCAAAGGGACATGCAATGCAGTGCATGTACGAGATCAGCCAAGTTCTTAATTAGACTTATTCATACAACAGGTTTGGGAAGCTAAGGTTGTCACGCCCCAAACTCGAAAACCGGGCTCACAAAACTCCCGATCGCCGAATCCGGCGCCGACAGCCTCCGTAGAACCCCATTCTCAGCTCCCAGCGCCCATTCGCCAAGTTCCGATCCTAGGATGCTACGAGGAGGATTTTCAACACTAGTTTGATTCATAATAAGCATAACCAAAGGCATAACCCACAAATAACAACCAAAAACTCCATCACATTTCCACTATGATCAAAAACTTTACAAGTACAATGAGCATAAAGGGAAATACAATGATAGTGAACAAAAAGCTCCCAGATGATCTGCAAAGCGCCTCAGCGTTGCTGCGCTCCAATGTCACCTGCACGCAACGGTCGTGCATAAGCTTATAGGAAGCTTAGAGGATAGTGAAAGTGTGTGCACAAGGTAGTAGTTATGTAGTATCAGAGTAATGTGGAACATGCTGATAAATACATGAATATCATTAGCCGTACTAAGGCTATGCGATGCAAGGTATGAATGGTGTCGACCATACCAAGGCTATGCGATGCGAGATGCAAGCTTAAGCATACGAATCCTCATCTAAGTCCACATATCAATACAACTTAACTCTGTAATACCATTGGGGTCTAGTACACTCCAACCAGATTGTTGCCCGATCGCACGCAATAAGGTGAGTGGAATAGACCTCACTATCCGCCTGCTAATATCGGGCTTGGCTCGTCAATAGTGGACCCATTCCTCGAGCTGGTCAAACTCAGCTTAGCTTTGCCCCCTCCTCTCGGGCGGGTAAGGCCGCACCCCCTTCCAACCGACCACGACACAGTGAAAAGCGCAACCGTCTGGTAATCGGCACTCGGCGCTTATGCACCCATTCGGTCTAGACGTTGGAGCAACATTTTGGTACCATAAGGGTTTAGGGACTTTCACCCAGGGATATCTATAGCACCCCATATAGAACAAGATTTTCGGTATCTAATCCTGTCAACCACCGATACGTTTGTGGAGGCTACGGCCCTGATGTCGCTAGGGCGTAACCATATCACACAATGCGAATGCATGAATCACACTATCCAGTCATACAACAATCCTGTGCATATCGTGCGCTCATGTAGGGCAACACTGCCTATCTGGGAGCCCCTAAATAATCTGCCCGAAGGCATATGCTATGATCAGTCACTTCTCATATCAAGCATACATATGATGCGTATGATCATGAATCATGGAACTATACTAAACATGTTATATGGTGATGGACGCTGCTTATAACGAAGATGGGCCTAGATGGCCTACAAGTATGGGCCTAACAATGGGCCCTAGGGAGAATTATAATGCGGACATTTAACCAACATTATTCTTACAATGTGGACGTCAAACCAACATTGCTCCCAAGGTACGACCGCCATAAACATCATTACTCAAACCATGGTAGGGTCACACATTGTAATGGACTTGGGTACATCCAATTGGGCCTCGGTCCATGGGCCTTAGATACAACGAATGGGCCTCATAACATGGGCTTCATATATATCAAAGTGGGCCTTAATAGATGGGCTATAACTATATTAAGATGGGTCTAATCATATGGGCCTCATATATATATATATATATATATATATATATATATATATATATATTAAGGTGGGCCGAATTAAATGGGCCGATCACATGGGCCGAGTCAAATAGGCCGATTAAATGGGCTGCATCGATGGGCCTTAGGTATATCAATCGGGCCCACCCCCTATATACTTTGTGATCCGATCTATTTATAATTTAACATAGAGATAGATGAAATGAAAATAAATATCAACTTAATCATGAACTACTGTGGTTCTTAGGCATTGGAATGGTGGATGTCACTATCTACTATTTAAATGGTGGGGTCCACCAGAACTTTAGATCTAACTCACCCATTATCTATGCTATAAAATAATCTCACAATTGGTGGGCATGGATACAACACATGCATCATGGTGGGCCCTACCGTTCAAATAGTGGATAGTGTCAATATACATCAATATGGGGCCTGCTGCCAACAACGGAGCAGCTAGATGGTTGCTGCACCGGCAGCTGAGAGGGCAAAGGTGGTCTCACATAGGGCCCACCATCATGTATACATTTTATATATATAATAATATAATATATCCACGTCCAGGCCATGGACGGCCTAGACAGTGCTACGTACTGTATGCAATATATATAATATAATATATACTATATATGATATATATACACTATACCATATAATATAGTATATAAAATATAATATAAAAAAATCGTGATCGTCCAGGCGCTGGACGGCTTGGCCAGCATACACATCAGGTGTAGCCCCACATGGGGCCCACCGAAATGTTCATTTTCCATCCAAACCGCTGAGAACGAGGACCCAAAAGGGGTTTCAAAGGCAGAAGCCCAACCTCACTGTTCCCTGTCGTGTGGGCCACCTGAGCTTCGGATTAAGCTGATTTTTGGAGTGGGCCCACTACAGGGAGTGGCCCACCCAATGAACGGGTTGGATGACAGATATACATCATGGTGGGGCCCACAGCAGGGGTCGTGGGTTGCTGCCCATCCGCCCATGCGCAGGCAGCGCCTGTTGCCTTCTAACGTAGCAGCGCAGCTACTGCTGCATCTATTTTTTAAAATTTCCCACCGTATTTCACATGTGGGGCCCACGTCTTGAGAATCCACTCCGTCCAATGGCCCTCCATGGCTTAAGACAAGCAAAACAAGCCCAATATTGAGCATGTTTCGGTGTATAGAAACATTGGAGGGTGTTTCAACGATAAATACGTTGTTTACTATGCTATGGCCCGCCTGAAAGTAGATTGGCCCCATTTTTTGGCTCAACGCCTAAAATAATCTGGAGAATGGAATGGACGGCTTGGATTAGAACTATTCATCAAGGTGGGGCCTACATAGATAGCCCTCCCAAAAGCTTTGAAAATAAAGCTGAATTTTATGTTTTCCATTGACGTCCAGCGTCCCTGGACGCTGGACGGTCTGGGCAACCCATGTACATAAGGTGGGCCTTGCTAGGTGGGCCACCAAATGGAGGATGGTGTGGGTACAACACATTTAAATTGGGCCCCACTTATAAATGGCTTAGATATAATACCTGCCTCATGGTGGGGTCCATCCTGATGGCCACATGACCATAATAACATAAGAAAAAAGGAAAAAGAGAGGGAGAGAGAGAGAAAGAGAGAGTGGGACACGCGTGATGGAGGGACCCCGACACTATGGGCCCTCTGTTGCAATCAATCATACATCAAGTGGGTCCCATTATATGTGGGTCCATTAATTCAAAAAATCCAATGGTGGAGATTCCTTTTCCATAAAAATAGATGGTCTAGATGACCCATATACAAGCTAAGAAGGTAAACATCATGATGGGGTTCATGGAGAATGGCCCCATCATGGAATGATATGAGGATCAAGGTAGGCCATTGGCCACACCTAGGGTCCAAAGTGAGGTCCATACCATCAATCGGTAGGCCTCACTTGGCCCATCTTAAAAACATGCAAATCTAAGCCTATGAAGCACCCACCGTTCGATCTTCTTTCTCCCTTGGCTTCCTTTGCTCCTTAGCGTTGATCTTAATGGAGGAGATGGAGTTTGGATGGTTGAGATGGGAGATGAAAGGGTAGGAAAGGTGGGCCACACTTGTTGCTTGGGAGGCTTGGAGAGGTTTGGATGTATGGTATTTTCTTGCTTGGGAAAGAGAGTTTTAGAAATGAAAATGAGAGAGAGGGTTGTAAAGAAAGAGAGTGAAAGAAGGGTGCTGGATGATGGATGTGGTGGGTGATGTGTGTAATAGCTTTTTAACTTTTGTGGTTGCTTGGTGTAAGAAAGGCATGGGTGTGTAAGAGACTTTTTGACTTTGGGTTTGCTTGGGGATGGGTGAAAGGTGATGTGTACTTGACATGATGGGATTGATTGATTGATTGATGCGACATGTCGTAGAGATTCTCTCAGAATTCGTACGTGCAGCGTTTTTCTCGCACCGAACGCTAGCCCACGTCTCTTGGCCAGAGTATCGGATCGGTGCGCGAGTTGTGACATTGGAACCGTGGCGATGGCGCAGTCGCAGGGGTACAAGTCTTGTATTGAGTAGACTCAGATTGACGGTATATGAATCAAGGTCATGTGCAAATACCGGTTAAGGGTCGAAGGTTGACAGAATTCGACTGGAAAGATCGAGGGAACCTACGGATCGGTACGGTCTAGGATACGGGTCTTACAAAGGTACCTCCCTTTATATCATAGACCCAAACAATGATCCATCTAGGGTCGTCAATCCTAGTTAATCACATACGATAGGCAAGTTCACGAGTTTACACTATAGGTTGCTACGGGAGGCTCGTCACCTCAGCGTAGGCTTAAATCATACCCGAGGTCACTACGAGAGGCTCGTCACCTGATTGTAGGCCTATTTTATACTTTAGGTCACTACGAGAAAGGCTTATCACCTTAGTAGAGGCCGATAGTTCGAATACAGTGTCCCATCTACCGTATTTGGCTCACGAGTTTGGGTTGCTCACTGGTCACTACAAGGAGGCTGTCACCCCAGCGTAGGTCGACAGCTCGACCACGGTGTCCCATACCACCATGCCCAGTTCATGAGTCTTGGCAGATCATGGTATTAAGGTTAAACAGGTTTTTCACTGGTAAGTTGGTACCTTAGATTCAAGCAATAACGTCCGTACATGGTGAACATATATTAGGCCAATCAGGTTACTGGAGAAGCTCGACTGGTACGAGCGCATGTTGAATTAATCGACATGGAGCGCATACACACTCCTTGTGGCCTAACCACTGTCAATAATCACCGTACTACTCAGATTCATCGAACGTGTCTGTGGTGACTAAACTGATTCAGCTACTCAATTGGAAGTCGTTATCGATTGCCTGGACTACATCATAGCCCTAATCGCACTCCAAAACAATAGCATTCACATGTGATAGTCAAAGAGAGCATGTGACAACCAATCTAAATATAAATCTCATTTGAGCATTTCAACAAACACATAGTGCATATGTTATTATACATAGGCATTTCATCCATAAATCACGTAGTAGTAAGATATGTTTCATTAAGGAAACTGTAACTACAGATAAGGGAATTCAGAATCTTATCTCAACACCCTCATTAAAGACATTTCAACAAGTATTTTCTCATTCAGACATTTTATCAAACACTTAGACTACACATATCACATACATGTAATAAATTAGTTAAAACACCCTAAACCCTAAACCCTAAACCCTAAACCCCTAAAACCCTAAAACCCTAAACCCTAAACCCTAAACCCTAAAACCCTAAAACCCTAAACATATTATAGAAAATCCTTTCACAAGGGAGTTGCCACACGTACAACAATTATGTATTCCCAAACAACAATCGTGGCAAGAACAAATCATAATTTCATATTCATACAAACATTTAAACGAACACATGGAATGCATTATTATCAACATAGTTCATATATGTGTAATACGCGGAAAACATCACATCTAAGCATATGGGATAGCAATCAAGTCAGTCATAAATCATTAACTGACATTGAAAGCCTTGAAAACCATAACCTAAACGTTTATAGTCCGCACCTTTCATCGGTAAACTTGTATCGTACTCAGTTTGAACACTATGTCCTTGTCTACGACACAACGACAACCTATAGCATGAAATAGGTTAGTTATTTCATCATTTACTCTATTTGGATACCCAACACATATTAGGGTTAGGATTTTTTACCCAAGAACGGAGCCAAAATCGCCGGTATAGTGACACGGGTAGGGTGATTCGGCACATGGAGCGGCAGGAATGAATCCCAACAACTATCTCTCACTCATTCTCTCTTCTCCTCACTCTTTCCTTCTCTTTTTCTCTCTTCTCTCTCTTAGGGTTTGGAAATTCGTATAAAATGAGAGTGGGATGGGTTAAGGCCCTTATATAGGCCCTGAATTGATGTTAATGGCCCCAGGGCCATGGTATATTTAGGTTATAGCCAAAGAGTGGTTGTTTCGATCTAATGGGGCTCATCTGGAGGTCCATTTCCTACATATGGTCCAAAGAAAGTTCCCTGATAATGGATCTATCTTAGGTTAAGAATTCGGTCCGATCAGATTAGTGGATCGACCGCAGAGGACCAGTTTCAGTTTAACGGCTATCGTCACTCGATCAGGGCCACAGGTACACTGACATGTGTTGAAAATTTTTCCTGATCCAAGGGTGTAGTTGGGTCAAAATCTGACAGTCTGAAACCTTAAATTTGGCCTGCAAGTGAACGGCCCAATTCACTTAAATTTGAGTTCATTTTCTAAAGATATTCGCGTTTCTCACACACTTCGCTCTGGGCTCAAGTTATGTGTTCTTGATACATTGGGACTTGATTTTCGAGATGCTTGTCAAGCCCAGTAAGGCGGTCATAACCGTGTAGTTTTACATTAATCAGACTTCGACGTGCGGTCCAGGTCCGATATGGAGTTTCAAGATGCTCTCGAGAGCAACTGGGTTTTGAGATTGATCCTAAGTTTTTAGGTGATGTAGAGTTAGTGATTTTACTGTTTTAGGTCTTACAGATCGTATAAAAAGCGATTTGAGCTAATTCGCCGATTAATTCAGTTTAGTACTTACTTAATTTTCGTCTAATTTCTAAAGGATTTGGTCCTTAGCGATTCTCGCCTAAGGTGGTACTCGAGTCTTTGTACGGATTTTTTCAAGACGTTACATAGGGAGTCTCATAACAACCTGCCCAATGACATATGCAATGGTCAACCACATCTCATAACAAACATGCAGATGATGCGTATGAGCATGTATCATGATGTTATGCTGTCACATTCTCATAATCGGTATCGACAACTGACACTGATAATCAGCTTGAGCAATCGGAATCGACCTCGACAATCGGAATCGGCCTCGACAATTGGAATCGACCTCGATAATCAGAATCGACAATCTGAATTGGTCTCGACAATGGGATTAACCTCGACAATCAGAATCGGCCTCACAAAGGGCCTAAGGGGAGGTCACAATGTGGACATTTAACCATCATCGCCCATCAATGTGGACATTTAACCATCATTGCTCCCAAGGAGTGGCCCACATAGAGCCAAATGTATCGTGGGCTCATGGCCTCGCATAAGATTTAGTACACATCACTATGGGCCTCACTCATGGCCTGCATATGCTTCACATTGGGCCTCGCTCATGGACCTCTTGTACATCACAATGGGCCACAATATACGGGCCCTATATATATCAAATGGGCCGCAATATATGGGTCAGAATAACATCTCATTGGGCCTTACGAAATGGGCTGAAAATACATCACAATAGGCCACGTCCCATGAGACTCGAATACATCACAATGGGCCACATCCCATGGGCCACATAATCATCACATTGGGCCTCATATACATCAAGTGGACCGCATTAATGGGCCTCATATACACGACAGGTGGGCCCTACACATAGCCCTCAAATATAGCATGTGGGCCCTATACATGGGTCTCATATACATTAAATGGGCCCTGCACATGGGCCTCAAATACATCACATGTGGGCCCTACACATGGGTCTCATATGCATCAAATGGGCCACGTATCTGGGCCTCGAATACATCAAATGGGCCACATGTCATGGGCCTAATACATATCACAATGGGCCTTGCCCATAGGCCACGAATACATCAAATGGGCCTTGCCCATAGGCCTCGAATACATCACAATGGGCCTTGCCCATGGGCCTCAGATTCAAGCAGGTGGGCCCCATCATATGAGCCTTAAATACAAGGCAGGTGGGCCCTATCACATGGGCCTTAAATATACATCATGATGGGTCGCACCAATGGGCCTCAAGTGGACTTGGACCACACCAAAATCATTTCGATAGTTGTAGGTGTAACATGTGTATCATTGTACACTATCATTTCATGGGGTACACGGCCCACCAATGATGATTAGCACTGTCTAAACATTGTCCAGGTAAATCAGCATAATCCAAACATTGTCTATATAAATCAGCACCATCCAAACATTGTCTATGTAAATCAGCACCATCCAAACATTGTCTATGTAAATGTGTACCGTCCAAACATGTGGACGGTGTGGATGAAATATATACAACATGGTGGGATCCCACAGAACCTACTGACGTTAATCACACCAGCATTTGCTGGTGTGAGGTACACCAACCAATCCGGATCCCACTGTCCCATGGATTGGACGGTGAGGATGAAATACATCATTACAAGGTGGGCCCACACGCTGCCATGGTGGGGTCCACGTCCAATAGATGGACAGGGATATAACATATACCTCATGCGGGTCCCACACACGTGGCCCACACACGCAACAGCGTGCCTACATGGCACCGTCCAGATGGACGATGCTTATGTAAAATACATGCATTAAAGGTGGGTCCCACGTGGGCCCCCACCAGATATAATATAATATATAATATATAATATAATACTATATATTATATATAATGCATTATATATAATATATAATACGTATACACACCAGCGTCGTCCAGGCCCTGGACGGCCTGGATGCAATACATACTCCAGGTGGGTCCCGTTCAAATGGACAGACATCACAGGGTGGGCTTGCCCATCGTCCAAATGATGGATGGCATATATTAAATAGATACATCACAGTGGTCCCTGCACAACAGTTGTCATGCCTCAAACTCGGAAACCGAGCTCACGAAATTCCCGATCGCCGAATCCGGTGTTGACAGCCTTCGTAGTGCCCCATTCTTGGCTCCTAGCGTACATACGTCAGATTTCGATCCTGGGATCTTACAAGGAGGATTTTCCAATGTATATTTACTCGTAATAAGCATAACCATAAGTTACCCAAATTATGAAGGCAACATCATCATCACATATCCACTAATATAAACATTTGAATACAATGCTGAAAAGAAAATACATATATCAAAATCAAAGCTCCAGAAGTCAGCTACATGCTCCAAGCTCCACGCTGCTGCAACCTAACATCACCTGCACGCATCTATAGTGCATAAGCTTATAAAAAGCTTAGATGGTGGTGTAAGTGTGTGGACAAGGTAAGTGTCAAGTATTCAATACAATACCATAATTATACAATATCAGAAATACTGGTACGATCATAAATCATACGATATCAGAGTAAGCGGAAATATTGACAAGTCTATGAGTCAATCAATATTAGAATACACAATACAGATCAGCTATGCAAATGAGGAGTCATAAAGAGCCAAATATCAGATGCTGAAGATACAATGCAATATACAATTCTTGATGAGTTCACGAATACTGTCAGCCGTATCTAGGCCATATAAATGCAGAAACATAATAACCCAAAATGCCATATGCCTTGGATGTTATGTAATATGCGGTGTGAATGGAATGACCATGCTGGAGTGTGAGGTCAGGATGATAGTACGTGATATCACAGGCTATGGGGTCCATCACAAGGGACTCTATCCAAACCAGTCCCATATCTAAATTTGGATAGATAGACTCAATGTGGTAAACTTACGTTCTCAGGTTAGTCACGTACCCCAATCGAAATCCTAGCCATTGCGAAGGTACACGTAACAAATAGTTGCACACTACCACCCCGAGTGGATAGTGAATGAATGAATGAGTATGCAACTCCTACTCAATAAGTCCACATATCAATACTGTTCATCTCTGGGATCATCACTGGGGTCTATTACACTTTACGCCAGCTTGTCGCCCCTATCCGAGCACACAACTGGGCAAGTGAAAGAGACCTCATTATCTGCCTACTAATATCGAGCCCGGCCCATCGATAGCGGACCCATTCCTCAAGCTGGTCAAACTCAACCTATATATTACCCCTCACTCAGGCGGGTAAGGTCACACCCTCTCCCAACCGACCACGACACAGTGGGAGACGTGGTCTATCGGTATATGGCCCTCATGCGCTCATATATATATATATAGATCCACCCAACCCCTCTACACCAGGTTACGCACACTAAATTTGTGAATACCATTAAATCGATAGTCGAATTCCCATTTTATTTTCATTTTTACTATTTATAGTAAGTTTTAGTTTGAGTGGAATTCTTCATCCGTTGGGCTTTAGGAGTTGCGCCCAACATGAAAAGTGCTTAGAATAATTAGGAGAACGCCGTGATTTGGCCAAATAGGACACTTACTATTTTTGGCCAAAAATCATGCGCACTAGTAGATATCCCGACCATCTATAAATAGTAAGTTTACTATTTATAGTAAGTTGCGAATTCTAGGAGTTTTAGTTGTAGTTTGATTATGAAACTTCTCCCATGACTTAATATACCTATTTTAAGGGTTGTGAACTCATTTGTTTCATTCATTAATTAGATTATGATTTTTATAGAATTTATTTTCTATTTTCCTTTCTTTTTTCCTCGTGGATTCGAGAAGTCTCTTGAGGAGTTCAGAGAAGCTCCGTGGTTTCGTAGTTATCCGCTTAAGGAAGATGGTGATTGACCTCATCACATTCATCCCTACGTTAATTAGTATCAGAGCGAGGATTCCCCTTGGGCCATTGGCAAACAATGAAGGTATGAACCAAAATCTTGTGGATAGTGATCCAAGGATTCGTTATCTTTTGGAAAGAATAGAAGCTTTCCACCGAGATAGTCAGATGACCATGCAAGGGTTGCGGGCAACCCTTGACCATCTTGCGGATGCGTTACTTCCACCTGGAGCCCTAGGTGATGCTCCACTGCCTATGGTTACTATACGACACGATCCCGATTTTCATAGAGCACTACCAGTGCTAAATCATAGGGGTACACCAAATGATTCAAGCTCTAGCGACGAGGACCTTAATGAAGGCTTTACCCAATGACTAATCTATGAAGGCGATCATCTAGATCATGCTGAAAGAGATAATCGATGTAAGGTTGAACTTCGTAGTTTTAACAATTTATTATGCATAAAAAATTTCCTCGACTAGCTAGCCAAAGTAGAATGATATTTTGATTACATGGACGTGTCAGAGCATAAAAGGTGAAATTAGTAGTGTTTAAATAAAAATTTGGTGCTTTTGCATGGTGTGAGAAATTACAACTCTCACGTGCCCGACAGAATAAGGCGCCCATCTCATCATGGCCACGGATGAGACGCCTTCTTTGATCACGATTCTTCCCTAGTGATTACGAGCAGGTATTGCTCCAGCAATACCAAAGCTGCTGACAGGGGAATCGAACCATCATTGACTACACTGAAGAATTTCAAAAGTTAGCAATGCAAAATGATCTGTTAGAAAGCGAATCATAGAAGGTAGCACGATTTATAGGTAGGTTATAATCGATGATTCAGGGTTGAGTTCAGATGCAGCAGTCGGGACCATAGATGAAGCGGTTCAATTGGCAGGTAGGGTAGAAACACAACTTACAAGAGTTCTGCTCTGCCTTATCCTTCAACTTGAGCCCCCATGACGGGTCTCCTGTATGATCCAGTGCTGGCATGGGGAAAAGAACCTATAGGAGAACGTCCTCAACCTCCTGTAACTATAGCACCCATAACAGCGAGCCCGAGTAAGATTCCAAATCCTTATGCTTAGCCAAGGTCGAACAATTGTTACCGTTGTGGCCAACCGGGCCACTTATGAAACACCTGTCCTCAAAATCCCGCAACACACTTGACCATAAATGAATGGGGCACTGAAGGTGTGGCTACATAAGAAGACCATGACTTTGATGAACATAAATAAACCACTGAGGAATAAGCAGATGGCGATGAATAGATGGGCATGGATTGTGGCGAATCTATAGTTATAAGGCGATTATTGTACACCCCAAGGAAGGAATTACATCCACAGTGATACAATATATTCCATACGTTGTGCACCATCAACGGCAAGGTCTGTGATGTAATCATAGACAATGACAGTAGCGAGAACATCATCTCAAGAGTGATAATGGACAAGTTGCAGCTACCAACAATAAAGCATCCTTCCCCGTACTCAATTGGCTGGATAAAAAGAGGTGAACGAGACTAAGGTAACTGAATAATGCATTGTCTCATTTTCAATTGGAAAAACTTATAAGGATCAAATACTTTGTAACGTGGTCGACATGTAAGCATGCCATATGTTACTCGGTTGACCATGACAATCGAACCGTGACATGACCCATCGAGGACGAGACAATGTGTACATCTTCGTCAAGGATAGCCGAAAAATAATCCTTGCCCCTATGGCACTAGAGAACCACCCTAAAGCTTCTAAAGTGGAGGGGAATTTCCTCTTGACCATTCAAAATTTCATAGAGGAATCTAAGGAAGTTGGCGAGGTATACACCGTAGTGGTGAAAGACAAGGAATTGAAGCCCTCAAATATTTTTCCCAAGTTTAAGGCTATTGCTAAATGAATTTAAAGAAGTCTGGCTTGAAGATTTACTAGATGGATTGCCTTTCATAAGGAACATCTAATATCACATAGACTTCGTCCTTGGGGCTACCCTACCTAACCGCACTCATTATCGGATGAGTCCAAAGGAGTGTCAGATACTTCAAAGGAAGGTAGAGGAATTGATCCGTAAAAGTCTTTTGAGAGAGAGCATAAGCCCATGTGTCGTACTAGCGTTATTAATGCTAAAAAAATATGGAAGCTAGCACATGTGTGTCGATAGCCAGGCAATCAACAAAATTACTATCAAATATCAGTTCCCAATATAGCGGTTGGACGACATGTTCGATATACTAGAAGGGGCCAAGGTGTTCTCTAAGCTAGATCTAAGAAGTGGGTACCATCAGATTCGTATTCGACTCGGTGATGAGTGGAAAATGACATTTAAGACCAAGGGAGGGTTGTATGAGAGGTTGGTTATGCCCTTTGGTCTATCGAACGCACTAAGCACTTTTATGCATTTGATAAATCAAGTACCAAACTGTTCACTGGCCGATTTATGGTAGTATATTTTGATGACATCCTGATATATAACAAGGATGAGATAGAACACAAGGAACATCTCAGGCATGTGTTGCAGGTCCTACAAGTTAACAAGTTGTACCTCAACTTAAAGAAGTGTAGTTTGTTCACAACCCCAAGTGTAGGGTCGCGATGTAGTAATAATCTTGGTAAGACCGAGGTCGAATCATAGGGACTGATCTTGTGAGTTTCTGAAATTAACTAGAAGAAAATGTAAAACTAATTCTGAAGTGATTGAGAGAGTAATTGTGAATTAAGTAATTAAAACTAAGAATTTAAAGGTGGGAACTAGGGTTTCCAAGGATCCAGTTGTAGTGATCAGGGAGCCCTCTTGCTTAATTCGAGTAACACAATTAGAATTGGAGTCATATCCTATCCAATTGGAAAATATATCAATAAAACCAAATCTGAACTTCCATTGACCAAATTCTCAATGAAGGAGAACTATGATAATTGACAGGGATTCCATCACCAAACCATGCCCAGGAGACAATGACAAACAACAGGATTTTCCAATCCCATAATCTTAAAGCAAGAGAATTATGAAGATTAGGAAGGATTCCATCACCTTACCATGCCCAAGGGATGATGGTGAACAACAGAACTTACTAATTTCACATTCTCAAATCAGGAAAAGAAGATACTCAAAGCTATTGCAGATCTACCGTAATTTGAGTTACAATAAACCATTAAAAACTGAAAGTATTCCTAAATATCAAATTAGAATCCATGAAGTTCAATATAAACATGAATCAAAGCAATAGAAACATCCCATCATGCTACAAGCTTCATCTCTTAGCCTTAGCTAAGGGGTTTATCCAACCATAGACATGATTGGACCAAAGTCTCTTAAGAAAAACATGAAAACAACTAAGGAAGAAGAAGAAAAACTCTTGATGACGGCTTCTCTACCCTTTTTCTTCATTCCTTAAACCCTAGAAGATGCCTAGGAACATCCTAGGAGTCCTATTTATAGTTTTGGAACTCCAACTTTCGCACCTAGTTAGAAAACTCTAGAAACCGCCTCAAATTTATGCAATTTGCTAAAATAGACTTCACTTTGCGTAGTTTTCCAAAATAGATTTCACTCTGCGTAATTTCACAAAATGACCTAGAGTTTCTGATATGCTTTTTCAGAACGATTTCAAGATTCCTTTTCTTCACTTCAAATCTTTGATTCTCTTTATTCCTCACTTTGTTTTCTTGGATCTTTGACATGTGAATTCTTCAATCTTGGTCTCCTAAGATCCATCCCTTGCCTTGGTGATTCTTAAGCAGCAAATCCATGCTTTTAGCACCCTTTTCAATCAAGTTCTTAAATTCACTTAGCAATATAAACATGAGTAAAATAGAACATTAAGCATTATCATGTTCATAAAACAAAGATATAAATGGGGGATAATATAAAATATTTGACCCTCAATATAATTTTTAACGGATAGCCTGTTGTTCTTAGGATTTGTTGTGACGTCCACGGGCATCCGTATGGATAATGAAAAGGTGTGAGCCATTAAGGAATGACTGATCCTGACAAACATTCATGAAGTGAGGATTTTTCATGGGTTGGCGACCTTCTATTGTCGATTTATGCGAAATTTTAGTACGATAGTCGCACCTATTACAGATTACATGAAAAAGGGACCGTTTTAGTGAACCGATGAGGTTGACAAGAGCTTTCATGGATCAAGCATGGGTTGTCCACGATACCGGTCTTGGTTCTTCCTAATTTCAACAAGCTGTTTGAAGTTGAGTGTGACGCTTCATATGTTAGAATTGAAGGAGTATTATCATAGGAAGGTAGGCCGATAGCCTTCTACAATGAGAAGCTTAGTGAAGTCTGAAAGAAGTGGTCGACATATGATCTTGAGTTGTACACAGTTGTTCAGGCGCTACGACATTGGCGGCATTACCTGATTCAAAGAGAGTTTGTTTTATACACTAAACATCAAGCATTAAAGTTTATTAATAGCCAGACTAACGTGAATCGTGTGCATGCTATATGGGTTACGTTTTTATAGGAATTCATGTTCATTCTAAAGCACAAGTCAAGGTAGCAGAATAAGGTGGCTGATGCACTTAGCCATCGTGCATCACTACTTATTATAATGAGCAATGAGGTGGTCGATTTTGACTGTCTTAAGGAGCTGTATGCCAAGGACGAAGACTTAAAGGATTCTTGGATGAAGTGCTAGGAAGGTCAACCCAATGACCTATATATATAGGACAGTTTCCTCTTTAATGGGAATCGATCGTGCATCCCCCAAAGTTCTCTAAGGGAAAAGATTATTCAGGAGCTACATGGAGGTGGCCTTGGTGGACATCTTGTGCGAGACAAGACGCGAGCTCTTATGGAGGAGTGGTATTACTGGACATAATTGGTACGTGATGTGGAAAAAGCATGCAACATTGTCATGTTTTCCAGGCGTCCAAGGGGCAATCTTAAAATACAGGCCTCTACACCCCATTACCTGTGCCTGATGGCCCTTGGGAGGATTTATTTATGGACTTCAGTGTTCATGGTGGTAGATCTTTTCTCCAAGATGACGTACTTTATCCTATGCAAGAAGACCCTCGATGCAATACATGTGGCGAATCTATTCTTTAGAGAGGTCGTGCAGCTACACGGGATTCCCAAGACCATTAATTTTGATCATGACATGAAGTTCATTAGCTACTTTTGGCAGATTTTATGGACTCGATTCGATACATGACTTCAGTTTCGCAACATCTACCACTCACAGACTGATGGGCAAACTAAAGTTGTGAATCGCACATTGGGAAACCTCCTTTAATGTATTTAAGGTGAAAAATCGAAGTAATGAGAGTTGTCCTTGTCCCAAGTGGAGTTTGCATTCAACAATATGGTGAACCGCTCGATAGGGAAGTCCTCATTTCAGATTATTTATGGTCGAGTGCTTGTCGCACACTTGACTTGGTCCCTCTGCCTAAGCTCTCAGGCATGAGCATTGCAGTAGAACATATGGCAGACAGGATGTAACGCCCTGAAAATCGGGGGTCGAGCATAGGCTCAACTCCTGAGTTTTAACACATCACTTATGCAACATAGAAAATAATAATTAAATGTTGTCTGTATTAGTGTCTTAAACATGATTGGGATCATACCAAAACAACATATCATACTCCAGAGGTAATTAAAGTACACTAGCGGAAGACTGTGATATGTATATAAACTGTACAAAAGTAATAACAAGACCTTAGAGTATGAATGTCACTAGGTTAAATAATTACAAGTTTAATTCAAAATATACAAAATTAGAATGTGTAATGTTCTCTATCCAAAACCTTGTAGCCCCGTTAGCGCAACTCTAGGTCTACATAGACCCACCAGAGAGTTGCATATAGGAGAACTCCTTCTCGTCATTGAAGTAGTCGGGCTCTGCCTCATAAGCATCGCCATCACCTACAGCTAAGACAGAGTCTGGTTGGTGTTTAAAACACTATCCCAGAATGTGGGAGTGAGTGATTAACTCAATGGAGCTATAAGGAAGAGGTTAACATGTTATCAATTCAATCAAGCAATAATGATAAAGCAATATAGTTAGGCATCCCTAAGTACTCTGGTTAATGTAAACATGATATGTATTAATGATGCATGCCCTTGCCTGCACTCCCTCTATGACTTCCTCTTATGGTCGCGGCATGCACCCCTTCCTCTGTACACTTCCTCACCAAAGCACCTTGCAATGTGATGCATGGTCGTGTTAGCCAAGTTCTTAATTAGATAAATTTATACGGCAGGATTGGAAAGCTAAGACACCTCACTTTACATCATAACCCAAACATTGATCCATCTAAGGTTGTCAATCCTAGTAGTCACATATGATAGATGGTTTCCAGGTCGCTACGGAGAGGCTCGTCACCGTCAGCGTAGGCCTGGTTTATACCCTAGTTTACTACAGAAAGGTTCGTCACCTCAACGTAGTTTCTAGTGTATGCTCGAGGTCACTATGGGCTCGTCACCTAATCGTAGGCTGACAGCTCGAATACAATGTTCCATACCACCGTATTCAGCTCATGAGTCTGAGTTGCTCACTGGACACTACGGGGAGGCTCGTCGCCCTAGCGTAGGCCGACAACTCGACCACGGTGTCCCATACCACCATGCCCGGCTCATGAGTCTTAATGGATCGAGGTACCGAGGTTAAACGGGGTTTCCACTGGTGAGTTTGGCATCTTAGATTCAAGTAGTAGTGTAATGACCCTGGAAATTTTGTGCTAATCTTTCCTTAGTAGTTGTTTTTAGGGTAATTAGCGCTATACTCAATTGCTTTTGAAATCTGCATCAATCACTTTAAATTGTATCTGCATGACTCAAAACCTATAGAATAGTTAGCGCTATGTTACATTGAAATCTAGGATCCATCGCTAAATCCAGTTGTTCTGGAGAATTTTCGGAAGTTCTGGATCGGACTTGGGCCTCGCGTCGAAAGTTCGATAGCGATGATCTTAGGCTGTTGCGGTCACCATGTTGGGCTTGACCATCACCTCAAAAATCAAGTCCATGTGATCTTCTGGGTCGATTTGATTGAGTCTGGAGTGAAGAGTGTGAGAACGGTTGGAAATTTATTAAGCTTTTATGAAATCTGAGTCGTGTCGCTTGCGCGACGATTTTAAGCAATCTGACCGTTGGATTCTGACCCAATTTTACCCTCTGATCAGGGAAAGTGGTCCAGGCATGTCCTTGTGCTTGTGGACCTAATCGAGATTCTGTGACCATTGAATTGAGAGTGGTCCGCCACGGCTGATCTGAAGAGCCGGTCGGTACGAAAACTCAGCTTGACCTAGATCCATGGTCAGTGAGCTTAAGTCTGACCTTTCGTGGTTATAGGCCCATCAGAAGTACTTCGTTGGATCGCGAGAGGCAGGTTTTGGTTATACCTTAAGTATACCTTGACCCTGGGGTTATTTTCATCAATATTAGGCCTATTTATAGTCCTTAAACCCTAGCTCTCTTTTCCATACGAATTTCCTAACCCTAGCTTGGAAAGAGAAAAGGAAAAGAGAGAGAAAGTGAGAGAGAAGTTGGTGAATCATCTTAGATTCTTTCCTATTCTTCTACATCTTTGAACCTTCACTTTGAATCGTTATTCTGGCGATTCTGAGTTCATCTTTGGGTAAGTTAACCTAACCCTAATCTGTGTTAGAGCTTAGAATAGTCTTAGTTTTGTTGTATCTCATTTCTATTCTTGCTTTAGGGTATTTTATCGCCGTTGACGAAGACACATCATCTGAAATCAGTTCGGTATTCTTTTTTGGTTTAAGGTGCGGACTTTAAGTGTATAGGTTATGGTTTTCAAGGCTTTCAATGTCAGTTAATGGTTTATTCTTGCTATGGATGAGATTTCACATGCCAAATGTTATGTTTGCTTTGCGTTCCTGATATGCATGTGTTATATTGAGATTTGTGTATTCTGTGTATGTATAAAGTACCGTATATGTATAAAATATGCACTTATGTTTGCCATGATTATTTGTCATGTATGTATGCTAGATGTATGTGCGACAACTCCTTGGTAAAAGGAATTGTCCAAATGCGTGTATTTCAACATACGTCATGTATGTTGTTTTATGTATTCTAAGTATTTGTAGAAATGTCTGAATGATCTAAGGTGTGATATTTCAACCTAGTATGGGTGTTGAGAAGCGATTCTCAACTCTCCCACTAGTGTGTATGATTTCCTTCATGTAAGTTACATTCCTTGTTGTTTAAATTCAAGTATTACTTATGCTTTTATTCATGTTAAGTTGATATTCTTCAATTTGAGTTGTTGTTCCATTACTATTCCTTTACTGTTCTACATTCAATACGAATATCTGTGGTAGTGTAATGTGTGTGGGACTATGCATTAGTCCAGGAAATCAGTAATCGGCCTTAAGATCATAGCTGAGGTTGCTTTCACCATGTAGCACGTATTAGACGAACCCGAGTCATATTAGAGTTGGCGGCAGTGGTTTGGCCACGCGGAGTGTTTGCGCACTCTATGTCGTTCAACCCAACGTGCGCTCGTGTTAGTCGAGTTCTTCAAGTAACCCGATTGTCCGATGTATGTTCACCATGTATGGACGCTACTATTTGAATCTAGGGTACCAAACTTACCAATGGAATCCTATTAACCATGGTACCTTGATCTGCTAAGACTCATGAGTCGGACATGGTGGTATGGGACACCGTGGTCGAGCTGTCGGCCTATGCTGGGGTGACGAGCCTCCCCGTAGTGACCAGTGAGCAACTAAACTCGTGAGCCGAATATGGTGGTATGAGACACTATATTCGCACTGTCGGCCTACATTAATTTGGTGACGAGCCCTTTGTAGTGACCTCAAGCATACCTGGATACCGCATTGAGGTGACGAGCCTTGGTGTAGTAACGAAGGTATGATAGGCGTGCATTGATTGGTGACGAGCCATTTGTAATGACCTATAACCATATGATCGTATGAGATGTCTAAGATTGACAACCCTAGAATGGATCACTGTTTGGATGGTGATATGAGGAAGGTATCTTAGCTTCCCAATCCTGCTGTATGAAAAGGACTAATAACAACTTGGTAATCATATTCATGCACCGCATTTTCATGTGCTTTGTAGATGTGGCGCACTTTGAGGTGGTGTCATGCGTAACGTAAGATGAAGACGCTGAGGGTGTACGCGTGAGGGCACGCATCATTTTGCATACATCCCTGCATTAACAAGAGTACTTAGGACTTGTTTACTTATTCTGCTTTATCATTACTGCTTGATTGAACTGATAACATGTTAACCTGTGCTTTATTGTTCCACTGAGTTGATCACTCACTCCCACGTTCTGGGGGGTGTTAAACACCCACTAGACTCTGTCTTAGGTTCTGATGTTGCAGATGTTGATGCGACTTCTGAGGCAGAGCGGGAGATGGATGATGATGAGGCTGCTTTCTCTTATATGCAGTTTTCAGACGGGTTCTAGCAAGCCTTATTCTGATGCGCGGGATTCTAGGATTATTTTTGAGAATTAAATGATGTAACTTGATACTTGAAATTTTGATAGTAACACTTACATTACGACCTGTTATGTTTATGTACTTCAGGGATTTGCACATGTACACATATTTCTATAAGTCTTTCGCTTGCTTTCTTCACTTATCTCTGAATTATATCTGTGCTTTGGCTTAATCTATTTCATGTTTTATGCACTAATACAGACAACATACATCCATCATTAAATATGTTGCATAAGTGATGTTTTGGAACTCGGGAGCTGAGTTATGCTCGACCCCCGAATTTCAGGGCGTTACAAGTTGGTATCAAAGTATGATCTGGATTAAACCGGACCTAGGTTATGGTCACACACCGCACGCTATCGCCACTTTAGTGTATTTGGGTGCGAGTCTATTGTAGATTGTGTGTTTGTGTTCCGTAGCTTTTATCGGCGAAAGTTTCCTGAAAACGTTCACCAAGATCGAGTCTGTGCTCTCTCCTAATCACACACAGCGACCCGAAACCTTTCCTAGACCATCTATTAATGAGTCTAGATGGTCTATCTTCCCATCTTAACCCTTAAATCTTCAAGAAATCTTTATTTGAATCAGATTTCTGCCAGAATGGCCCGATAGGCGTTAAATCATGCAAGGGGCCGATCGGGGCATTTCCTGTGGGGCCAAGGGGGGAACCACATCATTTTGAGCATGGGGGACCAGGAGGACCTCGCCCAAACGGTGAGGCATCGTCGGCCAGTCCAGAGACCGGCGACGCCATCGCCGGTTTGGCGAGGGCTCGCCGATCAGCGGGCCAGGCCGGCCGGCCGGCACGGGCCGATGCATTTTAGGCCTTGTGTGGCCCACCCCTCCATGGTTCGGTGGTTTAAACCCCTTCTATAACCTACTTCCTTCATAACTCTCCCTCTCAAGCTCTCTTTTCTTCCAAGTTTCTCTCCAAACTCTTCTAAATCTTCTTATTCTTCCATTTTTGTGTAAACTCCATCACCCCATCTCAAAACCCTCACCCCCATTGCTGTTTATCTTTCCTTTCCTTCTCATTTGAGCTCTTGCATTCCTTTATGGGCTCTCAAGTGTGTGAAAGATTCACCATCTTCCTATTTCTCTCTTTCTCTCATTTCTCATGGCCCTCTTTGAGTTTATCACGACCATCTTTTCCATTTCCTCCCTTCTTTCTTTGATGGGGAAGAAGAGAGCGCCCGTGGATGAAGCTGGACCTAGCCGCCCAACCCGTGCACGGAGGCCGAGAGGTGCCGCAGCGAGCACGTCCACCACTCGTGAATTTCAGACAAGCGGGACCTCGATCCTCGAGCTCCCATTGGTAGAACCCTGTTGGCGGAGTTGTCGCATGAAGTTTATGAAGGCCGTAGAGTCCTTTTTGGGGCTCATGTTGATCCGCGGCTGTATGACGAGTTTTTGTTGTTGGAGCACCTGGAAGGGGCTGGTTGGTGTCCCTTATTTGAAGGCGAGTATCGTGCGAATACAAGTACTATTCGAGCCTTTTATGCCAATATTCGTAATCCTTCGCTGGAGCCTCTGCAGTTTAAGATTCCTTGTGGCAGTGGTCGGGAGGATATAGTCAATGTCGCTTTGATATCCCGACTCTTGAATGTGCCACTTGGTGAGGTGCATGCTAGCGAGAAGAATGTGAACAGTATGCGCGAGAGGGATTGTCGCACTCGATCCTTGTGTGGTCGTCTGGTTGAATGACAGCCTAATAGGAGTCTTCTGGCTACCTACATGACGGACGACTTCCGTTTACTTCACCACATGTGTACGTTCAATGTATACCCAAGGTGGAGCAACCGCAGCGAGTGTACGCGCCTGATGGTAGAGTTCCTGTATCAGGTGGGGCAAGAATCGAAGTTGCCGACGTACATCCTGCATCAGATTATTCTCATCGCTCGTTCGACTAGGAGGACCGAGTCGCTTCCATTTGGCCGCCTCATTTACAAGCTTGCATATGAGTTTGGTTATACGCTTGGAGCAGAGAAACCGGTTCCTGTTCATCATATTAATCTGAGGACTCTTAAGCAGATGGAGATCAGTTCTGGTCGACATGCCTCAGAGAGTGAGGATGAGTCAGAGAGCAATGATGAAGAGAGTTATACTGAAGGTGGTGCTGAGATTGAGGAAGAAACAGAGCAGGACGAGGAAGAGGTAGAGGCACAGGATACGAGTGATAGCTCTCCTCCTGTGGCGCTAGAGCAGAGCGCAGAGCAGACTGCCAGAGATGCCCGTCTCGCACGGCTTGAAGAAGGGCAGACTGTTTTACGCTAGGATATTATGGATCTTTGAGGACTTGTTAAGCATAAGTTTAAGAAGGTGACTCGAACTCTGAAGTCTATCCTATGTTGCTTGCAGGATAAGGGTGCCCCGCCTCCATCTCCTGATTTCGACGAGTAGCTATCGGTGTAGCCGTCTTTTGCTTTGTTTGTTGTTTTCTTTCTGTGTGTGGCCATTGTTGGCTTTGTAGTTGGTATTGTTTGTAGTTGTTTGTTGTTGCTTGAAGTGTTAGATGTTGTTGTAGTTCGCATGCTTTCCTAGTCGTGATTCATGTAAAGCTGCGCTACTTGTATTGCGACAATTTTGTTTAATGGAATGCATGTTGTTTATCTTTAGAGTTGTGCTGTGAATGCTGTGTGGATGGATTATGTGGACGTAGAATCTGACAGGTTGCATCCTCTTTTGAATGTAGGGATGCCTCATAAGGGTTCGAAGACTTCGGCCCGTCTCTCCTTGGTTGAGTCGCTTGTTGGGGTTCCTCCCTTGAGCGATAGCCAGACGGATCCACAGGCGGGCCTGTCTCATGCCGGTGTTGAGCTGACACCTATGGCTCCTCCAGTCACGCCCTCGGTTCCTGAGCCAAGCCGTGCACATTCGTCTGCTTCGCCTACTGATAGGTTTGAGCAAATGATGCTGTTGATGCAGCAGCAGCAGATTCAGCAGCAGTAGCAGCAGCAGCAGCAGGAGTTCCTCTCTTCTATGGCTGGCATCTTTGCTCAGTCAGTGGGGGCGACTCCACCTGCTTCACCTATGCCTCCATCTAGGAGCGTCAGTGCCAGCGGCACTTTTGAATGATTCCAGCGCTTATGACCTCCTACTTTTGCGGGTTCTCATAGACCCGAGGAGGCTGAGTATTGGATCGACTGCATCTCTAAGATGTTGAGACCGCTACACTGCTCTGAGGTTGAGCAGGTTGAGCTTGCCTCCTTCATGTTTGAGAAGGAGGCCAGTCTGTGGTGGGACTGTGGTGGGACAGTGTTCTTCGCACTATCGAGGAAGGTTTTGTGTGGTCGTGGCAGGCGTTTGAGGCACGCTTCCACGAGAAGTATTTTCTGGTTACGTACCGACATGAAAAGGAGAGTGAGTTCCTTCGCCTCCGCCAGGGAGGGTTGTCGGTGACGGAGTATGAGAACCGATTCACTGAGCTGGGTTGGTATGTTCCTTTGATCCTGGACGATCAGCCGATGAGGATGCGGCGTTTCTCTGAGGGATTGAGACCTGAGATCCGATCGAAGATTTACTGTGCTAGCATTTCTTCTTATGCGGAGTTGGTGAGCATGTCCTTGTTAGTAGAGCAGGACGGGGACAGGTCGTCCCGCATGCAAGCACCGATGGCTCCTAGGCTACCACCGGACTTTCAGGGTGCCCGTTTTCTTGGCAAGAGGCCGCGAGCAGATTCTCCTCCTAGGCGTTCGGCGTCGCCCGCTCAGCAGATGAGAGCTGATCTTCGCTATTCATATTGTGGGAAGACAGGGCATTTGGACCATTTTTGCTTCCCTCGTATGCGGGCCAGTGGTTTTACTTCACCGCAGAGGATTAGCCGTCCGATGCCTCAGGTGATTTCTCCTCCACCTCTTCGATTAGCGCCAGCTCATCCATCCTTCAGACCTGCAGTTCCTAGCTTCAGGCCACCTCAGCGGCCCATGGTTCCTCCGCCGAATCGTCAGCAGCAGGCTCGAGTTCATGTGCTCTCAGTTGAAGCGCCTATGTCTGACTTGGTGCTGAGATCCTTCGAGGTGACAGCGCACATTGAAAGTATTCCCGTTTCTATGTTAGTGGATACAGGGTCCACTACTTCTCTTATATCTTATGTGGCAGTTAGGCGTTTGGGTTTGAGATCTGTTCCTATGCAAGGAGTGACGCTTACTACCGCTATGGGGATTTCCTCTGCTTTGGGCAAGTGTTGTATGGATTGTCTGATCGATCTTGGAAGTGGATCGATCCGTGTTGATTTCTTAGTCACACCCCTTTATCATTACGATGTTATTATGGGTATGGATTGGCTCACGAGGATGCGAGCTGAGATTGATTGTGAAGCAAGATCAGTGACCATCCGGGACCTGAGGGCGAGACTGTTACTTTTCCAGTTTAGGTCAGTTACCCTCTTCGTATTGATTATTATTCTTCTCTGTTGGAGAGTATGACTGAATCGGCGTTAGTTAGCACGCCGGTAGTTCGGGAATTTGAAGATGTGTTTGAGTCGATTCCTGGATTACCTCCTCAGCGTGAGATTGATTTTGCTATCGACCTCATGCCTGGTGTGGCGCCCATTTCATTACCCACCTATCGTATGCCTCCGAGTGAAATAGAGGAGTTTAGGAAGCAGATAGATGGTTTGCTGGATTTGGGTTTTATTCGGCCTAGTTTGTCTCCTTGGGAAGCACTTGTTTTGTTTGTGAAGAAGAAGGATGGTTTTTTGCGGTTATGTATTGATTATCGCAGGCTGAATTTGGTAACTGTGAAGAATAAGTACCCTTTGCCCAGGATTGATGATCTGTTTGATCAGTTGAAGGGGGCACGGTACTTTTCGAAGGTTGATCTGCAGTCAGGGTATCATCAGTTACGCGTCAAGGATGGGGACGTGTAGAAGACCGCTTTCAGGACTAACTTCAGTCATTATGAGTTCCTTGTGATGTCGTTCGGTCTTACGAACACACCGGCCGTGTTCATGGATCTGATGAACAGAGTGTTTCGTTCATTCTTGTTCCGATTCGTCATTATTTTTATTGATGACATCTTGATTTATTCGGCGAGCCGGGAAGAACACGAGGAGCACTTAAGAGCAGTTGTGGATACTCTGAGGAAGAATCATCTCTTTGTGCAGTTCAAGAAGTGTGATTTCTGGAAAGAGGAAGTCAAGTTCATGGGACATGTGGTGTCCAAGGAAGGGATAGCTGTCGATCTTGCCAAGGTAGCTGTAGTGCAGGATTGGAAGCAGCCTGGTCCAGTTACTGAGGTAAGGAGTTTTCTGGGTCTTGCAGGCTATTATCGATGCTTCATTCAAGACTTCTCGAAGATTACCAGACCGTTGTCACAGCTGACACGGAAGTATTTGAAGTTTGCTTAGATTGAGATGGCGGAGTTAGCTTTTCAGGAGCTGAAGGACAAGTTGACGTCCGCCCCTGTGCTAATATTGCCAGAGCAAGGGGTTAAGTATATTATATATACTGACGCCTCTCGTGTTGGCCTGGGTTGTGTCCTTATGCAAAAGGACAGGGTGATTGCTTATGCTTCGCGTCAGTTGAGAAAATACGAAGAGAATTACCCTACACACGACCTGGAGTTAGCAGCTGTCATTTTCGCATTAAAGCTTTGGAGACATTACCTCTATGGTGAGGAGTTCGAGCTCTTTTACAACCACAAGAGCCTTAAGTATATTTTCAAGCAGCGTGATTTGAACATGAGGCAGCGTCGATGGATGGAAACATTGAAGGACTTCAAGTTCGATGTTTCTTACCATCCGGGTAAGGCGAACCTTGTGGCAGATGCGTTGAGTCGCAAGAAGGCTATTGAGTTTGCGGCTCCGCTGATGATAACAGAGTGGGATATGTTAGAGTTCGTGCGAGATTTTGAGCAGAAGCTTACGGTGGTTGAGCCGTATGAGGTTATCGCACACATTCGTGTACAGCCCCTTATCGACGAGAGGATCGTTGCAGCTCAAGCAGATGATGAGCTTTTGGTGAAGATGAGGAAGCGGGTTGGTACAGATGAGAACTTCGACTGGAGTGTTAGTTCTGATGGGGGCCTACGATTTCGTGGTCGGTTATGTGTTCCTGACATCCCTGACTTGAGACGGGAGGTTCTCGAGTTAGCCCATAGTTCTAAGCTTGCGATGCATCCAGGTAGCACGAAGATGTATCAGGATATGAGAAGATCTTATTGGTGGGACAATATGAAGGTCCAGATTGCTGAATTTGTTTCTCGTTGTCTCACGTGCCAGCAGGTCAAGGCAGAGCATCGCCGACCTCCTGGGTTGCTGCAGCCCATGCCCATAGCTGAATGGAAGCGGGACTTCATCTCTATGAATTTTATTTCTGGGTTGTCGAGAACGAGGAAGGGATATGACTCTATTTGGGTGATCATCGACCGATTAACGAAGTCGGCACATTTCTTACTGATTAGAGTCACTAACTCTGCAGACAAGTTGGCTAGGTTGTATATCAAGGAGATAGTACGTCTGCATGGAGTTCCCCTGGAGATTGTGTCTGATAGAGACACGCATTTCACATCTATCTTCTGGACTCGTATTCAGGAAGCGATGGGTGTGAAACTGAAGTTCAGCACCGCGTTTCATCCGCAAACAGATGGGCAGACGGAGCGCGTGAATCAGGTCATGGAAGACATGTTGCGAGCTTGTGTTTTGGATTTCAAAGACAGTTGGGATGATTGTCTTCAGTATGCAGAGTTTGCGTATAATAACAGTTTTCGGGCGAGTATCGGCATGGCTCCCTATGAGGCGCTGTATGGTTGCCCGTGCAGAGCACCACATTGCTGGGCAGAAGTTTGCTTGGCCCGGAGTTGGTGCATGTGACTTCAGAAAAAGTTGACATCATTCGACGTCGACTTCTGATAGCCTAGAGTAGGCAGAAGAGTTATGCTAATACGAGGCGTCGACCGCTTGAGTTTGAGGTTGGAGACCATGTATTTGTGAAGGTCTCTCCTATGAAGGGAGTTCTGCAGTTCGGTAAGAAGGGAAAGCTGACGCCGAGATTTATTGGTCCATTTCAAGTTCTGGATCGAGTGGGAGTGGTAGCATACCGCCTTGCTTTGCCCACACCTCTTGCGGGCGTGCATAACGTAATTCATGTTTCTATGCTGAAGAAGTACGTTCCTGATCCTTCGCATATTATCAGTTGGGAGCAGGTGCAGTTGAGTGAGGATGCCACTTATGTACTGCGACCGACGCGTATTCTTGACAGGAAAGAGCAGGTATTGCGTAGCAAGGTTATCCCTCTTGTGAAGGTGCTTTGGACGCATCATGGTGTGGAAGAGGCTACTTGGGAATCTGAAGCTGAGGTCAGGAAAAGCTACCCTCTGATCCTTGAGGAATATGAGAAGGTATGAATTTCGAGGACGAAATTTTCTTTAAGGGGGGTAGATTGTAATGACCCTAGAAATTTTGTGCTAATCTTTCCTTAGTAGTTGTTTTTGGGGTAATTAGCGCTATACTCGATTGCTTGTGAAATCTGCATCAATCACTTTAAATTGTATCTGCATGACTCAAAACCTGTAGAATAGTTAGCGCTATGTTACTCTGAAATCTAGGATCCATCGCTAAATCCAATTATTCTGGGAAATTTTTGGAAGTTCTGGATCGGACCCGGGCCGCGCGTCGAAAGTCCGATAGCGATGATCTTAGACTGTTGCGGTCACCATGTTGGGCTTGACCATCACCTTGAAAATCAAGTTCATGTGATGTTCTGGGTCGATTTGATTGAGTCTGGAGTGAAGAGTGTGAGAACGGTTGGAAATTTATTAAGCTTTTATGAAATCTGAGTCGTGTTGCTTGCGCGACGATTTTAAGCAATCTGACCGTTGGATTCTGACCCAATTTTACCTTCTGATCAAGGAAGGTGGTCCAGGCATGTCCTTGTGCTTGTGGACCTGATCAAGATTCTGTGACCGTTGAATTGAGAGTGGTCCGCCATGGCTGATCTGAAGAGCCGGTCGGTACGAAAACTCAGCTTGACCTAGATCCATGGTCAGTGAGCTTAAGTCCGGCCTTTCGTGGTTATAGGCCCACCAGAAGTGCTTCGTTGGATCGCGAGAGGCAGGTTTTGGTTATACCCTAAGTATACCTTGGCCCTGAGGTTATTTTCATCAATATTAGGCCTATTTATAGTCCTTAAACCCTAGCTCTCTTTTCCATACGAATTTCCTAACCCTAGCTTGGAAAGAGAAAAGGAAAAGAGAGAGAAAGTGAGAGAGAAGTTGGTGAATCATCTTAGATTCTTTCCTGTTCTTCTACATCTTTGAACCTTCACTTTGAATCGTTATTCCGGCGATTCTGAGTTCATCTTTGGGTAAGTTAACCTAACCCTAATCTGTGTTAGAGCTTAGAATAGTCTTGGTGTTGTTGTATCTCATTTCTATTCTTGCTTTAGGGTATTCTATCGTCGTTGATGAAGACACATCGTCTGAAATCAGTTCAGTGTTCTTTTCTGGCTTAAGGTGCGGACTTTAAGTGTATAGGTTATGGTTTTCAAGGCTTTCAATGTCAGTTAATGGTTTATTCTTGCTATGGATGAGATTTCACATGCCAAATGTTATGTTTGCTTTGCGTTCCTGATATGCATGTGTTATATTGAGATTTGTGTATTCTGTGTATGTATAAAGTACCGTATATGTATAAAATATGCACTTATGTTTGCCATGATTATTTGTCATGTATGTATGCTAGATGTATGTGCGACAACTCCTTGGTAAAAGGAATTGTCCAAATGCGTGTATTTCAACATACGTCATGTATGTTGTTTTATGTATTCTAAGTATTTGTAGAAATGTCTGAATGATCTAAGGTGTGATATTTCAACCTAGTATGGGCGCTGAGAAGCGATTCTCAACTCTCCCACTAGTGTGTATGATTTCCTTCATGTAAGTTACATTCCTTGTTGTTTAAATTCAAGTATTACTTATGCTTTTATTCATGTTAAGTTGATATTCTTCAAATGCTTGAGTACTACATGATTTGAGTTGTTGTTCCTTTACTGTTCTACATTCAATACGAATATCTGTGGTAGTGTAATGTGTGTGGGACTATGCATTAGTCCAGGAAATCAGTAATCGGCCTTAAGATCGTGGCTGAGGTTGCTTTCGCCACGTAGGACGTATTAGACGAACCCGAGTCGTATTAGAGTTGGCGGCAGTGGTTTGGCCACGCGGAGTGTTTGCGCACTCTATGTCGTTTAACCCAACGTGCGCTCGTGCTAGTCGAGTTCATCAAGCAACCCGATTGTCCGATGTATGTTCACCATGTATAGACGCTACTGTTTGAATCTAGGGTACCAAACTTACCAATGAAATCCTATTAACCATGGTACCTTGATCCGCTAAGACTCATGAGCCGGACATGGTGGTATGGGACACCGTGGTCGAGCTGTCGGCCTACGCTGGGGTGACGAGCCTCCCCGTAGTGACTAGTGAGCAACTAAACTCGTGAGCCGATTATGGTGGTATGGGACACTATATTCGCGCTGTCGGCCTACATTGATTTGGTGACGAGCCCTTTGTAGTGACCTCGAGCATACCTGGATACCGCATTGAGGTGATGAGCCTTGGTGTAGTAACGAAGGTATGATAGGCGTGCATTGATTGGTGACGAGCCCTTTGTAACGACCTACAACCATATGATCGCATGAGATGTCTAGGATTGACGACCCTAGAATGGATCACTGTTTGGATGGTGATATGAGGAAGGTATCTTAGCTTCCCAATCCTGCTGTATGAAAAGGACTAATAACAACTTGGTAATCATATTCATGCACCGCATTTGCATGTGCTTTGTAGATGTGGCGCACTTTGAGGTGGTGTCATGCGTAATGTAAGATGAAGACGCTGAGGGTGTACGCGTGAGGGCACGCATCATTTTGCATACATCCCTACATTAACAAGAGTACTTAGGACTTGTTTACTTATTCTGCTTTATCATTACTGCTTGATTGAACTGATAACATGTTAACCTGTGCTTTATTGTTCCACTGAGTTGATCACTCACTCCCACGTTCTAGGGCGGTGTTAAACACCCACCAGACTCTATCTTAGGTTCTGATATTGCAGATGTTGATGCGACTTCTAAGGCAGAGCGGGAGATGGATGATGATGAGGTTGCTTTCTCTTATATGCAGTTTTCAGACGGGTTCTAGCGAGCCTTGTTTTGATGCGCGGGATTCTGAGATTATTTTTGGAAATTAAATGATGTAACTTGATACTTGAAATTTTGATAGTAACACTTACATTACGATCTGGTATGTTTATGTACTTCAGGGATTTGCACATGTACACATATATTTCTATAAGTCTTCCGCTTGCTTTCTTCACTTATTCCTGAATTATATCTGTGCTTTGGCTTAATCTATTCCATGTTTTATGCACTAATACAGACAACATACATTCATCATTAAATATTTTGCATAAGTGATGTTTTGGAACTCGGGAGATGAATTATGCTCGACCCTCGAATTTTAGGGCGTTACAAGTAGCGTCCATACATGGTGAACATTCATTGGGCCAATCGGGTTACTTGACAAGCTCGACTAGTACGAGCGTACATCGACTTAATCGACATGAAATGCATAAGCATTTTGCAAGGCCTAACCACTGCCATCAAACGATGTACGACTCAGATTCGTCGAACGTATCCGTCGTGGCTAAATCAAATCGGCCATCGATCGTAAATCGTTACCGATTGCCCGGGCTACATTGTAGCCCCGATCACACTTCAAACATTAACATTCACATGTAACAATCAAAGCCAGTATGTGACAACTAAATCTTAATATAAATCTTATCTAAGCATTTCAACATAACACATACTACACATGTTACAATACATAGGCAATTCATCCATCAATCACATAGTAGTAAGGAAGGTTACATAAAGAAACTGTAACCATAGATAAGGGGATTGAGAATCCCATCTCAACACCCTCATTACATACATTTAAACCAGCATTTTCTCATTCAGGCATTTTATCAAACACTTAGTTTACACATATTACATACATGTAATAAATCAGTTAAAACACATGTTATAGCAAATCCTCCTACATAGGAGTTTCCACACGCACAATGATCATGTATTAGCAATCAATAATCATAGCAAGCATAAATCATAATTCCATATTCATTCAAACATTTTAACAAACACTTAGAATGCATTCGAAATAGCCTAACCTATATATATGTTTAATATGTTGAAACATCCTAACTACACATATGTGATAGCACTCAAGTCAGTTATAAATCATTGACTGACTTTGAAAGCCTTAAAAACCATAACCTAAATGTTTATAGTCTGCACCCTACACCGGTAGACTCGTAATGAACTCAGTTTAAACACTAAGTCCTCGTCTACGGTACAACGACAACCTATAACATGAAATAGGTTAGCTACTTTAGCATTTACTCTATTTGAAATCCTAAAATAGGTTAGGGTTAGGATTTCTTACCTAAAAATGGAACCAGAATCGCTAGTATATTGATACGGTAGCGGTGATACAATACATAGAGCGGCAGGGAAGAATCTCTGCAGCAAACCCTAGCTTTCCCTCACACTTTCTCTCTTTCCTTCTCTTTCTTTTTCTTTTCTCTCACCTAGGGTTAGAAATTCTTATGTGAAGGGTGAGAGAGGGTTTTAGGCCTTTATATAAGCCCATAACTGATAGGAATGGCCCAAGGGTCATGATATACTTAGGTTATAGCCAAAAGTTAGCTGTTTCGGTCCAACAGAGCTTTTCTGGAGGCCCCTTTTCGACATGCGGTCGGACTTAAGCTTTCTGATGTTGGATCTAGGTCAGGCTAAGATCTCAGCCCGATCAGATCAGTGGATCGACCATGGGGGACCAGTTTCAGTTCAACGACCATCGGTACTTGATCAGGCTTACAAGTACACTGACCTGTGTTGGAAATTTTCGATGATCCGGGGGTGTAATTGGGTCAGATTCCGATGGTCTGAATCCTTAGATTCGGCTTGCAAGTGAAGGACTCAATTCACTTAAGTTTTAGTTCATTTCCTAAAGATATTCGCGTTTCTCATACACTTTGCTCCGCGCTCAAGTTGTGCATTTCTGGGTACTATTAGGACTTGATTTTCAAGGTGGTTGTCAAGTCCAGTACTGCAGTCATAATCGTATAGTTTTGGGGCAATCAGACTTTCGACATGTGGTCCAGGTCCGATACGAAGTTTCATGATGCTCCCGAGAGCAACTTAGTTTTGAGATGGATCCTAAGTTTCTAGGTAATGTAGCGTTAACGGTTCTACTCGTTTTGGGTCTTAGAGATCATAATTAAAGTAATTAGTCCTAATTTCATAAGTAATCTAATCTAGCATTGGTTAATTTCTGTTTAATTTCTAAAGGATTTAGTCCTAAGTGATTTCTGCCTGAGGTGGTTCTCTGGTCTTTGTACGGATTTTTTTGAGACGTTACAATCTACCCCCCTTAAGAAAAAATTTCATCCTCGAAATTAGTACCTTTTCGTACTCCTCAAGAATCTGAGGGTAGTTCTTATGGACTTCGGCTTCTATTTCCCAAGTAGCCTCCTCCTCAGTGTGGTGGGTCCACAGAACCTTCACAAGTGGAATCACCTTACTGTGCAACACTGCTCCTTCTTATCCAGAATATGCGTCGGTCGCAGTATATAATTGGCATCTTTACTCAACTGTACCTGCTCCCACTTGATAATGTGGGAAGAGTAAGAAACATATTTCTTCAACATTGATACATGAAATACGTTGTGCATGCCTACGAGTAGTGTGGGCAAAGCTAGGTGGTACGCTACCACCCCCACTCGATCCAATATCTGGAATGGGCCAATAAATCTCGACGTGAGCTTCCCCTTCTTGCCAAACCGAAGGACTCCCTTCATGGGAAAAACTTTCAGAAACACATGGTCCCCGACCTCGAACTATAACGGTCACCGCCTCGTATCGATGTAACTCTTCTGTCTGCTCTGCGCTGCAAGAAGTCAATGCCTGATAATGTCGATCTTCTTTGAAGTCGCCTGAACTAACTCAGGGCCAATCAAGCTCTTTTCGCTAACCTCTGCCCAGTAATGCAGTGCTTGACAGGGATGCCCATACAAGGCCTCATAGGGAGTCATACCGATATTTGCCTGAAAACTGTTGTTATACGCGAACTCTGCATAAGGAAGTCAGTCGTCTCAACTATCCTTGAAATCCAGTACACAAGCTCGCAGCATATCTTCCAACACTTGATTTACCTGTCCCGTCTGACCGTTAGTTTGTGGGTGGAATGCGGTACTGAACTTCAATTTCACACCCATTGCTTCCTTGATACAAGTCCAGAAGATAGATGTGAATTGTGTGTCTCGGTCTGACATAATCTCCAGAGGAACTCCATGTAGACGCACAATCTCCTTGATGTACAACCTGGCCAACTCATCTGTGGAGTTCAAAAGTTTGATAGGGAGAAAATGGGTCGATTTCGTCAATCGGTCCACGATCACCCAGATAGAGTCATGTCCCTTTCTCGTCTTCGACAACCTTAATATGAAATCCATAGAGATGAAATCCCATTTCCATTCAGCTATGAGCATGGGCTGAAGCAGTCTAAGAGGTTGGCGATGTTCGGCCTTGACCTGCTGGCATATGAGATAATGTGATATATACTTTGCTATGTGGGCCTTCATATTGTCCCACCAGTATGACCGCTTCATGTCGCGGTACATCTTCGTACTATTAGGATTCATTGCCATCCTCGAATTGTGAGCAGCTTCGAGAACTTCCTTCCTTAGGTCATAAAGATCTGGGACGCATAGGCGTCCAGGATAACGTAAGCCCCCATCCGTGCCAACTCTCCATTTTGAGTCCTCATCTTCACTAACCTGCTCTCTCATCTTCGCCAACAGCTCGTCGTCTTTTTGAGCCGCGATGATCCTATCATCAATAAGTGGCTGTACCCTAATATGTGCGATGCTCTCGAGCGGCTCTTCTACCGTAAGTTTTTGCTCAAAGTCTCGCACAAACTCTACCATATCCCACTCTGCTACCATCAGAGGAGCCGTAAATGCTATCATCTTCTTGTGGCTCAACACGTCTGCCATAAGGTTGGCCTTGCCAAGATGGTAGGAGACCTCGAACTTGAAGTCCTTTAAGGTTTCCATCCACCGCCGCTGTCTCATATTCAATCCCTCTGCGTGAATATGTACCTGAGGCTCTTGTGATTGCAAAAGAGCTCGAACTCCTCTCCATAGAGGTAATGTCTCCAGAGCTTCAATGTAAAGATGACGGCTGCTAACTCTAGGTCGTGCGTGGGGTAATTTTCCTCGTGTTTTCTCAACTGCTACAATGCATAGGCAATAACCCTGTCCTTCTGCATAAGGACGCAACCCAAACCAACACGAGATGCGTCGGTATATATCGTATACTTGACCCCTTGCTCTGATAATGCTAGCATAGGGGCAGACGTCAACTTGTCCTTTAGCTCACGAAACACTGCTTTTGCCTTCTCATTCCAGGCAAACTTAAGATCCTTTCGAGTCAGCTGAGACAATGGCCTGGCTATCTTGGAGAAATCTCTAATGAATCGACGGTAGTAGCCTACCAAGCCAAGAAAACTCCTCACCTCGGTAACCGAATCGGGCTGCTCCCAGTCCTGAATTATGGCTACTTTAGTAAGGTCCATAGCTATCCCTTCCTTGGACACCACATGTCCCAGGAACTTGACTTCTTCTTTCCAGAAGTCGCACTTCTTGTACTGTGCGAACAACTGGTTCTCCCTGAGAGTATTAAAGACTGCTCGCAGGTGCTCCTCGTGCTCCTCCCAACTCTTAGAGTATATCAGAATGTCATCTATAAATACGATGACGAATCGGTACAAGTACGGTCGAAACACCCGGTTCATCCGGTCCATGAACACGGCCGGTGCGTTCGTGAGTCCAAATGACATCACTAGGAACTCGTAGTGCCCAAAGCTGGTCCTGAATACTTTCTTCTACAAGTCCTCATCTCTGACGCGCAACTGGTGATACCCTGATTGTAAGTCAATCTTCGTGAAATACTGCGCCCCCTTCAACTGATCGAATAGGTCATATATCCTGGGCAAAGGATACTTTTTCTTCAGCGTTACTTGGTTCAACCTGCGATAATCAATACACAATCGCAGAGATCCATCATTCTTCTTTAATAACAGCACATGTGCTCCCCATGGAGACACGCTAGGCCGTATAAAGCCCGCGTCTAACAGATCATCTATCTATTTCCTCAGTTCTTCCATCTCACATGGAGGCATGTGATATGTTGGGAGCGAAATGGGTGTCACACCAGGCACTAAATCGATAGTAAAATCGATCTCACGCTGAGGAGGCAACCCAAGTATCTTTCTGAACACATCCTCTGTCACGCCCCGAACTCGGAAACCGGGCTCACAAAATTTCCGATCACCAAATCCGATGCCGACAGCCTCCGTAGAACCCCATTTTCGGATCCCGGCACCCATTCACCAGGTTCCGATCCTGGGATACTACAAGGAGGATTTCAAATCATCAGTCTGATTCATAATGAGCATAACAAAAGCATAACCCACAAATAATAACCACAAGAACACCACCACCAAATCCACTATGATCAAAAACTTTTGAGTACAATGCGTTTAAAGGGGGAAAAATACAAGATAGTGCAAAAGATAGAAACTCCAAAGCTCGTCTGCACGCTCCAACTACGGCGAGACTATGGCTGCGACTGCGTCCTGGCATCACCTGCACGCATCAATCGTGCATAAGCTTATAGAAAGCTTAGAGGGTGGTGTAAGTATGTGCGCAATATAAGCGTGCTCAAAATGCAAGGTCAGAGTAATGCGGAGTCATGGTGATGAGCACATGAATGCAATCAGCCGTACCAAGGCTATGCAGTGCAAGATATGAATGTTATCGGCCATAACACAGCCATACGATGTGAGACGCAACTCAAGCATGCTAAACCTCATCATATATCAGTACAGTTCTCATTCTGGATAATCACCGGGGTTCAATACACTCCAAATGGCACTGTCGCTCTCCTAGCCGCACAGTCCAAGTGAGCGTAAGAAACCTCACTATCCGCCTGGCTAATAGTCTGCCAATACCTATCCGGCACGTCGATAGCGGACCCATTCGCGAGCTGGTCAAACTCAGCCTAGTATTGCCCCCTACCCTCGGGCGAGTAAGGCCACACTCCTTTCCAACCGACCACGACACAGTGGGAGACGCGGCCTCCTGGTATTCGGCCCTCATGCGCTCATATATCCACTCGGTCTCGACATTGGAGTCATCCTCTGGTACCATCGGGTTTAGGGATTTTCACCTAGGGACATCTATGGCGCCCGTATGCTAGAACCAAATATTTTCGGTATCCAATCCTGCCATCCACGATGTGTCTGTGGATGCTATGGCCCTGATGTCGCTAGGGCATACAGTAACTACAATCACACAAATGCAAGTGTATGAGTCATACGACCAGTCATGCAACACTCCTGCGTGTACCATGCACTTATATGGGGTAACTCCGCCTATCAGGGAGCCCATAAACAATCCGCCCGAAGGCATATGCTATGATCGGTCACTCCTCACATCAGGCATACATATGATGCGAATGATCATGAATCATGGATCTATACTAAACATATATAAAGAGATGGGCTCTGAGCATAACGGAGATGGGCCTAGACGGCCTACTTACCACAAGTATGGGCCTATCAGTGGGCCTTAGGGAGAGTTATAATGCGGACATTTAACCAACATTACCCATTCAATGTGGACGTCAAACCAGCATTGCTCCTTAGGCGTGGCCCGTTACAAAATCAACACATATACCATGGTGGAATTACACTACAAGCATGGGCCTATCAGTGGGCCTTATGTATGTCCTATTGGGCCTTGACCTATGGGCCTCCAGTACATCAAATGGGCCCCATACATGGGTCTCGTATATACACATCAAGGTGGGCCTAAATGACGGGCCACAAATGCATCAACATGGGCCTAGTCACATAGGCTTGCATACATCACAATGGGCTTATACAATTTAAGGTGGGCCTCAATAATGGGCCTAAAAATAATTTTTAAGATGATTGGATGATTTGGATGAAACACACGTATCATGGTGGGGCCCACACTAAAGGAGGGTGTGGATTACAATACATATATAAGTGGGTCCCGTGTGGGGCCTACCATAATGTTTATTTTCCATCCAACCCATTGATAAGGTCACTCAGACTTGGGGCCACAGTAATGTTTATTTTCCACCCCAACCTGGCCCACTGAAATGTTTATTTTCTACCCAACCTGGGCCCATTGTAATGTTTATTTGCCATCCAACTGTTCATAAGGTCACTTGGGCCAGGTAAGGCCCACTGTAATATTTATTTTCTACCCAACCTTTTGATAAGGTCACACGTGACCTGGGCCCACATTAATGTATATTTGCCACACAACCCGTTCAAAGGGTCACGTGCACCTGGGGTAGGGCCCACTGGACTGGGGCCCACTGTAATGTTTATTTTCCACCCCAACCTGTTTATAACGTCACGCGGTCAGGGGGTGCCCACAGTGATGTTTATTTGCATCCAACATATTAAAGGTCACATGGACTTAGGAAAACTGGGGCCCACCGAATGTGGTTCCCAAATCCAGCCCACCCATTATGTGTGTCCCACTTGAATGAGGGCTCAGACCAAGTTTCAGCCGCATCTAAATTTCAGGTAGGCCCCACCAAGTATGTTTATACGTTTAGGCAGGTTTTCACATGCTTTTAGATGGTGTGGCCCACCTGAGTTCCATATAATGCTGATTTTTGAGGTGGACGTCTGGACTGTGGGGACCCATCAAACGCATGGAGTGGATATTCGAAACGCATCACGGTGGGGCCCACAACTGGGGCCGTGAGGGCCTGCCAGGCCGTCCGCCCGCCAGCCACAGGCAGCGTCTGCTGCGTTTTGACAGCGGCAGCGCTGCTGCGCATGCTGTTGTTGTTTTTTTTTTAATGGAAAATTCCTTGGTTTTTCCCCTGTGGGGCCCACATTAACTAGATCCTCTCTAGCCATTGGATTCCTTGGTCCAAGACCGACCAAAAAAGTCCAATAAGCGGCCCGCTTTTGGCGAATAGAAGGGTCAGGGTGGATTTTAATGGTCATACCGCTAGTTCGTATGGTATGGCCCGCTCGAGAATCAGATTGGTCCCAAATTTTGGCTCAACACCTAAAATAATCCGAGGAAGAGGATGGACGGCTTAGATTAAGTACCTGCATCAAGGTGGGGCCGGCATGGACAGCCTACTCCAAAAAGGGCTCCTTTCTTTTTTTTGTAAGTACACACCACTGTCAGCGTACACACTCCGCTGTTTGCCAACGTCCAGCGTCCAGGGACGCTGGACGACTCCCATAAACTGATGGGTCCCACGTGGACGTGGCTCACCAACATATATGTATATACATATACATATAATATATATATATCTTATAATATATATATATATATACATATATAATACATATTATATTATATATATATATTATATAAAATATAACATGCATATAAACAAAAAGAAATGCCTTGGGCCCATCCAAACAGTGGATGGTGTGGATCATCACCTGTAATAAAGTGGGCCACACCGTCTGATGTAGATGGACGGGTAGATATAACACATATTGGTGGGATCTACACCATCACAAAGAAAGAGAGAGAGAGATATATACGGTGAGATAGAGGAACCCCGCCACTATGGGCCCTCTTGATTAAATCACATACATCCAATTGGGTCTAAAATTTAAAATAATGGCAAATCACCCACCTTATCTTCCTTCTTCTTGGTCCCTTAGACTCCAATGCTCCTTAGCTTCAACTTTGATGGAGGTTGATGGGGTTTAGATGGTTGAGATGGAAGATGAGAAGGTGGACCACACTTGGGAGGGAGAGGAAAGCTTGGACGTGAGAGGCTTGAGTTGCTTGGAGATTTGAGAAATGAGAGAGAGAGAGAGAGGTGATATGGATGGGTGAGGTGTGATGGGTGATGGGTTGGGTTGAAATTTTGTAAAGGTGGTATGGTTGTGGTTGAAATTTGGAAAAAGAGGAGTGGTGAGGTGGAAAGAGGGTAGACTTTTGAAAAAGGAGGAAATGGGTTGTTGTACTTGAGGTAAGGCTTGCATTAATGATTGATTGATGGGACTAATTGTAGAGATTCCCTCAAAATTCACAACGCGCGGTGTTTCTTCGGAATAAACGCAGATCGGCATCTTCTTGCTTGGGTATCGGTTCGGTGCGCAAGTCACGGCGTTGGAACCGCGGCGACGACGTGGTCGCTATGATACAACTTTCGGATCAAGTCGACGTCGGTGCGCGGGACCTGGCCTAGGATTGTGCGCAAACTCTGGATACGGTGCGAAGGTTGCCGGAATTTGACCGGAAGGACCGCGGAAGCCAACGGAACAGTACGGACTAAGGCACAGGTCTTACATCCTCAAAATCCTGAACTACAGGCGTGTTCCCAAGTGTCGGACTATCCATACTCTCCAATAGAGAAGCGTAACAACTCAAATAGGAAGGGTGACTGACTTAAACAGGAAAATGTAAAAGTCGTGCCCTCAGGCCCATGAGCTGTCACTAGTTTGGTGTCGCAATCAATCTCAGCTTTCATTTCAGTAAGCCAATCCATGCCGAGGATGACGTTGTAATGGTATAAGGAGATGACAATCAGGTCAATGTGTATGGTTTTGCTCCCTAAGTCTATCAGACACCCCTTACATAACTTAGTAGCATCTGTAAATGTTCCTACTGCTGCAATCACTCTCACCCCTACCATAGGGGCCGTACTCAACCCGTGTTAGATCCAGCATATGATCATATACTCATCCAAACATCTTTCATATTCCAAAACAAAAGGAACTTTATGCATTTCATTTTCCAAAATTGTCACAATACATGAGATACAACGTTACATGAATCATGACAGAAGATGCATGTGAGCTAATACAATCAAGGCTTCAAACACTAAAACATGCTTCAAACACTAAAACATACTACCAAACTACCACACTACTAAGCCTATCGAGGCTACACATAGAAACAAGCAAACAAAGTAAAATAAAAGATGACTACATGCACGACTAGTCATCAGAATCCGACGATGGTGGAGGTGCACCCTTGTCCTGTACACAGCACAGGGCAAGACACCTTCTTGAATTTTCGTTTCATGAAGGCCTTGTTCTCTTCAAGCTTGGCTCGGGTCTCTCCAAGTTCGGCTCGGACCTGGCTGACCTCTTGTCGCAGGGCAGCTTGGCCCTCCTTGATTCGAGCCCAACGGGCTTCTGATGTAGCCCGATCACTATCACGCTCATGTGTAGCAGGAGGAGAGGCCACATCAAGGACTTGGGCCTCCACTCCTTCCTCTTCTTGCCTTACCTCCTCACCACTGGTGTCATCTCCATCGCCATCCTCACCACTTCCTTCTTCTTCCTCGCCACTTTGTTCCTCACCCTTGCTCTCTTCGATCTCATCACTTTCCTCCTCGGTATCGTCACTCTGCTCCCCAAGGCGGCCTCGGCGTTGCCTTTCGCCAATCCCCATATTGTCAAGCGTGCTTGCATTGATAATATGGATTAGGGCGACGTCATCCATATAGAGTCGGAAGCTGTAGTGGCGGGCGATCTTGTAAATCAGTCGGCCGAATGGCAGCGCTGTGCTTTCCCTATTAGACCTTGCCGCTTTGATTATCTGCGTCAGGACGAGAGTGGGTAGACATACTTTGTCTGCTTTTCCAACTCGAAACAAGAAGTCCACCATGAACCTCATGCACTCGGTGCGGTTACTTGATTGGGGATACACGTTATACGTGCATATGTTGTGGAGTAGACGGAAGTCATTTGACATCTTGGTTGAAGCGAGGCCAATCCCCCGCCTTCAATGCTCTAGCTGGCCATAGAGGAATCGCGTACGGTGTCTCTTCTCCTGCTTACTAGCACAATTCTTTTCGCTAGCGTGCACCAATCCCTTCTTAACACCCATGACACGAGCAATGTCATCCACACCAATCGTAATCTCCTGCCTACCCAGAGGGATGGTAAATTGGAGGGGCTTATATATATCAGATTTTGAATCAGGGCATAAAAAGTGCGCACAGTATTTGCACTCGCAGGAGTTTTTCCCTCGAATATGGGACCCCACCCATTTTTTGCGAGAAAGTCGATGACTGGGTACGTCCCAAACATCTTTTCATCGATGTGTGCTTCAAACATGACCTCGCGGTTGCGGAACTTACCGAGGCCAATGTTTGGTAGTAGGGATCTCTCCAACGGAATCCGAGGATCGAGGTCCCGCTTGGACCTCCATTCTTGCTCGGCACTAGTACTTGCTTCGGCGTCCGCCCTCCTCGTAGGACGACGTGGTTGGCTTGGCCCGGCCTCATCCGGGGCTGCTCTTTTACTTGTCATGAGAGACGAGCATAGAAATGGAGAAGATGGCAGTGAACACTTCAAAGAAAATCCTTGAGAATAGGAGGCTTCTAGGGGAATAGAATGGGTGGGTAGGTCTTGGAGTTTTGAGACACACAAGTGGGTTTGTGTTCTCAAATGGGAAGAAAAGAGGGAGATGGTGTGAAAAATGAAGAAAAAGGTGGTGTTTGAAAGATGTGGAAGAGGATTTAAAAGGGATTGAATAAGTTAATGGGGTTTGAGCCCCTTGGAAAGGGGAGATAGAAAGGGAGTGATGATGAAGAAAGGAGATTTGAAGCTTTGAAGATGGATTTGTGCAATGGGTTAGAGAGGAAGAGAGATTTGAGAGACTTGGGAGAGAATATGGAGTAGAGGGGGGTTGGGATTTTGCAAAAACACCCTAAAATGGGTTTTTAGAGGGAGGAGAGGGGTCTCACTCTTGTGTGGAGGACCCTACAGTCGGTCGGTTAGTGGGCCCCACCGGGCGGGCGGAGGCTCCGCCCGGGCGGGGCCTCACCGATTTGGCAGAGGCTCCGCTCGGGGTCTGTCCAGCCGGCGGTGGCTCTGCACGAGGGTGGTGTCCACCCCCCTGGGATGCCGAAAATGTGTGGGACCCACCTCGGATCTCATCATAAGTTGCGGTATGGCCCCCCCGCATTCGTCCAATGCACGTTCGCACTCCAACTTGCGAGTATTCACGCTTTTGGTGTGTTTTACACGTGGGATTGATTGAATTGATGTCCATACTCATCAATTGACGGACTAGAGGGAGATTAGGATCGTTTTACACGATCAAAGGTGCCTACGGGGTGAACTACGATGGTCAGTTTCGGTCGAATCCAACGACCGACGAAACTGAAAATCCCATAACCGTTTCTATGTTTTATTGCACCCTCCTAAGTTCAAGGACATAGTGGGCATCGTGTGACCATAACCCAAGTCCAGTTTAATCCAAATCATGCTTTGATACAAACTTATAACGCCCTGAAAATCGGGGGTCGAGCATAGGCTCAACTCTCGAGTTCTAACGCATCACTTATGCAACATAGATAATAATGATTAAATGTTGTCTGTATTAGTGCCTTAAACATGAATGGGATTATACCAAAATAGCATATCATACTCCAGAGGCAATTAAAGTATGCTAGCAGAAGACTGTGATATGTACATAAACTGTACAAAAGTAATAGCAAGTCCTCAGAGTATGAATGTCACTAGGTTAAATAATTACAAGTTTAATTCAAAATATACAAAATCAGAATGTGTAATGTTCTCTATCCAAAACCCTATAGCTTCGTCAGCGCAACTCCAGGTCTATATAGACCCACCAGAGAGTTGCATATAGAAGATCTCCTCCTTGTCATCAAAGTAGTCCGGCTCTACCTCATAAGCATCGCCATCACTTGCAGCTAAGACAGAGTCTGGTTGGTGTTTAAAACACCATCCCAGAACATGGGAGTGAGTGATCAACTCAATGGAGCTATAAGGCAGAGGTTAACATGTTATCAATTCAATCAAGCAGTAATGATAAAACAATATAATCAAGCATCCCTAAGTACTCTGGTTAATGTAAACATGATATGTATTAATGATGCATGCCCTCGCCTGCACTCCCTCTGCGATCTTTCTCTTACGGTCGCGGCATGCACCCCTTCCTCTATGCACTTCCTCGTCAAAGCACCGTGTAATGCGATGCATGGTCATGTTAGCCAATTTCTTAATTAAACAAATTCATACAGCAGGATTGGGAAGCTAAGACACCTCCCTTTACATCATAACCCAAACATTGATCCATCTAGGGTTGTCAATCCTAGTAGTCACATAGGATAAATGGTTTTCAGGTCGCTATAGAGAGGTTCGTCACCGTCAGCGTAGGCTTAGTTTACTACGGAAAGGCTCGTCACCTCAACGTAGTTTCTAGTGTATGCTCAAGGTCACTATGGGCTCGTTACCTGATCGTAGGCCGACAGCTCGAATACAGTGTCCCATACCACCGTATTCCGCTCACGAGTCTGAGTTGCTCACTGGACATTACGGGGAGGCTCGTCACCCCAGCGTAGGCTGATAGCTCGACCACGGTGTCCCATACCACCATGCCCGGCTCATGAGTCTTAGCAGATCGAGGTATCAAAGTTAAACGAGATTTCCACTGGTGAGTTTGGTACCTTAGATTTAAGTAGTAGTGTCCATACATGGTGAACATACATCGGGCCAATCGGATTACTTGACAAGCTCAACTAGTACGAGCGTACGATGACTTAATCGACATGAAATGCATAAGCATTCTGCGTGGCCTAACCACTGCTGTCAAATGACGTACGACTCAGATTCATCGAACGTATCCGTCTTGGCTAAATCAATTCGGTCACCGATCATAAACCGTTACCGATTGCCTGGGCTACATTGTAGCCTCAATCACACTTCAAATATTAACATTCATGTATAACAACTAAAGCCAGCATGTGACAACCAAATCTGAATATAAATCTTATCTGAGCATTTCAACATAACACATACTACATATGTTACAATACATAGGCAATTCATCCATCAATCACATAGTAGTAAGGTGGGTTACATAAAGAAACTGTAACCATAGATAAGGGGATTGAGAATCCCATCTCAATACCCTCATTACATACATTTAAACCATCATTTTCTCATTTAGGCATTTTATCAAACACTTAGTCTACACATATTACATACATGTAATAAATCAGTTAAAACACATGTTATAGCAAATCCTCCTACATAGGAGTTTCCACACGCACAACGATCATGTATTAGCAATCAATAATCATAGCAAGCACAAATCATAATTCCATATTCATTTAAACATTTTAACAAACACTTAAAATGCATTCGAAATAGCTCAACCTACATATATGTGTAATATGTTAAAACATCCTAACTACGCATATGTGATAGCACTCAAGTCAGTCATAAATCATTGACTGACATTGAAAGCCTTCAAAACCATAACCTAAACGTTTATAGTCTGCACCTTACGCCGGTAGACTTGTAACGAACTCAATTTAAACACTAAGTCCTCGTCTACGACACAACGACAACCTATAGCATGAAATAAGTTAGCTACTTCAGCATTTACTCTATTTGAAACTCTAAAATAGGTTAGGGTTAGGATTTCTTACCTAAAAATGGAACCAGAATTGCTAGTATATCGATACGGTAGCGGTGATACGATACGTAGAGCGGCAGGGAAGAATCTCTGCAGCAAACCCCAGCTTTCCCTCACACTTTCTCTCTCTATCCTTCTCTTTCTTTTTCTCTTCTCTCACCTAGGGTTAGAAATTCGTATGTGAAGGGTGAGAGAGGGTTTTAAGCCTTTATATAGGCTCAGAACTGATGGGAATGGCCCCAGGGCCATGGTATACTTAGGTTATAGCCAAAAGTTGGCTGTTTCGGTCAAACGGAGCTGCTCTGGAGGCCCCTTTTTCACATGCGGTCAAACTTAAGCTTTCTGACGTTGGATCTAGGTCAGTCTAAGATCTCAGCCCGATCGGATCAGTGGATCGACCGCGGGGGACCAGTTTCAGTTCAACGGTCACCGGTACTTGATCAGGGTCACAAGTACACTAACCTGTGTTGGATATTTTCCTTGATCCGAGGGTGTAATTGGGTCAGATTTCGACGGTCTGAATCCTTAGATTCGGCCCGCAAGCGAATAACTCAATTTACTTAAGTTTTAGTTCATTTTCTAAAGATATTCGCGTTTCTCACACACTTCGTTCCGGGCTCAAGTTGTGCATTTCTGGGTACTATTAGCACTTGATTTCCGAGGTGGTTGTCAAGTCCAGTATTGCGGTCATAACTGTATAGTTTTGGGGCAATCGGACTTTCGACGTGCGGTTCAGGTCCGATACAAAGTTTCATGATGCTCTCGAAAGCAACTGGGTTTTGAAATGGATCCTAAGTTTCTAGGTAATGTAGCGTTAACGGTTCTACTCGTTTTGGGTCTTATAGATCGTATTTAAAGTGATTAGTGCTAATTTCACAAGTAATCTAGTTTAGCACTGGTTAATTTTCGTTTAATTTCTAAAAGATTTGGTTCTAAGTGATTTCTGCCTGAGGTGGTACTCGGGTCTTTGTATGGATTTTTTCGAGACGTTACACAGGATCATAGGCATTCATATGGAGGTGCAAACCAAGCTACATGCCTCGAATGAGAAGTACAAGGAGCAAGCGAACAAGCATCGACGACAAAAGATGTTCGAGGTGGGCGACCACGTTATAGTCCATTTACGCAAAGAGAGATTTCCAATCGGGCCGTACAACAAATTGAAGAATAAGAAGATTGGATTGGTACCGATCATTCGAAAGATCAATGACAATGCTTGTAATGTTGATCATTCAGATGACATGGTGATCTCACGGACTTTCAACGTCGAGGACCGGATTGAGTATCATGAACCAAAGTAGGACAAGAACTCGAGGACGAGTTCTTTTGAAGTGGAGGGGACTGATGTAGAGCGGGTCGTGGACAGTTTCATGGCCAAAATGGACCAGAAAAGGCCCGATAGCAAGCGGAAGTGATCCGGATCCGTCAGGACCTTAAGTCGGGCGTATCTCGCAATCTGGAATGAGTTATTCAGCGTACCACACATGATTTTGGGGTAGGACGAGCTACTTTAGCCACCCATCCCTACTATGTTGGGTTATGCATGTTGAATTTGCAAATACCATCAGATCGATGGTCGAATTCCCATTTTATTTTCATTTTTACTATTTATAGTAAGTTTTAGTTTGAGTATAACTCTTCATTCGTTGAGCTTTAGGAGTTGCACCTAACATGAAAAGTGCTTAGAATAATTAGGAGAACATCGTGATTTGGACAAGTAGGACACTTACTATTTTTTGCCAAAAACCATGCGCACTAGTAGACATCACGACTGTCTATAAATAGTAAGTTGCGAATTATAAGAGTTTTAGTTTTAGTTTGATTCCAAAACTTCTCTCATGGCTTAATATCCTTATTTAAAGGGTTGTGAACTCGTTTGTTTCATTCATCAATCAAATTATGAATTTTATATAATTTAATTTTTTTTTTCCTTGCTTTTTTTCTTGATGTATTCGAGTAGTATCTGTGAGGATTCTAGAGAAACTCCTTCAGAGTAGTTATCCCCATGAGGAAGAAAGTGATCGACCTCATCACATTCGTCCTTGGGTCATGTAATATATGTACACATGAAGTTGGACTGTCAGGCAGAGTTAGGTCGGGCTAAACTGACTTGTGCCCAAGTCCAATTGGGCCTTTCATGTGAGGCCCAAAGTAGCATGTCCAAGCCTAACCCAAAGCCCAGTCAAGCAGCCTACCCGGCCCATTCCCACCCTTACTACAGGTTCAAGCCCGGCCAACAGCAAGGTCAGTCTCGTCGCCCCATTGCCACCCTCAATTTAAACAAGGTCCCACTCGTGCATATCAACCTAACTTGCCTCACAAGGCTCACGATGAACAATCTGGAGCTCGCAAATGGGCACCAGGCTGGCACGTATGTCCGCGAGTAGGATTCTCATCCAACTCGCCTTAGAACCCATACCATCTCTCCTCTACATATATTACCCTCCGTTCCGAACACAAGTCTCACGCTCTCACTCTCCCCAAGCAAAAAAAAACACAAAAACAAAAAACAAAAAAACAATGCCTAGTCTCAAAACACTCTTCCCTCCCTTACTACTATTCCAACTGATGCAACTCGCTCGTAACGTATCGGGTGTCGGCATTAACTACGGCACGCTCGGAAACAATCTTCTCCCATCCAAGAGAGTGGCCCAAATGCTCCAATCCACCCTCTTCGACAAGGTCAAGATCTACGACACCAATCCTGATATCCTTGATGCCTTTTCCAACACCGGCATCGACCTAATCGTGGCCGTTGAAAATGACCGCATTGCCAACCTGAGCCGTGATGCGTCTGCTGCAGATGACTGGTTCGCAACCCGCATCACTCCATTCCTACCTGCTACTTCCATTGTCACGATCGCCGTCGGCAACGAGTTCCTAACTAACGCCGCTGCTGACGAATCGCTCAGCGAGGACACGCTTGTCCCAGCGATGCGCAACATTCACAAAGCCCTCGTCTCGCGTGGCCTTGACCGAAAGATCAAGGTGACCACGCCGCATAGCATGGCGATCCTTGCATCATCGTTCCCGCCATCCGCGTCTGTATTTGCGCCGAACCTGGTACCGACAATGACAGCAATCGTCGAGTTCCTTGCGGATACCAGCGCGCCTTTCATGATCAACGCATACCCGTACTTCGCCTACCGGGACAACCCGTCGAGGATCGACCTCGAGTATGCATTGCTCGGGAACGGGACCGGGGTTCATGATACTAATGGGCATGTGTACACCAACATGCTTGATGCACAGATCGATGCGGTCCGATCCGCGATTGAGGCGATCGGGGAGAACCGGACGGTTGAGATCACCATATCGGAGTCTGGATGGCCATCGAAGGGCGATTCAGGAGATACAGCCGCTACGCTGGCTAATGCGAGGACGTACAACACTAGGCTGATCGAGCGTGCGGATTCACAGGTGGGAACGCCCATGAGACCCAAGGAGAAGGTGGAGGTGTACGTGTTTGCACTGTTCAATGAGAATAAGAAGGAGGGGAGTGCGAGTGAGAGGAATTTCGGGATATTGAATGGGGATGGGACCCAGGTGTATGAGATGGAGTTGCGGTGCAGCTTTTGTAGCGGTGGGGGAAAACTGGGAATTGAGGAGAAGGTGGGGCCCAGAGGAGCATCTGTTTGGTGTGTGGCCAAGCCACATGCAGATGAGAAGATTTTGCAGGCTGTGTTGGATTTCTGCTGTGGGCCCGGTGGGGTAGATTGCAGGGATTTGGTTGAGAAGGGGGGTTGCTATGAACCCAACAAGCTGCATGCGCATGCGTCGTATGCAATGAATGCGTACTACCAGATGCATGGTAGGAACTACTGGAACTGTGACTTCAAGGGCACTGGCCTCGTTACTTTCAGTGATCCAAGTGAGTTTTTATTTATTTATTTATTTATTTAATGGGTGTGCATGTATTTATCTGCGCGTGCATACTTGCATGTAAATCAATATGTGTGGGAGAGAAATCGTCTACAACACCAGTGGGGCCTACCAGTTGCATATGTAAAATCCACCCGTGCGTCAGGTTCTTTCCTTGATTCTAGGATCCTGAAAAAAAACACCCAGATCTACGACTCAGGTAGGCCACACCATGAGAAACAATGGGAATGGGATGCCAACGGTAGATTTGCCCGTGGGGCCACCATAGGTGTATCTTTCATCAAACCCTTTAACCAGGTGTAATTCACCAGGATGAAAGTGAAAATACAAAAATTATACCGATCCAAAAACTTTGGCGGTCCACACCACGGGAACTGAACTTAGTGATTTTAGGAGCAATTTTACATTGTTCCCATTTGGTGTGGCCCATCTGAAATTTTTATCCGACATTATTTTGTATGTACGGTTAAAATTAAGTTTTTCACTTGATGAATGGAGTGGATTTACACATACAGCATGGTGGGACCCATGGAGCTCGGTGTGCTGTGGATAAAGCTGGTGTTGTAGCCGATTCCGGTCCGTTTGTGTGCGTGTGTGTCTGCAATTCATGCATATGCATGTGTTTATTTATGTACACATGTGGGCGTACATGATTCCCACCGAAATGGTTGGGCCAAACGGACCCGACATGACCCATCATCATCAAACTCATGTTTAACAGTAGAAAATTGGGCCATGCCATGCACACATGCATACATACGCACATAAATAATCATATTTATGTATCTGGACTTGTCTTCTATTATTTTGTTTCTTGGATTTGAGTCGGCTCGGGTCTAATCGGGTCAACTGACCCATACCGTTGATGACCTACGTCTGCGGGTCAGGTCCAGGGGATTTCAACCCGAGTTCAACTCATTTACTTAAACGGGCCAGAGTTTCTAGCCCTAGCCTGACCCGGCAACCCATTGAACTTGGCGGCCTAGAAGCGGGTTGGGCCACTTACCCTGCTGCCACCCATAATTTCTATACACGTCTGTTTCCAGGCTACGGAGCTTGTCGCTATCCTCAACAGTAACTCGCTGGCTTGAATGATGGGCCCATTGATGTGCGGTGGAAGGATTGATATGACTTGAAATGTGGGGCCCATTGATGTGTGGTGGAAAAACTGATATTTTTATCCTTGGGTTGTCTTGTACACTTTTTTCTTTTTTCTTTTTCAATCTTGGATATTGGTTCAAAACAAAGATAATTATCTGTGATGGGAATTACTCGGATGCGGATTAATCTGTCCGGGCAGGGATTTGTGGGGCCCACCGTGATGTAAGTGTTTTATCCACGCGGTTCATCATTTTTCTTGGATCATTTTAAGATGTGAGACAAAAAATGAGTAGTTACGGAGCTTAAGTGGACCACAAAGTGGGGATTGAATGTCCACCATTAAAAACTTCTTGGGAGCTGTAGAAGTTTCGGATCAATCTGATATTTGTTTTCTCACTTCATCCACGTCTACATGACCTTGTGAATAGGTTGGATGATAAAAAAAGATCACGGTGGACCTTAGAAAGGTTTCAATGGTGGGTGTCGTTATCACTACAGCTTCCTTTGGTGTGGTCTACTCGAGCTGTGAAAATGCATCATTTTTAAAATCATAACTTAAAATGATCCGAGAAAAGCGATGAACGGCGTGGATAAAACACTTACATCACGGTAGGCCCTACGGAGCCCTGCCCGGACGGATTACAGTCCGGGCGGGGGTAAGACGCAATGCGCGTCCGGAATTAGTCATGGCAATTGAGTGTCTGACCTCAGTTTGTCAAAAAGACAAGCTACTTTTTCCATTGGGAGAAGAGAAAGATGTGGACCTCATTTGTGCTTTTCCATAATCAACGGTGGAAAAGGTGATTTGTACGTATGCCTCACCCTGATTGGTTTGCAAACAACCCTTTGTCTTTTTCTTTTTAAAAAGTGAAATGGGACACTTTTGTACCATGCAAATCAATTAAGACAGAGTGGGTCCCTTTGGAAATGCTCCTACCACAGGCACGGTGTGATGGATGATAAGCGGGCACTTACAAATTACAAAATTGCATAAGCTGAACACAAGAAATTCTAATTCAACCGATCAAACTGTTCTCCAGTTTTGATGTATCATGAATAAAAAAAAAAAAATGCTTATATCTGATTGATGGAAATTTATTGGATGGTTCATGTTATGGGAAAATCTGGGCTGACTTCGGTAGAGGTATAGCCGACTGAGCAGTTGGGCCAAGACAGGTGTACTCCAATCCTAATTCAGAAGAGTCCAACTTGATCATTTGAACAAACTCGTCACACGACAGAGGTCGATGAGCTGAGCCTCAAATTGGGGATAGTTCTCCTACACCGACCTGGTCATGACAACCAAGGTTCGCCTTCCAAGTTCTGTTGTGGAGCTTTGACATTAGCCTGAAATCCAAATGCGATATCTCGCACCTTAAGCCCTTGCTACACTACTTAGACCCAAATTCTTAGCCTGACTTTGGCATCAGAGGACCCTCTGCTCTAGGTAGAGTCTCCTTTGCTTTCCTCCTGTGTAGGCTTATAGGGCTCGGCGCAGGAGGCTGGAGCTCGGCGAGGGTGAACCAAATTTCTGCATCAACATTTTGGCGCTGTCTGAGGGAAAGGAAAAAAAAAAAAAAAAAAACTGCTCTTACTTCACCGAGGAGAGATGACAAAAGGAAAGAAGAAAGTACAGACTCAAATGGTTGCGGCAAATCCCGAGCCGTCTAGAGCTCGGAATTCGACTTCGTGAGTGTAAATAGAATCTGCGCCAACAGATCCTACTCAGCGATCCAGAAATCGAGGAGGCAAATACCAAGCGTTACAAAACCAAATGGAGATGCTGGTTAATGAAGTCAGCCAGATGAGGCAGCAGATGAATAAACAGCTCTCACCTCTTGATCAAGAGGTGAACGCTCCACCAGGTGCAGAACATCCAGTCCCCACAGCGTCAAGAGACATCTCACAGGGGGCTTCTGGGCGAATCTCGACCCGAGCGCGGGAACCGTCGAGTCAAGCCCCAACACACATCTCAGAGACCTCGGCCCTAGCCTCGACTAATCTCCGCCATCGATTGGAACAGAGAAGACGTGAAAGAACTCCTGAGCTCGAGCATGCTCGGGAAATAGTGGCTGAGAATAGAGACCCGTGGGAAACTCAGCTTAAAGAATTGCGAGGACAAATCGACACCATGCGTCGGACGTATCAAACTCAGACCCCTACCACCGTGGAAGCGATGATGGAGGATACCGAACCCCCGTTCACCAGCGAGATAATGAACACGGTGATGCCTTCGAGGTTCCGGATGCCTCCCATCACGCCCTACTCAGGATTCGAGGACCCCACCGAGCACATGGAGTCCTATCGTTCATAGATGGAGCTCCAATCAGCATCTGGATCAATCATGTGCCGAGCATTCTCGATAACTCTTACTGGGGCTGCACGAGGCTGGTATCAACAACTGAAACCGAAGTCTATTGTGTCACGCCCTAAACTCGGAAACCGGGCTCATAAAATTTTCGATCGCTGAATCCGGTGCCGACAGCCTCCGTAGTATCCCTTTCTCGGCTCCCAACACCCATATACCAGGTTCCAATCCTGGGATCTTAGAAGGAGAATTTTTAGCATGAATTTGATTCGTAATAAGCATAACCATAAGCATAACCCATGAATAATAACCAAGACACCATCACAAAATCCACTACGATAAAAAACTTTAAGGTATAATGTGCATAAAGGGAAATGCAATAACAGAATTGGAAGCTCCAGAAGTCCGTTGTACGCTCCAATATCAATGTTGACGTCCTAGCATTACCTGCACGCAATGGTCGTGCATAAGCTTACGAAAAGCTTAGAGGGTGGTGAGAGTGTGTGCGTAATATAAGTGTGCTCAGAATGCAATATCAGAGTAATTTGGAATATGTTGGCGAATCCATGAATACTATCAGCCGTACTAAGGCTATGCGATGCAAGGCATGAATACTGTTGGCCATATCAAGGCCATGCGATACAAGGCGTGAATGATGTCAGCCATACCAAGGCCATGTGATGCGAGATACAACTCAAGCATACCAGTCCTCATCCGAATCCACATATTAATGCAACTCATCACTAGAGCATCAAGTATCGGTACAGTTTTCACTCTGGATAATCATCAAAATTTAGTACACTCTACGCCAGCTTGCCGCCCTTATCCGAGCGCACAACTGGGTAAGTGGAAGAGATCTCACTATTCGCTTGCCAATATCGGGCCTGACTCATCGATAGTGGACTCATTCTTCAAGCTAGTCAAACTCGACCTAGATATTGCCCCCTCACTCAAGTGGGTAAGGTCACACCCTTTTCAACCGACTACGACACAGTGGGAGACGTGACCTACTGGTATATGGCCCTCATGTGCTCATGTATTCACTTGGTCTCGACGTTGGAGTCATCCTCTGGTACCATCGGGTTTAGAAATTTTCACCCAGAGACATCTATGGCGCCTCGATGCTAGTAACAATATTTTCGATATCCAATCTGGCTCTCCACGATGTGCCTGTTGAGGCTACGACCCTGATGTCGTTAGGACATATAGTAACCACATCACACAATGCAAGATGCATGAGTCATACAATCTAGTCATGCATCAATCCTACGCGTACCGTGCGCTCAAGAAGGACAACACCACCTATCAGGGAGTCCCATAAACAACTTGCCCTATGGCATATGCAATGGTCAACCACATCTCATAACAAATATGCAGAAGATGCGTATGTGCATGTATTATGATGCTATGCTGTCACATACTCATAATTGGTAGTGATAACCGGCATCGATAATCAGCCTCGATAATCGACCTATATGTAAGGTAGGGTCCATAAATAAACAGCCGATCTAAACCAAAATATAAAGATCGGCCCTCGGCCGTGGATATACTACATCCGATAGCATGGAGCCATCCATCTACGACAATGATGGACCATGCAACATCAATGGGGCCCAATGATTTGGGTTAACCCACTAGGAGAATGATGAGAATAGGCGTAACAAGGCCTAAGGGAAGGTCATAATGTGAACATTTAACCATCATTGCCTATCAATGTGGACATTTAACCAACATTGCTCCCAAGGAGTGGCCCACATAGAGCCACACGTATAGTATAGTGGGCCCACGGCCTCACACAAGGGCTTAATATACATCACAATGGGTCTCACTCAAGGGCCACATATAAATCACATCGGGCCTCACCATATGGGCCTCATGTATATCACGTCGGGCCTCACACATGGGCCACATATATACCATATTGGGCCTCACTCATGGGCCACAAATACATCACATTGGGCCTCAATGGATGGGTCACGAGTACATCACATTGGGCCTCACAGATGAGCCACAAATACATCACATTGAGCCTCACGGATGGGCCATAAATACATCACATTGGGCCTCAACGGATGGGCCGCAAGTATATCACATTGGGCCTCATAGATGGGCCACAAATACATCAAGTAGGCCGCATCAATGGGCCGCACCATCTACACCATTCATCTATTTTAAAGATCATTTTAAAGCATTTCCCAAAAAAAAAATGAATCATATCAACAGATCATTTGGACCACACTCCAAATAGCGGCAGAGATGATGATTGGAAGATCATCTGGACCATACCACAAATAATAGTGGAGATAATGATTTCCGTCATTAAGATTTCCCGGGGCCACTATGACGTTTATTTTCCATACAATCTGTTCACAAGGTCACAAAGATCTGAATTAAGAGGGAAAAACAAATATCATAATAATCCAAAACTGTCGTGGTCCCAAAAAGGCTTTCAATGGTAGCCGTTCAATCCTCCACATTTTCTGTAGTGTGGTCCACTTGCTATACTGATCTACCTCATTTTTTTGTCTCAAGCCTTAAGACGAGCTCACTATCCAGATGGACGATTTGGATCTAACACATAACTCATGATCAGGCCGCAGGACTGCCGATGTCAAACAACAACTATCTATCCAGTGTGGCCTGCTAGCCCACTGTCTAGATGAATGGTTAGATATAATACATACCTCAAGATCAGATCCACATAGTTGCTAACATCAACACAACAGTTGCATGGCTGGTGGGGTCCACAAATGGACGGTTTGGATGTAACACATACATCATGCAGGACCCACAAAGCTTGCTGACGTGAACAGTAGCTGATTACTGGTGTGAGGTACACCAACTAATCTGTTTTCCCCCACCGTCCAGGGATTGAACGGTGTGGATATACATATCATCAAGGTAGGCCTCACGTGGGGGTGGGTCCCACCATCCCAGACAATGGACGGTGCGACAATACAAAACATATATTAAGGTGGGTCCACGTCCCTGCTGGATGGTGGAGATCCACATGTGCAGGGTGGGTCCCACCATCCCAAGGACTGACGGCTTGGATAAATTACAAAAAATCAGGTGGGTCCACATGTGTGGGACCCACCATCTTGAGATATCAAGCTGATATCTGAATTTTCTATTCATCCAGGCCTATTGGAGACTGGACGGTGCCAGCTCTAGCGGCCAGGCCCAATTAAATCGGGGCCCACTGATGGATGACCTGGATATATAGCACATATGTCTAGGTGGGGTTCACGAAGGTGGGCCACCCCACTTGAAGATCTTGCTGATATTTGTGATTTCTCTTCAACTAGGCCTGCCCAAAACTGTCTAGCAGGTGGACAGCAAGGTGGCTGCCACTGATGGACAGTGTGGATCTACTCCATTCATCAAGGTGGGTTGCAACAGGGAAGAGAGAGAGAGAGAGAATCGTGTAATGGAGGGGCCCCCGCCATTATGGGTCCCTCAATACATGATACAAAGCATACATCAAGATGGGTCCCAAATAGGATCCATACCGTCAATCGGTAGGCCCCACTTGGCCCATCATAAAAAACACAATATAACCTACAAATCACCCACCGATTTCACTTTTTCTTGGTCCTTTGGAAAGCTAAGATTCTTGGCTTCTTCTTTGACAGTGGAAGATGAAGATTGAAGGGTGAAGACGGGAGATTTGGGAGGTAGGAACTGGGTGATACTTGGCTCTCTTTGGAAGAGCTTGGACGTTGGTTCTCTCTTGGTTGCTTGGGAAATGGACTTGAGAAAGAGAAAGAGAGAGAGAGAGAGAGAGAGAGAGAGAGAAGTGATGGGATGAAAAGGGATGGGTGAGTGATGGGTGTGAGTGACATGAAGGTTGACTTTGTGGGTGGTTTCTGTAAGAGAGGGATGGGTGTGAGATGGGATATGTACTTGACTTGACTTGATTGATTGATGTGAAAGGTGGTAGAGATTCTCTTAGAATTCACAACGCATGGCGTTTTCCTCGAAATAAACGCGGGCCCACAACTCCTGGCCTAGGTATCGCATCGCCACGCGAGACGCGGCGTTGGAACCGCGGCGACGACGCTCTCGCTAGGGTACAAGTTTCGAGTCGAGTCGACATAGATATACAGGATGCGACTTAAAGTCACGCGTAAACGCTGGTTATAGGTCACAGGTCACCGAAATTCGACGGGAAGGATCGTAGGAGTCTACGAAATAGTACGGTCTAGGATATGGGTCTTACATATTGGCTCGTTCGCTGAGCTTAGTAAGGCGTTTCCCACATAGTTCATCGTATGTAAGCAGCATATGAAACCCTCCGCCCACCTACTCACCATCAAGCAGAAAGATGGGGAAGCTTTGAAGGATTACATCCTCTAATTCAACGGAGAAGCGGTGTTGGTTGATGACTACTCTGATAAGATGGCTCTGGCCATAATAATTTTCGAGCTCAAGGAGGGAAAGTTCCTATTTTCAATAGGAAAAAACCCTCCGACTACACTGGGAGAATTCATGAATTGAATATTCAACTGCCGAGGACTTCTTCAGCTCTCGGAAAGGAACTCATCATGTGGGAAGCTCCTCCGGAGACAAAAAGTGCAAAGACACCCCATCCTAGCCAAATACGAGCAAAAAGAGGTCAGATGAGAATGGATCCCACAGCCAAAGGCCGAGTAGGAAACCTGAAAGTTGATTCAGCTCATACACTCCTCTCAATACATCTTCGGAGTAGATCCTCTCAAAGATTCGAGACAATAAGTTGTTGATGTGGCCGAGCTACATGAAAACAAAGGCAGGTCAGTGAGACAAATGCAAATATTGTTACTTTCACCACGACCATGGGCACAACACCATCGATTGTGTCGACCTGAAGGAAGAAATTGAGACCCTTATTCGTAAAGGGCATCTGCAACAGTATGTGAAGGAAGAGAAATAGCCTTGGAAGGATGAGCTGCCAAGCAGAACAGCGGATGACGCTGTTGAAATCCGAACCATATGCGGCGGACCATCAGGAGGTGGGGACTAAAACCAAGCCCAAAAGGGTCATGCTCAAAGTACGGACCCCGAGCATTGCATCCACCTAGCCGACAGACTGAGCAAGGAAACCCGAATAAGTCCGTGTAGCCTAATGTTTACAGAGGACAACGCACGAGGAATTCAACATCCTCATGACGATGCCCTGATGGTCACTATGACAATAGCCAATCGGAAGGTGTACCGCATCTTGGTTGACACGGGGAGCTCAACAGACATCTTGTACTTCGAAGGATTCGACAAGATGGATATTGACAAGTCGCGCCTCCGGCCCATTCGGACCCCGCTGCACGGCTTTGTGGGTGACAAAGTCATCTTAGAAGGAGCGATCTCCCTCTTGGTAATAATAGGGGAGGGACAAAACCAGGTCACCCTGTTGGTAGACTTTCTGGTGGTGAATACGCCGTCGATGTACAACGTCATCCTCGGACGGCCATCACTTAACTCTATGAGGGCAGTGGTATCTACATACCATTTGATGATGAAATTTCCCGCTGCTGGAGGAGTAGGCTACCTCCGAGGAGATCTATGAGAGGCTTGACGCTGTTACGCTGTAGCGGTCAGAAAGGGCATGACAAAACAGGCCCTTACAATCAATAAGCTTGACCCTAGAGGAGATGCCTCAGAGGGAGGCTCCCCTATGGAAGATCTCTTGACCATTCCGCTCGATAATACTGACCTGACTAAAATGGTCCAGCTCGGATCATCGTTGACCGTTGATCAGCAAGCACAAATGTTAGAATTCCTGCAACAGCATAGAGACGTCTTCGCCTGGTCTCATTGCGACATGCTAGGCATCACCCCCGAGATAATGGTCCATAGGTTGAGTGTGGATCCGGAACACAAACCTGTCAAGCAAAAGAGAAAGGCTTTCGAGCCTGAGAGGTACGCGGCGATCGCCGAGGAGGTAGAAAAATTGGTCGAGGTTGACTTTATTGAAGAAACCACTATCCGGACTGGATCGCTAACATTGTGCTCGTCAAAAAAGCCAATGAAAAATGGTGAGTCTGTGTAGACTACTCCAATCTAAATAAAGCATGCTCCAAGGACAGCCTCCCCCTCCCCAGAATTGATCAACTGGTTGAGAGCATGGCCGCGCATGAGCTACTCACATTCATGGATGCATACTCTTGCTACAACTAGATAGCAATGCACCCCCGGATAAGCAGAAGACGACGTTCATTATGAATAAGGGGCTCTACAATGACCGAGTCATGCCCTTCGGCTTGAAGAACGTTGGGGCCACATATTAGAGACTGGTAAACAAGATGTTTGCTCGTCAGATCGGCTGAACCATGGAGGTCTACATCGACGACATGCTTGTGAAAAGCATCAGTAAAGCTGACCACAATCAGACCTTAGAGAAACCTTCTTTATTCTACGGAAGTATCAAATGAGGTTGAACCCAACCAAAAATGCATTTGGTGTGGGCTCAGGTAAATTTCTCGGCTTTCAAGTCAGTCAAAGAGGTATTGAGGTAAATCCAGAGAAGATCAAAGCCCTCCTTGATATGAGCTTGCCTTGAATAATAAGGAGGTCCAGTGCCTCATAGGTAGAGTAGCTGCACTCAGTCGGTTCGTCTCTAGAGCAACAGATAAGTGTCTCCCCTTCTTTTAGCAATTGAAAGGATAATAAGAAGGCAGAATGGACCTTAAACTGTGAGCAGGCGTTTCAACAGTTGAAGCACTATCTGGGGTCGCCCCCGTTACTATCACAGCCAGTGAAAGGGGAACCACTCTCCCTCTACTTGGTAGTCTCAGCCTCGGTCAAAAGCTCAACCCTCATTAGAGAATCTGAAGGTAAACAACACCCTGTACAGTATGTCAATAAAGCATCAGTCCTGGCAGAAACGAGATATCTGAGCATGGAGAAGCTCACCCTAACACTGGTCGTATTGTAAGTGCTATGGTTTCTTGCTCCTCTGATTGTCAAATTTTGTAGTGCCAAAACCACAATCTGCGTCTTGTGTAGCACATTGTTATATTTGTTCAAGGCAATGCATCAGATGTGCAAGGATAATGCTTCAAGTCAAAAACAAAGATTTACTTTAAGAGATGCAAGATCAAGTACATTGTTCGCTCCTTTAAGCTTCAAAGTTCAATGTTTTAAAGCGACATTGAAAGACAAGTCAACTGTTCATAATCGAGACTCAAGGTGAAGTACAACTCATGTACTAAAAATTCAAGCTTCAAAAGATCTCAAGTACAAGCTTCATCGTGTGTCAAGATCTCAAGCTTCATGAACTTGAAAGATCATCTATCATCTGAAGAAAAGAAGGTTCAATGTTCATACATCTTGGTTAAGGTATGAAAGACCTTAGATTGACCTTAGGGTAGGTCATTTTGAATACATAATTCAAATTAAATCATTTTATAAGTGTTTGGTCTATTCTTCGACTAGTCCTAGACTCTGTTCGACTAGTCCTAGCACTGGCTCGACCAGTTTAAGAAATTCCAAGACTAGTCTTAAGTTTGTTGTAAAATTTCAGAATTTTTTGTTAAGCCACGACTAGTCCTGGAGACTGCTCGACCGGTCGTGTGAATAGTGCTTGACTTGTTCACGACCAGTCCTGCAACTATGACTCAAACTCCAGCAACTGTTTCTGGTTCCACACGACCGGTTGTGGACAGGTCACGAGTAGTCGTGGATGGCCTACGACCAGTCGTGAAATGGCTTTATCTGATCGCGCTTAAAATTTCAAAAATCCGTTGGTCCTACGACCAGTCGTGGTGTCTGAAAAGGCCAAGCTATATGTCCTAGAGGGGGGGTGAATAGGACAATGCCAAATAAAAACTTATAATAGCGGAATTAAAATGAATATGATAGCCAAAGTAAATCACAATGCAGTAAATTAAAATAACCTCACAATTCAGATCTTGAGAGGTTGATACAAACGTTGTTCTAAGGACAACCTTACACCAAAAACAGAGTTTATGGTAGGACAACCTTATTCCTAGAAAGATCTTTATATCAAGTCTCAAACCGAAGAGGAATACAATAATAAATATAAACTGAATTGAAATAACTTGTAATTAAAAATGTATTGTTCTAGGGACAGCCATACACTATAAAAATGGCAGGGCAACCTTGCTGGAACAACTTTCAAATGAAATTGAAAATCAAGTGATAAAGGAATAGCAGAAAATAAATTCTAAGCTATTACAACATTCTCACAAAACTTGAATTAAATAATTACAACATTCACCACCATACATACATCCCACAAAAGAATAATTAAAAATTAGAAGAATAAATCAATCAAACACAAGGGTTTATAGTGGTTCGCATGTGTGTTCACCAACTGTTAAACAACAGCCACACAAAAAGCTACTCCACTCCTAATATCCTCACACAGGGGATATTAGCGTTCATTAAAAATAGGTTTTCCCAGGTTTACCCAAAACCCTTACAATTGTGTCTTTGTATGTGGGCTTTTACAATTAAAAAAAAACCCCACTTCTGAATTTTCCTGGCTTTCCTCAGATAACCAATATAACAAGATTTTTCTGGCAAATCTTGAAAGAAACCAAAATAATAGAAAGGAATTTACAATATGTAAAATATCTGAATATCTCCTTCGTTGTAGCAGCCCGGTAGAACCAAATCAAAGTAGATGATTGAATGTCCAAGTTCAATGTCCAGTACTCGATTACAATGGTTCTAATTCTAATAGATTTTAAATTAAACCAAATAGGGCTTGCCTTAATTGATTTTGATTCCAAAGAAAGGGAATAACAATTCCTCTTATCAAATCAGATTGGAATAGCAGAAACAAAATCAATTAAATAAAGCTAAGGAAAGAGAATATTAAATAAGCACACTTAGCTTAGATGGAGCACAGAATTATCTCTCAGAAGTTCGACGAAGATTGGCTTAAATACTTTAATTAATTCGATGATTTCTTCTGAGATTCGTGCACTATTTATAAGTGAGAAGATCGGGTCTTCGACTGGTCTAGAGTGCTCTTCGACTAGTCGAAGCACTAACAGATATTTGAAAATTTTGGCGGGATATGCTCGACCGTTCTACGATCGGTCGAAGCTCTCCTACGATCGGTCGTAGGTCACCTATGACGGTCGTTGGTTTCCTTCGATCGGTTGTAGGTCTGAAAATCTTATTTGGACTTCGAGTCGAAGATTGTACGATCGTCGAAGAGCGATCGACACTGCTCCTATGGATCGGTCGACAGATTCTGGAATAGTCGAAGGCTATGATTTTATCCTAATTTGTAATAAACTCACGACGATCGAGGAATTTCTTAGATCGGTCGAAGCAAGTCTAGGACTAGTCGAAGAAGGCCTAGGACTAGTTGAAGAACAGACCAATCACATGTAAAATAAACATTCGGTTTATGTATCCGAAATGACCTACTTCTAAGGTCAACCTATGGTCAATCAAACCTCAACCATGAAGTATGGACATTGAAACATTAGGAACAAGAGACCTTGAAGTATGAGCCTTGAAGTCTTGATGTAGATCAAACCTTGATGTAGCTCAATCTTGAAAGTGTACAAACTGCCTTGAACTCTTCTTGAAGTCTTGCAGCTTGAGTCTTGTCTTGTGAGCAGTTCTTTCATTCAAGATCTTGAGTCTTGTCTTGTGAGCTTTGCTTGTTGTGAGCTTAGCTTGTTCATGAATGTTGATCCTTGAAAGAGCTTCACTTAAGCAAGTTATATATAACATAACAGTGATTTTGTCATCACAAATTTGACAACAGACAGGGATATAAACTATAGCACTTACAATCTCCCCCTTTGTCAAATTAGTGACAAAACACATAATCAAGATAAACAAGAGTAAAACAACTGGTTAATACTTGCAAATCAATATTTAATATTCAACATTCAGCCAGTTTCAACCAGTTTCATTCAACAAGATCAAACATATACTCAAGATATATATACTCCCCTTGACTCCCCACTCCCCCTGAGTAACATAACCAATGCTACTCCTCTCATAATCACATTAAGAACAAACCATTCTCCCCCTTTTTGTCACAATATGACAAAGGAGAACTAAATAAAGGAAGTCATGAGAGGAAACATGAGGAAGTAAGAGAGTATAGCAAAAGAGTCATAGAGATACTCAAGATAGCATCACATATATCCAGCATAAATATTACATCAAGAACAAATATCCAACATAAAATCCAACTCAAACTCAAGCAAATAAGTGCTAAGTAATAAAGTTATTACAGACCAGAAGTCTCATAAAAACTAGTCAGAACTAGAACTTGATGACGGAGCAGGAATAGAGGGATCAAGATGGTGCATGCCTTTGTTCAAGCGCCTAAGATATTTGCGCATATACTTGAATTGTAAATCATGAGCAACAGACATGTTTTCCAACTTAACATTAATATCCTCAACTTTACCCTCTAATGCACTCAGACGTGCATCAACATCAGATGGTACAAAATCTGGATCATTTGCTGAGTCAGAATCCAGTTCCTCAAAAATGTCATCCATATTAATGTCAACACCAGCTTCTTCAGGACCACCACCACCACCACCACCTTGTTCAGGAAGCAGATCCAACTTCATCTTATTGATATTTGTATTGTTGAAGATCAAATGATGGATAGGTGCCTCATCAACAGGCATATCGACTAATATATGAGTAGCCAATACAGTCATAAAATAGGCAAAAGGAATGTCACTATGACCAGGATGGAGTCGAAACTGAATAATGAAATGACAGATTAAGGATGGCAAACAAATCTGAGTACCATTTGAGATAGCATGGATAACACGAACCATAAACAAAGTCAAGTCAGATTTATTACCCGAACGAGGATACAGATTAGACACAAAGATTCTGTGGAGAATTTTGTATTTGGGTAACAAATACCTTGCGGGGAGCGCATTCCCTTTTTGAGTCCATTGAACATCCATATTGCACAAGTCTCTAGTGAGCATGCGTTTTTCAGCCATTGAGGGTTTATCGGTTAAATTATGGATAGGAATACCCTCATCATTCACAGGAATTTCCATAAGGGCTGAAATTAAATGACGATCAACGTCAAATGGCCCTTCTCTAGTAGAAATTTAAAAAGTTAAATTATCCTGTGAAACTGCACTAATACATGTAAACATGGATTGGGCAATGGATCGGGATGCAGGCCCACCCCAATGCACTAAGTTAACCCAACCTACAGCTTCAAGCATAGGAAGGATGTCAAAAGGTGCAATGTGATTAACATCAACAGCATGCTCAACAATAACATTACGAGATCTAATGTCCCTAACATATGATGGATCATCATTAGGAACAAGAAGATGACGCTTAGAGATAGCAGTCGATCTAGAGGAAGAAGAAGGACCACGTGAAGTAGTTTTTCTACCTCTAGAAGCCATTTGCAACAAGGATTTAAAGGAATAAAGAAGTTGCAAAGGATTGAGAAGTGGGTTTGCTCAAAACAGATTTTTCAAAATCTAAACCCCAAATCTCAAAGATTTTCAAAATAGAAAGCTTCAAGAGAGAAAAGGAAACAATCTTGACACAAATCTCAAGAAAAACAGGATTTGGAACACTAACCTTGAAGGACTTGAAGGATAGGTTCGACGAGTCGAAGTTCGGCTCCAAGGAGAAGAAAGAAGAAATGAGGAAGAAAGTGAAAAATCCCCAATTTGAAGTGAAACCCGTGTTCCACGACTGGTCGTGGGTATCTACGACCGGTCGTAGTACGACTGGTTGTGTATACTCACGACTGGTCGAATAAACCCCAAAAAATTCAATTTTCTTGCAATTTAAACAAAAATTGGAATTCAATCTAGCAAATATATACAATATTATACAAGAAGGCATAAATTATCAATTTAAAATGCACATGCCAAGATCAAATTTCATCTTTTTGAACCTGCTTTTATCAAGAGGTTTTGTGAAAATATCAGCTCGTTGATCTTCAGTAGGAATATATTCTAGAGATATAACTTTTTCTTCTACTAATTCCCTTATATAATGAAATCTAATATCAATATGCTTAGTACGAGAATGCTGAATAGGATTTTTTGAAATATTTATCGCACTGGAATTATCACAATGTAATAACATAGAATCCTGTTTAATTCCATAATCACTTAGCATTCGTTGCATCCAAACAAGCTGTGTACATGCATTACCAGTTGCGATATACTCAGCTTCAGCTGTTGAAAGTGATATAGAATTTTGTTTCTTACTAAACCAGGAAACTAGACAATTTCCAATGTAAAAACAACCACCACTGGTTGATTTTCTATCATTTAGATTACCAGCCCAGTCAGCATCCGAGTACCCAGCTAATTGGACATTAGTTTCATGAGGATACCAGAGATCGAGATTTACAGTACTTGCGACATATCTAATAATTCGCTTGATAGCAATCAAGTGAGATTCTTTTGGATCAGATTGATATCTTGCGCAAATACCAACACTTAGTGAAATATCAGGTCTACTAGCAGTTAAATATAACAAACTACCAATCATACTCCGATAAAGTTTTGAGTCAACATTTTTACCATTAGAGTCTTTTGATAGTTTCAGGGTAGTACTCATAGGAGTATCGAAATTCTTGCCATTCTCAAATCCAAATCTCTTGATTAGATTCAAGGCATACTTAGATTGAGAAATGAATATTCCTTCAGGTTATTGCTTTACTTGCTGTAACGCCCTGAAATTCGGGGGTCGAGCATAACTCAGCTCCCGAGTTCCAAAACATCACTTATGCAATATATTTAATGATGGATGTATGTTGACTGTATTAGTGCATAAAACATGGAATAGATTAAGCCAAAACACAGATATGATTCAGGGATAAGTGAATAAAGCAAGTGGAAGACTTATAGTAAAATGTGTACAAGTGTACATCCCTGAATTACATATACAAGCCAGATCATATGAAAGTGTTATTTAACAAAATTATAAGTATCAAGTTACATCATTTAGTTCCTAAAAATAATCCCACAATCCCACACACCAGACCGAGGCTCGCTAGAACCCGTCTGAAAACTGCATATAAGAGAAGGCAGCCTCATCATCATCTAGCTCCCGCTCTGCCTCAGAAGTCGCATCCACATCTGCAACATCAGAGCCTAAGACAGAGTCTGGTGGGTGTTTAACACCGCCCCAGAACGTGGGAGTGAGTGATCAACTCAGTGGAACAATAAGGCACTTGTTAACATGTTATCAGTTCAATCAAACAGTAATGATAAAGCATGACAATTAAATAAATCCTAAGTACTCTTGTTAATGCAAGGATGTATGCAATATGATGCGTGCCCTCACGCGTACACCCTCAGCGTCTTCATCTTACGTTACGTATGACATCGCCTCAAAGTGCGCCACATCTACAAAGCACATGCAAATGCGGTGCATGGATATGATTACCAAGTTGTTATTAGTCCATTTCACACAGCAGGATTGGGAAGCTAAGATACCTTCCTCATGTCACCATCCAAACAGTGATCCATACTAGGGTCGTCAATCCTAGACATCTCATACGATCATATATTTGAGGTCGTAGCAAAGGGCTCGTCACCAATCAATGCACGCCTTTCATGCCCTTACTACCACAATTCGGCTCATCACCTCTTTGCGGTATCCAGGTATGCTCGAGGTCACTACAAAGGGCTCGTCACCAATCAATGTAGGCCGACAACACGAATATAGTGTCCCATACCACCATAATCGGCTCACGAGTTTAGTTGCTCACTGGTCACTACGGGAAGGCTCGTCACCCCAGCGTAGGCCGACAGCTCGACCACGGTGTCCCATACCACCATGTCCGGCTCATGAGTCTTAGCGGATCAAGTACCATAGTTATTAGGATTTCACTGGTAAGTTCGGTACCCTAGATTCAAGCAATAGCGTCCAATACATGGTGAACATACATCGGACAATCGGGTTACTTGACGAACTCGACTAGCACGAGCGCACGTTGAATTGAACGACATAGAGTGTGCAAACACTCCACGTGGCCAAACCACTGCCGCCAACTCTAATACGGCTCGGGTTCGTCTAATACGTCCTACGTGGCGAAAGCAATCTCAACCACGAACATAGGGTCAATTACCGATTTCCTGGACTAAGGCATAGTCCCAAACATCTTACACTACTACAGATACTCATATGGAATGTAAAACAGTAATGGAACAGCAACTCAAATCATGGTACATACGCATCTGAAGAATATCAACTTAACATAAATGTAAGCATAGGAGATGCTTGAATTTAAATAACTTGGAATGTAACTTGCATAAAAGAAATCATGCGCATCAATAGGAGTATTGAGAATCACTTCTCAACGCCCGCACTAAGTGTAATAAGTTACACTTTAGATCATTCATGCATTTCTACAAACACTTAGCATACATGGAACAACATACATGACGCATGTTGAAATACATACACTTAGACAATTCCTCTTACCAAGGAGTTGTCATACATGCATCTAGCATACATACATGACAAATAATCATGGCAAACACGAGTGCATATTTTATACGTATACGGTACTTTGTAAATACACATAGAATATACAAATCTCAACATAATACATGCATATCAGGAAAGCAATGTAAACGCAACATTTGGCATGTGAAATCTCATCCATAACAAGAATAAATCACTAACTGGCGTTGAAAGCCTTGAAAACCATAACCTATACACTTAAAGTCCGCACCTTAAGCAAGGAAAGAACCACCGAACTGATTTAGACGAGTTGTCTTCGTCAACGGCGATAGAATACCCTAAAATAAGGATAGAAATGAGATACAACAACACTAAGACTAATCTAAGCTCTAACACAGGTTAGGGTTAGGTTAACTTACCCCAAAAGAACTCAGAACCGTCAGAAGAACGATTCAAAGTGAAGGTTCAAGATGAAGCAGAACAAGGAAGAATCCAAGATGATTCACCAACTTATCTCTCTCACTTTCTCTCTTTTCCACTCTCTTTCCAAGCTAGGGTTAGAGAAAATCGTATGGAAAAGAGAGCTAGGGTTTAAGGACTATAAATAGGCCTATTCTTGATGAAAATAACCCCAGGGTCAAGGTATACTTAGGTTATAACCAAAGTAAGCCTTTCTCGATCCAACGAAGCACTTCTGGTGGGCCTATAACCACGAAAGGTCGGACTTAAGCTCATTGACCATGGATCTACATCAGGCTGAGTTTTCATACCGACCGGCTCTTCAGATCAGCCGTGGCGGACCACACTCAATTCAACGGTCACGGGATCTCGATCAGGTCCACAAGCACTAGGATATGCTTGGGCCACCTATCCTGATCAGAGGGTGAAATTGGGTCAGAATCCAACGGTCAGATAGCTTAAAATCATCGCGCAAGCGACATGACTCAGATTTCATAAAAACTTATAAATATCCAACTGTTCTCACACTCTTCACTCCGAGCTCAATCAAATCCACCCAGAACATCAGATGGACTTGATTTTCGAGGTGATGGTCAAGCCCAACTCGGTGACCGCAACAGCTTAAGATCATCGCCATCGGACTTTCGACGCGCGGTCCAGGTCCGATCCAGATCTTCCAAAAATTCCCCAGAACAACTGGATTTAGCGATGGATCCCAGATTTCAGAGTAACGTAGCGCTCACTAATCTACACGTTTAGAGCCATGCAGATACAATTTAAAGTGATTGATGCGAATTTCACAAGCAATCGAATAAAGCGCTAATTACCGCAAAAACAACTACTTAAGGAAAGATTAGCACAGAAATTCTAAGGTCGTTACACTTGCAATCCAAGGAAATAAGTCAATTCCCCAACCATGCTCATTTCGAACTGTGATTTCATCAAATCTGTAAACTCAGTAGTCAAGTCAGTACAAGTTGATCCATAAATAATATCATCAACATAAATCTGCACTATTAAGATATGATCATTATGTTTCTTAACAAACAGAGTTTTATCAACAGATCCCATTTGAAAATTATGACTTAAAAGAAATTTTGTTAGTTTCTCATACCATGCCCTAGGTGCTTGTTTTAATCCATAAAGTGCCTTTTTAAGCCGATATACATGATCAGTATTTTTGGAATCTTCAAAACCCATTGGCTGTTCAACATAGACTTCTTCATGTAAATCGCCATTTAGAAAAGCACTTTTCACATCCATCTGATAGATCTTTATCTTTCTAAAACATGCAGTGGATATAAATAGTCTGATAGATTCAAGACGTGCTACTAGTGCAAAGGTTTCATAGAAATCAATCCCTTCAATTTGAGTATAACCTTGTACCACCAGTCTAGCCTTGTTTCTAATTATATTTCCACATTCGTCAGACTTATTTTTGAAAATCCATTTTGTTCCAATGATGTGTTTATCTTTAGGTCTTGGTACGAGATACCAAACATCATTTCTTACGAATTGGTTGAGTTCATCTTGCATCGCAACGATCCAGTTCTCATCAGCCAGAGCTTCTTTTACGTTAGATGGTTCAATTTGGGATGTAAAACATACATAATTACATATATCCTCAAGTTGTCTACGGGTGCGAACACCGGTGAGTGGGTTTTCAAGAATTTGTGTAGTTGGATGATCTTTAACAGTCCTCAACTCAGAATCAATCTGATTCGATGAAGTATCGGGTTTATCAATGATTAGTACTTCATCATTATCTGAATTAGAAATTGGTGTGTTTAAGTGATCATCAATGACAACATTAATGGATTCTTGAATCACACCAGTCCTTTTGTTCAGGACCCTATAAGCTCGACTGTTTAAAGAATATCCTAGAAAAATACCTTCATCACTCTTCGTATCGAACTTTCCCAAATTTTCACGATCACGTAAAATATAGCACTTGCTGCCAAAAACTCGAAAGTATTTAACAGTAGGCTTTTTATTGAACCACAATTCGTAAGCCGTTTTATTATTATCTTTACTAGTGTATACTCGGTTAATAATATAGTAAGCTGTGTTGACTGCTTCAGCCCAAAGATTTTTAGAGAGCTTCATGCTATTCAACATGACATTAACCATTTCTTGAAGCACCCTATTCTTCCTTTCTACAATTCCATTTTGTTGTGGAGTTTTGGGAGCAGAGAATTCATGTAATATTCCTTGGTCGGTACAGAACTTCTCAAAATTGCTATTCTCAAATTCAGATCCATGATCACTACGAATTTTACTGATTTGAGAGGATTTTTCAGTTTGAATCCTTTTAAGAACTTTTCTTACTTCTTCAAGGGTTTTAGATTTATCCCTTAAGAAGACTACCCAAGTGAATCTGGTAAAGTCATCAACTTTTACCAGGATATACTTTTTACCACCACGACTTTCCGTTCTGGTAGGTCCTATCAACTCCATGTGGAGAAGTTCGAGTGGTCTTGATGTGGTATTTGAATTCACCTTTTTGTGTGAGTTCTTTGTTTGTTTGCCTATCTGGCACTCACCACATATTTTATCTAATTTCTGAAGTTTGGGTAAACCTCTTACAAGTTCTCGTTTGCTCAATCGATATAAATTTCGATAATGTACATGTCCAAGACGTTTGTGCCATAAATCAGTCTCATCTGTATGGACCATGTAACATGTTTGATTAGATGAGCTGGATTCACTAATAATATAGCAATTTTCAGACGTTCTACGTCTAGTTAATATTACAGAACCCTTATTGTTTAGTATTTCATAGCTTTGATTAGAAAACCGAACATTATGGTTATTATCACATATTTGTGATATACTAAGCAAGTTGTGCTTTAGGCCTTCAACGTATAAAACATTTTTAAACACAGGAAGATTAAAAAGTTGAACCGTACCTTGGCCTATAATCTTGCGATTGCTACCATCACCAAATGTGATGAACCATCAGTCATGTCTTTCAAATCGGTGAATAAAGCTTTGTCACCTGTCATATGCCTGGAGCATCCACTGTCTAGGTACCACTTTGAATGACTTGTTGCTTTGAAAGCAGTGTGAGCAACCAAGCAGGTGACTTTAGGAACCCATTTCATAACTGTTTTGGGTTTAGGAACATAGTTGGTCTTCTTTTGTGTATATTTGTAGGAATGACCTGTAGAGTTAGATTTTAAGAGCTCCTTGAGTAAATCAACTATCTTTTCAGCTAGTGGATTTCATTTCTGATTAAAGTTGACATGGCTGTTTCTAGGTTTTTGAAAAGTTTTTGAATTTTTAGAAAAATCTTGATAAGTACTTTTCCCTTTTGAGTTTGAGGACTCTCCTTTAACAAACATAGGAGGAGTATACTTTTGTTTAGGAGGTAAATTTTTATCATAGCCCAACCCGGATCGATCGCCACATTTTCTTAATCCGGATAAAAGTTTCTCTAACTTTGGATCACCTTGGGCATATTTCCATATGTCCTTTAGACTCAGAAGAGAAGATACTTCAGTTTTAAGATTCTCAATTTCAGATTTTAAATCAACAATTAGTGAGTTTTTGAATTCCAAATCGCATTTTGATTTTTCAAAACAATATGAAATTTGTGATTTTTCTAAGACAAGTGATTCAAAATAATTTTTGAGTTTAGAAAACTTTTCCTTTTGAATTTTAAGTTTGACAGTAATTTTACAACTTTCCTTATATAGGGCATTGTAAGCGTCTTGAAGATCATCTTCATTTTCACATTCACTATTCAGATTTTCTTCACTTGTAGAGTCATTATCTGAAAATGTGAATTTGGCTAGAGTCATAAGAGCTTTAACCTCATTGCCCAACTCAGTTTCAGAATCATCTGATTCAGAAGAACCTTCAGAATCAGATGATTCATCCCATGTAGCCAACACACCCTTCTTCTTGGGTTTGTCCCTTTTAGGACATCTATTTGCTAAGTGCCCATATTCTAGACAGTTGTAACATTAACTATCTTTCAAAGATTTTCGAGATTTGGGTCTAAACTTCTTTTTGTCATTTGATTTTTGAAAATAAAATTTCTTAGCTAAAAAAGCCATATCATCTTCTGAATCAGAATTTTCTTTTGAATTACATTTAGAAGATTTTAGTGCGATAGATTTTCCTTTAGGAGCTTTAAAGTTTAACTCGTAGGTTTGTAGTGAACCAACTAGTTCTTCTACCCTCATATTATCTGTATCACGAAGTTCCTGGATCGCGGTTACTTTAGAAATGAACCGTTCAGGAAGTGAGCGTAGTATTTTTGCACATACTTTACTTTCTGGGATTTTATCGCCAAGACCCCACATTGAGTTTACAATGTCATTCAATCTAGTGTAAAAGTCCATAAACATTTTCATTTTCCTCCATATGAATTTCTTCAAATCTGGTTGTGAGGAGTTGGACTTTAGATTTTTTGACAATTGTAGTACCCTCGTGTGTCATTTCTAATATATCCCAAGCTTGCTTTGTAGTATCACAGGAAATGATTCTTTTGAACTCATCCGGTGATAGTGCGCAAGTAATTGCATTTAGTGCTTTAGCATTTGCACTACTCTCACTTTTCTGAAGAGTGGTCCATTGGTAATATGGTGTTACTTTCATTGATTTTGAACCATCAACCCCAGTAACTTCCATGATAGGAGGATTCCATTCAGTCACTGTGGCTTGCCACACATTTTCATCCATTGATTTGAGGAAGATCCTCATTCTGGCTTTCCAATCGGCATAGTTAGAGCCATCAAAGGGTGGAGGCCTAGTGACTGAAAGGCTATCAAAATTTGACATCTTAAATAGCTTAAATCGTTAGCTCAGGAATTAAATCCAAGAATAAAAAAGAGCTATTAGGCTCTGATACCACTTGAAAAGGCCAAGCTATATGTCCTAGAGGGGGGGTGAATAGGACAATTGTAAGTGCTATAGTTTCTATCCCTCTTTGTTGTCAAATTTGTAGTGCCAAAATCACTATTATACTCTGTTATATATAACTTGCATAAGTGAAGCTCTCTCAAGGATCAACATTCATAAACAAGCTAAGCTCATAACAAGCAAAGCTCTCAAGTACAAGACTCTGGAATGAAAGAACTGCTCACAAGACAAGACTCAAGCTGATCTCAAGACTCAAGCTGAAACTCAAGCCACTTTCAAGATTGAGTTACATGAAGAGTTCAACTACATCAAGACTTCAAGACTGATACTTCAAGGTCACTTGTTCCTAATGCTTCAATGTCCATACTTCATGATTGAGGTTTGTTTGACCATAGGTTGACCTTAGAAGTAGGTCATTTCGGATACATAAGTCGAATGTTATTTTTCATGTGATTGTCTGTGTCTGCTTCGACTAGTCTAGACTTGCTTCGACCAGTCTAAAATTCCTCGACCAATCGTAAGTTTGTTACATATTAGGATAAAATCATTAGACTTGACTAGTCACGGAATCTGTCGACGATCGTAGAGCAGTGTCGCCGATCTTCGACGATCGTACAACCTTCGACTCGAAGTCCGCGATGGTTTACAGGACCTACGACGATCGAAGGAAACCTACGACCGATCGTAGGTACCTACGACCAATCGTAGGAGAGCTACGACCAGTCGTAGAATAGTCAAAGCAAATCCGTCGGATTTTTCAAATATATGTTGCTGGCTTGACTAGTCGAAGAGCACTCTAGACGATCGAAGACCCGATCTTCTCACCTATAAATAGTGCACGAATCTCGGAAGAAATTATCGAATTAATTAAAGTATTCAAGCCAATCTTCGTCGAACTTCGAGAGATAATTATGCTCCATCTAAGCTAAGTGTGTTTATTTAATATTCTCTTTCCTTAGCTTTATTTTAATTGATTTTGTTTCTTATATTTCAATCTGATTTGATAAAGAGGAATTATTATTCCCTTTCTTTGGAATCAAAATCAATTAAGGCAAGCCCTATTTGGTTTAATTTAAAATCTATTAGAACTAGAACGATTGTAATCAAGACTTGGACATTGAACTTGGACATTCAATCATCTACTTTGATTTGGTTCTACCGGCTACAACGAAGGAGATTTTCGGTATTTTACATATTGTAAATTCCTTTCTATTATTTTTGTTTATTTCAAGATTTGCGGAAAAATCTTGTTATTTTGGTTATCTGAGGAAAGCCAGGAAAACTCAGAAGTGGGGTTTTTTTAATTGTGTAAGCCCACATACAAAGACACAATTGTAAGGGTTTTGGGTGAACCTGGGAAAACCTATTTTTAGTGAACGCTAATATCCCCTGTGTGAGGATATTAGGAGTGGAGTAGCTTTTTATGTGGCTGTTGTATAACAGTTGGTGAACACACAGGCGAACCACTATAATCCCTTGAGTTGTGGTTGATTGTTTTATTCTTCTAATTTTTTATTCTTTTTGTGGGATGTATGTATGGTGGTGAATGTTGTAATTATTTCAAGCTTTGTGAGAATATTGTAATAGCTTAGAATTTACTTTTTGCTATTCCTTTATAAGCTTGATTTTCAATTTCATTTGAAAGTTGTTCCAGCAAGGTTGCCCTGCCATTTTTATGGTGTATGGCTGTCCCTAGAACAATACATCTTTAATTACAAGTTATTTCAATTCAGTTTATATTTATTTTTGTATTCCTCTTCGATTTGAAACTTGATACAAAGACCTTTCTAGAAATAAGGTTGTCCTACCATAAACTCTGTTTTTGGTGTAAGGCTGTCCTTAGAATAACGTTTGTATCAACCTCTCAAGATCTGAATTTTGAGGTTGTATTTCTTTCCTGCATTGTTATTTAATTTGGCTATCATTTTCTTTATTATTTCGTTGTTATAAGTTTTTATTTGGCATTGTCCTATTCACCCCCCCTCTAGGACATATAGCTTAGCCTTTTCAACAATGCCAAATAAAAACTTATAACAGCGGAATTAAAATGAATATGATAGCCAAAGTAAATCACAATGCAGTAAATTAAAATAACCTCACAATTCAGATCTTGAGAGGTTGATACAAACATTGTTCTAAGGACAACCTTACACCAAAAACAGAGTTTATGGTAGGACAACCTTATTCCTAGAAAGATCTTTGTATCAAGTCTCAAACCGAAGAGGAATACAATAATAAATATAAACTGAATTGAAATAACTTGTAATTAAAAATATATTGTTCTAGGGACAGCCATACACCATAAAAATGGCAGGGCAACCTTGCTGGAACAACTTTTAAATGAAATTGAAAATCAAGCGATAAAGGAATAGCAGAAAATAAATTCTAAGCTATTACAACATTCTCACAAAACTTGAATTAAATAATTACAACATTCACCACCATACATACATCCCACAAAAGAATAATTAAAAATTAGAAGAATAAATCAATCAAACACAAGGGTTTATAATGGTTCGCATGTGTGTTCACCAACTGTTAAACAACAACCACACAAAAAGCTACTCCACTCCTAATATCCTCACACAGGGGATATTAGCGTTCACTAAAAATAGGTTTTCCCAGGTTCACCCAAAACCCTTACAATTGTGTCTTTGTATGTGGGCTTACACAATTAAAAAAAAAAACCCTACTTCTGAGTTTTCCTGGCTTTCCTCAGATAACCAATATAACAAGATTTTTCTGGCAAATCTTAAAAGAAACCAAAATAATAGAAAGGAATTTACAATATGTAAAATACGAATATCTCCTTCATTGTAGCATAGAACCAAATCAAAGTAGATGATTGAATGTCCAAGTTCAATGTCCAGTACTCGATTACAATGGTTCTAATTCTAATAGATTTTAAATTAAACCAAATAGGGCTTGCCTTAATTGATTTTGATTCCAAAGAAAGGGAATAATAATTCCTCTTATCAAATCAGATTGGAATAGCAGAAACAAAATCAATTAAATAAAGCTAAGGAAAGAGAATATTAAATAAGCACACTTAGCTTAGATGGAGCAAGAATTTCTCAGAAGTTCGACGAAGATTGGCTTGAATACTTTAATTAATTCGATGATTTCTTCTAAGATTCGTGCACTATTTATAAGTGAGAAGATCGGGTCTTCGATCGTCTAGAGTGCTCTTCGACTAGTCAAGCACTAACGATATTTGAAAATTTCGGCGGATATGCTCGACCGCTCTACGATCGGTCGAAGCTCTCCTACGATCGGTCGTAGGTACTGAAAATCTTTGCTGGACTTCGAGTCGAAGATTGTACGACTGGTCGAAGAGCAGTCGACACTGTTCCTACGACTGGTCGAACAGATTCCTGGACTAGTCGAAGGCTAACAGATTTTATCCAGAATTTGTAACAAACTCACGACTGGTCGAGGAATTTCTTAGACTGGTCGAAGCAAGTCTAGGACTAGTCATAGAAGGCCTAGGACTAGTCATAGAAGGCCTAGGACTAGTCGAAGAACAGACCAATCACATGTAAAATAAACATTCGGTTTATGTATCCGAAATGACCTACTTCTAAGGTCAGCCTATGGTCAATCAAACCTCAACCATGAAGTATGGACATTGAAACATTAGGAACAAGAGACCTTGAAGTATGAGCCTTGAAGTCTTGATGTAGATCAAACCTTGATGTAGCTCAATCTTGAAAGTGTACAAACTGCCTTGAACTCTTCTTGAAGTCTTGCAGCTTGAGTCTTGTCTTGTGAGCAGTTCTTTCATTCAAGATCTTGAGTCTTGTCTTGTGAGCTTTGCTTGTTGTGAGCTTAGCTTGTTCATGAATGTTGATCCTTGAAAGAGCTTCACTTAAGCAAGTTATATATAACATAACAGTGATTTTGTCATCACAAATTTGACAACAGACAGGGATATAAACTATAGCACTTATAGTGTCCACAGGACCAGTCGTGAACATGATTTCTTCACCTATACATAGACGACAATTTTCAGAGTATTTCATTCAATTCAAGTATAATCAAGACAACACTCTGAGAGATAAGTTTGTAAACTTCTTAAGCTATATTGTGCATATTTAATATTCTCTTTTATTAGCTTTTTATATTTGATTTTGTATTCTGCATTCCAATTTGATTTGAAAGAGGGATTGAAGTATTCCCACTTCTTGGAATCAAAATCAAATAGAGCTAGCCCAACTTGATTTAATTTAAAATCAATTAAGAACATAGAACCATTTCATAAGTGAGTGTGGACATTGAACTTCTATATTCAAATTTCTACTCTGACTTGGTTCTTCTGGGCTGTAATAAAAGTAGAATATCCAAGTATTTTACATTTGTGTAAATCTTCTGTTTTTGGTTTCTTTTGAGATTGAGCTAGAAAAATCTCATTCTTTTGGTTATCTGAGGTGATCCAGAAAACTCAGAGTGTAGGGTTTTTTGAATTGTGTAAGCCTACTTGAAAGACACAATTGTAAGGGTTTTAGGTGAACCTGGAAAAACCTATTTTCATAGTGAATGCTAATATCCACTGTGTGAGGATATTAGTAGTGGAGTAGCTGTGTGGCTGTTGTTTAATAGTTGGTGTACACACAGGCGAATCACTATAATTGTTTGTGTTTTGTGGATGTGTGGTTTATTTTCTATATCTTTTATCATTCAAGATTGTGGGATATATTTGTGGATGTGAATGTTGTAATCTTTTACATTTCAAGCATTGTGGGAATGTTGTAATAGTTTAGATTTTCTTTCTTACTATTTCCTTTTTATTCCTCTTCAGTTTGAGTTTTTGATACATAAATCGTTCTAGTAAGGTTGTCCTACCATAAACCCTTGGTTTTTATGGTGTAAGGTTGTCCTTAGAACAACATTTGTATCAACCTCTCAATACTAGAAATTTGAGGTTGCTTTACATTTTCGTATTGTGGATTGTTTATAGTGCTATCTTTCCTTTAATTGTTTAAATTGCGCTGTTATTATTTTTATTTGGCATAGTCCTATTCACCCCCCCTCTAGGACATATAGCTCGGCCTTTTCAAGTGGTATCAAAGCCTAATAGATCGTTTTTAATTATTCTATTTGGATTTATTTCCTGAGCTAATCGATCTAAGCTATTTAAGATGTCAAATTTTGTTAGTCTTTTAGTCACTAGGCCTCCACCATTTAATGGCTCCAATTATGCCTATTGGAAAGCCAGAATGAGGATTTTTCTAAAATCCATGGATGAGAGCATGTGGCAAGCCACAATGACTGAATGGACCCCTCCTACCACTGAAGTAACTGGTATCGATGGATCCAAATCTATGAGAATTACACCTTATTTCTCTTGGACCACTCTTCAGAAAAATGAGAGTAGTGCCAATGCAAAGGCTTTAAATGTCATAACTTGCGCACTATCACCGAATGAATTCAAAAGAATTTTATCCTGTGATACTGCAAAGCAAGCCTGAGATATTTTAGAAGTGACACACGAGGGAACATCAATTGTTAAGAAATCTAAAGTCCAAATCCTCACAACCAAATTTGAGGAGATATGTATGGAAGAAAATGAAATGTTCATGGACTTCTATACAAGATTAAATGACATTGTGAACTCTATGTGGGGTATTGGTGATAAAATTCCAAAAAGTAAAGTCTGTGCAAAGATACTACGCTCACTTCCTGAACGGTTCAATTCTATGGTAATTGCGATCCAGGAACTTCGTAATACGGATAATATGAGGGTAGAAGAATTAGTTGGCTTTTTACAGACTTATGAGTTAACTTTTAAAGCTCCTAAAGGTAAATCTATCGCCCTTAAATCTTCTAAATATATTTCTCAAGAAAATTCTAAAGATGATATGGCCCTTTTAGCTAAAAAGTTTTACAAAATTTTCAGAAGTAAAAATAGAGTTGATTTTAAAAAATCTAATGATAAAAATATATCTAAATCTAAAACTCAAAAATCTTTAAAAGATAGTCAGTGTTACAACTGCCATGAATATAGGCATTTAACAAACAAGTGTCCTAAAAAGGACAAACGTAAAAAGAAAGGAATGTTGACTACTTGGGATGAATCTTCTGTCTCTGAAGCTTCTTCTGAATCAGAAGATTCTGAAACTGAGTCGGGTAATGAAGTTAAAGCCCTTATGACTCTAACCAAGTTCACTTTTTCAGATAATGATGATTCAACTAGTGAAGAAAATCTGAATAGTGATCATGAAAATGAAGATGATCTTCAAGATGCTTATAATGCCCTTTACAAGGAAAGTTGTAAAATTGTTGTTAAATTAAAACTTCAAAAAGAAAAGTTTTTGAAACTTAAAGAAAATTTTGATGCTCTTGTTTTAGAAAAATCCCACATTTCAGATTGTTTTGAAAAATCGAAATGCAATTTAGATTTCAAAACCTCCCTTATTGAAAATCTTATATCTGAAAATGAAAAACTCAAACTTGAAGTCTCTTCACTTTTGAGTTTAAGGATACATGAAGGTATGCCCAAGGTGATCCAATGTTAGAAAAGCTTTTATCTAGATTAAGAAAAAGTGGCGACCGATCTGGTTTAGGCTACGACAAAAATATTCCTCCTAAACAGAAGAATACTTCTCCTACGTTTGTGAAAGGAGAGTCTTCAAACTCAAAAGGGAATAGTTCAAATCAAAAATTTTCTAAAAATACTAAAACTTTTCAATCTTTTAAACTTAAAAGCAACCATATCAACTATAAAAATCAGAACTGAAATCCTTTAGCTAAAAAAATAGTTGATTTACTTAAGGAGCTCTTAAAATCTAACTCAGTAAGTCATTCTTATAACAACTACAATCATAGAATGACCAACTATACTCTTAAACCCAAAATAATTATGAAATGGGTTCCTAAGGTTACTTGTTTGGTTGCCCACATGGCTTTTAAAGCATCAAGCCATTTAAAGTGGTACCTAGACAGTGGATACTCCAGGCACATGACTGGTGACAAAGGTCTGTTCACCACTCTTAAAGACATGACTGATGGATTAGTCACATTTGGTGATGGTAGCAACTGCAGGATTATTGGCCAAGTTACGGTTCAACTTTCTAACCTCCCTTTATTTGAGAATGTCTTATATGTAGAAGGTTTAAAACATAACTTATTAAGCATTTCTCAAATATCCGATAAAAATCATAGCGTAAAATTTTCTAACCATGGTTGTGAAATTTTAAACAAGAAGGGTTCTGTAATATTAACTGGTCGTAGAACTTCTGAAAACCGTTACATTGTAAGTGATTCTAGCTCATCTAATTTATTATGTTACATGGTCCATACCGATGAGACCGAATTATGGCACAAAGGCCTTGGACATGTACACCACCGCAATTTGTACAGATTGAGCAAAAGAGAACTGATAAGAGGTCTACCTAAATTACAGAAAGTAGACAAAATATGTGGAGAATGCCAGATTGGCAAGCAAACTAGGAGTACTCATAAAAAAGGTGGACTCCAATGCCACATCCAAACCACTCGAACTACTCCACATGGATCTTATAGGACCAACCAGGACGGGGAGTCAAGGTGGTAAAAAATACATACCGGTAATCATTGATGATTTTACCAGATTCACTTGGGTAGCCTTCTTAAGAGATAAATCAAAAACCCTTGATGAAGTAAAAAAGAGTTCTCAAACGGATCCAAATGGAAAAAGGTTCTCAAGTCTGTAAAATCCATAGTGATCATGGATTAGAATTTGAGAATAGCAGTTTTGAGAAATTCTGTTGCGATCAGGGAATATCACATGAATTCTCTATGCCCAAAACACCACAACAAAATGGAATTGTTGAAAGAAAAAATAGAGTGCTTCAAGAAATGGCAAATGTAATGTTGAATAGTATGAAGCTCCCTAAAAATCTTTGAGCTGAAGCCATAAATATTGCCTGCTATATAATCAACTGGGTTTATACAAGTACGTCAAACAATAAAACTGCTTATGAAATGTGGTTTGATAAGAAGCCTACTATCAAATACTTTCGAGTTTTTGGCAGCAAGTGCTATATTTTACGTGACTGTGAAAATCTGGGTAAGTTTGATACCAAAAGTGATGAAGGGATCATTTTAGGATATGCTTTGAACAGTCGAGCATTTCGAGTTCTGAATAATAGGACCGGTGTAATTCAAGAGTCCATCAATGTGTTCATTGACAATCACTTGAATACACCTACCTCAAGTTCAGATAATGATGAAGTTCTTCTAATTGACAAACTAGATACTTCATTAAGTCAAAATAACTCTGAACTGAGGACTGTTAAAGATCATCTAACCACTCAGATTCTTGGAAACCCTCTCACTGTTGTGCGCACTCGTAGACAACTAGAAGATATATGTAATTACGTGTGCTTTACTTCTCAGATCGAACCAGCTAACGTAAAAGAAGCTCTTACTGACGAAAATTGGATAGTAGCGATGCAAGAAGAGCTTAATCAATTTATTAGAAATGATGCTTGGTATCTTGTTCCTAGACCTAAAGATAAACATATTATTGGAACTAAGTGGATTTTAAAAAATAAGTCTGATGAACTTGGTAATATAATTCGAAACAAGGCTAGATTAGTTGTACAGGGGTACACTCAAATTGAAGGAATAGATTATGATGAATGCTTTGCCCCATTAGCTCGTCTTGAATCAATCAGACTATTTATATCCATTGCTTGCTTTAGAAAATTCAAAATTTATCAAATGGATGTAAAGAGTGATTTCTTAAATGGCGATCTGCATGAAGAAGTGTATGTTGAACAACTAACGGGTTTTGAAGACCCTAAGAATGCTGATCATGTCTATCACCTAAAAAAGGCACCCTGCGGGTTGAAACCAGCTCCCAGGGCATGGTAGGAAAAATTGACTAAGTTTCTACTAAGTCATAATTTTCTAATGGGAAGTATTGATAAGACTCTTTTTGTTAAGAAACATAACGATCATATCTTATTAGTGCAGATCTATGTTGATGATATTATTTATGGATCTACCTGTACTAACTTGACTGTTGAGTTTGCAGATCTTATGAAATCTAAGTTCAAAATAAGCATGGTCGGGGAATTGAATTATTTCTTAGGGTTGTAAGTTAAACAGCAACCTGATAGTATCTTTATTTCTCAAACCAAATATGCTCTGAACTTAGTTAAAAAGCTCGAATTTGAGAATGGAAAAATTTTTGATACTCCTATGAGTACAACATTAAGACTCTCAAAGGACTCTACAGGTAAAAGTGTGGATCCTAAATTATATCATAGTATGATTGACAGTTTACTTTATTTAACTGTAAGTAGACCTGATATTGCTTTTAGCGTTGGAATTTGCGTTAGACATCAATCTGACCCTAAAGAGTCACATTTAACTGTTGTTAAGCGGATTATGCGATATGTCGCAAGCACAACAAATTTGGGTCTCTGGTATCCACATGATACTAGTGTTCAATTGGCTGGTTACACAGATGCTGATTGGGCTGGTAATATCAATGATAGGAAATCAACCAGTGGTGGTTGTTTCTATGTTGGGAACTGTTTAGTTTCTTGGCAGAGTAAGAAACAAAGTTCCGTATCGCTCTCTACCGTTAAGGCTGAATACATTACTGTAGGTAATGCATGCACTCAGCTTGTATGGATGAAAAGAATGTTAAGCGATTACAGAATTGTACATGACTCTATGGTTTTATACTGTGATAATTCTAGTGCAATTAATATATTTAAAAACCCAATCCAACATTCACGAACCAAGCACATTGACATTAGATATCACTACATTCGTGAATTAGTGGAAGAAAAGACAATTCATTGGAATATATTCCGACTGAGACTCAACTTGCTGATATTTTCACTAAACTGCTCAACAAAAGCAAGTTTAACAAATTGAAATTTGATCTTGGTATGTGCAATTTGAATTGATTATTCATGTATTTCTGTATTATAGTATATATATTTATTAATTTATTTGTTTAAATTTCAAAATTATGTGAAAAATGCATATTTTTTTTCTGTGCACAACCAGTCGAGGACGTCCCACGACCAGTCGTGTAGCATGCTGGTACTTTTTAATTTGGAAAAAAACTATTTTCTTCCTCATTTGCTCTTTCTCTCCAACAAGTCTAAGCTCGACCGGTCATACCCAACATCTTGATTCTTTAAGGTTAGTTCGTTATTTCCATTTCTCTTGTAGATTCAAGTGCACATTACTCCATTTTCTTACTTGGGGTAGTTTATTTCTTATTTTCTTGAAATTTTTGGGGTCTTCTTCTCCAAAATCTGTTCTAGAGAAACTCCACTCTATCTCTTTTGCAACTTCTTGATTTATTGTATTCCTAGTTGCAAATAGATGCCAGAGGTAGAAAGAAAAACACTCGTGGTCCTTCAACAACCAGATCATCACCTATCATAAGGCGCCATCTTCGGGATCCTCCCTATGTGCAGGATTTGAGGTTGCGCAATGTAATAGTTGAGTGACCTATGCATGTTGAACATATTGCTCCTTTTGATCCCATCCCTCTTCTCCAATTTGTAGGATGGGCTAACATTCTACATTGGGGTGGGCCGGCATACCAGTCTATTGTGCAGGCTATGTTTACTTGCATTTCTGATTTTTCATCTGAAAATTTAACGTTTATAATAGCAACTAGAGAAGGTCCATTTGAAGTTGATCGACATTTCATTTCTGGCTTAATGGACATACCTGTCAATGATGAAGTATTCCAATTAGCTCTCTAGTTGATAAACCATCTGAATCAGAAAAACGCATGCTTACTCGAGCATTATGCAATATAAATGCGCAATGGAGTCAAAATGGGAATGCGCTCGCTTTAAAGTACTTGTTACCCAGATACAGGGTTCTTCACAGGATATTTATTTCAAATATGTATCCTCATTCTGGTAACAAAACCGAACTCACCTCTTTTATGGTTTGGATTTTGCATTCAATCATCTCTGGTACAAATGTCTGTATTCCTTCTTTAATCTGTCATTTCATCATTCAATTCGTATCCATCCTGGACACAGTGATATCCCCTTTGCATATCTTATGACTGTGTTAGGCACTCATATGTTAGTAGTTATGCCTGTTGGAGAGGCTCCTATTCATCACCTTATTTTCAACAACTTCAATATTAACAAGATGAATTTGAGGTTGGCTGATGGCCAAGTGGATGGTGGTGGTAGAGATGAAGCTGTGAATGAAGAAGAAGGCGATTTACTTCCAGATGATATAAACATAAATGATATCTTTAATGAGCTTGAATCAGATTCTGAGGCTGACCCTGATTATCAGCCTTCTGATTTTGTTAAGAGGTTGTACTCTCTTGAGGAACAGGTGGCTCAGATTCGTGTAAACCAAGATTCTTAATTTGCTTATATACGCAAATATATGAGGCACATTAACAAGGGTTTACACCAAATTGATCCATCTATTCCTGCTCCCTCTTCTGGATCTGATTAAGTGTTTTCTCATATGGCATGTAATAACTCTTATGATACTTTGCTTTATTTCAGTTTGTGAGTCTGGCTTTGGATGAACGTGGTTCATGTTGGTTACTTATATGTGAACATTATTTGCTTATATCTTACCTAGTTTGCTCCCTTATTCCTCTTCTGTGTATTTTCCTCTTCCATATTTTAGTTGCTTCCTTTGTCATATTATGACAAAAAGGGGGAGAATATTTTGTTATGCTTGCTTATGGATATGGATATAGATTGTGCGTAGTAGCATTTATTTTTGATGTGTGCTACTCAGGGAGAGTAAGTAAGAAGGATTATACTATCTTGTGTATATATGGTGCAAGATTCTTTATTGAGCCTGTAATGTTTCTCTTATTTTTAATGGAGTGTGTTTTGTCACAAATTTGACAAAGGGGCAGATTGTAAGTGCTATGGTTTCTTGCTCCTTTGATTATCAAATTTTGTAGTGCCAAAACTACAATCTGTGTCTTGTGTAGCTGTAATGACCCAGAAAATTTCGTACTAAGACCCGAGTACTACCTCAGATTTTTGAGAAGTTTTATTGTGGGTTAATTAGCGCTAAACTCGATTGCTTGTGAAATTAGCATCAATCACTTTAAATTTGATCTGTAGGACTCAAAACCTGTAGAATCGTTAGCGCTATGTTACTCTGAAATCTGGGATTCAACGCTATATCCAGTTGCCCTCGGGAATATTTAGAATCTTTGGATCGGACCTGGACCGCGCGTCGAAAGTCCGATAGCGATGATCTTAGACAATTATGGTCACCTTCTTGGGCTTGACCATCACCTCAGAAATCAAGTCCATATGATGTCTTGGGTCGATTTATTTGAGTTCAGAGTAAAGAGTGTGAGAACGGTGAGAAATTAAATATGATTTATGTAATCTGAGTTATGTCGCTTGCGCGACGATTTTAAGCAATCTGACCGTTGGATTCTGACCCAATTTCACCCTGGGATCAGGGAAGATGGCCCAGGCATGTCATAGTGCTTGTGGACCTGATCGAGTTTCGGTGACCATTGAATTGAGATTGGTCCGCCACGGCTGATCTGTAAATCCGATCGGTATAAAAACTCAGCCTGACCTAGATCCATGGTCAGTGAGCTTAAGTCCGACTGCACGTGGAAAAAAGACCACCAGAAGTGCTCCGTTGGATCGAGAGAGGCTTGTTTTGGTTATAACCTAAGTATACCTTGGCCCTAGGGCTATTTTCATCAATGTTAGGCCTATATAAAGACCTTAAAACCCTCACTCTCTATTCCATACGAATTTCCTAAACCCTAGCTAAGAGAGAGAGAGGAAAAGAGAGAGAAAGTAAGAGAGAAGTTGGTGAATCATTTGAGATTCTTTCTTGTTACTCTGCATCCTTAAACCGTCACTTCTGAATCATTATTCCGGCGATTCTAAGTTCATTCTTGGGTAAGTCAATCAAACCCTAATCTATTTTAGAGCTTAGAATAGTCTGTGTCGATGTAGCTCATTTCTATTCATGCCTTAGGTTATCTAGTCACCGTTGACGAAGACTTATCGTCTGAATCAAATCGGTGAGCTTTTTCTGGTTTAAGGTGCGGACTATATTCATATAAGTTATGGTTTTCAAGACTTTTAATGTCGGTTAATGATTTATTATTGTTGTGGGTGTAATTTCACATGCCAAATGCTATGTTTATATCGCGTTCCTGATATATATGAGATGTATTGAGAATTGTGTATTCCTTGTGTATGTAGAAAGTATCGTATATGTACGAAATACGAACTTGTGTTTGCCATGATTAACTGTCGTGTATTTGTGCTAGTTGTATGTGTGTCAACTCCTTGGCAAAAGGAATTGTCCAAATGTGTGTTATCACCAACATACGGCATGTGTGTTGGAATATGTAGTCTAAGTGTTTGTAGAAATGTCTGCATGATCTAATGTGTAACATATTATCCTATTTACGGGCGTTGAGAAGAGATTCTCAACTCCCCTATTGGTGTGCATGATTTCCTACATGCAATTTACATTCTTTGTTATTTAACTTCAAGTACTACTTATGTGAAATCCATGTTAAGTTGATATTCTTCAAATGCTCACATACTGTATGATTTGAATTGTTGTTCCATTACTGTTCTAAATTGTTGATATGAATATCTGTTATAATTGAATATGTTTGGGACTATGAATAGTCTAGGAAATCGGTAACAGACCTTGAGTTCATGGCCGAGATTGTTTTTACCACGTATGACGTGTTTGACAAACCCGAGTCATATTAGGGTTGTCGGCAGTGGTTTGGCCACATGGAGTGTTTGCGCACTCTATGTCGTTTAACTCAACGTGCGCTCGTGCTAGTCGAGTTCGTCAAGTAACCCGATTGTCCCGATGTATGTTCACCATGTATGGACGCTATTGTTTGAATCTAGGGTACCAAACTTACCGATGTAATCCCGTTAACCGTTATACCTTGATCCACTAAGACTCATGAGCCGGACATTGTGGTATGAGACACCGTGGTCGAGCTGTCGGCCTACACTGGGGTGACGAGCCTCCCCATAGTGACCAGTGAGCACATCAGACTCGTGAGCCGATTATGGTGGTATGGGACACTATATTCGCACTGTCGGCCTACATTGATTGGTGACGAGCCCTTTGTAGTGACCTCGAGCATACCTTGATATTGCATTAAGGCGACGAGCCTTAGAGTAGTAACTAAGGTATGATAGGCGTGCATTGATTGGTGACGAGCCCTTTGCAGCGACCTAGAACCATATGATCGTATGAGATTGTCTAGGACTGACGACCCTAAAATGGATCACTATGTGGAAATTGATATGAAGAAGGTACCTTAGCTTCCCAATCTTGCTGTATGAAAAGGACTAATAACAACTTGGTAATCATGTTCATGCACCGCATTGCATGTGTGTAGGAGTCGTTGGCACTGCGGGAGGTTGTCATGCGTAACATAAGATGAAGACACTGAGGGAGTGTAGGCGAGGGCATGCATCATTTCTACATACATTCTTGCATTAACAAGAGTACTTTAGACGTGTTTAATTGTATTTTTTTATCATTACTGCTTGATTGATTTGATATCATGTTAACTTTTACTGTATAGTTCCACTGACTTGATCACTCACTCCCACATTCTGGGACGGTGTTTCAACACCAACCAGACTCTGTCTTAGATGCAGATAATGACGCGACCCCTGAGGCAGAGCAGGAGTATGAGGATGATGAGGACGCGTTTTCTGTTATGCAGTTCTCAGGCGGGTTCATGTGAGCCGTGTCTTGATCGACGGGGATTCTGGGTTTTCTTTTGGAATAGATGAATTTCATTTTGATACTTGTATTTTGAAGATAAACACTTGTAATTATGACCTGGCAGAGCATACATATCACAGGGACTTACACATGTATACATATATTTCTTTAAGTCTTCCGCTTGCGTTTTTCACTTATCCCTGGATTATGTTTGCAATTTGACTTAATCTATTCCATGTTTTATGCACTCATACAGACAACATACATCCATCATTACATATGTTGCATAAGTGATGTTTTGGAACTCAGGAGCTGAGTTATGCTGGACCCCCAAATTTCAGGGCGTTACAGTAGCACATTGTTATATTTGTTCAAGGCAATGCATCACATGTACAAGGACAATGCTTCAAGTCGAGAACAAAGATCTACTTCAAGAGATGCAAGATCAAGTACATTGTTCACTCCTTTAAGCTTCAAATTTCAATGTTTTAAAGTGACATCGAAAGACAAGTCAACTGTTCATAATCAAGACTCAAGGTGAAGTACAACTCATGTACTGCAAATTCAAACTTCAAAAGATCTCAAGTACAAGTTTCATCATGTGTCGAGATCTCAAGCTTCGTGAACTTCAAAGGTCATCTCTCATCTAAAGAAAAGAAGGTTCAATGTTCATACATCTTGGTTAAGGTATGAAAGACCTTAGATTGACCTTAGGGTAGGTCATTTTGAATATATAATTCAAATTAAATCATTTTATAAGTGTTTGGTCTTTTCTTCGACTAGTCCTGGACTCTGTTCGACTAGTCCTAGCACTGGCTCGACCAGTCCAAGAAATTTCAAGACCAGTCCTAAGTTTGTTGCAAATTTTGAACTTTTTGGTTAAGCCATGACCAGTCTTGGAGACTGCTCGATCGGTCGTGTGAACAGTGCTCGACTCGTTCACGACCAGTCCTGCAGCTATGACTCAAACTCCAGCAACTGTTCCTGGTTCCACACGACCAATCGTGAAGGTCCCACGACCAGTCGTGGATGGCTTAAAACCAGTCGTGGAACAACTTTATCCGATCACGCTCAAAATTTTAAAAATTCGTTGGTCCTACGACCGTCGTGGTGTCCACAGGACCAGTCGTGAACGTGATTTCTTCACCTATAAATAGATGGCAATTTTCGAAGTATTTCATTCAATTCAAGTATAATCAAGACATCACTCCGAGAGATAAGTTTGTAAACTTCTTAATCTATATTGTGCCTATTTAATATCTCTTTTATTAGCTTTTTATATTTGATTTTGTATTCTGCATTCCAATGTGATTCGAAAGAGGGATTGAAGTATTCCCACTTCTTGGAATCAAAATCAAATAGAGCTAGCCCAACTTAATTTAATTTAGAATCAATTTTGAACATAGAACCATTTCATAAGTGAGTGTGGACATTGAACTTCTATATTCGAATTTCTACTCCGACTTGGTTCTTCTGGGCTGAAACAAAAGGAGAATATCTAGGTATTTTACATTTGTGTAAATCTTCTGTTTTTAGTTTCTTTTGAGATTGAGCTAGAAAAATCTCATTCTTTTGGTTATTTGAGGTGATCCAGAAAAATCAGAATGTGGGGTTTTTTGAATTGTGTAAGCCCACTTGAAAGGCGCAATTGTGAGGGTTTTAGGTGAACCTGGAAAAACCTATTTTCATAATGAACGCTAATATCCACTGTGTGAGGATATTAGGAGTGGAGTAGCTGTGTGGCTGTTGTTTAACAGTTGGTGTACACACAGGCAAACCATTATAATTCTTTGTGTTTTGTGGATGTGTAATTTATTTTCTATATCTTTTATCATTCAAAATTGTGGGATGTATTTGTTGATGTGAATGTTGTAATCTTTTACATTTCAAGCATTATGGGGAATGTTGTAATAGTTTAGATTTCCTTTCTTGCTATTTCCTTTTTATTCCTCTTCAGTTTGAGTTTTTGATACACAAATCATTCTAGTAAGATTGTCCTGCCATAAACCCTTGGTTTTTATGGTGTAAGGTTGTCCTTAGAACAACATTTGTATCAACCTCTCAATAGTAGAATTTTGAGGTTGCTTTACATTTTCGTATTGTGGATTGTTTATAGTGCTATCTTTCCTTTAATTGTTCAAATTTTGCTATTATTATTTTTATTTGGCATAGTCCTATTCACCCCCCCCCCTCTAGGACATATAGCTCGGCCTTTTCACATATTTGCGTGACGGTTATGCCCATACTTCCATGCGCACTCGATAATCGTCCTCACTGACCAACCACTTCGTCAGGTGCTCCAGAAGCCTGAAGTGTCTGGTTGATTGACCAAGTGGGCTGTAGAGCTTGGTGAATTCGTCATTGAATATCGACCAAGGACTGTCATCAAGGGCCAAGCAGTAGCCGATTTCATAGCGGAGTTCACCGCTCAGAATAGTGAAGCCAAAGCACCTGAGTTGGATGCACCCTCATGTTCAGCCACAAACCTCATGACTCTCCAAGTACCTCTGCCTGCTAGGGATACCAGAATGGAGGCAGGGACAGGGGACGACTGGACTTTGTTTGTAGACGAGTCGTCCAACTCAAAGCAAGGGGGAGCAGGAATTGTCCTAGTCGCCCCTGACTCAACAATGGTTCAATATGCAATAAGACTCGATTTTCGGGCCTCGAATAATAAAGCGGAGTACGAGGCTTTGCTAGCCGAGCTCAGACTAGTGATCACCTTAGGAGTCTGATTCCCCAAGGTCTGGTGTGATTCTCAGCTCATCGTGAATCAAGTGTCAGCAGAATATGTGGTTAAGGAAGCCAGGATGATATACTAATTGGGTGAAGTATGGAAACTCATGAGTAAGTTCCAGGAGTGCGACATCAACCAAATACCAAGGGCCGAGAATTCTTGGGCCAACGCTCTCGCAAAATTGGCCTCAGCAACTGAAGGGAATATCCCGAGGATCATCCTAGTGGAGTTCCTGGATAAACCGAGCATAGACCATGTTGACCAGGGGTTCGTCCACCCTATGCAGACGACCACGAGTTGGATGGATCCTATAGTCGAGTACCTTATGGAAAACAAGGTTCCTGAAGATAAATTGGAGGCTTGACATCTGAGGGTCAGGGCAGCGCGATATATGATCATAAGAGATACTCTATACGAGAGAGGGTTCTCTCAACCATATCTGAGATGTCTACGACCCGATGAGGCAGAGTATGTGATCCGGGAGATATATGAAGGAATTTGCGGGAATCACTTCGGCAACTGAGCCATGGCGCAGAAGATCGTCCACCAAGGGTACTTTTGGCCGATGATCCAAGAAGACTTCAAGGATTTTGTCCAAAAATGTGACAAATGTCAGAGATTCGCTATTGTCCCGAGGTAGCCAGAGGAAGAGCTGACCCCCATGGAGCCGTGGCCATTCGCTCAGCGGGCGATTAACATCATTGGGCCCCTGCCCTAGGGTAAGGGACAAATCAAATATGCAATAGTAGCAGTGGATTATTTCATCAAATGGGCTGAGGCCGAGCCTGTCGCAAAGATCACTGAGCAGAAAATAACAGATTTTGTCTGAAAAAATATTATTTATCGGTTCGGCATCCCACACACCATTGTGTCAAATAGCTGGAAGCAGTTTGACAATGAAAGATTCAAGGGTATGTGCCAAAGGCTCGGCATCATCAACGCCTACTCGTCACCACGGCACCCTCTGTATAATGGCCAGGTGGAAGCAGTGAATCAAATCATCAAGAATCACCTCAGGAATAAGTTGGAGAAGGCCAAGGGTAATTAGGCCGAGGAACTCCCATTTGTTCTATGGGCGTATAGAACTACGACTCGATCAGCAACAGGAGTGTAACACCCTGTACTTTTCAGTAATCGAGTATTACTATGTAACCCAACTCAGTATAAGCATAAATCTAACTTAGTATAAACACAAATCTAATTCATCTAAATATTCACATGTTCTAGCCAAATCTGATCGTTGAGCATAATATTTATCTCTAGAACATGTTATCCATTCGTTGATTTTAGATAGAGATCGCTACATCAACAACTCCATTTTTAGGATTTAAATCACCCTGATAGACCAATCACCTTGATAAATAAATCAAACTGTCCATCCTGGAGGTAAAAGCATAACTTATAAGGTCCTCCATTCATCATGTTCTCTAAAGCCTAATGGTTGACCCACACCATACGCGAGATGACCTGAGCGATAATCGTACAAATTTGATCATCTATTTGCAGGATCAGTCATTATACATCTTTTAATAGTCACAAAAGCCCAAATCAAAAGGTTTGGCGATCAGATGATCATTTGAAATGTGAGATTGGGTTGTTAGATGGAAATCTATCACCAATTCATTAAAGATTTCTCCAAGATAGCCCGACCGTTGTCGCAACTTACTCGCAAAGATCTTAAGTTTGTTTAGAACGAGAAAGCAGAAGCAGCCTTTCAAGAACTAAAGGACAAGCTGACGTCCGCACCCGTACTAGTACTGCCAGAGCAAGGGGTCAACTACACTATTTACACCGACGCCTCTCGAGTCGGTTTGGGGAGTGTACTTATGCAGAAGGACAGAGTGATCACCTATGCCTCATGACAGTTGAGGAAACATGAAGAAAACTACCCCACTCACGACCTGGTGTTGGCAATAGTCATTTTCGCATTAAAGCTCTGGAGACATTACCTCTACGAAGAGGAGTTCGAGCTCTTTTGCGACCACAAGAGCCTCAAGTACATCTTTACTCAAAGGGACTTGAATATGAGGCAACAACATTGGATGGAGACCTTGAAAGATTTTAAGTTTGAGGTCTCCTACCATCTTGGCAAGGCTAACCTTGTGGCTGATGCGTTGAGCCGTAAGAAAACTATAGAATTTGCAGCCCCACTGATGATAGAAGAGTGGAATATGGTGGAATTCGTGTGAGATTCCGAATAGAAGCTGACAGTGGAGGAGTCATTCGAGAGCGTCGCACACTTCCACGTATAGCCACTTATCAATGACCGAATCATTTTAGCTCAAAAAGAAGATGAATTGTTAGTGAAGATGAGAGAGCGTGCTAGCGACAGCGAAGGATCCAAATGGAGGGTTGGCTTGGATGGATGTTTGAGATATCGCGGCCGCTTATGCGTCCCGAACCTCCATGATTTGAGGAGAGAAGTTCTAGAAGCCGCACACAATTCAAAGTTGGTGATGCATCCAAGTAGTATAAAGATGTATCGAGACGTGAAGCGTTCGTACCGATGGGATAACATGAAGGCCCAAATAGCAGATTTTGTGTCCCGATGTCTCACGTGCCAGCAAGTCAAGGCCGAACATTGCCGACCCCCTGGGTTACTTCAGCCCATGCCCATAGTTGAGTGGAAGTGGGATTTCATATCTATGGATTTCATTTCCAGATTACTAAAGACGAGATAGGGGCATGACTCCATTTGGGTGATTGTGGACTGGTTAACGAAATCGGCTTATTTCCTCCCGATTAGAGTTTCTAATTCGGCAGACGACCTGTCCAAGCTGTACATTAAAGAGATAGTACGACTGCATGAGTTCCTATAGAGATTGTGCCAGACCGAGACATGATTCACGTTTATTTTCTGGACTCGAATCCAAGAGGCAATGGGGGTGAAACTGAAATTCAGTATTGCGTTCCACCCTCAGACCGATGGGCAGACGGAACAGGTAAATCAGATACTCAAGGACATGTTGTGAGCATGCGTACTTGACTTCAAGGACAGCTGGGATGACTGTCTCCCTTTTGCCGAGTTTACTTATAACAACAGCTTCTAAGCAACCATTGGCATGGCTCCCTACGAAGCTTTGTATGGGCGCTCATATCGAGCTCCACATTGTTGGGCGGAAGTTGGCGAGAAGAACTTAGTTGGCTCAGATTTGGTTCAGGCAACCTCGAAAAAGATTGATATTATCAGGCGTTCAGAGTAGACAGAAGAGTTACACTGATACGAGACAGAGACAGTTGGAATTTGAAGTTAGGAACCATGTATTCCTTAAAGTTTCCCCAATGAAAGGGGTACTTTGTTTTAGCAAGAAAGGAAAACTCATGCCGAGGTTCATTGGCCCATTCCAGATTTTACACCGAGTGGGTGTGGTGCATACCATCTCGCCTTGCCCACACCACTCGCAGGCGTGCACAACGTATTTCACGTATCGATGCTAAAGAAATATGTTCCTGACCCTACCCGCATTATCAAATGGGAGCAAGTGCAGCTAAGTGAAGATGTTACCTATGTATTGCGACCAACGCGTGTTCTAGATAGGAAGGAACAAGTGCTATGCAGCAAAGTTATCCCACTCGTGAAAGTGTTGTAGACACACCACACTGAGAAAGAGGCTACTTGGGAAACGGAAGCCGAAGTCCATAAGAATTACCCTCAAATTCTCAAGGAGTACGAAAATGTACTAATTTTGGAGAAATTTTTTTTCTTTAAGGGGGGTAGATTTTAATGTCTCGAAAAAACCCGTATAAGAACCCAAGTACCACCTCAGGCAGAACCACCTAAGGACCATGTCCTGTCGTAACTTAGACAGAAATTAATTAAGTACTAAACTAAATAATCAGTGGATTTAGCTTGGGCCACCATTTCCACAAATGAGAAGGCCTAAAACTATTAATACCATTGACTCAACATTCTTTAAGGACCTAGGAGAAATCCTATGAGCCTATTGCTCTTGGGAGTACATTGAAACTTCGTATCGAACCTAGACCGCATATCGAGAGTCCGATGACCGCGAAACTATACGATTATGTCCGTCCTACTGGGCTTGACAATCATCGCGGGAATCGAGCCCAGCTAGTGTCTAGAAATGCACAACTTGAGCCCTGAGTGAAGTGTGTGAGAAATGTGAATATCTTTAGAAAATGTAATGGAACTTAAGTGAATTGGGCCATTCACTCACATGTGAAATTGAGAATTTTAGACTGTCAATTTCTGACCAAACTTCACCCATGGAAAAGGGAAATTTCCGTGCACATATCCGTATAACTGTGGCCCCGATCGAGTAAATATGACCGTTGATCTGACACAGGTCTTCCACAGTCGATCAACATATCCGATCACATCGAAATCACATCCTGAGATAGATCCATTGTCAGAGAGCATACCCTATGACATAAGTGAGTAGTGGGCCTCCCTGTGAGCCCTGTTTGTCAAAAACAACTGCCCAAAGGGTATAACCCATGTATATAGTGTCCTTGGGGCCATTTGCATCACTTCTGGGCTTATAAATAGCCCTTATACCATCCCACCTCTCTCATATACGAATTTCTCTAAAACCCTAAGGGAGAGAGAAAAGAAGAGAAAAGAGGAAAGAGAGAAGAATGATCTTTGGTGATCGTTGCAGTGATTCTCTCCCACGACTCCACGCACCGAATCACCTCCCCGTTACGCTACACAATCTGTTTCGACTATGATTTGGGTAAGAAAACCTAACCCTAGTATCGTTGTAGAGATCTGGATTGATTAATCGTCAAACTAGCTAACCTATTTCGTTATTTAGGTGCCCGATGTTCCATTTTCAGGAATGTAGTGTTCGAACCGAGTCCAAATTGAGTATTCCGACGAAAGGTTCAGACTATAAATGTTTAGGTTATAGTTATCAATGCTTTCAATGTTAGCTAATAATTTATGTCTGACTTGATTGCTACCATATTGTCTTAAATACGCTGTTTTCGATGTAATATACATGTATGAGCTATGTTGAACAAAAGATGTATCTCATGTGTTTGTTAAAATGTCTGAATGAACATGTAAATATGATTTGTGCTTGCCATGACTACTAATCTAGGATTCATCATTGTCATATGCATGCTGACCTCTCTGTATAAGGATTTGCTAAAATATACGTTGTAACTAACCTAGTCTATATATTTGATGAAGTATAGTCTAAGTGTTTGATGAATTATCTGAATGAGAAACTGTTGATGATTTGTATTTATTAAGAGTATTAAGATAGGATTCTTAATTACCTTATTCATATGTATTGTTTCTTTCATGTAATCATATTTGCCGCTATGCAATTTATGGATAAAATGCAAGTGTTTGGTAACATGTTCAATGAGTTTGATAAAATACTGAAGTGATTATCACATGTGTTTTCTTACTACATCTAAGTAAGATTGGGACTACAACGTAGTCCAGGCAATCGGTAACAGTCCTTGTTCGGGTGGCCGAATTAGTCTCGCCACATCGGGTAAACTCGACGAATTCGGGTCGCACGACGACTGTCGACAGTTGTTAGGCCACGAGGGGTGCTTATGCACTCCATATTGATTAAGTCAACATGTGCTCGTACCAATCAAACTTGCCTAATGAACCGATTGGCCTATTATGTGTTTACCATATATGGACACTACTGCTTGAATCTAAGGTACCCCTCACCAATGTAAAGGCTTACTTTAACCATGGTACCACGATCCGCTAAGACTCATGAGCCAGACATGGTGGTTGGGACACCGTGTTCGATCTGTCGGCCTACGCTGGGGTGACGAGCCTCCCCATAGTCACCAATGAGCAACTAAGACTCGTGCGCTAGGCATGGTGGTATGGGACACCGTGTTTATGCTGTCGGCCTACGCTGAGGTGACGAGCCTCCCTGTAGTGACCGCGAGTATAAACTTTTGAATTTGCCTATTGACTACTTTTCAATAGGAGTGATGCCCTACAACTTTCCTATCATATGTGCTTAAATAGGATTAACGACCCTAGATGAATTCTTCGATTTGGGTTAATAATATAAAAGGAGGTACTTTAGCTTCCCAAACCTGCTGTATGAATAAGCTTAATTAAGTACTCGGCTAACACGACCATGCATCGTACTGCATTAGTTAGGATGTGCTTTTAAGGCGATGAAGTTGCATTGTTTTGAGGGAGTGTTGTCATATGCGAAATTGGTTGTCAGAGTCACTTTTTGAGGGAGCTTTGATGCGATGGCATATATCATTACCTACACTCCATTCCTGCATTAACAAGAGTACTTAGGAAGTAATTGTTAAGTTACTTTATCATTACTGCTTGATTGACTTGATAACATGTTAACCTTTTCCTTATAGTACCACTAAGTTGATCACTCACTCCCACCTTGGGACGGCATTTTAAAACACCAACCAGACTCTGGTTTAGATGCAGGCATTGATGAAGTCTATGCAACGGAGCGGGACTTTATGGATGAGGAAGAGGAGTTCTCCTACTTTCAACTCTTGGGCGGGTCTATGTAGACCTCGTGTTGATTCACCGGGAACACTGGGATACTTGTCATTGTTAGACACCTTACATTTCTCATTTTGTATATTTTGAAACAATACATGTATATATTCAGCCTGGTTACATACTCATACTTTGGAGGTTTTGAAACGCTTACATACTTAAATATATATGCTTCAGACTTCCGCCTGCTTAATTTAATTATATCCGGAGTATGATATGCTGTTTTAGTATAATCTCACTCATGTTTAACTCATTAATATAGACGAAATCTGAACATCATTATCCATGTTGCATAAGTGATGTGCTGGATTTCGGGAGTAGAGCTTTGTTTGACCCTCGAAATTCAGGGCATACAGAAAGTGTACAAGTGATGTAGATGACGTGCATGCTAGCGTTCATATGGAATAGGAGGAGCCAGATGATCTTGCGACTCTCTATTCCTGACTTCATTTGTATTAAATTATACTGTCATGTTTTATAAAATGTTAAGACATTAGTTTGTATAAGTTTATGAGTAACCACTCGAATATTTGATTTTATATATTTAGACTCCTTCTTATACTTGATTGCTCATATTCCGCTAGATTACTAACTCTGATAAAAAGAAAAAAAATGTACATGATATTTGAGCCACCTTAAAAGGATAACACTCGGGTTTTTAGAAAACGAGTAGTGTACTAAGTTTTCGAGAACCGGGGTGTTACAAGGAATCACCCCATTCTCCCTCTCTTAGGCACGAAATCGTCCCCATCGAGATAGGGCTTCCCACTACTCGAGTGCAATCCTATCTTAATAAATGAAACACCGATCAGATAGCAACGGGCCTTGACCTACTCGAGGAGCTGAGGAACATTGCAGAACTACGGATCGCAGCTCGACACCAGCAAGTCACTTGTTTCTATAATTCCAGGGTTAAAATGAGGCATTTTTGACGAGGAGACCTCATCCTTTGCCATGTGTTTCAGAACACAACGAAACCTAGAGTTGGGTCCCTAGGCCCTAATTGGGAGGGACCCTATCAAGTAGTCGGCTCGACCAAGCTTGGCTCCTACCGTCTCGAGGATCTAGAAGGACGACCACTATCGCATTCCTGAAATGCCGAGCATTTGAAGATTTACTATTCTTAAGGGAAATAATATAAAGGTCGGCCCTACTTGTGGTTAATCTACATTTCGAATAAACATGCATCTTTCCACACTTTTTATCAAGTCTACATGGGATCCCAAATATGGACAAAGATCTCGCAGATGAGTCAACCGCTTAAAGAAGCGATGACCTCGTCCCTCGGGAATGTTACGAAGGACCATCTCTCATGTGCAGAGACGGACCCCTTTGACGAGGTAACTCTTAAAGAAGAGGTCGGCTCGTCATTCGACAAGCATAATCCACAATCGACCAATGCGTCAACAAAAATAAAAATCCACAAACATGATACTCAAAATGGTGCCGAGGTGGAATAATATCCATTTATAAAAAAATTGTGTATAATTCAGTCAGCTTGGGGGGGATCAATGCTAGGGGGCTGGTCACCGGGTGGAGGATCTTCGGTGGATAAGGCACTGAGGTTAAGGTCTGGGTAAAGCTCTTTGACGTCTTCTATGCAAGCATTGTAGCTACAATAGTAGACTTTCTTAGCCTCGGCCTCCCTTTCTGCTGAAGTATTGAACTCCTCGATGACATCAGTGACCATCTTAGTAGCCGAGGCCTCAAATTCGACATGCCGAGTAGCAAGAGCTTTCTCGACTGCTGCCTTGACATCAGTGACAACATCAAGCCTCGCTTGCCCCAAATCACCTGCTAGCCGGACGTTATCTTCCTCCACACTACCAAGAAAGGCTTTCACCTTCGCCAGCTCAGAATCAGCAGAGCCCAGACGGGCCCAGAGCTCGTTGATATCTCCTTGGTACAGCAACTCCTTTACCTTCTCCTCCGCCAATGAGCCATGTAGCTCCTCCCACTCCTTCCGAAGTGCTTCAACTTCACCCCGGAGAACTTCGATCTCCTCATCCTTCCTGCTCACTTCCCGCAATCTTTCCCGAGTGGACAAGAACATGGGCAGTGCCTGAACGAAGGGTGTAGTAAGAAATAGCTCGGATCAGATAAAAGAAAATTATACAAGGAAATTTCAATACCTTGTAGCAAACCGAGGCAATCTCTACCTCGAAAGTGTGCTTCATCACCCAGTTGACCAAACCAGACACATGGTAGCCCGGTAGGAGTTCCTCGACTTTAGGGAGGGGAGCAGACCCCACCGCCTCGCTGAAGCTGCTAGCTGCTGAGACCTAAGGTTCGATCACCAAGCCGATATCATCCTTGAATGAGGTAAGCATTCTCCCTTCACATCAAACGGTCTCTCCTTTTATAGCCCCCTCCCCATGCTCGGAAGAAGAGGGAACCGCGATTGTGGCATCCTCGATTCTCTCCCCTTCCATCTCAGGTGGAGGTGCGGAGGTCGTTAGGGGCATCTCGGGGTTTTGAGCGGAAGTGGCGATGGGTCTGACCTCGGAGGTAGTGGAAACTCAGACCCAAGGGGCAGCGATGGCCCCAGCCCCGGAAGCGGCAGCAGGAGAAGCCCTGGTTTGAGGAATATCTTTCTTCCTTCGAGCCATGACCTTCACACGGGGTTCAGAACATGACATTTCTTAGAGTGGGGAAAGTTTCCTTTTCCTGGATCCTGATGCCTCGACCATACCTATGAAAAATAGCTAGGTTTAGAGGAACATCTACAACAAAAATATAAACCATTATAAGTTCAGCATGTAAGTACGAACTTAAAGCAGAAGGGAGAGGCTTGAGTTTGCAAAGTCCAAATCGAAGAAGATCGTCCGGATTGATGATGTGGTGCTAAATGCGCTGCTCCTCTTTGAGCACCCTCGCTTTAGCAACTTGATTTCTGAGGAAATGGGAGAGCTCAGGGGCTTATTTCGAATATTCTAAAAAAAAAAACAGAGAAGTAAAAATCGGGTCAGAATAGCATAGATCGAAGGTCCGATGAAAGAACAGACATCTCTTGCAATCCAACCTGGGGTGAAGTGTTTGGTGGGTACTCTGACCCGCAGACTTCTGAGTTCAGTCGTGGCCACTTTCTATTCTCTTGAGGCTTAGAACCACTTATTCTTCCAATCTTTGTTGGGAAAAGGAAGTTTGACAATGAGGCCCGAACCCTGATGAGCTCTCGTCGAAAAGTAGTACTAACATGGCTCAGAGCGGTCATGTTTGGTGAGGTAGATAGACATGAACTCATCGGGCATCAATTCTTGGTTTTTCACCTGATGCTAAATCACGTATGAGGCCATCAAGGTCCTCCAAGCATTGGGAATAAGTTGGCCCGGAGCCAACTTCAAGTGTGCAGTCATGGCGCGCACAAAATGATGCATCAGAAACTGAAGCCCGCATTGAAGTGCATGGATAAAAATTGCTACATCTCCATCAGTAGGGTCACCGGGGGCGTCGTGAGGTGCAGGTGTGCGTATATGAATAGAATCAGGAATCTGATATTCTGTCCGAATCCAAGACATCTGAGACTCGAAGAGAATCGAGCCCCCAGGGACGAGCTCAACAGGTCGACTACCTGATAGTCCAGTAACCGCCCTTCCCATTGGATCATGCGGTATCCTCTTTATGGCCTTGGAACGAGCACCGCCCTTGGAGCCTCTACCCCTTTTAACATGAGGTTGAAGGGGTATCACCTCCAACGGACCCTCCGAGGCCTCATCTATAGAGTTTATGCTCTCCGGCTCGGAGTCAACTTCAAACGCATAAACTTCTTGAGCCTCACCTGACTCGTTCGACATCACTGGATTGTACACAAAAAAGAAAAGAAAGGCTAAAAGAAGGCTGGAAGGAGAAAGAACACACTGGAAATCCTTCGGGGAACTTTTCTAGCAAAACGCCTTCCAGGGATAAAAGAGTAGGATCCTTCTCAGAACGGAATGAGTGATTTTTATAGCTCAAGTCTCTCGCATGAAATTATGGCTTACAACTGTCTCCGAAGCTAAAACGTCATCGAGCTGAGCCCAACGAGGTACGTGGCAGTGTCTAGACTTACTGAGACACGCGTTACTTGCATTAATTAACAATCAATGTATGGGCGACCTCCAATCTCTCGAAGCCCACGCGGTAGCATCCCACTCACCCCAACAATTCGAAACCTTAACCGTCACCATGTGTTCACCAACCACAGGCTTGTACCCAAAAGGCTGTTGCCATAATACGATGTCTTGATAGCAAAGAGCCATGATTACGTCTGGTCGTTTCAATCTTGTCGATATACCATCATGGAGGGAACGATGATTCATTTCCCTAGGTATTTACTCCCTGAGTCCGAGCTCGAACTCAGACAGTAGGGGGCTTTTGTTATGGGAAAATCTGGGCTGACTTTGATAGAGGTAGACTTGGCTCAGCCGATTGAGCAATTGGGCTAAGACGGGTGTACTCCAACCCTAACCGAGGAGAGCCCGACTTGGTCAGTTGAACAAACTTGTCATATGACAGAGGTCGATGAGCCGAGCCTCAGATTGGGGATAGTTCGTCTACACCGACCTAGTCATGACAACCAAGGTTCGCCTTCTAAGTTTTGTTGTGGAGCTTTGACATCAGCCTGGAGTCCAGACATAAAATCTCACATCCTAAGCCCTTACTACACTACTTAGACCCAGATTCCTAGCCTGACTTTGGCATCAGAGGGTCCCCTACTCTAGCTAGGGTCTCCTTTGCTTTCCTCCTATGTAGGCTTATAGGGCTCGACGCAGGAGCCCGGAGCTCAGTGAGGGTGAACCAAATTTCTACATCAACAATTCCAAATGGAAATATTCAATAGTCCTATTTTAACAAATAAGTGGACCCTCCAATGTAGGCCTGTTTGGTAAATATGATTTTCAGAATATGACCTAGTCACAGTAATTACCAAAATTTAGTCGGTTTAATTTAAGAAAGTTTATGTGAATTTTGATGTGTGTATGAGCATGTGCTTGTCAGGGAGATCAAATATAGAAACACACCCCATGCACCAAGAAACCACATTTTAAATCAAGATTAAAAATCTATATCAATGGTAGCGTTTAAACTATTTTCAGCCATTAAAAAGACGTATGGGAATTCATCATTAAGGGCCGACGTTTGATTTAAAAGCCTCCGACTTGTTCATGCATCATGCTAAACATGGGAATGTCTATTTCCTAGAATGCAGGTGTGCTTGGGCAGCCACAGCTTGGTGTATAGTGTTTTCGCCACAACCGCCCATCATTAACAGTGTTCCTTCCCATTATTGCCATTCCTCTTAGGAGCCAATCAGAATAAACTTAGTGTGATTTATACAAATTTGAATACTGTATTTAGAGATTTGGAAAAAATTCTTAGCAAACAACAACTGGAATATATTAGATTATGCCATGTCGATGTCTAAATGGCTAATGAAGAAGCAATCATGAAGAACAGTTATAGGACAGATGGTAAAGGGAGAAACAGAGAAAGTCAAGTAGTGGCCAATAGTTATTGCAACTTTCAGAACATGAGAAGGATCCAAATGTTCGGATTAAGGATATAAATAGTAGAGGAATTCAGCAAGAAAATTTGGTCTCATACCAATCTAATTAAATCAAACAATTACCTTTCAATTATCAGTCAATTTACATTCCATAGTGTAATCCTTTACTTCTTCTTATCAAGCAAATTACATTTCTTAGTGCAATTCTTTACTTTCACTTTGTTGTTTACATTCGGCAGTATAATTTATAGTGTCAATCAAGTAGCTAGTAATCTTAGTTGTAATTGGAGTCCACACTCGCATGTTGGATTTAGTTCTTCACTTAAAAAGGTGTTTTGCAGTTGTTCTTCACGACCAATAGTAAGAATCCCTTTTCTCATTTCCATTTATCTATACCAAAAACCTTTCGTACGGAAGGCAAAGGTGCAACCCATCATTAGAGGACAAACCCCACCATCTGAATATCATCTAATCCTGTTTACACATTGTGCGCGTGGCTGAATAGGCAGCCGATCTCATCGGATCTCGATCATACACTATGTGTTTGCCTATATCGGTGCTTGGGGTCATAGTTGTTCGATTTAAATTGAGTTGCAGTTTCAACTCTAGTATGCCTGAAAATGTATATCTGAAAATAGAACGAACACAACAGTTTTTTGCATGCCTGCTGTGACCTTGTCTCTAATTTACTAGCGTAATATTGTCAATTATGAATAGAAGAAGTGCTCGCATTGTTGGGATCGATCCCTCTATGCCAACTGCACCACCTCTTGTCGAGGACATGTCAGTCCCAGCAGCCCTTAAGGCATTAAATCTAAACAATAGTCCAACGCCTGGCACTAGGGATCAGGGAGGAGCTCGACCTCTCGGACTATTATCCCAGACGAGATAGTTGTCGTACTACAAGATGTACAGTTGAGTATTTATCTTATAAAAGAATATGGAATGGCCCAAGGAGAGCAATTCCGTATTCAAGTTGAAAATGCTAATCGATATATGGCCTGCCAAACTGAGGCCATGCATCAATTAATGACTATGATGGTCGAGCGAACGCCATTTATAATGCAATACAAGCTGAGGGAAGTTCTAATATCAGTAATGCAAATATGCTACCATCCATGCTGCCTCCCCAACGGAATCCACAACTGGTCCCAATTCAATAAATGCGAAATGTTTCACCTCCTATGGAGCTTAGATGACCGAAGTGAGACGCTAGGAACTTTATACCTAAGAATCAGAATCATGGATTGTTAGGAGGGGATCAATCCCCAAAAATTCCCCAGATCTTAGGATAATTTGAACCAATTTGGCTCCGAACAACCTCCAATCTTTGAACCTCAGTGGATGGATCACGACTAGATTGTGCAAATTTTCTAAGAAGTTGTTAGTCAAGTACTTGGCTGCAACACTATCTCGGTGTATCATAAACCATACCCCTAATGGATAGATCGGCAACACTTACTGCCAAGGAATTATCAACCAAAATTTTCCTTATTCTCAGGCAAACCTAGTCAGTCAACTATCGAACACATTGGCTAATTCAAAATGCAATGTGGAAAATTGGCCAATAATGACTTTCACAAATTGTAATTGTTTGGTCGTTCACTAACAGCAGCGGCCTTCACATGGTATTTGAACCTATTGTCGGATTCAGTGCATACTTAGCAAGAGATGGAAGAAAAGTTTCAAGCTTAGTTTTTCTCTGAGAATAGAGAAATAACTGTGGTCAATCTCGCCATCTTTCATCAGTTTTTCAAATAGACATGTGAGAGTTACATCACATTGTTCAAGTGGGCAAAAAGCTGTTGTAAGGTCGTCATGACTGAAGCCAAATTTGTGCAACTTACACAAGATAAGCTTGAGTATAAACTTCATAAGAAGTTCATAGGCACAAAGTTCATAGATTTATATGACCTAACTAAGAAGGTTTCTCGCTATGAGGAGCTCCTGCAAGAAGGAACCAAGAAAAAGAACTCATCATTAGGGACATATTACAATGATATGAATTATGAGGTCGCAATTACCGAAGTGGTGGCTAAAAAGCCACTGGTGTGTTTTGCATTGGTGAAAGCGGAATCAATCGCATCTATTGCACAGAAAGCTTAAAAGATTTACACCTTTGACATTATAAGAGCTGAGGAAATATTTGACATTTTGTTGGATGAGAAATTTATCAAAATTTCTATGAATCATAAGATACACTTGGTCGACGAATTACAAAAGACTGAATATTGCAAATGGCGTGAAACTCGGTGTCATTCGACTAACAAATGCGTCGTGTTCAGGAACGTCATCTAGGATCACATCGACCGCGAATTGCTGAAGTTACTTAAAAATGTGAGGAATCCATGCTAATTGATACGGACCCATTCCCATCCAACCTTGACGTCAACATGGTCACAACTAATTTGAGAAATCATCCATGGTTGAAGGTTGATCTTGGCCCAAACGATCAAGGAGAGATATCACAATGACCAGTACAGGGCCGGCGTTGCCCCTCTCATTCGAATGATAATCGATCAAATGCCATTCGATGTGCCAGTCAAGGCTCACAAATATATGACCAATATACTCGAAGAATTGTTCCTAGGTGGGGGGATCCTCCGGAACCAAGATGGAGAGGTCATTACGTGGCCCCTAGACTAGTAAGAGGGAACGATAAGCATCGACCACAATGGGTGGCCCTTGACTCCCACCAACGAGCTGAACTATCGAGATAAAGGATGGTCAAACTCCCATCAACTCGAGAAGGAAGATGGAAGCAGGTTACACATCCAAAAATTCCAGCGGTACTAGAGGCTCTAACCCCAGCTCAAAAGCCTTGATGGCAAAGGCATTGGGCCACAATAATAAGAGAATCGGAAGAAGCTGCAAGACCACCTTGATCAGAGATGGCTCCACCTAGGCCTTTTTGGAGGATCCTTATATTTGAAGGATAGGTGGCTCTAAACACAGTGGAGGCAATACTGTCTCCTGTGTTGCAAAACCAGGATTTCAATGTTCTAGGCTGACCTAGTCAATTAGCAAGTCCTAAGGAGGAAGATAGTTGTTGTTACTTATTAGACTACCTCAATGATTAGTGCACCCCATCAGATGAATGGTTGGCTAATGAATTGACGCCAATCATTGAAGTGCTGAAAATTATCTCGCTAGCAGACGCCTCGACCAACCTTAAGGCTGATAAAGGCGCTGATCAAATAGAAGACCATAGAATGGAAGCAGACGTTGAAACACTAAGGGGACAATGTCCAAATGATGGAATTATGTTTGGGACATTGCCACCAGTTGTGTTCCATTGCAACATGGTTTTCACCTTGCCTTCCAGTTTCCAGGCCAGATCAGCCTAGCCAAACAGAATGGTGAGCGATGTAGAAGAATATAGCCCTCAATAATAATACAACATGCTTCTTTCCCATTTGAAGAAACTAGAAATGAACCCAAGACGAATGAAGCACCTTATGTCAACACCATCATAATAGAGGCGGAGACTACGTCTGAAAGGGTGGTCATAGAGAGACCCACCCATTGTATGATGCAACATCTCAAGCCATGATACATATCGGCTCATCTCAAAGGATGTATTGAGTGTGAAATATTGCATATTTCCCCCTAGTTATGCCTTGGTTTTATGAACATGTTTTCTCTTATTATATTATTTTGAGAGCTTAAGGTGAAAAGGATGTTAAAAGCATGAATTTGATGCCCAAAGTATTACCAAGATGAAGATTAGATCTTTAGAGGTCAATATTGAAGACTTCAAGAGTCCAAGATCTAAGAAGACCATGTGAAGAAGGAAGAAAACTAAAGATTCAAAAGTGTAGAAAATTGGATTACTAAACAAGACAATTCGATGTATCGAGCACTGCTTTGATGCCAATGAAGTAAGTGTTCGATGCCATCGAAGGGACTTCGATCCCATCGCAAAAATAGGAAAAATTCAATTTCCATACTAAACATATTTGGGACCCCTTCGATGTCATTGAAGGAGGGTTTGATCCCATCGTAGAAGTGCTTAATGCCATCGAAGACAGTTCGTTGCCATCAGAAAAATCATGAATTATGGGATTTACTCGCTGGACAGTTTGGAACATTCTTCGATCCCATTGAAGATATGTTCGATGACATCAAAGCCAGTTCGATGTCATCAAAGCACGGGCGAAGCCATCGAAGAACTTACACAGTTTCAAAAGTCAGTTGCTAATAATTTCCAAATTTGAATCGAACTCTGTGAATGCTATCTTTTTTAGCTCCTAGATTTGTCAAATTTTGTAGTGCCAAAACCTCTTGGAATCTGTATCTTGTGTAGCTCAACTTTATATCATCCTTACTTACATTCAAGTACAAGAACAAAAGACTCTACTTCAAGAACTTCAAGTACAAGAATGAGAGATTCAAGTACAACATCAAGTGATAGGTCAAGTTTTCAAGCTTCAACTATATCAAGACAATGTGCTTTACTTAAAGAATTCAAGCTTAAGTAATCTTCTTAAGTTGGAACTCAAAGTCACCAGGTCACTACTTCAAACTCATCTTTGAATATACAATGACAAGTTTCAAGTACTTCAAGATAAACTATCAACCAAAGCGAGCGATGTTTCAATGTTTAATTTTCACCTATAAGGTATGAATGACCCTAGATTGACCATAAGTTAGGTCATGTTGATTACATTTTTATTTTGGGTCATAATATAATTTTATTGGCTTTTTCTTGACTAGTCCTAGCTTATGTTCGACTAGTCTAAGTACTGGCTCGATCAGTCTAAGAATTTTCTCGATCAGTCCAAGGTTTGTTGTGGATTTTTTGAAATTTTAGTTGGACCCTTGACTAGTCCTGGAGACTGCTCGACTCAAAGTCCAGCAATCTTTCAGGGTTCCACTCAACCAGTCGAGTGCATGGCTCGACCAATTGAGCAGGCCACTCGACCAGTCATGGATCAATCTTATCTTATCGCGCTCGAAATTTTGAATTCTTGTTGGTCCTTCGACCAATCGAGATAACCTCTGGGCCAGTCAAGTGAACAGTTTTTTCACCTATAAATAGAGCACGATTTTTAGAGTTTGATAAGTCATTCAAGCAAAATCAAGACAACACTCTGAGAGATAAGTTTGTGATACTCTTAAGCTATTTACTGCTCATTTAATATTTTCTTTTAATTAGCATTTTGTATTTGATTTTTAGTTCTCTATTCCAATCTTATTTGAAGAAGGGATTTAAGTTTTTCCCCTTTCTTGAGATCAAAATCAAATCAAGCTAGTCCAAAGTGATTTAATCTAAAAATCATTTAGAACCCTTTCATAAGTGAGTGTGGACATTGAACATCTACATTGATCATTTACTTCGAATTGGTTCTACCGGGCTTCATCAAAGGAGAATATCCAAATAAGTATATTTACATTTTTGTAAATCTCTTTTTGGTTTTTGAGGTTGTGCTAGGAAAAATCTCTTTTTGGTTTGTCTGAGGTGATCCAGAAAATCTTAGAGTGTGGGGTTTTTGAATTAGTAAGCCCACTTGAAAGACACAATTGTGAAGGTTTTAGGTGAACCTTGAAAAACCTATTTCATAGTGAAAGCCAACATCTCGAGGGAGAGGATATTGGGAGTGCAGTAGTTGTGTGGCTGTTTTTTCTAAACAGTTGGTGTACACATAAATGAACCATTATAATATCTGGTGTAGTGGTGGTTGGTTGATTGTGGCTTTGTGTGAATGTTGTAAATTCTTTTTAACCCTTTGTGAAGAATGTTGTAATCTATTTTATGCAAGTGTGGGAATGTTCTAATAGCGTAGTTTACTTTCTTTGCTATTTTTATTCTCCTCAGTATTGGTTTGGGATTTTGATACACAGACCGTTCTAGTAATTAGGTTGTCCTACCATAAGCCATTGGTTTTTGGTGTAAGGTTGTCCTTAGAACAACATCTGTATCAACCTCTCAATACTTGTACATTTGAGGTTACTATTTATTTTTTGCTTTGTGGGATTATTAAGAGCTATCTTTATTTATTTTTCTGCATTTAAATTTTAATTTGGCATAGTCCTATTCATCCCCCCTCTAAGAATCTTAGCTCGGCCTTTTCAAACTCTTCGATGGAACTTTGATGCCATTGAAGTTCCCATCGAAGGTGCCATCGAAGCTGTGATAGCTGTGTAAATTGAGGTAGTTTTGATGTCGGTTCGATTCAAGCTTATAAATAGGCATGTTTTAGGAGTTTCTAAGCACGAATTAAGGTAGAAGGAGCGGAGCAAGGAGTTGTAGAGCTTTAAGGAGTCCTCTCTTCTCTTCAATCTTTTGATTCTAGTTAGTTTTTATGCTTTCTCTATTAAGTTTTAGTTCAACCATGTTTATGGTTGGCTAATCTTACTACGTAGGGTCCTTCCCAGTTCGGTCTCAAGGTTCTTGAGTTGGGTTCCTTGGTATTCTGGAAGGTTCTACGGAGGACTAGGTTTCAAGCTCAGAACCTTCTCGTCTTCACCCTAGAATTGTAGAAACGGGTGACCTACTGTTGCCAAGCTGCGACCTTGATCCGGGCATACTCCCTTCTTTCTTCGATGAGGTCGAGATCCAGTGCCATCTATTCAGCATTCTTTTGTTTGTCTTATGAGTGGGTTTGAGCAATCAGAAGCTCGATCTCAACCAGGATGACAGCCTTAGTGTCAAAGGCCAAGGCGAAGGGGGTTTGTCCTATGGCCATCCGAGTGGTAGTCAGGTATGCCCAGAGAACGTGGGAAGCTCTTCCAGCCAATATCCCTTAGCTTTCTCGAGCTTCATTCGAAGATAATTCTTCATGATCTTACTGATTGCTTCGACCTGTCCGTTGGCTTGAGGTTGCCAAGATGACAAGTAGGCATTCTGGATCTCGAGGTTTTTGCACATACCTCGAAATTGTTTATTGTCAAACTATTTTTCGTTGTCCAAAATTGTAAGTGCTAAGATGTTGCACACACTTTAGTTGTCAAATTTCGTAAAGACAAAACAACTTGATAAAAGATCTTCAAGATCAGTCTATGTTCAAGAGAAGATCAAGCTTAAGACTGGTCTATACTCAAGAAAAGATCAAGCTCAAAATCAACTAATGTTCAAGAAAAGATCAAGCTCAAGTTCAAGATGAAGTCTGAGACTAAGTTCAAGTCAAAGAAGAAATAGATATTTGATTTATCTCAGATGGTATAAAACCCTAGAAAGACCTTAGGACTAAGTGCTTTAAAAAAATGTGTAATTTTGGGAATTTATGCTTGTTTTGCCGGGAATTCAGCCAACCTAACTTTTGGTTCGGCTAGGCTAATCTTTCTCAGTTAGCCCAACTTCAAGCCCGAAGCAAAACTAACTTTTGTTACAAATTCGGCTAGCCTAAGAAAGTTCGGGTAAAATTCCAACAACATCATCTTTTGGAATTCAGGGGAATTCGACCATCCAAAGGGCAAATTTAGTTAGCCGAACTGTGTTGTTCGGCCAGTCGAATTTTGGATAAATCTTATCCCGCGCAAAAGACCACCAAAAATCTTATCTTGAGTTTTTTCGACTAGCCGAGCACATGCTTGGGCTAACTGAGGATCGCGCGGATTTGACTTTAAAAAGGGAAAAATCTCCAAATTTCTTTCATTCTGCACCTTCTTCCTTGGCTAGCCAGTGCCCCATTCGACCAACCCATCTTCCAAACTTACTAGTAAGTGATTTCTTTTCAAATTTCTTCTAGATTTGGTGGTCATTTGCTAGAAAAACATATTTGAGTAGTTATTTCAGCATTTAAAACCCTATTTGTTGTGGGTTTTGATCCAAATCTAATCCACTCATTTTCTTTGATATTTTTCTTGTGCAAACTGCTATGGAATATAGAACTAAGAAAATGACTTACAAGAATCGTGCCGGTTCATCGTCTAGATCAACCCCTCTTCGTGTATGGACCCTACGGTTGCCGGAGGATGATCCAGATTATGTTTGGGATTTTCGCACAAGAGATATAATCATTGAAAAACTATCAACCTAGACCATATTGCTAGGTTTGGTCTTGTTCCTATTCTCTCGGAGGTTTGATGGGAACGCATCTTGACTTGGGGTGAAATGGCTTATCGCTCCATCGTGTGGGGCATGTATGCGTCCATTTGTGATGTCTCACTTAAGAATTTGTCATTCTCAATAAAATTTGTTGAAGGAACATTCACAATAATGCCCCAAGTTATTTCGGCATTAATGGAGATAGTTTGTGTAGATGATGGAATACCAATCGCCACATTATTAGAGAAAATGTTAAACTCTAAAAAATAAGCCATCACCCGTAAATTATGTTGTTTTAATGTTGAATGGCGATCGGGTAATGCTCTCCCCGCAAACCAAATGCTCCCAAATTGCAGCGTATTACATCACATTTTCACGTCCAATGTTTATCCTTGAGTTGGGAATAAGACTGATATTACTCCCTTCATGGTTAGAGTATTTCACTTTGTTGTTTCTGGTATGCATGTCTGTCTGTCGTCCTTAATCTGTTACATCAACATTCAGTTTCATGCATCCTAAGCATAGTTCGATTCCCTTTGCTCATCTTATGACTTGCCTTGCATTTCATTACAATGTTCAAATTCCTTCGTTTGAGGCACTGGAATCCAAACTCCCATTTAATAACTTCGATCTGAATATGATAAACCTCAAACTTCTTCCTGGACAAAATGAAGAAGAAGAGGAAGAACAACCAGTCAGAGTTGGGCAGAATCCAACCCGATCTGAATCGAAGGTCAGGATCGGGTCAGATCGAGTAGGCCCACTCAGATCCGAGCGTACATCGGATTGAGTTTGGATCATGGCCAATCCGGACCGATCCGATCCCATCCAGTCATGTCATATGAAGTTAAAATAGAGCCGTTGGATTGAGAAATAAAGGGCAGAAGTTAAACCATTTCCTAAGAGAGGTGATGTGAGGGCAATGTGGGTGGCGCATTAATAAGGCCTGCGTTGGGTAGGTGTACCACTAGGCCTTGAAACCTGGTTCGAAAGCAGATCAGCTGGTGTACCATGGAAGCGGATCTGAGTAAACTTTGTGGGCCCAAATGTCATTCATGCAATTTATCCACTCCGTCCATCTCTTTTAATAGATGATTTTAGGGCTTTATCCCAAAAATGGAGTGTATCCAATCCTCAAGTGGAGCACACAACCAGAAACAATGTGAATTGAACATCAACCGTTGAAAAATTATTGGGGCCAAAGAAGTTTTAGATCAAGCTGATATTTATTTTTTCCCTTCATCCATGTCTTTCTGATCTTATGAATAGGTCAGATGACAAATAAACACCACTGGGGCCTTATAAAGTTTTCAACGGTGAAAATCAATACTTCTACTTTTTCCTGTGGTATGGTCCACTTGAGCTTTGGATATGCATCAATTTTGGGTTCAACCCCTAAAATGATCTGGAAAAATGAATGGACGGCATGGATAAACCACATGCATTCACGGTGGGCCCAACAGAGTTTATAAGATCAGATTTGTATCACACACTAGCTATACAGCGTTGTGGTCCTGTAGATAAACCACAATCCAATTTCATGTATCACACGTTAGCGGACACGGATTTCTTGTGAAGAAGCTCCTACATGCTGGAAACCAAAGTGGGGCCCACCGTGATGTTTGTGTGGAATCCACTCCATCCATCCGTTTTGTGAGCTCATATTATGACATGAAACCAAACGTGAGTAGGATCCAAGACCCAAGTGGACTGTACTAAAGGAAAAGGTGGTTAGGGAATTTCCCACTGTTAAAACCTCCCAAATCAACAGCGATGTTTACATTTAATCCATACCGTTCATAATGTCATTCCTACTGGGATTAACTTTAAAAAATATATTAGAATGATTCAAAACTTCTGTAGCCCCATGAATATTTCAACTGTGGATATTTAATTATCATGTTTTTGGCCCACTTGAGCATTGTATCTGTTTCATTTTTGCCATAATATCCTAAAATGAACTCAAAAAATGGATGGATGGGGTGGATTTCTCACAAACATCACAATGGGCCCCACCCGAGTTCCCAGCACAGGAACTTCCTACGAAAGGCTTTCATAGGAAATCCACGTCCCATGCCAGCTATACATCTGGTGTAGATATGTGTTGTGCGAAGACGAGCGCGGACGCACCTCGAGCTCCGAGTTGTATGAACGGCTCAAATGAGATCAAAGTTACATGGGCCCCACCATAACGTTTATTTTCCATCTAATTTGTTAATAAGGTTAAAAATACATGGATAAAGAGGAAAAATAAATTTCATATTGATCTGAAACTTTTGTGATCTCAAAAGGGTTTCAATGGTAAACATTCAATCCCCCACTGTTTTTTGCAGTGTGGTCCAACTGATCTTTAGATTTGTCTTATTTTTTGGCTCAAGCCTTATTAAGACGAGCTCTCCAAATGGATGGACGGTTTGGATATAACACATACCTCATAGTTTGATCCAAAGAACTTGCTGATGTCAATACACCACTAGCCAATCCGCTTCCGGTTTGGTATCACCCACTTCTCTCTTCTCTGCACTAATCCCGCCCCTCCCTACCGCACCACGTAGGTCTTGATCCGAACCATACCCAAATCGATCCGATTCGATTTCCTTGACCAAGTTGGACTCGGTTTGGGTCAGGCCAGTAGTGCGTCGGATCGAATCAAATCAACTGACTGGGACTCAGTTCTGGATCGGATTGAGTTTGAATTAGTTACTTAAAAATTTGAATCGAGTCGATTTGGACCCAATCCGATCCGACTTGACTCGATGCCACCTCTACAGCCAGTTGCAGACACCACCATGGAAGATATTTATAACGAGTTGGATGATGATTCAGATGATCCAACTGATTTCGACTAACAGCCCTCTCAGGTTGATGAACGACTTAAAGCACTAGAGGAGAAAATGAAGGCCTTGCATGTATCGCAGGATTCATTAGCACAAACCCAGAAGTCTAAAATGAAGTACATGAAGAAGTACTTTTATCGGATCACCCAGAGTTTGAGCCAACATGATCCATCGATACCTGCTCCTTCCTCTGGGTCGGATTGAGCTAGATTCTCTTTCTTTTTTAAACTTATTATGGTTTTGTAACTAAACTTTATTTTATGTCTTGGTACTTAGATGATTTCACTGACACTTGCTTACCCTTAAACTTTAACCACTTTCATATGCTTTCCTCTATGATTTCATGTTATTAGCACTTTCATATGCTTAATGCTATTCACTTTCTACATGCTCCTTGGTATTAGAAATTTCATATGCTTAATGACATTTATGTTATTCTTCCTCTGTCAACTTGTGACAAAAAGGGGGGAGAGAAGTTATAGAATGATTGATACTAATGTTATAGTATGGGGGAGAATGTGAATGTATGGAATGGATGCTATGTATATGGAATGCTCTGTATGTTATGTGTATGGAATGCCATATGTGTATTTCACAGGGGGAGTGCTAGTAAGTTGAAGATTTCAAGACTCATTTTAGATTTCAAGACTTGCTTCAGATTACAAGATTTTAATGATTACATATTTGTAATGTTAATTGTTTTGTCACGAAATTGACAAAGGGGGAGATTATAAGTGCTAAGATGTTGAGCACACTTTAGTTGTCAAATTTCGTAAAGACAAAACAACTTGATAAAAAGATCTTCAAGATCAGTCTATATTCAAGAGAAGATCAAGATCAAGAGAAGATCAAGCTCAAGACTGGTAAATACTCAAGAGAAGATTAAGCTCAAGATCAGCTAATGTTCAAGAAAAGATCAAGCTTAAGTTCAAGATGAAGTCTGAGACCAAGTTCAAGTCAAAGAAGAAACAGATATTTGATATATCTCAGGTGGTATAAAACCCTATAAAGACCTTAGGATTAGGTGCTTTAAAAAATGTGTAATTTTGGGTTTTTATGCTTATTTTTCCTGGATTCGGCTAGCCCAACTTCAAGCTCGAAGCAACAACTAACTTTTGTTGCAAATTCGACTAGCCCAAGAAAGTTCGAGTCAAATTCCAACAACATCATCTTTTGGAATTCTAAGAAATTCGGCCGGCCGAAGGGCAAATTTGGCTAACCGAACTATGTTGTTCAGCCAACCGAAGTTGACCTTGGGCCAGCTGAATTTTGGATAAATCTTATCCCGCACAATCCGAAATCCATTGAACTGAATCTAGTTTGCTCGGGCTAGCCAAAGTTCTAACTTCTTTACTTATAAATTAAGTTCTTCTCTCATTCTGAATTACATAAGTTAATTATCAAAATCCTTCTGCAAGAGAGAGAGAAGCTTAAGTTATTAGCAAGTTATTGGACAGTATTTATAATTTAATTTATATACCTTTTTTCAATTCCCTTTTTCTTAGATCTTTCAAATTTGATTCTAAAGAGAGTAAACTATACTTCTCTTTTGAGATCTAAGATAATTGATTTAAGTAGCCATTGGGTTTAACAAAATTAAAATTAATAGAACCCTAGACCCTTTATATCTGACTGAACTTAGAACAATCTACATTTAAGAAAGACGTTCTTCGGTTACAAGCTTCTGTTACGTCTTTTACGGTGAAGATAAGTATACCTTCTAAACTCTTTTAAGTTTTTCTGAGATAACCTGTTAAAATCTCAGTTAATATTTTGTCTGAGATAGCTTGTAAAATCTCAGTTTGGGTTTGATTGTTATAACCTGTGAAAATCATAAGAATTGTATAAGGTTATTAAGGTGAACCTGAGAAAACCTTTTCATAGTGAAAGCCAAAATTACGAGGGAAGTAATTTTGGGAGTGGAGTAGGTGTGGATGTTTTTAAAGCACTGAACCACTATAATTCTTTGTGCCTAGTGGTGAATGCCTTTTATTATTTGTATTGGATTGAATGTATTTAATTTCAGTTGAGTGGTGAATATTGTAATATTTTAATTTACTCTTACAAGTTTGAGGCTTTAATTTTGAAGAAATTCGTGAAATAAGGTTGTCCTGCCTAAAATTTTAAGTAAAGGTTTCAATACTTAAGAAATTGAGATCTTTGCTTTATTTACATATTCTGCACTTATTTCGATTATTTGGCATTGTCCTATTTACCCCCCTCTAGGACATCTTAAGCTCTCCTTTTCAAAAATGATTGTGTGGGAGATTCCATACTGGCATATGATATTCTTTCAAATGAAGTCCGTAATTTTTTGCTCAGTGATCTTGGTCAAGGGCTCGGCCTTGGCCCATTTGGTGAAATAGTCGACTGCGATGACCGCAAATTTAGTATGCCCTTTACCAGTTAAATTTCCTAAGTTTCACTTAAGTTACTCCCTTATGAATTTTGTATATTGATCCAACAGCTTGGTTATCTCAGACTCCACTTTGATACCAACTTGTAACACCCTAATTTTCAAAACTCAAGTATACAACTCATTTCCTTAAAACCCCGGTGTTCATGATCAAACCAGTGGTAACAATAGAAAAATAAAAGCACGATAGTGAAAACAAGCATGGATAAAGCCATAAAACTAATTAGTAATATCCTGGTCCACTCAGCTGGGGACCCAAATGTAAGTGTCATAGTTTATAGCCCTTTGTGTTGTCAAATTTGTGGTGCCAAAGACACTGTTATGAAGCTTGCATCTGTGAAGAACAATGCTCTACTCAAGATCAACTTTGATTAACAAGTACTGTTCATAAGTCAAGACTCGAGAAAGTGAGATTGTTCGACTAGATTCAAGAAGCTTTCAAGTTCAAACTCAAGATCTCAAGAAGCTTTCAAGTTCAATCTCAAGATCTCAAGAAGCTTTCAAGTTCAATCTCAAGATCTCAAAAAGCTCTCAAGTTTAAACGACAGCAAGACTTCAAGCTCCATTACTTTCAAAGGTCACTCGTCTCTAAAGTTTCAATGTCCTTACTTCATATGTTTTATATAAGTGAGTTTGATCTATTCTAAGACTAGTACTGGACTTTGTTTGACTAGTCCTAGCACTGCTTCGACCTGTCTAAACATTTTCTGGATTAGTCATAAGTTTGTTACAAAAATCAAAAATTTTCTGTTAGGCTTCGACTAGTCCTGGGGACTGTTCGACCAGTCGTAGGAACAGTGTCGATTGCATCTTCGACCAATCGTAGACTTATGACTCAAAGAACAACGTTGAAAGTCGGCCACCTACGACCAGTCAAAGGGATCTTAAGACCAGTCGAAGGAGACCTACGACCAGTCATGAAACTGCCAAATCTTATCGCGCCCCAAATTTTCAAATATTTGTTGGTTCTACGACTAGTTGTAGAGGTCCTTAGACCAGTCGAAGACGTGATTTGTTCACCTATAAATAGAGCACGAATCTCAGAATAAATTAAGCAATTCAAGTTAATTTAATTCGGTCTTCTGAGAGATAAGTTGGTGCTCCATTTAAGCTAAGTGTGCATATTTAATATTCTCTTTCTTTAGCTTTGTTAATTGATTTTGTTTCTTGCATTCCAATCTAATCTGAAAAGAGGAATTGTTGTTTTCCTTTTTTCTAGAATCAAAATCAATTAGAGCTAGCCCTTTTGTTTTAATTTAAAATCTATTAGAACCTAAAACCATTACAAAGTGAGTATTGGACATTGAACTTTGACATTCAAATCTTTACTCTGACTTGGTTCTTCTGGGCTGCTACAACGAAGGAGAAAATTAGGTATTTTACAATTTGTGTAATTTACATTGTTTGGTTTTATTTGAGGTTAAGCCAGAAAAATCTCAAAGTTGTTGGTTATCTGAGGAGAGCCAAAAAAACTCAGAAGTGAGGGTTTTTTGAATTGTGTAAGCCCTTTGTAAATGACACAATTGTGAAGGTTTTGGGTGAACCTGTGAAAACCTATTTGATAGTGAACACTAATATCCCTTGTGTGAGGATATTATGAGTGGAGTAGCATTCTATGTGGCTGTTGTTTAACAGTTGGTGAACACACAGGCGAACCACTATAATTCTTTGTGTTGTGGATGTGTGATTTATATTTCCTATCTTTTATCATTCAGAATTATGGAATGTATGTGTGAATGTGAATGTTGTAGTCATTTCATTTCAAGCACAGTGGGGAATGTTGTAATAATTTAGATTTACATTTCAGCATTAAATTTTTGCTATCTCTTTATTATGTTGAGCTTCAGTTTCTCTATTTGTTCTAGAAATAAGGTTGTCCTACCATAAACTTTAGTTTTTGGTGTAAGGTTGTCCTTAGAACAATTTTTGTTTCAATTTCTCTATTTTAGGTTGCTTTCCATTCCTATACTGTGATTAGTGTATAATGCTATCTATTCCTTGCTTCATATTCCGCAATATTTATTTTTAATTTGGCATAGTCCTATTCATCCCCCCTCTAGGACATATAGCTTGGCCATTTCAAGTGGTATCAAAGCCTAATAGCTCGCTCTTATTGCTTTTTATTTGGATTTAATTCCTGAGCTAATGATCTAAGCTATATATAAGATGTCAAATTTTGATAGCCTATCAGTCACTAGGCCTCCACCCTTTGATGGCTCCAATTATGCCTATTAGAAAGCCAGGATGAGGATCTTCCTCAAATCAATGGATGAGAGTGTGTGGCAAGCCACAGTGACTGAATGGAACCCACCTACCACTGAAGTGACTGGTATTGATGGTTCAAAATCAATGAGAGTAACACCATATTTCTCATGGACCACCCTTCAGAAAAATGAGAGTAGTGTCAATGCAAAAGCACTAAATGCAATCACTTGCGCACTATCACCAGATAAGTTCAAAAGAATCATATCCTGTGATACTGCAAAGCAAGCTTGAGATATATTAGAAATGACACACGAGGGTACTACAATTGTCAAAAAATCTAAAGTCCAACTCCTCACAACCAAATTTGAAGAAATTCATATGGAAGAAAATGAAATATTTATGGACTTTTACACTAGATTAAATGACATTGTGAACTTAATGTGGGGTCTTGGCGATAAAATCCCGGAAAGTAAAGTGTGTGTAAAGATACTACGCTCACTTCCTGAACGGTTCAACTCTAAGGTAACCGCAATCCAGGAACTTCGTGATACGGATAATATGAGGGTAGAAGAACTAGTTGGTTCTTTACAAACCTATGAGTTAAACTTTAAAGCTCCTAAAAGTAAATCTATTGCTCTCAAATCTTCTAAAGGTATTTCTCAAGAAAACTCGGATTTAGAAAATTCTGAAGATGATATGGCTCTTTTAGCGAAGAAATTTTACAAGATTTTCAAAAGCAAGAAAAGGGTAGATTTTTAAAAATCAAATGATAAGAAAAGATCTAAACCTAGATCTAAAAGTTGGAAGTCTTTGAAAGATAGTCAATGTTACAACTGCCAAGAGTATGGGAACTTAGCAAACAAATGTCCTAAAAAGGACAAAATAAAAAGAAAGGGTATGTTGGCTACTTGGGATGAATCATCTAATTTTAAAGCTTCTTCTGAATCAGAAGATTCTGAAACCGAGTCGGGCAATGAAGTTAAAGCCCTTATGACTCTAGCCAAATTCACTTTTTCAGATCATGATGAATCGACTAGCGAAGAAAATCTTAATAGTGATTATGAAAATGAAGATGATCTTCAAGATGCTTACAATGCCCTATACAAGGAAAGTTGTAAAATTGCTGTCAAACTTAAACTTAAAAAAGAAAAGTTTTTTAAACTCAAAGAATGTTTTGAATCACTTGTTTTAGAAAAATCTCAAATTTCAGATTGTTTTGAAAAATCAAAATGCGATTTAGAATTCAAAACCTTGCTGATTGAAAATCTGAAATCTAAAAATGAGATACTTAAAAATGAAGTATCTTCTCTTCTGAGTTTAAAGGATATATGGAGGTATGCCCAAGGAGATCCAAAGTTAGAAAAACTATTATCCAGATTAAGAAAAAGTGGCGATCGATCCGGATTGGGCTATGATAAGAATATACCTCTTAATCAAAAGTATACTCCTCCCAAGTTTGTGAAAGGAGAGTCTTCAAACTCAAAAGGGAAAATTACTTATCAAGGTTTTTCTAAAAATACAAAAACTTTTCAAAAACCTAAAAGTAGCCATGTCAACTTTAAAAATCAGAACCGAAACCCTCTTACTGAAAAGATAGTAGATTTACTCAAGGAGCTCTTAAAATCTAACTCAGTAGGTCATTCTTACAACATTAGTCAGAAGAAGACCAACTATACTCCTAAACCCAAAACAGTTCTGAAATGGGTTCCTAAAGTTGCCTGCTTGGTTGCTCACACCACTTTCAAAGCTACAAGCCATTCAAAGTGGTACCTAGATAGTGGATGCTCAAGGCATATGACTAGTGATAAAGGTTTATTCACCGATCTTAATGATATGACTGATGGTTCAGTCACATTTGGTGATGGCAGCTACTGCAAGATTATGGGCCAAGGTACTGTTCAACCCTATAACCTTTCTTTGTTTAAAAATGTTTTATATGTTGAAGGTTTAAAACATAACTTGCTTAGCATATCTCACATATGCGACAATAACCATAGTGTATGGTTTTCTAATCAAAGCTGTGAGATTCTAAACAACAAGGGTTCAGTAATACTAACTGGACGTAGAACGTCTGAAAACTGCTATATTGTTAGTGAATCCAGCTCATCTAATCAATCATGTTACATGGTCCATATAGACGAGACTGACTTATGGCACAAACATCTTGGACATGTACACTACCGACATCTATATAGATTGAGCAAACAGGAACTTATAAGAGGTTTACGCAAACTACAAAAATTAGATAAAATATGTGGTGAATGCTAGATTGGCAAACAAACAAGGAACTCACACAAAAAGGTGAATTCCAATACCACATCAAGACCACTCGAGCTTCTCCATATGGACCTAGTAGGACCTACCAAGACAGAAAGTCGAGGTGGCAAAAGATATATCTTGGTAATTGTAAATGACTTTACCAGATATACATGAGTAGTCTTCTTAAGGGACAAATCAGAAACCTTTGAAGAAGTGAAAAAGGTTCTTAAAAGGATTCAAACTGAAAAAGGTTCTCAAGTCAGTAAGATTCGTAGTGATCATGGATCTGAATTTGAGAATAGCGGTTTTGAGAAGTTCTGTAGCGACCAGGGAATATTACATGAATTCTCAGCGCTCAAAACTCCACAACAAAATGGAATAGTTGAAAGGAAAAATAGAGTGCTTCAAGAAATGGCTAATGTCATGTTGAACAGTATGAAGCTCTCTAAGAATCTTTGGGCTGAAGCAGTCAATACAGCTTGCTATATTATTAACCGGGTTTACACTAGTAAAAGTAATAATAAAACGGCTTACGAAATGTGGTTCGATAAAAAGCCTACTGTCAAATACTTTCAATTTTTTGGCAGCAAGTGCTATATTTTACGAGATCGTGAAAATCTGGGAAAGTTTGATACAAAGAGTGATGAAGGGATCTTTTTAGGATACTCTTTAAACAGTCGAGCTTATAGGGTTCTGAACAAAAAGACCGGTGTGATTCAAGAATCAATCAATGTGGTCATTGATGATCACTTAAACACACCAGTCTCAAATTTAGATAATGATGAAGTACTAGTAATTGATAAATTTGATATTTCATCTAATCAGACTGATTCTGAACTGAGGACTGTTAAAGATCATCCAACCACACAGATTCTTGGAAACCCTCTCACTGGTGTTTGTACCCATAGACAACTTGAGGATATATGTAATTATGTATGTTTTACATCCCAGATAGAACCATCTAATGTAAAAGAAGTTGTTGCTGATGTAAAACTGGATTGTTGCTATGCAAGAAGAACTTAACCAATTTGTGAGAAATGATGTTTGGTATCTCGTACCTAGACCTAAAGATAAACACATCATTGGAACCAAATGGATTTTCAAAAATAAGTCTGACGAACTTGGCAATATAATTAGAAACAAGGCTAAGCTAGTGGTATAAGGTTACACTCAAATTGAAGGTATTGACTATGATGAAACCTTTGCACTAGTAGCACGTCTTGAATCAATCAAACTCTTTATATCCATTGCGTGTTTTAGAAAGTTTAAGATTTACCAAATGGATGTGAAAAGTGCATTTTTAAATGGCAATTTGCATGAGGAAGTTTATGTTGAACAACCAATGGGTTTTGAAGACCTCAAAAATGCTGATCATGTGTATCGTCTTAAAAAGGCACTTTATGGTTTAAAACAAGCTCCTAGGGCATGGTATGAGAAACTAACAAAGTTTCTATTAAGTAAAACAAAAACCTGATGGAATGTTCATTTCTCAATCTAAATATTCTATGAACTTGATTAAGAGATTTGGATTTGAGAATGGTAAGAACTTTGATACTCCTATGAATATAACCTTGAAACTCTTAAAAGATTCTGCAGGAAAAAATGTGGATCCGAAATTATATCGGAGTATGATTGGTAGTCTATTGTATTTAACTATTAGTAGACCCGATATCGCTCTAAGTGTTGGTATTTACGCTAGATATCAGTTTGAACCTAAAGAGTCGCACTTGACCGCTATCAAGCGGATTATAAGATATGTCCCAAGTACTGTTAATCTCAGTCTCTGGTATCCACATGAGACTAGTGTTCAATTAGCTGGGTACTCGGATGCTGACTGGGCTGGTAATCTTGATGATCGAAAATCAACTAGTGGTGGATGTTTTTATATCGAAAACTGTTTAGTTTCTTAGTTTAGCAAGAAATAAAGTTTTATATCACTTTCAACAGCTGAAGCTGAATATATCGCAGCTGGTAATGCATGTACACAGCTTGTTTGAATGAAACGTATGCTAAGTGATTATGGAATTAAATAGGATTCTATGTTATTATATTGTGATAATTCCAGTGCCATAAATATTTTAAAAAATCCAATTCAGCATTCTCGTACTAAGCATATTGATATTAGATTTCATTATATTCAGGAATTAGTTGAAGAAAAGGTTATATCTTTGGAATATATCTCTACCGAGAATCAACGTGCTGATTTTTTCACTAAACTGCTTGATAAAAGCAGGTTTAACAAAATGAAATTTGATCTCGGCATGTGCATTTTAAAATGATTAATTATGCCTATTTGTATCATAGTATATATATTTGCTAGTTTAGTTTTCAAATCTTGAAAATTATGCAAAAATCAGATTTTTTGGCTTGTACTTGACCAATCGTGAGTATCCACGACCAGTCGTGCTACGACTGGTTGTGTATACCCACAACCAGTCGTGAATCACGTGGATTCACTTAAAATTTGGGGAAAATCACTTTCTTCTTCATTTCAACTTCACTCTCCAACGAGCCGACACACGACTAGTCGAACCCATCTTCCAAAATCTTCAAGGTTAGTGCTCCATTTGCATTTTGCTTGTAGATTTGTGTCTAGATTGCTTCTATTTCTCTCTTAGAGTTGTCTATTTCGAATTTAGTTGAGATTTGGAGTTTTTCTTTTGAAAAATCTGATTTGAGAAAACCCTTTTCTCAATCCTTTGCAACTCTCTATATTCTTGAAATCTTTGTTGCATATGGCTTCTAAAGGAAGAAAATCAACGTCCCGTGGTCCGTCTTCCTCTTTCAGATCAACCCCTATCACTAAGCGTCATCTTAGGGCTCCTGAGGATGATCCATCTTATGTTCAGGACATAACATTGCGTAATGTTATTGTTGAGCATCCAGTAGATATTAATCATGTTGCTCCTTTTGATATTTTTCCTATGCTCCAATCTGTAGGTTGGAATAACTTATTACTTTGGGGTGGGCCAGCATACCAATCCATTGCCCAATCCATGTTTACATGCATATGTGCTTTCTCACTGAAAAATTTAACTTTTTCTATCTCCACAAGAGAAGGGCCATTTGAAGTTGATCGTCATTTTATTTAAGCCCTTATGGATATTCCAGTGAATGATGATGGTATTCCCATCCATACTTTATCTGATAAACCCTTTGTCGCTAAAAAACGTATGCTGACTAAGGACTTATGCAATTTGGATGTACAATGGACGCATAAAGGGAATGCGCTTCCTTCAAAATATCTGTTACCCAAATCAGAATTCTTCACAAAATCAGTGTCTAATTTGTATCCTCGGTCGGGTAATAAATCTGAATTGACATCCTTCATGGTGCGTATTCTTCATTCTGTTGTCAGTGGTGTTAACATTTGTTTACCATCCTTAATTTGTCACTTCATCATTCAGTTTCGACTCCATCCTGGTCACAGTGACCTTCCTTTTGGATATTTGATGACTGTGTTGGCTACACATATGTCAGTCGACATGCCGGTTAGAGAGACCCCTATCCATCATCTGATATTTAATAATTCCAATATCAATAAGATGAAGCTGGATTTCCTTCCTGGCCAAGATGATGGTGTTGGCAGTGCTGAAGCTGAACATGAGGAGGAAGCTGGTGATCTTCCTCCTGATGATATTAACATGGATGATATTTTTGAAGAACTTGAGTCCGATTCTACAAATGATCTAGATTATGAGCCTTCTTCATTTGATGCAAATCTGAGTGCATTGGAAGATAATGTTGAGAATCTAAATGTTAAGATGGAAAACATGTCTGTTGCCTATGATTTATAGTTCAAATATATGCGCAAATATCTTAGGCGCTTGAACAAAGGCATGCATCAACTTGATCCTTCCATTCCTGCTCCTTCTTCTGAGTCAGATTAGTATTTTTAAGATTACTGGTCCATAATAACTTTATTACTCCTAACTAGTTTTGAGTTTGTCGCTCTCTTTAACTTAGCTCAGTCTATGAATTATGTGTGTTGCTTATGCTATGTTCTCATATCTTAACTAGTTACCTCTCATATTTCTTGTTGAGTTTTTCTCCTCAGCCATCTATTTTGTGCTTCCTTTTTCATATTGTGACAAAAAGGGGGAGTATGGATATGTTATGGATATGTATATGGATATGGATGTTGTCATGAGGAGGGAGTAGCATTGTATTGTATGGTGTTTTATGAGTATGTTACTCATGGGGAGTATGTGCAGAGGTGGACTGAATATTGATTTACAAGTCTGCAGGATATCGGTTGATAACAACTGGTGCATGATTCTTTAATCAGATATAACAACTGGTGTATGATTCTTTAATCAGATATTCTGTGTTATGTAACATATCTTGAAAGTGTGTTTTGTCACTAATTCGACAAAGGGGGAGATTGTAAGTGCCATAGTTTATAACCCTTTATGTTGTCAAATTTGTGGGGCCAAAGACACTGTTATGAAGCTTGCATTTGTGAAGAACAATGCTCTACTCAAGATCAACTTTGATTAACAAGCACTGTTCATAATTCAAGACTCAAGAAAGTAAGATTGTTCAACTAGATTCAAGAAGCTTTAAAGTTCAAACTCAAGATCTCAAGAAGCTTTCAAATTCAATCTCAAGATCTCAAAAAGCTCTCAAGTTTAAATGACAGCAAGACTTCAAGCTCCATTATTTTCAAAGGTCACTCGTCTCTAAAGTTTCAATGTCCTTACTTCACTATTGAGGTATGACTGACCTTAGGTTGACCTTTAGAGTAGGCCATTTTGGATACATAATTGATATGTTTTATATAAGTGAGTTTGGTCTGTTCTAAGACTAGTCCCGGACTTTGTTCGACTAGTCCTAGCACTGCTTCGACCTGTCTAAACATTTCCTGGATCAGTCATAAGTTTGTTACAAAAATCAGAAATTTTCTGTTAGGCTTCGACTAGTCCTGGGGATTGTTTGACCAGTCATAGGAACAGTGTCGATTGCATCTTCGACCAGTCGTAGACCTACAACTTAAAGAACAACGTTGAAATTCGGCCACCTACGACCAGTCGAAGGGATCCTACAACCAGTCGAAGGAGACCTACGACCAGTCGAAGGAGTCCTACGACCAGTCGTGAAACTGCCAAATCTTGTCGCGCCCAAATTTTCAAATATCTGTTGGTTCTACGACCAGTCGTAGAGGTCCTTAGACCAGTCGAAGACGTGATTTGTTCACCTATAAATAGAGCACGAATCTCAGAATAAATTAAGCAATTCAAGTTAATTTAATTCGGTCTTCTGAGAGATAAGTCGGTGCTTCATTTAAGCTAAGTGTGCATATTTAATATTCTCTTTCTTTAGCTTTGTTAATTGATTTTGTTTCTTGCATTCCAATCTAATCTAAAAGCAGGAATTGTTGTTTTCCTTTTTTCTGGAATCAAAATCAATTAGAGCTAGCCCTTTTGTTTTAATTTAAAATCTATTAGAACCTAGAACCATTATAAAGTAAGTATTGGACATTGAACTATGACATTCAAATCTCTACTCCAACTTGGTTCGTCTGGGCTGCTACAACGAAGGAGAAAATCAGGTATTTTACAATTTGTGTAATTTACATTGTTTGGTTTTATTTGAGGTTAAGCTAGAAAAATCTCAAAGTTGTTGGTTATCTGAGGAGAGCCAAAAAACTCAGAAGTGAGGGTTTTTAGAATTGTGTAAGCCCTTTAAAAAAGACAATTGTGAAGGTTTTAGGTGAACCTGTGAAAACTTATTTGATAGTGAATGCTAATATCCCCTGTGTGAGGATATTAGGAGTGGAGTAGCATTCTGTGTGGCTGTTGTTTAACAGCTGGTGAACACACAGGCGAACTACTATAATTCTATGTGTTGTGGATGTGTGATTTATATTTCCTATCTTTTATCATTTAGAATTGTGGAATGTATGTGTAAATGTGAATGTTGTAATCATTTCATTTCAAGCACAGTGGGGAATGTTGTAATAATTTATATTTACATTTCAGCATTAAATTTTTGCTATCTCTTTATTACGTTGAGCTTCAGTTTCTCTATTTATTCTAAAAATAAGGTTGTCCTACCATAAACTTTGGTTTTTGGTGTAAGGTTGTCCTTAGAACAATTTTTGTTTCAATTTCTCTATTTTAGGTTACTTTCCATTCCTATACTGTGATTGGTGTATAGTGCTATCTATTCCTTGTTTCATATTCCACAGTATTTATTTTTAATTTGGCATAGTCCTATTCACCCCCCCTCTAAGACAGATAGCTTGGCCATTTCACCAAATACAAAATTATAAGTTTAACCATGCTAAATAAACAAACTAAATCTAACAACTACTGATTCAACCCAAAATACTTTGTCGCCTCCTGACGCGGCTCTTCCTCATAGAACTATTCCTCTGCTCCTGCTGCATCGACTCCGGAATCCGTACCATAGTCATCCCTGCTTGCACCTGCATTCTCTGTCGGTTAAAAATTAGATGAATGAATGGCAAACTCAGTGTGAATTCCCCTCAAGATTACACCCCTCCACCTTAGACAAGTATAGCATGAAAATCAACAAGGCATACAAAACATAATAAGATGTAATCTTATTATATGTATGGATGCATGAATACATCATCGACCTGGGGATGCTCATCCAGTTGGACTTGGGCTCGTCACCCAAGCAAAAAGGGTGGTCATCAGCGCAGCACATCACGTGCATACATCACGTATCACATAATGACCAAGCCATCGTACATCACATTCGTAGATCATAGTCGGTGGTTTGGTAGCGAGCAAAATGATACCCCAATAAACCTAAGGGCACATGCTACAACATCCTGAAATAGCCACCCGTCATCGCCAATATGCCATGTATGCATGATTAGCTAGGCCATTATTTGTCCAATTACAATCAACTGGTTTAATAAAGCTCAAGGTCACTACTGGGGACTCATCGCCCAGTATAGGCTAACGGCTTAGTCAAAGTGTCCCATACCACCATCCCTGGCCCATGAGTCTACCTCCTTAGGTTGTTGATAGAACCCGTTAACACATGGCCAATCAACTCTCAACATATGGGAAGCTACTATCGTATGTTGAGTAGGAATGAAATGTCGAAGATACTAAATACAATGATTAAAATGAGTCGATATGTATGCTTTAAATATGAATAAACAATGGTGATCAAAATGTTAAATGGTTCATACCATAGACAGGTAGGTGGAATCACCCCATTGATGGTAAATCCCATGAATAATTTGCCACTAACTTAACCTCCATGTTAAGGGTCTATTCTCAGCATAACCAATCTCATTACACCCTAAGTACGGACTCTCTTTCATAGATAGAAGTTCCCCTCTTTGCCTAGAGAGATTTCGATTCCATATGTGTCTTGCGAACAATCCTATAGCATGTGAGAATGATATAGAAATCAAGTAAAGGAACCATCTTAAGTGACTAAGGTATCATTCAAATAATTAAGGTAAAACTTAAGTACACATGCAAATATAATTCAAGAGTCACTTAATGAATCAAGTTCTAGCATTTGCATTGGATATTTATGATCATGTATTATCAATGCTCAAACATATATTCAGGTAAGCTAATCAAATGATTAATCAAACTCTAGGACATCATTTATAGTCAATGTAAAAGTTATCCTTGATCTAATTTAGAGATGGAAAGCCCAAGGGGAGAAGTCATCACCTGGCGGTTCGTAGTTTCTTCCTTGATCCAAATTTCTACGGTCAACTAGCGGCCTGACACCACACGATTGATTACATAGGGTTATTCCCAAACTAAGAGTTTGTATTAGATAAGTGTTCTCAAGACCTATAACAGTCTGAATCATTACAATTAGGTGGGTTTTGTAAGGACCCATTAACATGTGAATTGGGCCTAAATTGGCCTAACACTTGAGGCCTGAACTGGCCCTGGTTTAGCCCAGTCTGTATTATACAATCAAGGCCCAGAAACTGGCTAAGTTGGACCATTCCTGGCCCAGCCAAGGACTTGTTCTATAGGCTTGTACTTCTCTATTCTTAGTGCTAAGGAGATAGGTAATAAGGTCTGGTGGATGAGATCTGATTGTCAGTTTAAGGTGTGATTAATGGCTGAGATCTCTTTGTAGGACAAAGTTCCAGCCCTTTTAAAACCTGGGCTAGGCCATCCCTGGCCCACCAGTTACCGTACGTGGGCTACCAGTTAGTGGCCCACAGGTTGGGCTGGACTCCTCGTAGCCCAACGATTGCATTCACATAACCCACACAGTGGTTGTTAGGCTGGGTTCGTCCTGGCCCAACTCCAGTTCCATTCACACAACCCACACAGTGGTCTGGGACGGGTCGATTCTGGCCAGCAACATGGTTGCAATCAAGGTGGGTTGGGCCGGATTCACTCTAGCCCAACAGCTACACCACCATGGGATGGACTGGTTGGACCGTTTCTGGCCTAGCGTTTGCTGACCAGAGGTCGGCTGGGCTGGCTTGCTTCAGCCCAGCAACAGCAGAATGTACCCAGCCCAAAGGCTGGCTGGGCAGGCTTGTTTCGGCCTAGCAATAGGGTCAAGTGCACAACTAAGGGCTAGTTTATTTATCCCATCTCTGGGCTGAGTTTGGCTCAGTTGCAACACCAACATGAGATGGGCTGGGGCTGAGCTGGGCCTACCATGGCGTAGCTGATTGATCTAAATCCATGGGGCCCATTAATTCGCAAATGGGACATGGCCCACTGCATCTAAACGGGAGTGCAACCCACTGAGTTATGTGGTGTGGCCCATTGAGTTCCAACTCAGGTGCGGCCCACTACGTTACTTGGTGTGGTCCACTGAGTTCCAACTCAGGTGTGGCCCATCGTGTGTGTGGTGTGCCCTACTAAGAAACGGAGAGATTACCTGGCTGTCTCTGAGTGCCTGCTGAGTCGGCCAATCGGTCCTCACAGATGAACAGTTCAACCCCGGGTGAACTCGAAGCGAACTCGGAGCTCGCTGAGTCGTTCCGACAGCTGCAATGGCTGGTAGACTTTCCTTCTTCCAAAGTTGAGAGTACCAGCCCATGGCTCTCTCTTTCTTTGGCTGCCCCTGGCCCACACTAACCTAACTCAATCCGAGCGAAATGGAGTGACTTAGTGCAGTGCGACACCGATCCAACACTCAAGCAAGCTCTCCCTTATCTCTTTCTTTCACTCTTTCTCCCACTTTTCTCTCCTTCTCTCTCTCTTCTCTATCTCTCTCTAGTGTGAATCCCAAGACGAACGCCCTCTCTTTATAGCCGATGGAATTGCTTACATGGCTCATCCAACGACTGAGATAAATGGACATATTCTCACACCTATCTTCATTTCCTGGATGCATGGGGTCCACCATCATGAGGGATGTGATCTGGCTGCCCTGGCCCGTCGAAAAAGTACATTTTCATCTATTGTGGGGTCCATCTCGTTAGAGTGGGTTGGACGAGTTAATGGAGAAGATGAGATGGCCATTAATTGCCAATCTCCGCCTACAATATTTCAGCAAGATCCGGTCTATTTGAACGGATTAGATAGGGCAGTTAATCACTGTGGGGCCCACTTTTAAGGCCATTCATCCGTGTTTCGGAAGTTCTCACGAGATAATCCTCATCTCCCAATCTTCTTATGAGACGAGTTGGTCTCCGCTTTCAGATCATGCCGCCCTAGGAGGGACGGTCGGAGCTCATCCACGTGGCCCAGGGAGGGCTCTGATCGAGCCAGCTGCCCTTACTAAAAGTGGCACTGTCTCCTCTAGCTTTTTCTTGATGCACGCGGGTACCTGTCCATTTTTAGCAATGGCAGGAGGGCGTGGATAATCCTCTGGATGAACGGCTAGGATGACGGGAGGGAGGCCGACGTGGATTGCCATGTGGAGCCTCAGAAGTCGCTTGATCTTCGGAGAATCATTGTGTCGTTACTGGCTGTCCACGGCTTGAGTACATGCTTGCTTACATGGAGAGGCTCGGATGACATGGGTCCGGTCATCCCGAACCTCCTTATGAGATGGATGGTTCGGATTACCCAGATGGTGTCCCGAGGTGGGCCACAACTTGTGATGAACGGACATTGTCCGTCCATTGCGTTTAACATATGTAACAGGGAGGTTTGCCTCCTTTTTTCAAATTTTTACGGGTCAGCGCCCGTTTAACCCTCAATGTGGTCCGGTGCACTTCATGCACGGGCGGTTGTGGTGTGCATGCACCCTGTGTGGGGGTCCTCCATGATGTTTGTGATAATTCCACTCCGTCCATTCTTTTAAGGAGCTCTACCTTGGGATCTTGGACCGTTGATCAGGATCGTCGGTGTGGGCCACTTACCCAAGCTCATGCACTCCATTCCTTAAGGAGTCTATGGTTGGATTTAATGGTTGGGTTAATCTCATAGGAAGTGGTGGATCCTAAGCTGGTGATTCGATAGTTAAAGTTGTTACTGTCCTGTTATTCTACGACCAGATGATTTGAAATCTACTCTAATTTGAGATGGTCAGTTAGGCTTACCATTGTGGCTAGTGTAGGGTCCTTCTTAGCTCATGGGGTGTCTGATGGATGGCCTCAATGATGAGTGGAGCCCCCTTCCTGTATAGTTGAATTAAAATTGTTTATTAACTAAGTTTGAAACTCCCCTCATACGGGTTTGAATGGTAACACCCACATACCAAAGGTGCGGGGTGTTATAGTCTACTCCTCTAAAAAAGAATTTCTCCCTCGAAATTACCTATGGTGTGTTATTGAATGGGTGAGGGTACTTCTCCATAACTTCTGCTTCCCTTTCCCAGGTTGCCTCCTCTTCGCCATGGTGTGACCAGAGAACCTTGACCAGTAGTATTGTTTTCATCCGCAAGACCTACTTGTTGCGATCAAGGATGCGAATAGGTTCCTCGGTGTAGGAAGCATCCTCGGTGAGCTCGACCTACTCCCAACTGACAATATGTGACTCATCTGGCTTGTACTTCTTCAGCATGGATACATGGAAGACGTTGTGGATGTTAGCCAGCACAGTAGGCAGTGCCAAGCGGTACGCCACAGCTCTCACACAATCCAGGATCTCGAACGGCCCAATGCAACTTCCCCTTTATTCAAACCTCATCAAACCCTTCATAGGTGAAATCTTTATGAACAAATGATCGCCTGCTGTAAATTTTAGGTCGTGACGTCGATTATCTGCATAACTCTTCTACCTACTTTGAGCGGTGCACAGTTGTTTCCAAACCACATCGATCACTTAAGTAGTAGGTTAGACAAGCTTAGGCCCTAGTAGACTCCTTTCTTTGACTTCTGCCCAACACTGGGGAACTCGGCAAGGGTGGCCATAGAGAGCCTCATAAGGAGCCATGCCTATGCTGGACTAGAAACTATTATTATATGCAAACTCCGCCAAAGCCAAATGATTGTCCCAGTTACCTTGAAAGTCCAGAACGCATATCCGTAACATATCTTCCAGAATCTAGTTTACCCTCTCAGTCTTCCTGTCTACCTGAGGATGGAAGGTCATGCTAAACTTGAGCTCTGCGCTCATCGCTTCCTGTAACCTCTTTCAAAAAGTAGAAGTAAACCTAGAGTCTCGGTCCGATATGATTTCCCGTGGGACTCCGTAGGACCACACGACTTCCCGAATGTATAACCTTGCCAGACAATCTGTCGAATCTATCGTATGAATCGAAAGGAACCGGGTAGACTTTGTTAGCCTGTCCACAATTACCCAAATCGAGTCATGCTTCCTTTGAGTCCCGGGAGTCCAGTGATGAAGTCCATTGAGATGTTGTCCCACTTCCATTCTGCCAGCGGTAGCAACTGAAGAAGGCCTGCAGGCTTGCGATGCTCGGCCTTTATCTTTTGGTGCACCATACATCTAACTACAAAGTCTGCTATGTCCCTCTTCATATTGCTCCACCAATACTGTCTCTTCACATTGTTGTACATCTTCATACTACTTGGGTGTATGGCCAATCTGGAATGATGCACTTCTACCATCACCCCTCTCTTCAGGTCTGCATTGTCGGGTACGCACACACGTCCCTGATATCGAAGACCGTCGTCACTTTCAACCCTCCAATCAGGCATTTCTTCATTTTTACATCTTTCCTTCATCTTGCTAAGCCATTCGTCCTGGCCTTGAGCAAGGATTATATGACGGACTAAGGTTGACTCTGTAGTTAAAAGAGCCACATAAGCATCTGGCTCATCGAGTGTGAGCTGGACATCGAAGTCTTAGACAAACTCCATCATTTCTCATTCCTTGATCATCAGGGTAGCTATCAGCTCATGCTTCTTCTTCCAACTCAGAGCGTCGGCCATGGAGTTTGCCTTACCAAGATGGTAAGATATATCAAAGTGGAAGTCCTTAAATGTCTCCATCCACCGACGCTGGCGCATATTCAAGTCCTTCTGCATGAAGATATATTTTAGACTTTTGTAGTCATAGAATAACTGGAATTCCTCCCCATAAAGATAATGCCTCCATATCTTTAAAGCGAAGACCACTGCTGCCAACTCTAGGTCATGCGTCGGGTAATTCTCCACGTGCTTCTTCAGCTGTCTCGAAGCATAAGCAATCACCCTATCATTCTGCATCAGCACACATCCTAGCCCCAACATCGATGCATCGCTATACACCATGAACTTTTCTCCCTCCTGTGGAAGAGTGAGTACTGGTGTGGAAGTCAATCTCATCTTTAGCTCTTGGAAGGCCGCTTCCGCATTCTCGTCCCATGTGAATCAGTTCTTTTTCTTCATCAGTTAGGTGAGCGGCCGCACAATCCTGGAGAATTCCTTGATGAAGCGTCTGTAATACCCTGCGATGCCTAGAAAACTCTGAACCTCAGTGACTGTGGTGGGCTGTTGCCATTTAAACACTGCTTCTACCTTGGCGGGATCAACTGCTATGCCTTCTGCTTTCACTACTTGTCCCAGGAACTTCACTGCCTCTTCCCAAAACTCACACTTGGTCAGCTTGGTGTATAGCTAATTTTCTTTCAGGGTGTTCAAGACCGTGCGCAGGTGTTGTTCGTGTTCTTCCTGGCTCTTCGAGTAGACCAAGATATTGTCAATGAACATGATTACAAACTGATCCAGGTACGACATGAATATCCAGTTCATCAGGTCCATAAATATGGCCGGGGCATTTTGAGGCCGAAAGACATTACCAAGAACTTATAGTTCCCATAGCGAGTTTTGAATGCCGTCTTAGGGATATCCTCATCCCTGATCCTCAACTGGTGGTACCCTGATTGCAGATCGATCTTAGAGAAATATCTGGCACCCTTAAGCTAATCAAACAAATTGTCGATGTGCAGTAGAGGGTACTTGTTCTTTATCATCACTTCGTTCAGTCTCCGATAATCAATACAGAGACGCATTGACCCGTCCTTCTTCTTCTCAAAAAGGACTGGCACTCCCCACAGGGAAACGCTGGTGTGGATGAATCCTTAGGTCAGCAACTCGTCTATCTGACTCCTCACTTCCTCCATCTCACAAGGAGGCATGCGAAATGGAGGTAGTGATATGGGGGCGGTCCCTGGCTTAAGGTCTATACAGAAGTCTACCGCTCACCTAGGGGGCAGTCCTGGTATTTCTTGAAACACCACAGGGAAGTCTCTCACTATTGGTACCGAGCTGATGGTAGCTTCAACTGTCTTGGGTTCACCTAGAGCCTGCAAACTTTCGAACATCTTGCACCTATCCCTCCCCTTCAGGGTGAAGGAGGCCGATCGGGGAATGGATATAGTGACTGTCTTGTCACGACAGTCCATGATTGCTCGTACCAACATAAGCCAATCCATCCCAAGGATGAGGTCAAACTATCTGACGGATATGACGATCAACTTCACAGTTACTTCATGATTCGTGAGAGTTATGAGACATGTCTTGCATACTTTGTCTATTTTTACGACTTTACCCATATGGGATGCTACGACTAGGGGGGCATGCATTTAAGTTGTGTTCAATTCTAGCCTAGTTGCAATAGCAAAATCAATGAAAGACAAAGTTGCATCGGAATCAAATAAGGTGAGTACAGGGGTACCGTTGATGTGACCGGTACCGTGAATGGTCTGGAGAGGGTCTTCTTCGGCCTCCGTAATGGCGACTGCATACATACGTGCTAGGGGAATCCTCTTCTGAGCTGGAGGTCCCTGTCTGGGTTGATGGGGCCTAGGTGCTGCCTTGGCTATTGCTCAATTTAGCTGGGGACGGTTTGCTCGTAACGGAATGCCCTCATTCCGCATTCTCTTATAGCAGTTCCGGGCAATGTGGTTCTCTCTACCATAGTAATCACAATGCTTGTTGGGAGGTACAAGCGGAGAACTCGCAGGTAGGATCTTGAACCTCCTCTTTGGGACAGGCAGGCGGGAGGCACCTACCTCGATCTGCCTGGGGCGTCTCTGACTGGGGGGCGTGCCCTGATAGTGCGCTCGAAGTCCTTCTTGACCCTCATCACCTTGTCCACCAATTCCGAGAAGTTCTTGAAGTCCCATGCACACAACCGCGACTGGATTCTTGGCTTGAGCCCCTCCTTGAACTTCTGTAACTTGTATTCCGCATCCTCGAGGGCCTTAGGCATGTACCAGGAGAGCTCATCAAATTGTGCCTCATATTGGGCTACGGTCATGTTCCCCTGCTCTAGGTTTAGAAATTGTGCGATCTTCTCATTTTTGCACGATTGCGAGAAATACTTCTCTAGGAACTTCATCCTGAATCCTGCCCATGTCCATGCATACCCAGATGACACGCCTCACTATATGCCTTGCCACCAATTCTCAGCTTCTCCCTCCAGCAGATATGTCGCCCCATGATTCCAGTCTCGCAGGGTTTCCATCATGAGGGCATGTGTGGCCTGCTGCTGTTGCATAAAGATAGCTTGCTACTATTGTATGGCCGCCACCATCTATTCGAAGGCTGCGAAAGCTACGGCCCCTGTCTATGCGTCTGCAGATCTGTCAGCGGAGGGTGTCCTCTGCTTAAAGTAGCGCGAAGGCATCGATGATGGAATAACCTCACGGAGGAGGAGAGTCCCCTCTAGCCTCAGACTCCATGTCCTAATCTGCCACTCCAGGCGGGAGTCCTAGTGTGTATACGGGGCTGTGCCCTCACTGGTGCTCCGTTGGCGGAAAGACCGGTATATCGATAGTATGGGCCCGCTACGATCGTAACACGGGTGGCATGGCTTCCTGTGAGGTTAGAATTTTATGGTTCAGGCATTAGGGAAAAGCGATTTTAGTCAAATGATAAAACAACACAAGGGTTAGAGATTTGTTATCTTCTTGTCACACTCACGTCATGGTGAGTATTTGTTCTCACATGATACACGAATCTAGTTCCTAAGTCTAATCGATACCCCTAGTAGCATTTCAAGGGGAATAACTTCATGTTCCTAGATTCAAACGACTAACCTAATGTTTTCTAAGGGATTTTAAATTCATTCCTAGCCTTAGTATCATTTAAGAAACCTTTTTAGGGAACCTAGGACTTCAAGTCATATTCTAAATTCCTTCTAGGTACTGGGGATTTCTTCGTAGGTTCAAGTGGTTATAATATCTGAGGGGGACCCTAAGTGTTTTGTTTCTATATTTGTTCATCCTAACTACTTTTGTAGGGGAATTTTCTAAGTTTCACCTAAGTTACTCCCTTATGAATTTTGTATATTGATCCCACAGCCTAGCTATCTCAGACTCCGCTTTGATACTAACTAATAACGCCCTGATTTTCAGAACCCGAGTATACAACTCGTTCCCTGAAAACTCGGGTGTTAACGATCAAACCAGTGGCAACAATAGCAAAATCAAAGCGTGATAACAAAACCAAGCATGGATAAAGCTGTAAAACTAATTAGTAATATCCTGGTCCACTCAGCTGGGGACCTAAATACAAGATTATAATTTTAACTGTGCTAAATAAACAAACTAAATCCAACAACTACTGATTCAACCCAAAATACTCTGCCACCTCCTGAGGTGGCTCTTCCTCGTAGAACTCTTCCTCCGCTCCTGCTGCATCGACTCTGGAATCTGTACCATAGTCGTCCCTGCTTGCACTTGCATTCTCTATATGGTTGAACATTGGATGAATGAGTGGCCAGCTCAGTGTGAATTCTGTAAGTGTTGTGTTGTAAGTGCACCATGTTTTATCAAATTTTGGTGTGCCAAACCACTCTAGAATCACTGACTCATTTTGATAGAAGGAAAGTTACCTTCATTCAAAGTTGTGTATCAAGATATCTACATTAACATCTAAAGGGTAGTCAACTTCAAGACAGTGTACATCCCTCAAGAACTCAAGCTCAAGTAATCTACTCAAGTTAAAGTTCATATACTCATACCTCAAGTTGGAACTCGAGTACTCGAACTCAAGCTCAAGTCACAAGGACTCAAGCTCAAGTCACAAGGGCACAAGCTAAAGCTCATGTTCGAGTATACAAGGACAAGCTTCATATACTTCAAGATAAACTATCAACCGAAGCGGACGATGTTTCAATGTTCTATATTCACCTATAAGATATGAATGACCCTAGGTTGACCATAGGTTAGGTCATATTGATTGCATATTTAATTTGGGTCATTATATAATTTTATAGGCTTTTTCTCGACTAGTTCAAGCACTGGCTTGACTAGTCTAGGGATTTTCTCAACCAGTCCAAGAATTGTTAAGGAATTTTGAAAATTTCTAGTGAAGGTTTGACGAGTCGAGCATCCTGCTCGACCGGTCGTGTACACTGGTTCGACCAGTCGATCAGGGCTCGACTCGAACTCCAGCAACGTGATTTTTATTCACTCGACCAGTCGAAAGCATTGCTCGACTGGTAGAGCAAGCCACTCGACTAGTCGAGCAAGTCACTCGACCAGTCAAGAAACTGTTTTTTTTATCGCGCCAGAAAATTTAAAAATTGGTTTTGTCTCGACCAGTCGATCTGAATCTTAGACCAGTCGAGAAACCCAATTTTCAGCCTATAAATTGAGGACATTTCTCAGAGATTTCAATTCATTTCATTCCAAATTAAGCCATCACTCTAAGAGATAAGTCCCCACTATTGTGAAGCTATTGGTTAGTAATTTTATATTTTTTTATAGCTTTTCTATTTGATTTTATTGATCTCCTTATTTGAATCTATTCTATTAAAAGGAACTCTGCTTAACCCTTTAAGATCTAAAATTAAATTCAAGCTAGCCCTAGGTTGATTTAATTTAAAATTCATCTAGACTTAGAACCCTTCCACTTGTGAGATTGAACATTGAACATCTACATCTACAAGGAATCGGTTCTACAGGGCTACATTGAAAAAGAATCTTTAGATAAGTATTATTTCAATTTTCTGTATTTTTGGTTTGTGAGATTCAGCCAGGAAAATCTCATCTTTTGGTTTTGTCTAAGATCAGCTAGGAAAATCTCCGAGTGGGATTTTTGTAATTGTGTAAGCCTATTTGAAAAACACAATTGTGAAGGTTTTAAGGTGAACCTTGGAAAACCTTATTTCATAGTGAATGTCAGTATCCCGTGGGTGTGGATATTGGGAGTGAAGTAGTTGTGTGGCTGTTTGCAAACAGTTGGTGTACACACATGAACCACTATAATTCTTGGAATTTTGATGATGATGATGGTACACGTGTTGTGGTGAATGTTGTAATAACTTAGTTTATTTTCTTCGCCTCTTTATTGGTTTGAGTTTTTGATACTTACCAAGGTTCTAGTAAGGTTGTCCTGCCATAAGCCTGGTACACATACATTCAGGCACGTGTACCACGTGTGGGACCATCTGAATTTCATATCTGTCTCATTCTCTTGTACTGCTGTGAAATGATCTCTATAGAGGATGGACAGTATGGGTCACACGTACAACGAGTGGGTCCCACCTTCTGGTGGACGGTGTGGATACAACAGATACATCATGGTGTGGGTCCCATCGTATAGCCATCTGGATGGTGTGGATAAGACCCATACATCACGGTGGGGTCCACAGAACTTGCTGGCTGCAATACAATAGCTATATAGCTAGTGTCAGCGTATACCAGCCAATCCTTTTCCATCAGGTGGGTCTCATACGGAGTGCTCCACCTAAGATTTGAATCTGCTTCATTCCTAGATGGACGATGTGGATTCACACGTACATTATGGTGGCCACATACAACCTAGATAAAATACATGGATCAGGTGGGTCCACATGTGTGGCCCACCAAAGCTTTGGGATAAAGCTAATATTTGTGTTTTCCCCTTAGTCCGGGCTAGTCCAAACGGATAGCAAGGTAAGCCCTGGACATGGCAGTGAGGTGGTGTAATAACCCAAATAAATCTTGACCGTCAAATTTTAACCGTTGACCAATGTACCCAATTAGCCTGATATGACCGTCGATCTACAAGATCAATTGGTTCAATCTCAACCATTAATTTGGACATATCCAATCCAACTGTTCGTTAACTAATAAATCCAACCATATATTTAACCATCCATCCAACAATACAACCATCAAACCGTCCATATGCTGAAATCATCAGAATACTTATCCATCCATCTACCATCCATCTAAACTGACCGTCCATCTCACCAATAATCCACAGGTACATAACAAAGTCCATTCCCCGATCTCATCTAGCCGTACATTTATCCATCCATCTACCCATACATCTATCCGTCCATCTATTATACACTAATCCATCCATCCATCTACATCATCCATGTACCATCAAATACATCCCAACCACACACATACACCAAACACATCACATACATACCTCTCACACACACGCAAGTAGCCATGCATGCATCATAGCTTACACATACATGTGGCACATGCATGTGGTGCACATAAGATGCATGGTGAATGTGTGTATTTAACCAGCCCACGTTGCAAAAGAAAAAAAAAGAAAGAAAGAAAAAAAAGAAACGTTATGAAAAGAATTGCAAAACGGAAGCATAAATGCATGTGAAGCATTTAGATTTGTGCACGTGGTGTAAACCAAAAGAAAGAAAGAAAGAAAGAAAGAAAAACGAAAGAAAACTGAAATTTTAAAAGACATTAATAGCACACGTGAGATGCTATCCTTATAAATAAGGAGCAAAGGAAGAGAAGTGGGATGTGGTGTGACTCTTACAAAAGAGAAGTAGATTGTTGGACATTCACGTTGGAAAGAGAGGAAGAGAGAGAAGAGAGAGAAAAAGGAAGAAAGAAAAGAAGAGAGAGAAAAAGGAAGAGAGAGGAAGAAAAGAAAAAAAAAAAAGAAAAAAAGAAAAAGAAAATACTTTTAAGAAAACGTGAGTTTTCTCTCACTTGATATTTATGAAAACTTTATATAATTTAATTTAATTCATTTTATTTGTTAATTCAATTGTACTTGTAATACAAAATTGCCATCTTGGATGTACTTTTTAATTTGACGTAATTACTTACCCTGCTTCTTAAAATGTTGTTTAAATTATTATTTTTATTGTCATTGCTTTAATATGATTTCATTGAAGTTTTATAGTCTTATTGTTAATCCTATCTATATATATATATATATATATATAGATATATATATATATTTAATATATATATATATATATATATTTTATTTATTTGCATTTAGATTTTGTTTTGTTAAAAGTTATTGCAAAATCTTGAGTTTATATATATTTTTTTATATAGATCTTAAATCGTATAAATCATGTTGCATGCTTATCTTTTTAATCAAGATTTAATAAATCACGTTGCATGTTTATTTTTTTCATTGTATTTTAACCATGATCTAATAGATTATGTCGAATGTTTATTTTATTTTTATGTAAAATTTTAATTATCTACATTCAATTTACATTGATTGAAAATTTTGTTTTTAGTTTATTAAATCATGTACATCAAGTATTATGGATTGACCAAAGAATAGTAGTCATTGAAGATATTTAGAAATATTTGATTTATGCAATATTAAAATCATGCATCATTAAAACAGTTATAAAACACCAGAAAATAGGTGAGGCGATCAAGTCCTCTGGGTTGAAAATCCCTAAAGCGTAAATAGGTAGGGCGATTAAGACCCTTGGGTTGAAAGTCCCAGAAACTCAACTGGTACCTTTTGGAACATCTACCGTACCCATTGAGTGGGTGAGCATGTCAGGATTGCAAAAGGTTCCCACTGCCAGGTTCGGTAGGGTAGTAGTTTGACCAGCTAACGTACAAATGGGTCCCTCACCAAGTGCCCTTTGGATGGGTGAGCATGTCATGCAAGAGGTTCCCATTGTCAGGCTAGGTGTTGTATTGGCGCAGGTGTTGGCCAACCGGTGTAAACTGGCCCTGGTGTTAAAAAGAATAAACCACACCTTTATTATGGAATATATCATATGTTGATTTCATTCATTCATGTTTCTTTGAATTTACGTTGAAATTTGGTGTTTATTAGATCTCCTCATTTGTTGTTTTACCTAAATAGATATTGTATCTTTTAATACTTTTATTCATGTTATATGAGGTTATTTTGAAACCTGTGTTGAGATTACTCACTAGACTTCGCAGCTTACCCTGTTGGGATTTTAAAATTTCAGGATCAGGATCACATGGAGGAGCTTAAAGAGATTTTCTTTTATTTATTTTGTTTCTTTACCATTTTCTAAATAAGTGTAAAGAACATTTAGTATGACAACATTACGATGATATGTGTTTGATGATAATCTTGAATAGTCGGAACATGGACATTTTTCTTTAAATAAATGTTTAATTATTAAAATTTTGGATTGTTATATTTTATGAATGAGGTTATTTTGTCAATATATGCGTGGAATATGAAGTGTAAACATACAAAACATAAGTCATGCCTGCGGGTACGGAATCGGGGTCGGATATACCCAGGTGCCGGATTTCGGGGCGTGACAGGTGGGCCCCACTTGGATAGTGGTGTGGTCCACTAAGTGTACGGCGTGGATAAAATACTTACATCATGGTGGTGGGCCATCAACAGGGAAAGAGAGAGAGAGAGAGAGAGAGAGAGAGAGAGAGATCAACTGATGGAGGGTTCCGCCACTATGAGCCCTCCTAGGATTATAATACATACAACAAGATGGGTCCCAAATAAGATCCATACCATCAATCGGTAGGCCCCACTTGGTCCATCACAAAAATCACAATCTAATCCTATAAACACTCACCTAAGGTCCTCTTCTTTAGCTCTTTGGAATGCTAAGCTCCTAAGTTCCTTCTTTAATGGAAGATGATGAAGATTGAAGGGTGGAAATGAAGATTTAGGGGTAGGGAGTGGGCCACACACTAAGCTTTCTCTCCTTAGAATTTTTTCTTATGGAGGCTTGGAAATGGTGAAGAGAATGAGAGAAGAGAGGGTGTTGTAAGAGAGATAGAATGGGAGGAATGGGTAAGGAAGGGATGGGTGGTGTAAGAGAGAGTTGACTTATGGGGAGTGAGGTGGCATGGGGTATAGGTTGCTTGTCTTTGTTGGTAAGAAAGGGATGAGAGAGGCATGGGTTGTGTACTTGACTAGTACTTAACGATTGATGTAATGGGTTGTAGAGATTCTCTCATAATTCGCAACATGTGACGTTTCTTTGAAATATATGCGGGCCCACAACTCCTGACCTGGGTATCGCATCGGTGTGCAAGACGCGGTGATGGTGCGGTCGCGATGGTATAAGTTTTGAGTCAAGCCAACTCAGATCTATTGGATGCGACTCAAGGTCGCATGCAAATGCCGATTATGGGTCGCGGGTTCTGAAATTTGACAGAGAGGATCACGGGAGTCTACAAAATAGTACAAACTAGGATACGGGCCTTACATTTGTGTGTTTTACTTCCCAAATTGAGCCAGCTAATGCGAAAGAGGCATTTACTGATGAAAACTGGATAGTAGCCATGCAAGATTAATTAAATCAATTTATAAGAAATGATGTATAGTATCTAGTTCCTAGACTAAATGATAAACATAAACATATCATAGGAACTAAGTGGATCTTTAAAAATAAATTTGATGAGTTAGGGAACATTATAAGAAATAAGGCAAGACTAGTTGTACAAGGGTACACTCAGATAGAAGGCATTGATTATGATGAAACCTTTGCTCCAGTAGCTCATCTTAAAACTATCAAATTATTCATATCCATTGCTTGTTTCAAAAAGTTTAAAATTTATCAGATAATGTCAAGAGTGCTTTCTTGAATGGTGATTTACATGAAGAGGTGTATGTTGAACAACTTAAAGGGTTTGAAGATCCTAAACACTCTGATCATGTGTATCGCCTGAAAAAGGCACTCTATGATTTAAAACAAGCTCCCAGAGCATGGTACGAGAAATTGACTAAGTTTTTACTAAGTCATAACTTTGTGATGGGGAGTGTTGATAAGGCACTGTTTGTAAAGAAACACAATGATCACATACTTATAGTACAGATGTATGTTGATGATATTATCTATGGTTCTACATGTTCTAACCTGTCTACTGAGTTTGCAGAGTTGATGAAATCCAAGTTCAAAATGAGCATGGTAGGAGAATTGAATTATTTCCTTGGACTACAAATGAAACAGCTTAAAGATGGAATTTTCATTTCTCAGACCAAGTATGCCCTAAACTTGGTTAAGAAGTTTAGATTTGAGAATGGTAAAAACTTCGATACTCCTATGAGTACAACTCTTAAGCTTTCTAAAGATGCTTCAGGTAAAAGTGTAGAGCCTAGGTTGTATCGCAGTATAATTGGAAGTTTATTTTATTTAATTGCATGCCAACCAGATATAGCATTCAGCGTAGGTATTTATGCTAGATATCAATCAGGCCCTAAGGAATCTCACCTAATTGTTGTTAAGAGAATTATTAGATATGTCACAAGTTTGGTTAATTTAGGTTTATGGTATCCACATGATATTAATGTTCAATTAGCCGGTTACTCGGATGCTAACTGGGCTGGGAATATAGATGATCGAAAGTCCACTAGTGGTGGATGTTTTTATGTTGGGAACTGTTTGGTTTCCTGGCATAGCAAGAAACAAAGTTCTGTATCTTTATCCACAGCTGAGGCTAAATATATTGCAGCCAGAAATGCTTGCACTCAACTTGTATGGATGAAAAGAATGTTACTTGACTATGGTATTTGCGCAAGATACTATGATTTTATATTGTGATAACTCGAGCACAATAAATATATCTAAGAATCCCATCCAGCATTCCCTTACCAAACATATTGATATACGGTATCATTATATTCGGGAATTAGTTGAAGAAAAAATTATTTTATTAGATTATGTGCAATATGAAAATCAACTTTCAGACATTTACTAAACCTCTGGATAGAAACAGGTTTTCTAAATTAAAGATTGATATTGGCATATGTAATTCTAATTGAGATTATCATGTTTAAATTGCTTTATTTTTGTACATTTTTACGTATTTTATTTCTGCATTTAAATTGAAAATTATGCAAACTTTTTTGTGCTTGCACAACCGATTGACCACCATACTTGACCAGTCGTGGTACGACCTGTCGAGTACTATACTCAACCAGTCATGGTGCACAAGCGGAATCCCCTTTTATGTGGAAAAAATCACTTTTTCACCATTTTTCTCATCTTCCTCAAGTGTTCCTTCCACGACCCGTCGAACCTATCTTTGATTCTTGCAAGTAAGTGCTCCATTTTATTTCCTTTTGGATTTAGGTTCCTAGAGTCACATCTTGCTTGGATCTTGTTTTTATTTAATTGATTATAGTGGTTTATTGGATCTTTTTGAGAAAATCTTGTTGGGTTTCATTTCCTAGCTTTCTTTGGTAGATCTTCTTGATTCATTGTGGTAATGGAACGTCGCACTAAGAAAACTTGAGCTTCTACTTCTTGTGAATCATTTGTTAGGGTGAGAACCCTACGGGCTCCTGGTGATGATCCGAATTATGTGCGTGACTTCCGTCAATGGAATGTCATTGTTGAACGGCTTGTTAATGCAAATCATATCACTCAATTCCAGATTATTCCTCTCCTTGTCGTTGTACGATTGGAAAATATTTTGAAACAGGGTGGACCTGCATACCAGTCCATTGCGCAGGCCATGTTTGCATGCATCATAGATGTCTCTCTAGATGACCTAACCTTCGAGAAGGCACCTTTAAAATTGATAAATTTATGATTGCTGATCAATTAGATGTAAGTGTGAATGATGAAGGTATTCCTATAACGGTCCTAGCTGAGAGAATTTCTGAGTCAGAAAAATGCCTTTTGACTCGTAAGTTATACAATATGGATACGGAATGGGTTTCTGGGAATGCACTCTGGGCCAATCAAATGTTGCCCAGATACAGAGCGCTTCATCGTATTTTTATTGCTAATGTGTATCCCAAATCAGGAAACAAGGCTGAATTAACTTCTTTTATGGTCCGTATCCTTCATTCTGTAGTGTCTGGTACTCCTGTTTATCTTCCTTCCTTGATATATTATATGATCATTCAGTTTAGACTTCATCCGGGTCACAGTGATATTCCTTTTGCTTATGTGATGACCACACTTGTCTTGCATTGCAATGTAGTCATGCCACCCGGTGAAGCACCTATCACTCTTCTCCCATTCAATAATTCAAACATTAATAAGATAAATTTGAAGTTAGCTCTTAGACAAACAGATGGGGAAGCTAAGGAAGCTAGAGAATGAGATGACTTGCCCACTAACACTAATATGAATGATTTGTTTGATGAACTAGAAGAAGATGATCCTGAGGTTGATCCTGACTTTTTGCCTTTTGATTTTGATGAGCGCCTTCACGCTTTGGAAGAAAAGGTGGATGGTTTGCATGTATCCCACGAGTCATAATTTAAATATATGCGGAAATATCTTCATCACATTAATAGGGGATTACATCAAATTGACCCATCTATTCCTCCGCCTTCTTCGTCTGGTTCTAATTAGTTTTTATTTGGGCATGTACTAAATATTAATACTTTCCTTTGCTTGGTTGTTACTTGATCATGTTACCTTGATGATACTCTATGGACATGTTATGTTTATTTGAGCTTGATGGATATATTTATAACTCTTGATGTTAACTCTATTTCTTACTCCTCTCTTTAAATTTTTTTTTACTCAATCATATATATATGTGTGTGTGTGTGTGTGTGTGTGTGTGTGTGTGTGTATCTTTTCTTCCTTTGTCATTTTGTGACAAAAAGGGGGAGAAATAATGAGGTATAATCGGTATAAGCAGCGTGATAATTTTTTTGATGATTGGTGGATGTGGTTGGTTATAGAGAAATATGGAAGTGCATATATGTATTTGCTTAATACAGGTACTCTACAATCATGCTTGGATTGAGGGGGAGTAGTAGATTGAGGGGGAGTAATATCATTGTCTCTCGATGTTATCATTGTCTTGCAATGTTTATAATCTAGTGCATGATTCTTTAGTTGGTTTTGTCACAAATTTGACAAAGGGGGAGATTGTAAGTGCACCATGTTTTGTCAAATTTTGGTGTGCCAAACCACTCTAGAATCATCGACTCATTTTGATAGATGGAAAGTTCACCTTCATTCGAAGTTGTATATCAAGCTGTCTACAACAACATCTAAAGGGTAGTCAACTTCATGATAGTGTGCATCCCTCAAGAACTCAAGCTCAAGTAATCTACTCAAGTTAACGTTCATATACTCATACCTCAAGTTGGAACTCAAGTACTCGGACTCAAGCTCAAGTCACAAGGACTCAAGCTTAAGCTCATGTTCGAGTATACAAAGACAAGCTTCATATACTTTAAGATAAACTATCAACCGAAGCGGACGATGTTTCAATGTTCTATATTCACCTATAAGGTATGAATAACCCTAGATTGACCATAGGTTAGGTCATATTGATTGCATATATCATTTGGGTCATTATATAATTTTATGGGCTTTTTCTCGACTAGTCCTAGCTATTGTTCGACTAGTCTAAGCACTGGCTTGACCAGTCTAGGGATTTTCTCGACCAGTCTAAGAATTGTTGAGGATTTTCGGGAATTTCTGGTGAAGGTTCAACCAGTCGAGCATCCTGCTCGACCGGTCGTGGAGACTGGTTCGACCAGTCGAGAAACTATTTTTTCTTATCATGCTAGAAAATTTGAAAATTGGTTTTGTCTCGACCAGTCAATCCGAATCTTAGACCAGTCAAGAAACCCGATTTTCAGCCTATAAATTGAGGATATTTCTCAGAGATTTCAATTCATTTCATTCCAAATCAAGCCATCACTCTAAGAGATAAGTCCCCACTATTGTAAAGCTATTGGTTAGTAATTTTATATTCTTTTATAGCTTTTCTATTTGATTTTATTGATCTTCTTATTCGAATCTATTCTATTAAAGGAAACTCTGCTTTACCCTTTGAGATCTAAAATTAAATTCAATCTAGCCCTAGGTTGATTTAATTTAAAATTCATCTAGACCTAGAACCCTTCCACTTGTGAGATTCAACAATAAACATATACATCTACAAGGAATTGGTTCTACCGAGCTACGCTGAAGAAGAATCTTCAGATAAGTATTATTTCAATTTTCTATATTTTTGGTTTGTGAGATTCAGCCAGGAAAAACTCATCTTTTGGTTTTGTCAGAGATCAACCAAGAAAATCTCCGAGTGGGATTTTTGTAATTGTGTAAGGCCATTTGAAAAATACAATTGTGAAGGTTTTAAGGTGAACCTTGGAAAACCTTATTTTATAGTGAGTGTCAGTATCCCATGGGTGTGGATATTGGGAGTGGAGTAGTTGTGTGGCTGTTTACGAACAGTTGGTGTACACACACGAACCACTATAATTCTTGCAGTTTTGATGATGATGATGGTACATGTGTTGTGATAAATGTTGTAATTTACTTTATGCACTTGTGGTGAATGTTGTGATAACTTAGTTTATTTCCTTTGCCTCTTTATTGGTTTGAGTTTTTTATACTTACCAACATTCTAGTAAGGTTGTCCTGCCATAAGCCTTTGGTTTTTGGTGTTAGGATTTACTTATGCTATCTTATTATTTATTTGTGATATCTGCCTTTATTTTTCACATTTATTTTTATTTGATATAGTCCTATTCACCCCCCCCCCCCCCCCCCAAGACTTAGAGCTCGCCCTTTTCAAATTCCCCTCAAAATTACACACCGCCGCCTTAAACAAGTATAGCATGAAAATCAACAAGGCATACAAAGCATAACAAGATGCATTCTTATTATATGCATAGATGTATGAATGGATCATCGACCTGGGGTGCTCATCCAGTCGGACTTGGGCTCGTCACCCATGCAAAAAGTCTGGTCATCAGCGCAGCATATCATGTACCCCATAATAACCAAGCCATCGTACATCACATAAGTAGCTCGATAGTCAGTGGTCTGACAGCTAGCGAAACGATATCCCAACAAACCTAAGGGCACGTGCTACAGCTGTAACGCCCCGTGTTTTAAGGACCCGAGTATATGACGTATTTCCTAAAAACCCGAGTGTTAACCTATAGAGAGCCAAATTCCATATGTGTGTGTGTGTATAATCTTTCAGAGTTAGCTATATATATATATAATCTTTTAGAGTTAGCAGTTTAGTGTAGAATGGACAAATCAACATAAAGAAAAATTTGCATTTACATTTAGAATATACAAGAGGCTGCCCATAATGACTTATACAAACCAATGTCCCAATACTTACAATTACAAAATGAGACAACATCACATGTGAAACGAATGCATCATAACAATCCTTGAGTTGTAAAATCACGTAGCAACTCTTAGCAATACAATCATGCATCTTTGACAATGGTACCCTGCTCCTCATTAATATGAACACGAATATCATCTAGGCCACCTGCTCTACCTGTATGGTTATATATTCGATAAATGAGTGGCCAACTCAATGTGAATTCCCTTTAAGATTACACACCACTGTATTAGGTAAGCATATTTATAAAAACATAACAAGTCATACAAAATAATACATGATGTAGTCTTATTAGATGCATGGATGCGTGAATGCATTATCAACCCGGGAATGCTCATCCGTTCGGCAGTTGGGCTCGTCACCCATGCAAAAGCTGGCCATTAGTGAAGCACATCACATGCGTACATCATGTATTGCATAATGACTACCTATCGTACATCACGTACGTAAATCGATAGTTGATGGTCTGGCAGCTAGTAAAACGATACCCCAATAACTGGGAGGCACGTGCTACAACATCCAGAAATATCCACCCATCATCGTAAATATGTCTTGTATGCATGATTAGGCAAACCATTATTAGTCCATTTACAATCAACTGATTTAATAAAGCTCAAAGGTCACTACTGGGAGTTCATAACCCAGCGCAGGCCGACAGCTCGAGCATAGGTCCCATATCACCATCTCCGGCTCATGAGGCTACCACCTTAGGATATTTAATGGAAACTCGTCGACTAGTGGCCAATCATATTTCAGTAAATGGGGCTTACCATTGCATGGTTGCCCAAAATAAAACGTCAAACCCATGTAAGGCAAATACCAAAACAAAGCCACCTATGGCGAATATCAAAACTAAGCCACATAGGGCAATTATCAAAACTAAGCCACATAGGGCCAATATCAAAACTAAGCCACATAGGGCCAATATCAAAACCATGGGATAAAAGACTATCCTTAAAAACTACTTAGACACATTAACCCCTAGATGATATGCCCGCATCAATATTCGATTTAAGCCACCATTCAATAACCACTAAGTCGAAGGTCCATTATAATCACAATCAATAAAGTTACATCCCAAGTATGGGTATACATTTATAAGTGGGGGTTTTCCACTGACGTACTAGTTTAAGTTCCATAAGAAATCCACAAGTAATCCACAAGCATAAGGATGTATATGTAAGATAATTATTAAGCATGTTATCTAGCATTTCAATTCTAACAATTAACACATGTGATTATAAGATAAAGATATCAATTAACAATCGAGATTAAAATTAAAACTATCACTTAAGCTAATGGGAAAATAGAAAGCTCAAGGGGAAGAAATCATCACCTGATGAAATGAATCCTTCTAGTGTCATTAAGTGCTTGCGCCCTTAGAATTGAATCCTATCACAAATCATGGACTTATACAATTAAATCCAAGTTCCATGCACTACGTAGGTTTAAGATCATAGCCTAGGGTTTGAATTACTTATCTTAGGGTTTTGATGTAAGATTAGGATTTTCATCCTAGGGTTTAATCTTAAACTTAGATTCTAGGATTTGAATCTTAAATTATTATTGTTGTTGTTGTTGTTGTTGTTGTTGTTATTGTTGTACAATAGATCGAATAATATTCATAATAGGAGTATTAATCCATCAATATTAATAATGATGGTTCATAGGTTCATATTTATATGTACTGATATTATCTAATTTCTTATAATGACTAATAATGTAAGACTCGACCCGAGTGCATGTGTGTGTGTGCATTTCGTTTCTCTTGGTCCCGCGGTCCTACTGGTCGAATCCCTGTGAACCGCGACCCTCGGATAGTGTTTGCGGTCATTGTCATGCCCCAAACTCAGAAATCGGCTCACAAAATTCCTGATCACCGAATCTAGTGCCAACAGCCTTCATAGTACCCCATTCTCGGCTCCTGGCACCCATACACCAGGTTCCGATCCTGGGATTCTACAAGGAGGATTTCAAACATGATTTTGATTCGTAATAAGCATAACCCACAAACAACAACCAACAACATCATCACAAAACCACTATGATAAAAAACTTTGAGTATAATATGCATAAAGGGAAATAAAGGATAATAATAATAGAAACTCCTGAAGCTCGACTGTACGCTCCTACTGTGGCGAGGCTACGGCTACATCCTGGTGTCACCTGTACGCATCAATCATGCATAAGATTATAGAAAGCTTAGAGGGTGGTGTAAGTATGTGCGTAATATGAACGTGCTCAGAATGTAATATTAGAGTAATGTGAAATCATGCTGATGGGTACATGAATGCAATCAGCCGTACCAAGGCTATGTGGTGCAAGATATGAATGTTATCGGCCATATCAAGACCATGCGATGTGAGATGCAACTCAAGCATGCCACATATCAATGCAACTCATGACTAAAGTATCAAATATCAGTATAGTTCTCACTCTGGATAATCACTGGGGTTTAGTACACTCCAAATGGCACTGCCCCTTTCCCAGGCGCGCAGTCCAAGTGAGCATTAGAAACCTCACTATCCACCTAGCCAATAGTTTGCCAATACCTATTTAGCACGTCGATAGTGAACTCATTTATGAGCTGGTCATACTCAGCCTAGCAATGCCCCCTACCCTTGGGCGGGTAAGGCCACACCCCTTTCCAACCAACCACGACACAGTGGGAGACGCGGCCTCCTGGTATTTGGCCTTCGTGCGCTCATGTATCCACTCGGTCTCGACATTGGAGTCATCCTCTGGTACCATCAGGTTTAGAGATTTTCACCCAGGGACTTCTATGGCGCCCCAATGCTAAAAATAGTATTTTCAGTATCCAATCTGGCCACCCACAATGTGTGTGTGGAGGCTATGGCCCTGATGTCGCTAGGGCATATAGTAATCACAATCACACAAATGCAAAGTGCATAAGTCATGTAGTCCAATCATGCATCAATCCTGCGCATATCGTGCGCTCATGTGGGATAACTCTACCTATCAGGGAGTCCCATAAACCACCTGCACTATGGTATATGCAATGGCCAATCACATTTCATAATAAACATACAGATGATGCATATGGGCATGTATCATAATGCTATGTTGTTACAAACTCATAATCGGTAACGGTAGCCTGTATCGGCAATCGGCATCGATAATCAACCTCAATGCGAGGCGGGGTCCATAGATGGACGACCGATGATGGATCAATTAAAATCAATGGGGCCAAGGTTTGGGTTAACCCACTAGAGAATAATGAGAATGGGCCTAACAAGGCCTAAGGGAAGGTCACAATGTGGACGTTCAACCATCATTGCCCATTAATGTGGTCCTTTAACCAACATTGCTCCCAAGGAGTGGCCCACATAGGGCTAAACATACAGTGGGCCCACGGCCTCGTGCAAGGGCCTAATATACATCATTATGGGCATCAATTGCATCAAATGGGCCGATTCAAATGGGCTGAATCAAATGGGCCGATCAAATAAGTCGAATCAAATAAGCCGAATCAAATGGGTCGATTCAAATGGGCCAAATCAAATGGGCCGAATCAAATGAGCCGAGTCGAATGTGCCGATCAAATGAGTCGAATTATATGGGCCATATCAAATGGGACAAATTAAATGGGCCGAATCAAATAGGCCAAGTCGAATGGGGCCAAACAACCACACCATTCATCTATAACTAGAGATCATTTTAGAGCATTATCACAAAATGAATCATATCCCAAGGATCATTGGACCATACCACAAATGGCAGTGGTGATAATGATTTCCACTATTGAATTCTAGTGGGTCCCACCATAGTATTCCATCCAGTCTGTTTATAAGGTCACAAGGACCTGAACAGGGAGGGAAAAATAAATATTATATTGATTTAAAACTTTTGCAATCCCAAAAGGGATTTCAATGGTAGACGTTCAACTCCAATGTTCACTGTAGTGTAGTCCACCTGATAACAAGATTTATCTTATTTTTAGTCTCAAGCCTTAGACCAGTTGCCAAATGGATGGACGATTCAGATGTAACACATACATCAAGGGTGGGGTCCACGTACGTGGCCCACCAGATATTTGAATCTGCTTCTTTTTTTGTCTCAAGCACTAAGATAAGCTCGTCAAATGGATAGACGGTTTGGATGTAATATATACATCATGGGAGGGCCCACATCCCTACTAGATGGTGGAGACCCCACACGTGTGGCTCCCACCATCCAGCCAGGTGGACGATGTAGATATAACACATATGGGGTGGGTCCCACCCGTTCAGAATTTTGGACGGTGTGGATAAGAACCATACATCACGTGCGACCCATCCAGCACCATCCAGAAGTGGATGGTGCGGATACAACACATACGTCAGCGGTGGGTCCCACATAGGTGGGCCACCCCACTTCCCTCTCCCTCTATATATATTATAATATATTATATTATATTAATTATTATATTTTATATATATATATATTTTATTTTTTTACACGCCAGTCATCCAGCGTCCTAGACGGACAGCTGGATGTAGGACCAGGGCATCAGGGGCCCACCGTCCTTAACATATGGACAGTGAAGGTAAATCACACGCATCATGGTGGTGCCATGTGGGTGGGCCACCATGATCTGGATCAAGATTATATTCGTGCTTTCCCTCCGTCCAGACCTAGTGTCTGGACGGTCTGGATGACTTAAACATCACGTGGCCCCACGTTTTCATCAAGCTAATATTTTTATTTTCTCTTCAACTGGACCTATCTAGACGGACAGGCCAGTGGGCCTGCTGCTAGACAGTCCAGCACGGTGGGCTGATATATGGATGGCATGGATATAATACATACTTCATGGTGGGCCACACACACACACCAGGTGGGCCACACACCTCTTCATCATCATCACCATACAAAGGAAGAGAGAGAGAGAGAGAGAGAGAGACAGTGATGGAGGGACCCTGCCACTATGGACCCCTCTTAATTACAACACATACATCAAAATGGGTCCCACCTACAAGTGGGCCCTCAAATGCAAATCAACGATAGATCACCCACTTATATCACTCCTTCTTTAGCTCCCTGCACTCCTAGGCTCCTTAGCTTGATGGAAGATGATGAAGTTTTGATGGTGGGGATGAGAGATTGGGTGGTAGAGAAGTGGGCCATAGTTGGGTTGCTCTTGGAATGCTTAGACGTTAGATTTTTTTGTTGCTTGGGAGTGAAGAGAGAGAATGAGAGAGAGAGAGGGGGAAGTGATGGAATGAAAAGAGATGGAGTGATGGGTGATGGGTGATGGGTGGAATGATGGAATTGTAAGAAAGGGATGGGTGGAGAGAGAGAGAGAGTTGACTTTGGGAATGGGAAAGGGATGGGTTGCTTGTACTTGTGGTATGGTATGTACTTAACTTGATTGATCGATTGATAGGATAGGTCATAGAGATTCTCTCGGAATTCGCACATGTGACGTTTTCCTTGAAATGAATGCGGGCCCACATCTTTTGCCCTAGTATCAGATAGGCGCATGAGACACGATGTTGGAAATGCGATCGCTAGGGTACAAGTTTCAGGACGAGCCGAATTCGCGATGTAGGACTCAGCTTAGGATCTCGCGCAAACGTCGAATATAGGTTGAGGGTTGCCAAAATCAACCGGGAGGACCGTGGAAGCCTACGGAATGGTACGGACTATGATACGGGTCTTACAGTCATCCTCAAGTCCGGTCACGTTGACCCGACACAGATCGACCCAAAACCTATGCCATCTTGTTCACATCGTCATTACAGTTCAGATGTCGCGTCCTGTGTGTCCAACCGATGTGTAGATCATAAGTTGTAGGCATTTCATTTTTAGCCCTTTAATCATGATCATGTGGCCCACCTAAAGAGATAAGCACATTTTTCTAAGATGGCCTACCCATTTGCACAATTTCCAACACACACTACCCACACCACCTAAGACTTCCATCTCCCACACTACCCACAACACCAAAACCACCCATCCTACCCCATAGCCCCCATATAGCTCTTCTTTTGCTAGCTCATGATGAGCTCTCTATCCAAGACACCATGATTGCTCTTTTCTAGCCATTTGTAATGATGGACTTTCTACAACTCCTTTCTCTCTCTTCTCTCCCTCTCATTTCTCCCTTCTCTCTTTTCATTCTCTCCCTAGCAAGAGGCTGGGATGTCCCCACCATCCTCTCACATTCCAAGGTCATGCAACGCAAGATGTAACTCAAGCATACCAATCCTCAACTGAGTTCACATATCAATATAGCTCAATTCTGAAATATCACCATGGTTTAGTACACTCCAAACCAGATTGCTGCCCCATCTTGTGTAACAATGTGACTGGAAGAGGCCTCACTATCCGCCTGCCAATATCGGGCTCAGCTCGTTGATAGCGGACCCATTCCTCGAGCTGGTCAAACTCATCCTAGCTTTGTCCCCTCCTCTCGGGCGGGTAAGGCCGCACCCCCTTCCAACCGACTACGAATAGTGGAAAGTGCGGTCTTCTGGTATCGGCACTCAGCGCTCATGCATCCACTTAGTCTAGACATTGGAGCAACCTCTTGGTACCATAACGGTTTAGGGAATTTCACCCAGAGACATCTATAGCACCCCATGTAGAACAATATTTTCGGTATCCAATCCTGCCAACCATGATATGCCTATGGAGGCTATGGCCCTGATGTCTCTAGGCCATACAGTAATCATGTCACACAATGTGAATTGCACGAATCACACTATTCAATCATGCAACAATTCTATCTGTATCGCGCGGTCATGTGGGAAATTCCCCCTATCAGGGAGTACCATAATAATCTGCCCAATGGCATGTACTATGATCAATCACTCCTCAAATCAAGCATACATATGATGCGTATGGGCATGGATCGTTGAGCTATACTAAGCATATTATTTGATGATCATATATTCCCCCTTATATCAAGGTTGGGCCTAAGCAGCCTACCTACAATCCTAGAGATCCAGAAAGGGCTCCTTCACCATACTATTGCATGGCCCGCTAGATACCTTGGGGGCCCAAAGGAGTCCTAGATGGACTCCAAAATAAAAGAAGTAATCCCACTAACAACTAATGGGGGCCCAACATCTTAGGACAACCCAATGAGAATAGATGGATCATACAAATGGAGCCCAATGACTAAGGTCAACCCACTTAGAGAATGATGAGAATGGGCCTAACAAGGCCCAAGGAAAGGTCACAACGTGGTCATTTAACCATCATTGCCCATCAATGTGGTCATCTAACCAACACTGCTCCCAAGGAGTGGCCCACATGGAGCCTAGCATATTGTGGTCCTATGGCCTCATTTAATGTAACGGGCCTCACGTACACCGTATTGGGCCTCACCCATGGGCCTCAAATACATCACAATGGGCCTTACCCATAGGCCTCGGATACATCACAATGGGCCTTGCCCATGGGCCTCATATTTAAACAGGTGGGCCCCATCATATGGCTCTTAAATACAAGGCAGGTGGGCCCTATTACATGGGCCTCAAATACAAGGCAGGTTAGCTCTATCACATGGGCCTCAAATATAAGGCAGGTGGGCCCTATCACATGGTTCTCAAATATATGTCATGATGGGCCTTAAATGGGCTTGGAACACACCAAAAATCATTTCAATAGTTGTAGGTGTAACATGCGTATCACTGTACACTATCATTTCATGGGGCACAAGGCCCACAATGATGATCAGCACTGTCCAAACATTGTCTAGGTAAATCAGCACCATTCAAACATTTTCCATGTAAATCAGCACCATCCAAATATTGCCTATGTAAATCAGCACCATCCAAACATTTCTCATGTAAATCAGTACCATCCAAACATTGTCCAGCGCTGTCTAGCACTATCTGGACAGTGTGGAGGAAACAAATACATCATGTGGGCCCTATGGTGGATGGATGGTTTAGATCCAACACATATCACACGTGGGACCCATAGAACTGCTGACGTCAGTCCAACGGTGGGTCCCACCATCTGGACGACTTGGATATAACATATACATCACATGGGACCCATGGAACTTGCTAACGTCAGTCAACAGATGGGTCCCACCATCTAGATAGCTTGGATATAACATATACATCACATGAGACCCACAGAACTTGCTGACATCAATCAGCAAATGGGTCCCACCATCTGGACAGCTTGGATATCACGTGGGTCGGTGGGCTCCACAGTGATAGATGAAACACACACGCCATGGTGGGGACCCACCGTCCAAGTTGTTGGACGGTGCAGATGCACCACATACATGAAGTGGGCTCCACCATGATAAATGGCGTGGATACACCACACGCATCAGGTGGGCCGCACGACATTAAGAGAGAGAGAGAGAGATATCGGCGGTGATGGAGGGGCCCTGCCACTATGGGCCCCTCATTGATACAAAGCATACAATAAGGTGGGTCCCACCATATGTGGGCCCTTAAATCACAAAGAAATACATAAATAAATAAATAAAAATAACAAAAATATAGATCCAAGATCACCCACCGTAGATTTCTCTTCCTTCTTCCGCCAATGCGATCTAGAGCTCCAAGGGGTGCAATTCAACGGTCGAGATGGACTTTGGATGGTGGGATTGGGGGGTAGGAAGGTGGGCCACACCTAGCTCTCTCATGGAGCTAGGATGATTCTCAAGTTTTCTTAGGAGATGGGTTTGAAAAATGAGAGAGAGAGAGAGGGTTGTAAGGAGAGAGAGGGATGGGTGAAGTGATGGGGAGTGATGGGTGTACTTGATGGGTGGAGAGAGAGAGAGTTGACTTTAGGGGTTGCTTGGGGATGGGGTTGTGAGGTGATGTGTACTTGACAATTGATGGGATGGATGGGACATGATTTGAAATTTATCTTAGGTTTGCAAATGCACTGCATTTTTCCTCAAACTGAACGCGGGCCCACATCTCCTGGCCTGGGTATCTCCTTGGTGCGTGAGACGCAGCGTTGGAATCACGGTGACGACGCGGTCGCTAGGGTACAAGTCTCAGCTTGAGTCGACTCAGGTTGACAGGGTGCGACTCAAGGTCACGCGTAAACGCCGATTACAGGTCGCGAGTCATCAAAATTTGACAAGGAGGATCGTAAGAATCTACGGAATGGTACGAAGTAAGATACAGGCCTTACAATTAGAAGCCTAGAGTTGGAGTTTTGGTGGAGATCAAGAGGTGGGTGATGTATATGGAGCTTCTTCCTTCTTTTCTTCTTGTATTTCTTTTCTAGAACATTTGGTGGTATGTAGGACCCACCAATCAATGGTGGAGGTCCTACATCACTCCATGATGAGAGGCCAAAGGCCTATTTCATGCATGCATGTTTTCATGGTGGGTCATTCTCCATGGACCCACCATGATGGATTTCTTTAATATAGGATCTTGTTTGGTCATCTAGAACATAGAACATATGTTAGGGATAGCATCAACAACTTCTTTGGATTGTAAGATCACATGCACGCATGACCTATGAAGGATGTATGTGTGATTATAATGGTGGAGGATTCATAGTACTGAAATCCTCCCCTATGGCCATTGATCTCTCTCTCCCTCCCTCTCTCTCTCTCTCTCTCTCTCTCTCTCTCTTTCTCTCTATTTATTTTCTCTATTTTTCTCCTGATGATTGGTGGCCCACTGATGTGCCACAAATGTCCCAAACCCCCAGATTTTTGGGACGTCCAGGCCCACTAGGTTGGACATCCCTATGCATGTTGCAAGCATGGGTTGGATGACCCCAAATGCTTGATTTTCTTGGAGATCTTTGATTGGGGATGGGCCTGGAATTTTTCTGGTCCATCTAAGTGGACCCCACTTGTATTATTCAAGCATTAATCCCCTTGGATATTTTTCTATTGGCTGGAAATGGACAACATATGTTGTTGTCCAAATTTCATACCCATTGGATGTATGATTTTGGGCATTGTTTTAGGCCTATTTGCAAGGCTTTTCTCCCTGATTTCTTTTAGGGTTTTCTAAGGTGTGGACCCCACCTTGATGTAGGATTGATCCCACACCACCTATCCCTGATTTGAGACCTATGGAGTGGTCCCAAGAGGGCTGGACTGTCCAGCAATCCTGCATGCAGAAAATGGACCTATTCACTTTGATTTTTGGGAAAGTGGGCCACTCCAGTGGACCCCACTTGCTGTCCATATATGGGACCATCAAATCCACCCATGTCCCCTTTGATTTGGCAGGACTAGGCCCACCCCATTAGGTGCCAAAGTTGGGGACAACAGCATTTTTTACAGCAGCAGATTTTAAATATACCTTACTGTCCATAAATTGTATAAATTCATTAGCATGCCTATTGGCCTCAAAATTTCTCTCCACCGTGGCCCACCTTGCTGCGACCCATCATACATGATTGGGGGCCATGTGGACCATCAGAACTTGGGGGAAACATGGCTGACTGGCAGCCATGCTGGGCATCCCATGGTGGTTGACGTCCAACATGGGCTGGCCTTCCCACCCCCAAACAGCCCACCTTGATGTATGGTTCAATCCACGCCATTCCTCCAGTGGGATGTCCACATGTGGGGCCCACTTTGATGTCTTTTAGGGGCAACCGCCCATGGCCCAAGACCGTCCACCAAGGATGCCCAGCCTATGGGCTGCTGTTGGACCTCTATTCCAGCAGCTGGCCCACTTGATATGTGTTGTATCCACCCCTTTCATCGGTGGGACCCACTATGACATGTGTGGGTCACCAAGGAACAAAACATTATATAAATTAAATTATTGTTGGATGCCATCTGGCCCAGAAAGTGGGTGGGTTAGAATTTCAGCAATAGGCCCAAACTTACTACCCATAAGTTTTTATTTTGGGGCAGCATGGCCCATCAGATTTGGGGATGTTTGCACACACATCTTGCCCTATTTCCTATCATGCTTTGGGCTTAATTAGTACAGGCCCACCCCAGTTGGGTTTTATTGGGTCCATGTACATAGTTAATTGGTGGATTCTTTTAGGCCTTATTAAGTTAGAACTTTCTAGATAGGTCCATTAGGCCCTTGGGCTCATATTTTAGTACATATTGTGATGGGTTTATGGGCCAAAATTTCACAAGTAGTTGGGCCTTTGGATTGCCCACCAAAATAACCTTATACTTGGGCCAAGTTGCAAGGCCTAATTCACTTGAATTAAACATAAGAATTGCCCATATGGTTGGAATAACGGACTACCCATTAGGCCCACCACAATATGTGGGTTTATGACCTTTATGATTGGGCCCAAACCTTGCTTATGAGCCCACAATATTGCTTATGAGTTGGGCTTTGTATGATTGCACACTAGGCCCATGATTTGGTATAGGCCTTGGGCCTTGATTCGTATTTGGTTAGAGGTGGGCTACCTCTTGGGAACTAATTGAGGTTGGATGTCCTCCTTGGTGATCCTAAGGTAGGCCCACGGGTTTTCTATGGGTGGTTAAAGGTCCACCATAAACCCTTATTAGGACTGCTTATCCTTTTAAGCTCATATATTGTATTCCTTAACCTTGTGGGCTACCCCAATCTATTGGGCCCCCACTAGAGGATGTCTCCTTAGAGGATCTATCTAAGTGCCTAGACTTGATCCCTCCTTGGGAAGGAGGAGTGTATTCCATGTCATCATTGCCATATGGCTGTAACGCCCAGGATTTCGAGGGTCGAGCAAAGCTCTACTCCCGAGATCCAGCACATCACTTATGCAACATGGATGATGATGTTCAGATTTCATCCATATTAATGAGTTAAACATGAGTGGGATTATACCAAATCAGCATATCATACTCCAGATATAATTAAATTAAGCAAGCGAAAGACTGAAACATATATATTTGAATAGGTAAGTGTTTCACAACCTCCAGAGTATGATTATGTAACCGGGCTGAATACTTACATGTATTGTTTCAAAATTTACAAAATATCAAAATGTAAAGTGTTCAACTAATCTATATGTCCCTGTAATCCCATTGAATTAGCACGAGATCTACATAGACCCGCCTAAGAGTTGAACGTAGGAAAATTCTTCCTCCTCATCTATGAAGTCCAACTCCGCTGCATAGGCTTCCCCATCACCTGCATTTAAACCATAGTCTGGTTGGTGTTTTAAAACACCATCCTAGGGTGGGAGTTAGTGATCAACTCAGTGGTACTATAAGGCAAAAGTTAACATGTTATCAAGTCAATCAAGCAGTAATGATAAAGCAATACAACAATCATTTCCTAACTACTCTTGTTAATGTAGGGATGGTATGCAGTAATGATGTATGCCCTTGCACAAAGCTCCCTCACAAGCGACTCCAACAACCAAATTCGCAGATGACAACCTCCCTAAAGTACACCTTCCTCACCAAAGCACATGCAATGAGGTGCATGGTTGTGTTAGCCGAATACTTAATTAAGCTTGTTCATACAATAGGTTCGGGAAGCTAAGGTACCTCCCTTTATATCATTAACCCAAACTAAGGATCCATCTAAGGTCGTCAATCTTAGTAAACCACATACGATAGGCAAGTTGCAGGGCATCACCCCTAATGGAAAGCAGTTGATAGGCAAATTCAAAAGTTTATACTCGTGGTCACTATGGGGAGGCTCGTCACCTCAGCATAGGCCGATAGCTAGAACATAGTGTCCCATACCACCATGCCCGGCACACGAGTCTGGGTTGCCACTGGTCACTACGGGGAGGCTTGTCACCCCAGCGTATGCCAACAGCTTGACCACGGTGTCCCATACCACCATGCCCGGCTTATAAGTCTTAGCGGATCGTGGTACCATGGTTGAAACGGGCTTTTACATTGGTAAGTGGTACCTTATATTCAAGCAGTAATGACCATACATGGTAAACACACAAAAGGATAATCGGTTTGTTTAGTAAATTCGAATGGTACGAGCACACGTTGACTGGATCGACATAGAGTGCAAAAGCACCCCTTGTGGCCTAACCACTGTCGACTCAAATACAATAGGTAGACACATGTGATAATCATATAGCATTTAACAAACAATCCAAATACAGCCCTCATTTGAGCATTCTATCAAACACATTGAACATGTCACCAAACACTTGCATTTTATCCATAAATTGCGTAGCAGCAATATGATTACATGAAAGAAGCTATACATATGATTGAAGTAATTGAGAATCCTATCTTAATACACATAATGAATACAAATCATTAACATTTTCTCATTCAGACATTTTATCAAACACTTAAGTTACACTTCACTAAATACATAGACTAGATTAGTTACGACGTATATTGTGGTAATTCCTTACATAGAGATCATTGTGCATACAACAAACATGAATCCTAGATTAATAGTCATGGCAAGCACAAATCACAATTTCATGTTCATTCAAACATTTCAACAAACACATGGGATGCATCTTCTATTCAACATAGTTCACACATGTATAACATATCGAAAACGTCGTATCTAAGACAATATGGCAGCAATCAAGTCAGACATAAATCATTAGCTGACATTGAAAGCATTGAAAACCATAACCTAAACGTTTATAGTCCGCACCTTTCGTCGGAATACACGATTCGGACTCGGTTCAAACACTACGTTCCCGACAACAGAACAACAGGTACCTAAACCATGAAATAGGTTAGCTAGTTTATCGATTACTCTATCTGGATCTCTAAATCAAGATTAGGGTTAGGGTTTCTTACCCAAATTGTAGTTAAAACAGGTTGGGTAGCGTAATAGAGAGGTGATTCAGTGCGTGGAGTAGTGGGAGAGAATCACAACAATAATCTCCCACTTGCATTCTTCTCTCTTTCTGCTTTTCTCTCCTTTTCTCTATCCCTTAAGGTTTTTTAAAAATTCTTATGAGAGAGAGATGGGGTGGTTTAAGGGATTTATATAGGCCCAGAACTGATGTAAATGGCCCCAGGGTCATGGTATACTTAGTTTATAACCAAAGGGCATCTGTTTTCAACAAACATGGCTCATATGGAGGTCCACTACTCACCTACGTCATAGGGTAAGTTCCCTGACAATGGATCTATGCCAGGATGTAATTTCGATGCGATCGGATAAGCAGATCGACTGTGGAGGACCTGTGTTAGATTAACAGTCATACTTACTCGATTGGGACCATAAGTATACGGATATGAGCAGGAAATTTTTTTTCCCATGGGTGAAGTTTGGTCAGAAACTAACGGTCCAAAATCCTCAATTTCGCGTGTGAGCGAATGGTCCAATTCACTTAAGTTTCAATACATTTTCTAAAGGTATTTGCATTTCTCACACACTTTACTCAGGCCTCAAGTTGTGCATTTCTAGATACTATCTGGGCTTGATTCCCGTGATGGTTGTCAAGCCTAGTAAGACGGATATAACCTATAGTTTCGCGGTCATCGGACTTTCGACGTGCGGTCCAGGTCTGATACGGAGTTTCAATGTACTCCCGAGAGCGACTGGCTCTTAGGATTTCTCCTAGATTTTTAAGGGATGTTGAGTCAGTGGTATTAATAGTTTTAGGTCTTGTCATTTCTGGAAACAGTGGTTTAAGTTAAATCCACTGATTATTTAGTTTTGCACTTAACCTATTTTCGCCTAAATTTCTACGGGATGCGATCCTTAGGCATTTCTGCCTGAGGTAGTACTCAGGTCTTTGTACGGATTTTTTCGAGACGTTACAATCTACCGCCCTTAAAGAAAAATTTCATCCCTAAAATTAGTACCTTTTCGTACTCCTTGAGGATCTGAGGGTAGTTCTTACGGACTTCGGCTTCTGTTTCCCAAGTAACCTCTTCCTCAGTGCGGTGTGTCCATAACACTTTCACGAGCAGGATCACTTTGCTGCGTAGCACTTGTTCCTTCCTATCTAGAATACGTATTGGTGGCAACACATAGGTAGCATCTTCACTTAGTTGTACTTGCTCCCATTTGATAATATGGGTAGGGTCAGGATCATATTTCTTTAGCATCGATACGTGAAACATATTGTGCATGCCTGCGAGTGGTGTGGGCAAGGCGAGACGGTATGCCACCACACCCACTCGGTCTAGAATCTGGAATGGGTTAATAAATCTTGGCGTGAATTTTCTTTTCTTGTCAAAATGAAGGACTCCCTTCATTGGGGAAACTTTAAGGAATACATGGTCTCCAACTTCAAATTCTAACTGTCTACGTCTTGTATCGACATAACTCTTCTATCTACTCTACGCTGCAAGAAGTCAACGCCTGATAATGTCTATCTTCTCTGAGGTTGCCTGTACCAAATCTGGGCCAACCAAACTTTTTTCGCCAACTTCTGCCCAATAATGTGGAGCTCGACATGGGCATCCATACAGAGCTTTGTAAGGAGCCATGCCAATGCTTGCTTGGAAGCTGTTTTTATAAGCAAACTTGGCAAAGGGGAGATAGTCATCCCAACTGTCCTTGAAATCAAGCATGCACGCTCGCAACATGTTTTCAAGTATCTGGTTTACCCGTTCCGTCTACCCATCGGTCTATGGGTGGAATACGGTACTGAACTTCAGTTTCACTCCCATTGCTTCTTGAATCCGAGTCCAGAAAATAGACGTGAATCGTGTGTCTCGGTCTGATATAATCTCCATAGGAACCCCATGTGGTCATACTATCTCCCTGATGTACAGCTTGGGTAGATCATCTGCCGAGTTAGAAATTCTGATCGGGAGGAAATGGGCTGATTTTGTCAATCAGTCCACAATCACCCAAATGGAGTCATACCCTTTTCTCGTCTTTGGTAACCCGAAAATGAAATCCATGGATATGAAATCCCATTTCTATTCAGCTATGGGCATGGGCTAAAGTAAACCAGGGGGTCGGCGATGCTCGGCCTTGACTTGCTGGCACGTGAGACAACGAGATATGAAGTCTGCTATCTGGGCCTTCATGTTGTCCCACCAGTACGAACGCTTCATGTCTCGATACATCTTCATACTACCTAGATGCATTGCCATCTTTGAATTGTGGGCGGCCTCTAAGACTTCTCTCCTCAAGTTGTGGCGGTTCGGGACGCATATGCGGCCACGATAAAGTCAATCCTCCATTCGGATTCTTCATTGTTGCTCGCACGCTCTCTCATTTCCATCAGTAGCTCATCTTCCTTCTGAGCCACAATGATTCGGCCATCAATAAGTGGCTGCAAGTGGAAGTGTGCGACGCTCTTGAATGGCTCCTCCATTGTCAGCTTCAGTTCAAAATCTCGCACAAATTCCACCATATTCCACTCTTCTATCATCAGTGGGGCCGCAAATTCTATAGTTTTCTTGTGGCTCAATGCATCGGACACAAGATTGGCCTTGTCAGGATGGTAGGAGACCTCAAACTTGAAGTCTTTTAAGGTTTTCATCCAACGACGTTGCCTCATATTCAGGTCCCTCTGTGTAAAGATGTACTTGAGGCTTTTGTGGTGGCAAAAGAGCTCGAACTCCTCTCCGTAGAGGTAGTGTTCCAAAGATTTAATGCAAAGATGACTGCCGCCAATTCCAGGTCATGAGTGGGGTAATTTTCTTCGTGTTTTCTCAACTGTCGCGAGGTATAGGCGATCACCCTATCCTTCTGCATAAGTATACATCCCAAACCAACACGAGAGGCATCAGTGTATATAGTATATTTGACCCCTTGCTCTGGCAGTACTAGCACGGGTGTGCACGTTAGCTTGTCCTTTAATTCTAAAAAGGCTACTTCTACTTTCTCGTTCCAAGAAAACTTAAGATCTTTCTGAGTGAGTTGCGACAATGGTCGGGCTATCTTGGAGAAATCTTTAATGAATCGACGATAATAGCCGGCAAGTGTAAGGAAGCTCCTCACTTTTATTACTGAACTGGGCTGCTCCTAGTCTTGTACCATAGCCACCTTGGCAAGGTCCACGGCTATTCCTTCCTTGAAAATCACGTGCCCTAAGAACTTGACTTCTTCCTTCTAGAAGTTGCATTTTCGGTACTGCCCAAATAATTGACTCTGCCTGAGAGTATTAAGGATTACTCGCAGGTGCTCTTCATGATCTTTCCGACTCTTAGAGTATATAAAAATGTCATCTATAAACACGATGACGAATCAGTACAGATACGGCCGAAATACCTTGTTCATGAGATCCATGAATACGGCCGGTGTGTTCGTAAGTCTAAATGACATCACGATGAATTCGTAGTGCCCAAAACTAATCCTGAATGTCGTTTTCTGCACGTCTTCATTCCTGACGCACAACTAATGATACCCAGACTGTAATTCTATCTTAGAAAAATACTGCGCCCCCTTCAACTGGTCAAACAGGTCATCTATCCTGGGCAAAGGATACTTGTTCTTAACCGTGACGTGATTCAGTCTGCAAAAATCAATACATAACCGTAGCGATCCATCTTTCTTTTTCACAAACAACACTGCTGCTCACCAAGGAGATACGCTCAGCCGTATAAAACCCGAATCCAATAAATCATTTGTCACGCCCCAAACTCGAAAACTGGGCTCACAAAAATTCCCGATCGCCGGATCCAGTGCCGACAGCCTCCATAATACCCCATTCTTGGCTTCCAGCGTCCATACACCAGATTCCAATCTTAAGATCCTACAAGGAGGATTTTTTAATGCATATTTAACTCGTAATAAGCATAACCACAAGTTTACCCAAATTACAAAGGCAACATGATCATCACATATCCACTAATATAAACATTTGAATACAATGCTGAAGAGGAAATACATAGACAAAATCAAAGCTCTAGAAGACCGCTGCACGCTCCATGCTTAACTTTGCTGCAACCTAACGCCCCCTGCACGTATCTATCGTGCATAAGCTTATAGAAAGCCTAAAGGGTGGTGTAGGTGTGTGCACAAGATAAGTACCAAGTAAGCCATATCAGAGTAATCAGAGCAAGCAGAAATACTGACAACCCCATAAATCATACAATATCAGAAATATTGGCAAGATCATAAATCATACGATTTCAGAGTAATGCAAAAACTTGCTGATAGGCCCATAAAAATCATCAGCCTTATCCAGGCTATACGATGCAAAAATATAATAAAAACAATATCATATACTGATGAAGCAATATAGATCAGCTATGCAATGCAGAGACAGTAAGCCAAATATCAGATGCTGATGATGTAATGCAATAGGCAAATCCTTATGAGTCCACGAATACCGTCAGCTGTATCTAGGTCATATAAATGCAGAAACATGGCAACCCAAAATGCTAAATGTCGTGGATGCAATGCAATATGCGGTGCGAATGAAATGACAAAGTTGGAGTAAAGTCGGAATGATAGTACGTAGTATCGTAGGCTATGGGGTCCATCACAAGGGACTTCTATCCAAACCAGTCCCATACCTAAATTTGGATAGCCAGACTCAATGTATTAGACTCCTGATCTCAAGTTAGTTGCGCGCCCTAACCGAAATCCTGGCCACTGGGAAGGTACACATAACAATTAGTTGCACACCACTAGCTCGAGTGGATAGTGAATGAATGAATAAATGAATATAATACTGAGTATACAACTCCTACTCCACAAATCAGTACTGTACATCTCCGGGATCATCACTGGGGTCTAGTATACTCTACACCAACTGCCGCCCCATCAAGCACACAACTAGGTAAGTGAAAAAGACATCACTATCCGCCTACCAATATCGGGCCCGACACATTGATAGCGGACCCATTCCTCAAGCTGGTTAGACTCAGCCTAGCTTTGCCTACTCCCTCAGGCGAGTAAGGCCACACCCACTCCCAACTGACCACGACACAGTGGGAGACATGGCCTACTGGTATACGGCCCTCATGTGCTCATATATATCCACTCGGTCTCGACGTTGGGGCATCCTCTAGTACCAAGAGGGTTTAGAGATTTTCACCCAGGGCCATCTATGGCAGCCCGATGCTAATAACATATTTTCAGTGTCCTATCTGGCCATCCACGATATGCCTGTGGAGGCTACGGCCCTAATGTCGCTAGAGCGTATAGTAATCACAACACACAATGTATGAGTCATACAATCCAGACATGCATCATTCCTGCGCATACCGTGCACTCATGTGAGATAACCTCCGCCTATCAGGGAATCTCATAACAACCTGTCCAATGACATATGCAATGGTCAACCACATCTCATAACAAACATGCAGATGATGCACATGGGCATGTATCATGATGCTATGCTATCATATACTCATAATCAGTATCAATAATCGGCACTGATAATCGGCATCGATAATCGGCCTTGACAATCGGAATTGGCCTTGACAATCAAAATCAGCCTCACAATCGAAATTAGCCTCGACAATCGGACTCAGCCTCGACAACGAAATCGGCCTCGGTAATTAGAATCAGCTTCAGCAATCGAAATCGGCCTCGACAATCGAAATCGACCTCGACAATCAAAATCGGCCTTGACAATCAGAATCAACCTCGACAATCGAAATCGGCCTCAACAATCGACCTCGGTAATTGAAATCAGCCTCGACAATTGGCCTTGACAATCAGAATCGGATTCTACAATCAAAATCAACCTTGATAATCGGAATCGACCTCGACAATCGGAATCAGCCTCGATAATCAGAATCGGTGAGAATGTGCCTAACAAGGCCTAAGGGAAGGTTATAATGTGGACATTCAACCATCATTGTCCATCAATGTGAACATTTAACCGACATTGCTCTCAAGGAGTGGCCCACATAGGGCCAAACATATAGCGGGCCCATGGCTTCACACAAGGGTGTAATATACATCACCATGGGCCTCACTCAAGGGCCTAATACACATCATATTAGGCCTCAAATACATCACAATGGGCCACGTCCCATGGGCCTCGAATACATCATATGGGCCTTAACATATGGGCCTCAAACATGGGCCATAAATACATCTCATCAGGCCTTGCCCATGGGCCTCGAATACATCACAATGGGCCCCACCCATGGGCCTCGTGTACATTACAATGGGCCTCGCCCATGGGCCTCGAGTACATCACAATGGGCTTCTCCCATAGGCCTTGAGTTCATCGCAATGGGCCTCACCCATGGGCCTTGAGTACATCACAATGGGCCACAACCCATTGGCTTCAAATACACAATAGGTGAGCCCTACACATGGGTCTTATACACATTAAATGGGCTACATCATTGGGCCACACTAATGGGCCTCATGCACATCAAGTGGGCTACTTCAATGGGCTGCACTAATGGGCCTCATACACATCAAGTGGGCTACATCAATGGGCCGCACTAATGGGCCTCATACACATTAAGTGGGCTACATCAATGGGCCGTACCACATGCCAAAAATAAATCATATCGAAAGATCATCTGGACCGCATTCCAAATAGCGGCGGAGATGATGATTGGAAGATCATTTGACCATACCACAAATAGTAGTGGTGATAATGATCTCCACCATTAAAATCCTATAGGACCCATGACAGAAAACCGTGGGAGCAACCACACCCACCATTAAACATTTATAGGACTCACCGTGATGCATTTTTGATATCTAACTATTCATAAGTTAACATAGAGATAGATGAAGTGAAAACAAAATATCATCTTGTTTGGAAACTATTGTGGCCCTTAGGAGTTTGAACGGTGGATGTCACTGTGCCCCACTATTATTGCAAATGGTGCGGTCCACTTGAACTTTGGATCTAACTCACTCATTTTTCCCGTGCCATAAAATGATCTCACAAATGGTTGGACAGTTTGGATACAACACATGCATCATGGTGGGTCCCATAGATAGACAACATGGATGAACAAGTGGGACCCACAGAAATTGTTGTTGTTAGTACAGCAGTTAGCTGTGGGGTCCACATAGCCGGACGGTGTGGATTACATCCACATGTACAGCAGGTCCCACAGACCTTGCTAACATCAATATAGCAGCTATATAGCTGCTATACGTTGCAGCTTTAAAAGGGGTAGAGGTGGGTCCCACGTAGGGCCCACCACAACATTTATATATAATAATATATATTAATATATCACAACGTCCAGGCCCTGGACGGCCTAAACAGATGGATACATCAAGGTGCAACCCCACACGTAGGGTGGGTCACACCATCCAAGGACGCTGAGGATGAAATACATGAGGTGGGTCCCATGTGATGGGCCACCCTCCCCAAATAATAATATTATTTTTATTTTACATGTTATGATAATATTATATATTATATATTTTATTATTTTTGTTTGTAGCTGGCTAGTACACCTCACTGTCAGTTCACACTTCATTGTTGGACGGACGATGTGGATATATATGCATCAAGGTGGGTACCACTGTCATGCTGTGTGGACGGTGAGGATGTACCACATCATCACGGTGGGTCCACATTAGTGTGGCCCACCATTTTTGAGATCAAGCTCATATTTATGTTTTCCCATCATCCATCAAGGTAGGGCCCACATGGCACCATCTAGATGGATGGATCTCTCAAAATGGTTGGACGGTGTAGATCCAACACATCCATTAAGTGGGTCCCACGAAGGTGGATGACATGGATAAGTTACATACATCATGGGGCCAATAACAAGGGAAAAAGAGAGAGAGAGAGAGAGACGTGAGAAGGGGAGGGACCCCGCCACTATGGGCCCTCCCTAAATACAAAGCATTCATCAAGATGGGTCTCACCATATGCGGGCCCTCAAATAAAAATCGACGGTTAGATCACCCACCTATGGCCTCCTTCTTTAGCTCCTTGGACTCCTTGGCTCCTAAGCACCTTCTTTAATGGAAGATGATGAAAGTTGGATGGCTAGGATGGGAGATTGGGTGGTAGGAAGCGGGCCACACTTGGGGTTCTCTCTTCTTAGGGATTGCTTGGACGTTAGCTCTCTTGCTTGGGAATGGTTAGAGAATGAGAGAGAGAGAGAGAGATGTGTGTAGGGAGAGAGGGATGGGTGACTGATGGGTGTACTTGACTTTGATTGATGGATTGATGTGATGTTGAGGGTAGAGATTCTCTCGGGATTCGCAACGCGCAGTATTTTTTTCAAAATATGAGCAGGCTCACAACTCCTAGCCTGGGTATCACATCGGCGCGCAAGACGCGGCATTGGAACCGCGGTGATGGCACGGTCGCACTGGTTCAAGTCTCGAGTCAAGTCGACTCAGATATATAGGACTCGGCTTAGGATTACGTGCAAACGCCGGTTATAGATTGTGAGTTGCCAAAATTCGACCGAGAGGACCTTGGGAGTCTACAAAACGATACGGTCTAAGATACGGGCCTTACATCATCAATCTGCTTCCTCAGTTACTCCATTTCACATGGAGGCATACGGTACGTCGGTAAAGAGATAGGTGTCATGCTTGGCACAGGGTCGATGGTAAAATCAATTTTACATTAAAGAGGTAGTCCAGGGATCATTCTGAACACGTCCGTAAAATCTTAGACTACAGGCGTGTCCCCAAGTGTCGGACCATCAATATTTTCTAATAAGGAAGTGTAACAACTAATACGGCAGGGCCAATTGACCTGAACTGGGAAAATGAAGGTCATGTTTTCGGGCCCATTTCCTGTCACCATTCTGGTTTCACAATCAATCTCTGCCTTCATTTCAGTGAGCCAATCCATACAGAGGATGGCATTGTAATGATATATCATGGTGACAATCAGGTCAATGCACACCACCCTGCTCCCTAAGTCTATCGGGCACTCCTTACTGAGCTTAGTAGCGTCAGTAAAAGCTCCTGCTACTGCGATGACTCTCACCCCAACCATAGGGGTAGTGTTTAGCCCTAATCACTTGACTTAGAGTACGCAATCATGGAAATAGTGGACCTGATGTCTACCAATAGAAATACAGGTGTATCTTGGATATGGGCAGTGACTTCAAAAGCTAGCGATGCTGCAAGCGCAGATTCAGACACTTCGGTTGCGAGGGCATGTACTCGAGATTGTTGAGGGTGATTGGCTTGCACTGCCATATGTCGTTGAGGCGGCCTATATCGAGGTGCAGGAGGTCTGTTGAATGGTTGTGCTGGTGGCATAGATCGCAACGGTGGAGCTGAAATAACTTATGGCGGCTGGCGATTGATCTTCTAAGGCGGCGTAAAGCCGTTGTCCCTCATCTTAGTAAAATAAAAGGATGTTATATGGCCCGCCTTGTTACAATAGATGCACCAAAGATCAGATCGTCTCTGCTGGACTGGCGGAGCCAGTTGTCTTGGATGCGAATTTGTATGCAGCCTCTTGCCGAGGAACAGTCGGTTCGGCAGTTTAGGCCGAGGCCTTGGGCCCATTGGCATACATGTCTGAGACAATCTCTCACCATCTTGCTCAGCTCGCAGGGACATGTTCACTAGCTCAGCGTAATTGGGAATGCTAGCACAACACATCTTAGTGTGGATATCAGGTCGCAGACCCTCTAAAAACTGCCACATTTTCATTGGCACATTGCTAGGATCAATGGAGCATATCTGGCCAGCTCCGTGAAGTGATTCTCTTATTCAATCATCCCCCCTTATCGAAGGCGGATGAATTCACCCTCCTTTTCATTACGGTAGGTGAGGGGGAAGTACTTTTCATAGAAACGAGTCTCGAACGTGTCCCACGTCCACATGTAGCCTACGGGAATGGTTCATAGTATGCTATCCCACCAAAGACTAGCCTCCTTCTCGAACATATAAGTAATAAGCTCCACTTGCTCTGCCTCAGTATAGTGCAACAGCTTCAACATCTTGGATATACGATCCAACCAGTACTCAGCTTCCTCAAGTCTATAAGTACTCACAAAAGTGGGCGGACGGCGGCGCTGAAAGCGCTCAAATAGACCACTTGTATTCATAGTTCCAGTAGGCTGCATTGGTGGTGTAGGCGGGACTATATTCATGTTTTGGGCATTAACCCCTGCAATAGTAGCTAAAACTTGTTATTGTTGCTGCATTAGGAGCATCATCTGCTCTAACCTATCAGGAGGAGAGGCTGCATGAGGCACGTGTGGCGTCGATGTAGATGTACGTTGCTGTCCTAGAACCAGTGGTGCACTAGGAGTTGGCCCATTGGTGGGGCCAGTGGCCGGCTGTGAATCCGGCATTGTCTCAATATTCGAGCCCAAACTGGGGTCCGTATGGCTATCGCTTAGGGGAGGTGCCCCATCAAATGATCTGCCAAGTGGGAGACGTGCCATATTCTGAGTGTTTTTAGGAGGCATTCCCTATATACAACATAGGGTGCAACATGTGTAAGGTTAGGACAATATTACCCACTTTTCCAATCATTCTACACATTTCAAATCAAAAGAAGCTTCATGCATTTCATTAATCAAAATTTGTCACAATACATATGTTGTAGTATCATATGAATTATGACAAAGAATGCATGTGAGCTAATTACAAAAGGCTTTAACACTAACTACTCTAACATCCAACTAAGCCAACCAGGGCTATTATAAAGAAAAATAAGAAAAGAACAACAACACATGACTAGTCCTCCGACTCTGGCAAAGGTGGAGGCGCACCCTTATCCTGCATACAACACAGGAGGGCCTTCAAACTGAGAGATATTCTCTTGAATTTCTATTTCAGATGGGCCTAATTCTCCTTAAACTCCTACTTCAGGGCAGCCTGGTTTTCTTCAATATTGGCCATGCAGACTTCTAAGACGGCCCGATCATGACAGCCTTCATGTGTAGTAGGAGGTCCCTCATCTGAGCCTTGGGCCTCCTCTTCTTCTTCCTTCTCTTGCTCCTCACTGCCTTCCTCACCATTTCCTTCCTCATCCTCACTACCTTCTTCCTCTCCATTTCCTTCCTCATCTTCACTACCTTCTTCCTCTCTATTTCCTTCCTCATCTTCACTACCTTCTTCCTCTTCACTTTCTTCTTCTATTTCATCCCCGTACTCATCGAGTCAGGCTTGGCGTTGCCTGGGGCCAATTCCCATATTGTTGAGTGTAGTTGTAACGCCCCGTACCTTTCAGTACTCAGGTGTTACCAGGTAACCTAACTTAGCATAAATACAAACCCATCTTATTCAACACCTATGTTCATTCTAATCTGAGTCCAACCGTTGGAAGTGATTAACTCCCACATGGCTATATTTTTAGGATTCCAATTCCACTTGTGGACGAGCTAACCAACTAGCTTGGGTATAACACCCTGAATCATGAGGTCCACTGTTCAACAACCACTAGGTTCTATAGAGCGACCAATCACTTGACGCACTAATCAAATAATTTAGGGATTAAATCAGGCAATTTAAAAGTCCACTTATATAGAACTTAGGACTGCTAGGACTCCTAATAAAGGATTTTAAATCAATCCAACCGTGGATTTATGATGTAAACATTGTAGTTGCGAATATAACTATAAAGATGCACGTTCGCTCAAAGGATAACTTAATCGGATGATTGGATGGAAATATACACTATAGTTGTGAATTAGATTACTTGAGAATCATGTGGAATCATTCATATTAACACCTGAAGCCAATCCGACCATTAGGTTGGTGGGAATCATTAGTTGGCCATGAGATTACTAAATATGGCCACTTATGATTTAAATGATTTAATCTTTCTGACAAAAGCCCTGTAGGGGCTGAGTGAGTAAATAGATGGTGCTGATTAGGATGGGACCCATGTAAATAACTTAGAGGAAGATAATAGTAATAATGATAAGAATAATAATAATGATAATGAAAAAAATGATATTAATATTAACATATGGTTGGTATTATGTAAAAAGGGTCCTACCAATGATCCACCAGGATCTTTTGGACCATTGACGCTCGGGTTAAGGTTGATCCGACCATTGAACCTATGTAGACGCCCTTAAAGAACGTAAATGAATTCATATGGCCCACCAAAGCCGTGGATCCACCTGATCTTTGACCAATGTCCCTTATATAGGGCCTTCCAAGATGACTAAACGGGATGGATTAGTCACAAAACATCACAGTGGACCCCACAACCATTTTGTGTACCATAAGTGGTACACTTGAGGTGCACCAGACCACCAAGCCCGGTCAACACGGGTCTGACCCGCTGTTTCCATAAACAGAGAGACACCTCTCTCCCGCTGCAGCTTCATTTGAAACGGACGTCGTCCGTGTGTTTTGCAAATAGCCCACCATCATGGATCCCACGAAGGATCCAAACCGTCCATCGTGTGCATGACGTGGACCTGACCAGAACCACGTCACTCGTGTAGCTACATGCACACGTCCGTTGCACAACAACCAACACAAACAGGCCCTACAAAACCATATTTCTGAAAATAGAAACATATCTGCACGCCAGCGGGGTGATCCGTGTGAACTCCTCGCCCTTAACCTCAGCCGTTCATTAAGGGCAATCTCAGCCGTCCGTTCTAGCTGAGCGGTTTAGGGCTTCCTTAGCAAAGAAAACCACATAGTTTCAAATTTGCCCACCGTTTTGGAGATGGTTTCAGCCAGGGTGATCCGAACCTTTTGTTATCAATCCTACGGTCTAGGATTCACTGGAAAAACTTTATATGAGAGCTTGGAACTGGATTTCATTAGGGCTCCTCTCTGTCTCTGCGGCTGCACTTGAGAAATCGGCCGAGAGCTCCTCCATGCGAACCCACCAACCAAACCCTCCTAGAGCTTCGAAAAAACCCTTCCACAAGCTTCTTAAGACTTATACGAACCGTCTGAAAGGAGCAGATTGGAGGGAGAAGCCTCCGCTCGAGATCTGCCATTAATGGTTGTCTCGTCTTCCTCGTCCAAATTGCATCGGGTTCGGTTTAGGTCGAACGGAATCAAATCGTCTAGGGGTGTTGGACCTTCAACAGAGAGGAAGAAGGAGAAAGAAAAAATATAGAGAGAAGAAACAGATAGAAAGAAAGAGGAGAAGGAAGAAAGAAGAGGTGGTGCGGTTACTCAATCCAAGCTGGGCTGAGTTGGGTCCGAGCACGGTTGAGTCTGATCAAATCCAGACCGTTCACCTGGTTAAAGTAGTGAGGAGAAGAAAGAGAAGAGAGATAGGAAAGGAAGAAAGAAAAGAGAAGGAGAGTGAGGAGGTAGATGGCAAACCAGCGGAGTCGAGTGCAGGTTGCGCTGCCAGCCCAAGCACTACTGACTTAGTTCTCCTTGAGCCGAACTGAGTCTTTGGACCGAGTCAGACAACACCTGATGTCTACTACTGGGTGTCCATCATAGAAGAAGAAATAAGGAAAGAAAGAAGAAGAAGAAAGAAGGAAGATGGGCGTGTTGCACCAAGTTGACTCTAACTGAGTCAACTCAGTTGGGTGGGGCCTAGTGTTTTGCTGGCTTCAATCTGGCTGCTAAAAAAGAAGAAGGTAGAGGAGAGGACCAAGTTAGATTGCTGTCCATTGGGTGGTTGAGTCCAACAACCCTGCTGGTGCATGGGTCTAAGTAAGAGAGAGGAAGAAAAGAAGATGGGTTGGTGGCAACCGAGCCAACTCGGCTCAAACCGAGTCAACGTATGTAAGTCAACCTTCTCCCAAAATAGATTGTTTTAACTATCTTTAGCATTATCATAATTAGTGCGGTATTCAAACCTGATTAGGCACTAGCATATTACTACTCTAGAGATAATTGTTATAGAAGGAACTACAACGGTTAGGTATTTGAAGCTTATTCACCATTCTTAACTGTTGTCAATGACAGTAGAAGTGTACTAATTATTGCTATTACCCTGATTAACTAATATCAGCATTATCATTAATGTGATGATTATGCTATGGTTACTAGATTAGCATGGTAATTAATTTGACCTTGATTAGCATACAAATCCTAACCTTAAGTTAAATATGGGTCAAGTCCACCATATAACCTAGTTGGTGTAAACAAAATTGTAATTATTAAAGAATAGTATTTTGCTTAATGATAGATTATAAGTATCATGACTAGACTCATTATCAATAACTATTATTATTATCTTTAGAAATTATTATCATTTTCATTATGGGATTAGTATATATAATTCTCGTTAATATGGTTATTAGTATTAGTCCTTATTATATTAATGGATTAATACACCCATCATGAATGTTATTTGACCCGTTGCGCAGTATTAATGGTAATAATAATATTTAAAATAATTTAGGATCCAAATCCTAGGATCTAAGGTTAGAACTAAACTCTAAGATGAAAACCTAAGTAATCCAAGCCCTAGGTTATATTAATCTAGGCCATGGACACTTTGTAGAACATTGATCTCATGTACAACTTCACCATTCATGGTAGGATTCGATTCTAAGGGTGCACGCGCTCGCTAGCAACACCAGTTGGCGATTCAAAGTGTAAGGTGATGATTCTTCCCCTTGAGCTTTCCATCTTCTCATTAGCTTAAGTTATAGTTTTTATTTAAATTCATAATTGATATCTCCATTTATAATCACATGTGTTAGCTGGTGGAAATTGAATTGATGTATTACATGCTTTATGATATCATGTATAATTGTTCATGCTTGTGAGTTTCTTTTTGTGGATTGCTTATGGAACTTAAACTGGTACATTAGTGGAAAATTCCCACATATGAATGTACACCCATACTTGGGATGTAACTTGACTAGTTGTGATCGTAATGGACCTTCGACTTGGTGGTTATTGAGTGATGATCTAGATGGATCATTGATGTGGGCCTACCATCCAGGGTTGTTGTGTCTAATGGCTTTCAAGGATGGTCCTTTATCGCACGGTTCTGATACTCGCCCTATGTGGCTTTGTTCTAGTATTTTCCCTATATGGGTCCGATGTTTTACACTATGCAACCATGTGATGGTAAGCCCCATATATTGTAATGTGATTGGCCACTAGTCGATGGGGTTCCATTAAACATCCTAAGGTGGTAATCTCATGGGCCGGGGATGGTGGCAATGGGACACTATGCCCGAGTCGTCGGCCTACGCTGGGCCATGTGCTCCCCGTAGTGACTTTGAGCTTACTTAAATTGGCTGGTTGCAAATGGACTAATAATGGGCTGACAAGTCATGCATACATGGCATATATCGATGACTTGGATCACTCTGCCCTGCGATTACGCTGCGTGTTGCACTTATGACCAGCCATTCGATTGTGATATTGACTCAGATTATCATGCCCTGCAATTACGCTGCGTGTTGCGCTAATAACCAGTCTTATCCCTGGGTGACGACCCCATTGCCCGTCCGGATGTTTTACCCGGGGCACAGACCGTCTGGATGTTTTACCTGGGTCGATCATTGCATTCATGCATCCATGCATCTAACAAGACTGCATTTACTCTATTTTGGTTGTCTGTATGTTTTATACTATTTCTTACCTAATGCGGCGGTGTGTAATCTTGAGGGGAATTCATACTGAGTTGGCCACTCATCCATCAAATATAAAACCGTATAGGTAGTACAGGTGGCTTAAGTGATATGCATGTTCAGACTTGATAAGGAGCAGGGTACGATCACCAGGAATGCTTGACTGTATGCTTGGAGGAGTTGTGTGATCTTGCGATTTATATTTATATGCTTTATATTATTTCTCATGTATTAGATCATGTAATTCTTGTATTTGTTAATTTTGGAGACATTGGTTTGTATAAGTCATTATGGGCATATTTGAATGATAATGAAATTTTTCTTTATGTCGATTTGTCCATACTACGCTCATTTGCTTACTCTGATGAAAGAAAAAATATATATATACTCGAATTTGACCATCCTTTAAGGTTAACACTCGAGTTTTTGGGAAACGGGTCGTGTACTCAGGTCCTGAAAAGTCGGGGCGTTACAGTAGTCTCACTGATAAGTGGATCGGTGCAAGATTATCCATATTAAGTCTGAAACCGAAGTTATAAGCAATCCTGTAGATAAGTAGGCCGAATGGGAGGGATGCATCTCCCCGAGTAGATCGTACAGTCTTGATTATCTGTGACAAGGTGAGAGTAGGCAGGCACAGCTTGTCTCCCTGTTCAACTCTATAAAGGAGGTCCACCATGAAGCGAGTGCATTCTATGCGGTTATTCCACCTAGGATACACGTTATACGTGCATATGTGGGGGAGTAGGCGGAAGTCTACCATCATGCATGTCGATGCAAGGCTATTGTCTTACATCCAATGAGCCAGTCAACTGCAAAGGAAATGTGTGCGGCGATCTTTCTCTCGTCTACTAACGAGATGACTTGCACTAGCATGTACCACCCCACGTTCAATTCCCATGATACGGGCCATCACATCCACATTGACTACGGCTTCCTGCCTCCCCAAAGGGATAGTAAACTGAAGAGGCTCCAGCATTGGGTTCCGTATGTGGGAATAGAAGGCTCGCACAGTGCCTTCACTTGCATGAGCCTTCCCTTCAAACATAGGACCCCACCTGGTCTCCGACAAAAGGTCAATAACTGGATACAACCCAAATAGTTTCTCATCAACATAAGCTTCAAATACAACTTTGCGATCACGGAACTTACCAAGTTCGGTACCCGCCGGTAGAGACCTTTCTATCGGGATTCAAGGATCGAGGTCTCATTTTGATCTTCACTCTCGTTCGGTACTTGCACTAGCCTCGGCGCTCACCTTCTTCCGCGAGCGGCTTGGACGGCTAGGCCCAGCCTCATCCGGGGTCACCCTTTTCTTTCCCATAAGGGAAAGGAGCGTTGAGATTGAGAAAATGGTGGTGACAAGCTCAAAGAGTATCATGGAAGTGGAAAAGCTTGGAGAATGGGGTGGACTTGAAGGTTTGAAGGTTATGAGGCACAAAATGTGGGTTTTGTGCCCAAAAGAGTGGAAATAATGAAGATAGAGAGTTGTAAGGAATAGTTTTTAGGGGAATGGTGGTGGATGGGTGTAAGATGTAGAAGATTTGAGATATTTGAGTGAATAGAAATGAGGATTTGAGAGAGGAAAGGAGTTTTGGAGGATTTGGGGATATTTGGAGGGTTGAAAATGATGAAATGAGGGAGAAATGGGGCTAGGGTGTTAAGAAGAGGGACCCCACACGTGGGAGGGCCCCACATGGTCGGCCAGCCGACAGCGCGTCACCCCCCTGGGGTGTCTGGCGGTGGCTCCACCCTAGGGCAGTGGCCACCCCCTCCCAAGGTGCCTTACGTGTACATGGGACCCTCTAGGGCCCACCGAATTTTACGGTTTGGGTCCCTAGGCCCATAAGATGTACTTCCTTGGTCCAACAAGCATGTATTCACACCTTTTGGCTTGTTTCAAGTTTGAGATTCCCTGACATATAGTCCAAACCCATCAATTGACGGCCTAAAAGGGACTAAGATCAATTCACATGATCTCACACGATCTAGGATGCGTACGGAGAAAGCTACTGTAGTTAATCTCGCCCGTTGGTGAAATTTTAGGGTCCTACGATCGTTTCTACATTCCATCGTCCCCTTCCTAAGTCAGAGTGCATCAGAGTGCGTCATGTTACCAATAACCCAGGTCTAGTTTAATCCAAATCATGCTCTGATACCAAATTGTAATGCCCTGGATTTCGAGGGCCGATCAAAGCTCTACTCTCGAGATCCAGCACATCACTAATGCAACATGGATGATGATGTTCAAATTCCGTCCATATTAATGAGTTAAAGATGAGTGGGATTATACTAAATCAGCATATCATACTCCAGATATAATTAAATTAAGCAAACGATAGACTGAAACATATATATTTGAACAGGTAAGTGTTTTACAACCTCCAGAATATGATTATGTAACCGGGCTGAATACTTACATGTATTGTTTCAAAATTTACAAAATATAAAAATGTAAAGTGTTCAACCAATCCATTCCCTATAATCTCGTTGAATCAGTACGAGGTCTACATAGACCCACCCGAGAGCTGAACGTAGGAAAATTCTTCCTCCTCATCTACGAAGTCCAACTCCGCTACATAGGCTTCCCCATCACTTGCATTTAAACCATAGTCTGGTTGGTGTTTGAAAACACTGTCCCAAGGTGGGAGTGAGTGATCAACTCAGTGATACTATAAGGCAAAGGTTAACATGTTATCAAGTCAATCAAGCAGTAATGATAAAGCAATACAACAATCATTTCCTAACTACTCTTGTTAATGCAGGGATGGTATGCAGTAATGATGTATGCCCTCACACAAAGCTCCCTCACAAGAGACTCCGACAACCAAATTTGTGCATGACAACCTCCCTAAAGTGCACCTTCCTCACCAAAGCACATGTAATGTGGTGCATGGTCCTGTTAGCCGATTACTTAATTAAGCTTATTCATATAGCAGGTTCGGGAAGCTAAGGTACCTCCCTTTATATCATTAAACCAAACTAAGGATCCATCTAGGGTCATCAATCTTACTAAACCACATACGATAGGCAAGTTGTAGGGCATCACTCCTAATGGAAAGCAGTCGATAGGCAAATTTAAAAGTTTATACTCGCGGTCACTACGAGGAGGCTCATCACCTCAGCATAGGCTGACAGCTCGAACATGGTGTCCCATACCACCATACCAGGCTCGCGAGTCTGGGTTACTCACTGGTAACACGGGGAGGCTCGTCACCCCAGCGTAGGATGACGCTCGACTACGGTGTCCCATACCACCATGCCCGGCTTATGAGTCTTAACGGATCGTGGTACCATGGTTGAAACGGGCTTTTACATTGGTAAGTGGTACTTTAGATTCAAGCAGTAATGTCCATACATGGTAAACACACAATAGGCTAATCGATTTGTTTGGTAAGTTCGATTGGTATGAGCACACGTTAACTGGATCGACATAGAGCGCATAAGCACCCCTTGTGGCCTAACCAATGTCGACAATTGCCATGCGACACGGATTCGTCGAGTTACCCAATGTGGCAAGACTAATTCAGTCACCTGTACAAGGATTATTACCGATTGCCTGCGCCACGTTGTAGCCCCAATCTTACACAGATGCAATAGGTTGACACATGTGATAATCATATCAATATTTAACAAACAATCCAAATACAACCCTCATTTGAGCATTTTATCAAACACATTGAACATGTCACCAAACACTTGTATTTTATCCATAAATTGTGTAGCAGCAATATGATTACATGAAAGAAGCTATACATATGATTAAGGTAATTGAGAATCCTATCTTAATACACTTAATGAATACAAATCATCAACATTTTCTCATTCAGACATTTTATCAAACACTTAAGTTACACTTCACTAAATACATAGACTAGATTAGTTACGACATATATTGTGGCAATTCCTTACACAAAGAGATCATTATGCATACAACAAACATGAATCCTATATTAACAGTCATGGCAAGCAAAAATCACAATTTCATGTTCATTCAAACACTTCAACAAACACATGGGATGCATCTTGTATTCAACATAGTTCACACATGTATAACATATCGAAAACGTCGTATCTAAGACAATATGGCAGCAATCAAGTCAGACATTAATCATTAGCTGACATTGAAAGCATTGAAAATCATAACCTAAATGTTTATAGTCTGCACCTTTCGTCGGAATACACAATTTAGACTCGGTTCAAACACTACGTTCCCGACAACAGAACAACGGGTACCTAAACCATGAAATAGGTCATCTTGTTTATCGATTACTCTATCTGGATCTCTAAATCAAGATTAGGGTTAGGGTTTCATACCCAAATCGTAGTTGAAACAGGTTGGATAGCGTAATAGAGAGGTGATTTAATGCGTGGAGTAGTGGGAGAGAATCATAGCAACGATCTCACACTTGCCTTCTTCTCTCTTTTTTCTTTTCTCTCCTTTTCTCTCTCTCTCTCTCCCTTAGGGTTTTTAAAAAATTCGTATGAGGGAGAGATGGGGTGGTTTAAGGGCTTCATATAGGCCCAAAACTAATGTAAATGGCCCCAGGGCCATGGTATACTTAGTTTATAACCAAAGGGCATCTATTTTCAACAAACAGAGCTCATATGGAGGTCTACTACTCACCTACGTCATAGGATAAGTTCCCTGATAATGGATCTATGTCAGGATGTGATTTTGGTGCGAACGGTGAAGTTTGTTCAAAAACTGACGGTCCGAAGTCCACAATTTCACTTAAGTTTCAATACATTTTCTAAAGGTATTCGCATTTCTCACACACGTTACTCAGGGCTCAAGTTGTGCGTTTCTGGATACTATCTGTGTTTAATTCCCACGGTAGTTGTCAAGCCCAGTAAGATGGATATAATCCTATAGCTTCCGGTCATCGGACTTTTGACATGCGGTCCAGATCCGATATAAAGTTTCAATGTACTCCCAAGAGTGACTGGCTCTTGGGATTTCTCCTAAGTTTTTAAGGGACGTTGAGTCAGTGGTATTAATAGTTTTAGGTCTTGCCATTTGTGAAAATGGTGGTTCGAGTTAAATCCACCGATTATTTAGTTTTTCACTAAGCCTATTTTCGCCTAAATTTCTATAGGATGCGATCCTTAGGTATTTTTGCCTAAGGTGGTACTTGGGTCTTTGTACGGATTTTTCTGAGACGTTACAATGGCCCACCTATTTCACCCTCATGACCCATGTGCATCATTGTGTAGTTGGATTGCATTAGTGTGGGGTCATTGGGTTGGTATGATAGAGGTATGGAGTTTTCCCCTCTTGTGCACATTGAGTGCTTGGAGCTGGTGCATGATTGGTGTGTGTGATTCATTCATCTAGCATCACATCTCATGGATATTATCATCCTTGCTTCACTAAAGCCTTGCCACCACAGGTATATTCGTGGATGGCTGTATGTGGACATCAAAAATATATTATTTGAGCATTTGCGGTGCATAGGATATTCCTGGGTGAAAGCCCCTAAACCTTCAAGGTACCTAGAAGACGCCTCAACGCCGTGACCAAGTGAAAATTATGAGCGCCTGAGTGCCTTACATCGTTAGGCCATGTCTCTCACTGTCGTGTAGTCGGTTGAGATGAGATGTGGCCTTATCCGCCTGAGTGAGTGGGCATTACTCTCGTAAGTGGGTCCACTACCGTCAAGCATCGCTGGTGATTGACTGTCCACAAGCAGGTAGTGAGGTCTCCTACACTCATTTGACTGTATGGGTCTTTAAAGCGGCAGTCATCCTGCAGTGTATTTGACCCCGATGTATTCCTTATTATGAAATTGTACTTATTATATTGATTGGATATGAGGACTAGCATTACTTCGGATTGCATTGGTATTGGCTCTATAAGCCTCATATTGCATCGCCTTGGCATGGCATCCAGTACTCATGTATAGCATTGCATAGCCTTGGTATGGCTTACTGCATTCATAGTTTAGCCTCGGTTGGCTAGTGGCATTAGTATCATTCCTGTTCCCTTCTACATTCTGCCCTATCTTCTTCTGAGCACCATTGTCACACACCTTCACCACCCTCTAAGCTTTCTATAAGCTTGTGCATGATTAATACGTGCAGGTGATTCTAGGTTAACGCAGTAGTGGTCGGGGCATTAGATTGGAGTGAGCTGAGGACCTGTTACAGACCTTTCCTTCCCTCTCTCTACATTATGTATTTCCTTTTAAACCTCGTACTTGTAAATGTTTTAAAATTCATAGTGGATTTTGCAGTATGTTCCATGGTTTATTTCTGGGATTTACTTGTTATGATCTTGGGTATGCTCTATTGGATTGGAATTGTGATATGAAACTCCTCCTTTTAGGATCCCAGGATTGGAATCCTGCCTTAGGAGCCGAGAATGGGGTGCTACAGAGGCCGTTACGGCCGGAACTGGCTATTAGGTTCCTTGTGAATCCGATCACCGAGTCTGGGGCATGACAAATAATCTCTTAAATAATATGGGTAATAATAATAGAATATTTAATAATGATGATATAATAAGAACTAATACTGATAATTATATTAACAAGTATTATACTAATCCCATAAGGAAAATGATAAATATTTTCTAATGCTAATAGTCATAACTATCAATAATGAATCTAATCATGATAATAGATACTATGACCTACCATAAATTATGAAATTCTACAATTAGCTCAAACCTAACACACTATCTATGTTTAGGGTATTGACCTAGAGTTTAGACCACTTAGGTCTAGAATTTTATCCTAGAGTTTAAGACTAGGCTAGATTTTTAGGGTTTAAACCCTAGTTGATGTACAATTGTTCATGATGTTAATAATGTCCATAACTACGAAATCATCATTAATATTAATGATATAATTAATATTAGCTAACATGATGGCAATAACCATTATGATGGTAATAACTAGCATGATCTACTATCCATGATAATATTTAAGGATGGTAAATAAAATACTACTATTTAATAATTATAATTATGTTTATAATATTTAATATAAGTGTAATTAGTCTACCAATGGCTAATCATGTTTAATAATCATAATAATTTTCACAATAACAATTTATGGTAAATTACACAATCTAATTTAGGGAGAAAGGTTGACTTACATTAGTCGACTTGGTAACTCGACTCGACGCAACTGGGCTGCCCTAACTCGACCTCAGCACCTGTACGAGGCCCAAGCATGACCCGACCTAGTTGGACTCTGTCCCAACCGAGTTGACTCGGCTCTGGCCAAGTTGACTCAGACTCAACTCTCTCTAGTTTTTCTTCTTCTTTTCTTCTTATTTCTCTTCTTCCACCTCCCTCTCCCTTTCCTACTCTTCCATTACCATCTCGGTTCATACCTTCTTACTGGAAAAGGTCCAGCGACAGTTGTCAAACCTGGCACGACTTAGTCCAGCGAGTCGATGACTCGCCCGACTTGTCGACAGCCGCACACCCCCTCTCTTTTTCTTTCTTCTTCTCTTCCTTTTCCTTTCTTTCTGCCTCCTACCTAACTCCGTGACTCGGTAACAAAACAACCAGCAACTCGCTAGTGTTTTTATCAACTCAACGAGCCGGTGCACCCCAAACTCGGCTCGGTTCGAGCTGCTGCCGCACAGGGCAGTCGCTCTCTCTTTCTCTCTATTCTTTCTTTTTCTATTTTTCTTCCTTCTTCTCGTTCTCTTTTCTTCCAGATGGAACATCCAGCAAGGGACGTCAATGCTGACCTAACTCACGCTCGATCGAGCTAGTTAGCGTGGTAACTGCACCATCACTGCCTCCTCTCCCATCCTTGCTCTCGGCTTTCCTCTGAGGTGACCAGCAGGCCTTTCAACCAAGTCTTTAAGTTCCAAAAAGATGCCCCAGACCCACTTGAACTTACCCTAACCCAAGCTGATGCAGCTTGAACAGGGAAGAAGAAGATGGCCATTAATGGCGTCTTTAATGATGTTGCTCCTTCATCAGATCTAACCCTTGCAAATGGTCTTAATAGACCCTCGGAAGCTTCTAGATGATGTTTTTCGAAGCTTGGGGAAGATTAGGCCGGTGGGTTTGAGCTCAGAAGGAAACAGTCGGTTTCTCTTTGTGTTGCGCAAGAACAGGAGACAGGGTGTTTTCTCTCCCTTCATGTAGGGATTCCAATGTCCTTAGGGTCGTTGGATGCGAATGAAAGGCTAGGATTTAATCCCAACGTCTGGTTTCTTGAAATGGCTAATACCATGGCGGTTTTGGCATCGATTTTCCATAGCAAGCCCTAACACGTGCGTAGCGCGTAGGTGGTTTGGATTTGTTTGAAATAGAGGTCTGTGATTGGAGGAAGGATCCTCACATGGATCGTGACAGTTGGCTGGAGAAGGTGGTGGGATAGTTTCCATTTTTTTGGAATGGGTCACTCGTGCAAGGGTGTTTTTTGGCCGGATATCAACATACACACGTATGTATGCATTGTCATGGGGTCCACCATCCTGGGTGGATTTGAGAGGCATATAATCTAAACAGTTTGGATCGACTCAAGGTGGCCTACATTGATCACAAACGGTTGATTTTAACAGGGCTAGAAACACAAATTTTCCTGCACGCCAGTCTTCTTGTGACCGACGCTGTGTGTACACACAAGCTCTCTAGCATGCGAAACACTTGGCTTTTGGTCAGAGCCATGCTCCGAATCTGATGGACAGTTTGAATCGTCTAAGTGGGCGATCATGGTGGGCCATAGTACGTCCCAAACGGATGTTATCCGTCCGTCAAGGTGCAATAGAAGACAAACTAGAGAGAGAAATTCTCTCTCTTTATAGAAATTGCGGGTCAACCCGCTTTGACCGGGCTCCCTAGACTGGTGCACAGTGAGTGCACGTCCCTCCTATGCACTCACAGTTCAAGGTGGGGTCCACCATGATGTTTTTGAGGAATCCACTCCATCCATGATGTTCCATGGCTCAACCAAGCCATCTTAACCAAAGATGTGGCAGATCCAATGCTTAGGTGGGCCATACTACTTGATTGGAGAGTCTAGTCATAGATCTACATTGAACTGATAGTCGGATCATTCTGAAATTGCACGTCAATGGTCAAAAGCTTTTTAGGGTCCCTTAGATGGAAATCAATTGTCTGATTAGTGATTGGATTAGGGATTTGATGACTTTATATGCTTTTAATAACCTTATTATCGTTATCATTATTATCGTTATTATTATTATTATTATTATTATTTTCTAAAATTTCTTCTACTTCTCTGTAATTTGTTTAAGTGGTCTACCCTTCTCAATGTCATTAAAGTCTACAATAATATTATTTGCATTGCTTATTTCATCTCACCTTATTACTATATGTGCATACATAGATATTCGCTTATTTATTTATTTTTCTTTATTAATAGTAGGATTTTACGCAGGACCCATCTTTGATTAAGGTCATCGGTGGTTTGAATTACGTCTTGTTAAGCCATGTGTCCAAATCTCGGGCACAACTACTACTTGGACACTTTATGGTTAAATTTACAACTCGATGGTTGAGTTAGGGAAATTGATCATTAGATCGATCAATGGAGTGTTGTGATTGATTCATTATATATCTAAGGAGTCCTAATGTAAATGTATGGTCTACCTGATGTTGTTAATGAATGGCTTGGTTGTAGAGGTCAGTTAATGGATTCCAACATTGAGTGGCAGGACCTTATAGATGGTGGATCTTAGGTTTCAGGGTTTGATGTTGACAATGGACGGTTTGATTTATTTATTAAAGCAGTTGATTTATTAGGGTGGTTGGAATCCTAAAAATAGAGTTACTTGATGATGTAGTGGTCCGTTCTTAAACACAGTAGATGGACGGCCTAATTATGTATGGATTACTTTCGTCCATTGGATTTAGGCTAGAATGCACGTGAACGTTTGCTAAAGCTAAGCTTATATTTATTTCTAAATTTGGTTATACAGTAACACCTGAGTACTGGAAAGTACGGGGTGTTACAACAGCATCCAGAAATAGCCACCCTGGATCGCCAATATGCCATGTATGTATGATTAGCTAGACCATTATTAGTCTAATTCCAATCAGCTAGTTTAATAAAGCTCAAGGTCACTACGGGGGGCTCATCGCCCAGCATAGGCCGACGGCTCGGGCATGTGTCCCTTACCACCATCCCCGGCCCATGAGTCTACCGCCTTAGGTTGTTGATAGAACCCGTCAACACATGGCCAATCAGCTCTCATTGTATGGGAAGCTACCATCGTATGTTGAGTGGGAATGAAATGTCGAAGATACTAAATATAACAATTAAAATGAGTCTAAATGTATGCTTCAAATATGAATAAACAACACTGATACAAATGTTAAATGGTTCATCCCATAGTCAGGTAGGTGGAATCACCGGTAAATCCCATGAAAAATTTGCCACTAACTTAACCTCCATGTTAAATGTCTATTCTCAGCATAACCAATCTCATTACACCCTAAGTACGGACTCTCTTTCATAGATAGAGGTTCCCCTCTTTGCCTAGAGAGATTTTGATTCCATATGTGTCTTGCAAACAGTCCTATAGCATGTGAGAATGACATAGAGATCAAGTAAACGAACCATCTTAAGTGACTAAGGTATCATTCAAATAATTAAGGTAAAACTTAAGTACACATGCAAATATAATTCAAGAGACACTTAATGAATCAAGTTCTAGCATTTCCATTGGATATTTTTGATCATGGATTATCAATTCTCAAACATATATTCAGGTAAGCTAATCAAATGATTAATCAAACTCTGAGACATCATTTATAGTCAATGTAAAAGTTATCCTTGATCTAATTTAGAGATGGAAAGCCCAAGGGGAGAAGTCATCACCTGGTAGTTCGTAGTTTCTTCCTTGATCCAAATTTTTGCGGTCAACTAGCGGCCTAACACCACATGATTGATTACTTAGGGTTATTCCCAAACCAAGAGTTTATATTAGATAAGTGTTCTCAAGACCTATAACAATCTGAATCATTGCAATTAGGTGAGTTTTGTAAGGACCCATTAACATGTGAATTGGGCCTGAATTGGCCCAACACTCGAGGCCCGAACTGGGCCTGGTTTGGCCCAGTCTGTGTTATACACCAAGGCCCAGAAACTGGCTGAGCTAGACTATTCCTGGCCCAGCCAACATGACCTATTTTATAGGTTTGTACTTCTGTATTCTTAGTGCTAAGGAGATAGGTAACAAGGTCTGGTGGATGAGATCTGATTGTCAGATCAAGGTGCGATTAATGGTTGAGATCTCTTTGTAAGACAAAGCTCCAGCCCATTTAAAACCTGAGCTAGGCCATCCCTGGCCCACCAGTTATCGTACATGGGCTGCCTGTTGGTGGCCCATAAGCTAGGTTGGGCTCGTCCTGGCCCAGCGGTTGCATTCACACAGCCCACACAGTGGCTGTTGGGCTAGGCTCGTCCTGACCTAGCTCTAGTTCCATTCACACAACCCACACAATGGTCTGGGCTGGGCCGATTCTGGCCAGCAACATGGTTGCAGTCAAGGCGGGTTGGGCCGGATTCACTCTGGCCCAACAATTACACCACCATGGGATGGAATGGCTGGACCATTTCTAGCCCAACATTTGCTAACCAGAGGCCAGCTGGGCTGGCTTGCTTCGGCCCAACAATAGCAGAATGTACCCAGCCCGAAGGCTGGCTGGGCAGGCTTGTTTCGGCCCAGTAATAGGGTCAAGTGCACAGCCCAAGGGCTGGTTTGTTTGGCCCATCTCTGGGCTAATTTTGGCCCAACTACAACACTAACATGAGATGGGCTGGGGCTGAGCTGGGCCTGCCATGGCCTAGCTGATTGATCCAAATCCTTGGGGCCCATTAATTCGTAAATGGGACGTGGCCCACTGCGTCTGAATGGGAGTGCGGCCCACTGAGTTATGTGGTGTGGCCCATTGAGTTCCAACTCAGGTGTGGCCCACTACGTTACTTTGTGTGGCCCACTGAGTTATGTGGTGTCATTCACTGAGTTTTTTTACTCAGGTGAGGCCTGTTACGTGCATGGTGTGGCCCACTAAATTCCAACTCAGGTGCGGTCCATCGTGTGTGTGGTGTGCCCTACTAAGAAACTCAAAGATTACCTGGCTATCTCTGAGTGCATGCTAAGTTGGCCAATCGATCCTCACAGACGAACTATTCAACCCCGGGTGAACTCGGAGCTGACCGAGTCATTCCGATGGCTACAATGGTTGGCAGACCTTCCTCCTTCCAAAGTTGAGAGTACTAGCCCACAGCTCTCTCTTTCTTTGGCTACCCCTGGCCCACACTGACCTGACTCAGTCCGAGCTAAACGGAGTGACTCAGTGCAGTGCGGCCTCAATCCAACACTCGAGCAAGCTCTCCCTTCTCTCTTTCTTTCACTCTTTCTCCCTCTTTCCTCTCCTTCTCTCTCTCTTCTGTCTCTGTGGTGTGAATCCCAAGAAGAACGCCCTCTCTTTATAGCCAAGGGAATTACTTACATGGCTCATCCAACAGCTGAGATAAATGAACATATTCTCGCACATATCTTTATTTCCCATATGCATGAGGTCCATCCATCATGAGGGATGTGATCTGGATGCCCTGGCCCATAAAAAAAGTACATTTTCATCTATTGTGGGGTCCATCTCATTAGAGTGGGTTAGACGAGTTAATGGAGAAGATAAGATGGCCGTCAATGGCCAATCTCCACCTATGGTATTTCGGCAAGATCCCGTCCATTTGAACGGACCAGATGGGGCTGTTGATCACCTCAGGGCCCACTTTTTGGGCCATTCATCCACGTTTCGAAACTTCTCACGAGATAATCCTCATCTCGCTATCTTCTCATGAGACAAGATGGTCTCCGCTTTCAGATTGTGCCGCCCTAAGAGGGATGGTCGGAGCTCGTCAACATGGCCCAGGGAGGGCTCGGATCGAGCCAGCTACCCTTGCGGAAAGTGGCACTGTCTCCTCTAGCTTTTTCTTGATGTAGGCTGCTGCCTACCCATTTTTAGCAACGGAAGGAGGGTGTGGATAATCCTCTAAACGAACGGCTAGGATGACGGAAGGAGGCCGACGTGGATTGCCACGTGGAGCCGCAGAAATTGCTTGATCTTCAGATAATCATTACGTCGTTACTGGCTGTCCACGGCTCGAGTACATGCTTGCTTGCATGGAGAGGCTCGGATGACATGGGTCTGTTCGTCCCGGACCTCCTTACGAGATGGATGGTTCAGATTGCCCAGATGGTGGCCCGAGGTGGGCCACAACTTGTGATGAACGGACACTGTCTATCCATTGCATTTAACGTACATAGCAGGGAGGTTTGCCTCCTCTTTTTAAATTTTTACGCATCAGCGCCCGTTTAACCCTTGCTGTGGTCCGGTGCACTTCGTGCACGGGCGGTTGTGATGTGTACGCACCCTATGTGGGGTCCACCGTGATGTTTATGATAAATCCACTTCATCCATTCTTCTAAGGAGCTCTACCTTGGGATCTTGGACCGTTGATCAGGATTGTCGGTGTGGGCCACCTACCCAAGCTCATGCACTCCCATTCCTTAAGGAGTCTATGGTTGGATTCAATGGTTAGGTTAATCTTGTAAGAAGTGGTGGATCCTAAGCCGGTGATTCGATAGTTAAAGTTGTTAGTGTCCCATTATTCTACAACCAGATGATTTGAAATCTACTCTAATTTGAGATGGTCAGTTAGGCTTACCCTTGTGGCTAGTGTAGGATCCTTCTTAGCTCATGAGGTCTTTGATGGACGGCCTCAATGATGAATGGGGGCCCCTTCCTGTATAAGTTGAATTAAAATTGTTTATTAACTAAGTTTAAAACTCCATTGATACGGGTTTAAATAGTAACACCCACGTACTAGAGGTGTGGCGTGTTACAATGTCCCCAACCATGGTGAAGCAAGCTAACTTGGCTCGGAGCCTGCATGCCTCTGGACGATTTTCGGGTAACTTTTCCTCCTTGAGATAGTAGATTATTGGGTCCATCCAGATCGGTTCTGAATTTATTAGGAGAATTGTACCGGGATTTGGTTCATTGATGCTTGGTTCAGTTAGAAACTTGATCGGGATCGGTCTTGGAATATCATCCTCGACTGTTGTGGCCAGCTTTGCCAGCATGTCTGCTTTAGAGTTTTCCTCTCTAAGGATCAATCTGATTTTGCACTTCAGGAAATTGCTGATCAATTCTCGGGCTCTTTGTAAATAGGCTTTCATTCGTTCCTTTTTGGCCTAGTACTCGTTGGCTATCTTGTTGACGACTAGCTATGAGTAGCTATAAACTTTCAAGTGTTGGGCTCCCATGGCAGCTACTAGCCTGAGCCCGGCCAATAGTGCTTTGTATTTTACTGCATTGTTTGATGCCTGGATTCCAAATCTCAAGGCATATTGCATGCATATTTGGTCGGGAGCCTCTAGAACTATGCCGACCCTGTTACCTTTGGAATTTGATGAACCATCAACATAAACCGTCCACGTAGGTTGGTTTTGGGCAGCCGCTTGGTGCTTGGTCTACTCGGGCTGGATGTCAGGACTGGATTCCAACTCGGCATAATCCAACTTGGCGGGACTTAGGTTGTTTTCGAGTGTGAGCTTCGTGATGAAGTCAGCCACTACTTGGCTTTTGATCGTTGTCCGGGATTGATACTTGATAACGAAGTCGCTAAGCTTGATTGTCCATTTTGTAAGTCTCCCTGATATTTCAGGTTTCAAGGGCACCTGGCGAAGAGGTTGATTGGTCGGGACGATAATAGTATGGGCTTGGAAGTATGGTCATAAGCGTCGTGACAAGATGACAAGGGCTAGGGCTAGCTTTTCTATGTCTAGATATCTGATCTCAACAGGGACCAGGGCCTTACTGATGTAGTATACTAGAAGTTGTTTTCCTTCTTGTTCTCAGATGAGGGCTGAGTTAACTGCTGCTGCTGAAACTATTAGGTATCATAATGTCTCGGAAAAATCCATACAAAGACCCGAGTACCACCTCAGGCCGAAATCACTAAGGGTCGAATTCTATAGAAATTAGACGAGAATTAATTAAGTACTAAATTGAATTAATCGGTAAATGAGCTTGACCTACTTTTTATACAAACTGTAAGACCCAAAACTATTAGAATCACTAACTTAACATTTTCTAAAAACCTAGGATCAATCTCAAAACCCAGTTGCTCTCGGGAGCACATTGAAACTCCGTATCGGACCTGGACCACGCGTCGAAAGTCCGATGACTACGAAACTATAAGGTTATGACCATCTTACTGGGCTTGACAACTATTGTGAGAATCAAGTCCTAATAGTATCCAGAAATGCACAACTTGAGCCTGGAGCGAAGTGTGTGAGAAATGCGAATATCTTCAGAAAATGAACTCAAACTTAAGTGAATTGGGCCGTTCGCTTGCAGGCCAAATTTAAGGTTTCAGACCATCAGATTTTGACCCAACTGCACCCTTGGATCAGGGAAATTTTCCTGCACCCATCGGTATACTTGTGGCCTTGATCGAGTGACGATGACCGTCGAACTAAAACAGGTCCTCCACGGCTGATCCACTAAATCGATCAGACTGAAATAATCTGGCCTAGATCCATTGTCAGGGAACTTTCCCCAGACCGTATGCGAGCAATGAACCTCCAGATGAGCTCCGTTGGCCTGAAACAGACGCCTTAGGGCTATAACCTAAGTATACCATGGCCCTAGGGCCATTTGGACTAGTTTTGGGCTTATATAAAGACCTTAACCCACCCCTCTCTCATTCCATACGAATTTTCCTAACCCTAGGAGAGAGAAGAGAGAAAAGAGGAGAAAAGAGTGAGGAAAAGAGAGAGAGTTCAGGAGATCATTACTGGGATTCATTCCCACTACCCCTCGTGTTGAATCACCACCCCATCATCGCTACATCATCAATTCTAGTTTCGATTTGGGTAAGAAATCCAAACCCTAATCTCATTTTAGGAACCCAAATAGAGGAATCAATGAAATAGAAACCTATTTCGTGATTTAGGTAGCCATTGTGCCATAAACAAAGACGTGATGTACAAAACGAGTTCGTAACGAGCAAACCAACGAAAGGTGCAGATTATAAATGTTTAGGTTATGGTTTTCAAGGCTTTCAATGTCAGCAATGATTTATGTCTAACTTGATTGTTGCCACATGACCTTAGTTATGATGTATTCGATGAATTATACATGAGTGTGAACTATGTGAATATATTATGCATTCCATGTGTTTGTTGAAATGTTTGAATGAAAGTGAAATTATGATTTATGCTTTCCATGACTATTAATCTAGAATACATGTGTGTTGTGTATATGACAACTCCTTTATGAAAGGAATTGTTAAAATATATGTTATAACTAATTTAGTTTGTGTATATGGTATTATGTAGTCTAAATGTTTGATAAAATGTTTGAATAAGAAAGTGTTTGATAAATTGCTTCCAACAAGGGTGTTGAGATAGGATTCTCAACTACCTTGTCCATAGTTATAGTTTCTTTCATGTAATGTAATTTGCTACTACGTGATTTATAGTTGAAATGCATATGTATGACAATAGGTCCATAGTTAGACACGTTCGATGAATCTGAGTCGTACGCTAATTGTCGACAGTGGTTAGGCCATGCGGAGTGCTTATGCACTCCATGTCGATCAATTCAATGTGCGCTCGTACCAATTAAACTTATCAAATAACCCGATTAGCCTTTGTGTGTTTACCATGTATGGACGTTACTGTTTGAATCTAAGGTACCACTTACTGATATAAAGCCCGTTTCAACCTTGGTACCATGATCCGCTAAGACTCATGAGCTGGGCATGGTGGTATAGGACACCGTGGTCAAGCTGTCAGCCTACGCTAGGGTGACGAGCCTCCCCATAGTGTCCAGTGAGCAACCCAAACTCGTGAGCCGAATACGGTGGTATGGGACACTGTATTCGAGCTGTCAGCTTACGCTAAGGTGACGAGGCTTTCCGTAGTGACCTCGAGTATAAACTAAGCCTACACTGAGGTGACGAGCCTCCCGTAACAACCTGAACTTTGCCTATCCATTGCTTTTAAATCAGAGGTGATGTTGCCATATAACTTGCCTATCGTATATGATTAACTAAGATTGACGACCCTAGATGGATCATCATTTGGGTAAATGATATAAAGGGAGGTACCTTAGCTTCCCAAATCTTCTGTATGAATATGCCTAATAAATTACTTGGCTAACCGATCATGCACCGCATTGCATGTGCTTTGGCGAGGAAGCGCACGTTTATGGAGTTTGCCTTGTGCGATCGTGAGATGATGTTGTTGAGGGAGTGCAGGTGAGGGCATGCATCATTATAGCATATCATTCCTGTGTTAACAAGAGTACTTAGGACATGATTGTTGTATTGCCTTATCATTACTGCTTGACTGAATTGATAACATGTTAACCATTGCCTTATAATTCCACTGAGTTAATCACTCACTCCCACTCTGGAACGATGTTTTAAAACACCAACCAGACTTTGTTTTAGCTGCAGATGATAGCGAGGCATATGAGGCGGATCCAAACTTTTATGACGATGAGGAGTTCTCCTATGTATAGCTATCAGGCGGGTCTATGTAGACCATGTATTGATCGACGAGATTACAGGGATATGAATTAGTTGGACATTACACTTTGTCATTTTGTATATTTTGGAACAAACATGTATATACTCAGCCTGGTGACATGATTATACTCTGGGGTTTATAACCACTTATATACTTTATATGTCTATCACAGTCTTCCGCTTGCCAAATTTAATCATCTCTAGAGTATGATATGCTGATTTAGTATAATCCCATTCATGTTTAATGCACTAACACGGACAACATTTAACCATCATTATCTATGCTGCATAAGTGATGCGACGGATCTCAGGAGTTGAGCCTTTGCTTAACCCTTAATTTTCAGGGCATTATAAGTTGGTATCAGAGCATGATTTGGATTACACTAGACCTGGGTTATGGTAACACAATGCACACTGACGTACTTTGACTTAGGAGGGGGCGATAAACTGTAGAAACGAACGTAGGATTCTAAGTTTCACTGACAGGTGAAACTGATCGTTGAAAGATGATCCGTATGCATCTGCGATCATGTGAGATAATCCCAGTTCCTTTCTAGACTGTCAATCGGTGGGTTTAGACGATTATTCAGAGTATTCCACACTCAAATAACCCGAAAAGCGTGAATATGCGCGAGATGGACTCTGAAAACACCTCAAACGGGCGTAGGGGCCCAAAACACATTTTTCGGTGGGACCCGGGGGGTCCCCCGTACATTTTCGACACCCCGGAAGGGGGATGCCATCGCCCCCAGGGTGGCCCCATCGCCCTAGGTCCAGTGGACAGCGATGGCATCGCGCCTACTGCGAGGCCTCGCGGTCGGAACTAACAGGCCACGGCGGGCTCGCAGGTCCAGCGGCCCACCGACCCTTTATATGTGTGTGGGCCCATGAAAACTGTGTGGGACCCCCTATATGTGCCCTCTTTGCTCATTTCACTCTCTCACTTAGCTTTTAAACCCTTTTAATCCCTCTAAAAACCTAATTTTTCACCTCAAATCCCCAGCCATTCTCATATCATCTTCTTCTTCTTCTTCATTACATACCCACCTCCACCATTTTCATCAAAACCCATCTCCTATCTCCCTTATTTCCTCCTATTTGAGCACACAAACCCTCCTTTGTGTCTCATAAACCTCAAAATCCACCAATCCATCTTATCCTTCAACCGTACTTCACTCTCATGGCTCTTTTTGAGCTAGTGGCCGCTATCTTTTCCCTTTCCACACTTCTCTCCCTCATAGGAAAGAAGAGGGCACCAGCGGATGAAGCCAGACCTAGCCGCCCTACCCGTCCAAGGAAGCAGAGAGGGGCCGAGGCTAGCACTAGCGTTGAGCGGGAGCGAAGGATGAAGCAGGATCTCGATCCCCAAATTCCTACGAAAGAGCTCTGTCGACGGGCATCGGACATGGTAGGTTTAAAGGCCGTAGAGTTATCTTTGAAGTACACATGGACGAGAGACTATTTGGACTATATCTGGTGATGGACCTTCTGTTGGACGCCGGGTGGGGTCCCATATTTAAGAGCAAGTCACGTGGGTGTGTGAGCACTATCCGAGCCTTCTACACCCGCATACGAGATCCACTGCTGGAGCTTCTTCAGTTCATTATTCTCATGGGAAGGTGGGAGGCCATTGTCGATGTAGACATGATGGCCCGGATTATGGGGTTTCCGCGTGGGGAGGTACATGCTAGCGAGAAGAATCTCAAGAGTATGCGTGAAAGAGATCGCCGCACGCGATTTCTTTGTGGCCGACTGATCCAATGAAAGCGAGAAAATTACCTCCCAGCGACCGAGATGACTCCTGACTTCCGCCTACTCCACTACGTATTCACAAATAATGTGTATCCTAGGTGGAGCAATCACAGCGAATGCACGTGTTTGATGGTGGACTTTCTATACAGAGCGGGGTAGGGAGACAAGCTATGTCTGCCTACATACGTACTACTACAGATAGTCCAGACCACATGCGCCGTTAGGACAGATATTTCACTCTCATTTGGTCGACTCATATGCAAGCTTGCCCGTGAATTCGGCTACAGACTTAACACGGATGATCTTGCGCCGATCCACTTCATCAATGACACCACACTTAACAACATGGGTATTGGGCCACGACAATGCTAAGGCCGTCTTAATGAGTATGGTAATGAGATAGAGGAAGAAAGTGAAGAGGATGAGGGGAGTGAAGATGAAGAAGGCGATGAAGGAAGTGTGGGAGAAGGCAATGAAGATGAAGGGGGAAGTAATGAGGAAGAGCAGGAAGAAGAAGAAGAAGAGGAGGCCTAAGACTCTGATGGGGGCTCTCCTCCTGCTACCCAAGAACACCACCGTGATCGGGCTGCCTTAGAAGCCCGCTTGGCTTAGCTTGAGGAGAGCCAAGTCACCCTGAGACGGGAGGTCAGAGAGACCCGGGCTGAAGTAAGGCAAAAGCTTGATGGAGTCAGGCTTACATGAAACAAAGGTTTAAGAAGGTGTCTCACACCTTGAAGGCTCTGATGTACTGTATGCATGACAAGGGTGCTCCTCCACCATCACCAAATTCGGAAGACTAATCATATGTTATAATTATCCTTGGGTTTTCCTTCTTTTCTTGCTTTCTATGTTACAGCCTTGATAGGCTTAGTAGTAGGGTAGAGTCGTTGGTGTGTTTTAGTGTTTAAAGCTTTGTTAGATTAGCTCACATGGATCTTTCGTCACGATCCATGTAAGACTACATCTCATGTATTGTGACAATTTTGGTTAAATGAAATACATGAAGCTCCTTTGGTTATGAAATGTGTAGAATGCTTGAAAAATTGAGTGTTGTTATGCTAAATCTTACACATGTTGCACCCTATGTTGTATATAAGGAATGTCACCTAAGGCCACTCGGAGTATGACACGTCTTACGCTTGGCGAATCGAGTGACGGGGCACCTCCCCTAAGCAATAGCCACACGGACCCCAGGTTTGGGCCTGAATCACAAGACTATGCTGGATTCTCTATCGGCCACTGGCCACATAAATGGGCCAACACCTAGTGCCCCACAGGTTTCGGAACAAAGCTGTACGTCTACCTCGACGCCCCACATGCATCAGGCAACTCCTCCTGATAGGTTAGAGCAGATGATGCTCCTTATGTAACAGTAGCAGCAAATTTGGACCACCATTGCGAGGGCTCTTGCCCAGATCATGAACGTGGCCCTGCCTACACCACCTGTGCACCCTGCTGAAAACAGGAATGTCAGCGGCTTATTTGAACGATTCCAGTGCTTTCGACCTCCCACTTTTGTGGGTACTCACAGACCCTAGGAGGCCGAGTACTGGCTTGACTGCATCTCTAAGATGTTGAAGCCGCTGCACTGCACTGAGGGAGAGCAGGTTGAGTTAGTTACGTACATGCTCGAGAAGGAGGCTAGTCCATGGTGGGACAGCATCCTACGGACAATGGCTACTAGGTATGTATGGACGTAAGAAGCTTTTGAGACCGCTTCCATGGGAAGTACTTCCCCCTCACGTACCATAATGAGAAGGAGGGAAAGTTTCTTCGCCTCCGACAGGGAGGGATGACCGTTGCCGAGTACGAGAACAGGTTTACGGAGCTGGCCAGTTACGCCCCTTTGATCCTAGCAAATGAGCTGATGAAGATGTGGCGTTTCTCAGATGGTCTATGGCCCAATATCCGCACGAAGATATGTTGCACTAGCATTCCTAACTATGTTGAGCTAGTGAACATGTCTCTGCGAGTTAAGTAGGATCGGGACAGACTATCCTGTACACGTGTGCCCATGGGTCCTAGGCCTCAAACTGATTTTCCGAGCAGACCATTTCTCGGCAAGAGGCCACGTGCAGATTCACCTCCCAGACTTATGGCTCCACCAACACAGCCAAGGCGATCAGATCTGTGGTGCACCTACTACAAGAGATCGGGCCATACTAATACTTACTGCTTTACCAGGATGAGAGACAATAGCTTCGCGGCTCCTCAGAAAATTAACCATCAGATGCCACAGGCTATCTCAACTCCACCTCTACGATCAGTGCCACCTACATAACCATCCCACCGACCACCTGCACCTCGATTTAGGCCACCTCAATGACCTATGGCACCACAACCGAACCGTTCTCAATAGGCGTGAGTGTGCTTGCAGCTGAAGCGTCTGAGTCAGTAGCTACAGTGCCTTTAGCCTTCAAAGTCACTGCCCACATCTAAGGTACACCCGTATTTTTATTGGTGGACACTGGGCCCACTATTTCGATGATATCATGTTCTACGATCAAGTGATTAGGGTTAAATACGACCCCTATGGTTGGGGTGAGAGTTATCGCAGCAGAAGGAACTTTTATAGATGCCACTAAGTTGTGTGAGGGTTGCTTAAAAGATTTAAGGAGCAGAATGATACACATTGACCTGATTGTCACCACGATATACCATTATGACGTCATCCTCGGCATGGATTCGCTCACTGACATGAAGCCAGATATCGATTGTGAAACCAAATTGGTGACAGCTCATGGGCCTGAGGGCATAGCCTTCACCTTCCCAGTTCAGGTCAGTTACCCTTTCCACGTCCTTTGTTATGCTTCCCTATTGAAAGATCATGATGGTCCGACACTTGGAGACATGCCAGTAGTACAGGATTTCACGGATAAGTTTAAAAAGATACCTGGATTACCTCCTCAGTGCGAGATCGACTTTACTATCAACCTTGTGCCTGGTGCGACACCCATTTCCTTACCCACGTATTGCATTCCTCCATGTGAGATAGAGGAACTGAGGAGATAGATCGATGATCTGTTAGATGCGAGCTTCATACGACTGAGTGTATCTCCTTGGGGAGCCCCCATGTTGTTTGTAAAGAAGAATGATGGATCACTACGATTGTGTATTGATTATCACAGGTTGAACCAAGTGACAGTGAAGAACAAGTATCCTTGGTCTAGGATAAATGATCTGTTCGATCAGTTGAAAGGGGCATGGTACTTCGCTAAGATTGACTTACAGTCAGGGTATCACCAGTTGTGCGTTAGGGATGAAGACATGGAGAAAATAGCGTTCAAAACCAGCTTTGGGCACTATGAATTCCTTGTGATGTCATTTGGACTCACAAACACACCGGCCGTGTTCATGGACCTAATGAACCAGGTGTTTCAGCCGTATTTGTACCGATTCATCATCTTATTTATAGATGACATCCTAATATACTCCAAGAGACGGAAAGATCACGAAGAGCACCTGCGAGTAGTCTTTGATACTCTCAGGAAGGACTAGTTGTTTGTCCGGTACAATAAGTATGACTTCTAGAAAGAAGAGGTCAAGTTCCTGGGACATGTGATGTCCAAGGAAGGAATAGCTGTGGACCTTGCTAAGGTGACTGCAGTTCAGGACTGGGAGCAGCCCGGTTCGGTTACTGAGGTGAGGAGCTTCTTGGGACTTGCTGGCTACTACCGTTGGTTTATTAAGGACTTTTCTAAGATAGCCAGACCGTTGTCTCAGCTCACTTGGAAGGATCTCAAGTTTGCTTGGAATGAGAAGGCAGAAGCAGCTTTTCAGGAACTGAAGGATAAGCTGACATCCGCCCCTGTACTAGTATTGCCAGAACAAGGGGTCGGGTATACCATATACACCGACGCCTCTCATGTTGGTTTGGATTATATTCTTATGCAGAAGGACAGGGTGATTGCTTATGCCTAACGACAGTTGAGGAAATACGAGGAAAACTACATTATGCACAACCTGGAGTTAGTGGCTATCATCTTTGCATTAAAGCTCTGGAGACATTACCTCTACGGAGAGGAGTTCAAGCTCTTTTGTGACTATAAGAGCCTCAGGGACATATTCACACAGAGAGACCTGAATATGAGGCAATGATGATGGATAGAAACCTTGAAAGACTTCAAGTTTGAGGTCTCCTACCATCCTGACAAGGCCAACCTTGTGGCAGATGTGTTGAGCCGCAAGAAGACGTTAGCATTTGCAGCTCCGCTGATGATAGAGGAATGGAATATGGTAGAATTTATGCGAGACTTCAAGCAAAGGCTTACAGTAGAGGAGCCGTTCGAGAGCGTCGCACACATCTGCTTGCAGCCACTTATTGATGGCTGAATTATTGTGGCTCAGAGAGAAGATGAATGGTTGATGAAGATGAGAGAGCAAGCAACCGACAACGAAGAGTCCGAATGGAGAGTTGGTTTGGATAAGGGCTTACGTTATTGTGGTCGTCTATGCGTTCCAAATCTTCATGACTTGAGAAAGGAAGTTCTAGAAGCTGCTCACAATTCGAGGATGGTAATGTATCCTAACAGTACGAAGATGTACTGAGACATGAAGCGTTCGTACTAGTGGGACAACATGAAGGCCCACATAGCAGAGTATGTGTCCCGTTGTCTCACGTGTCAGCAGGTTAAGGCTGAGCATCGTCGACCCCCTGGTTTACTTCAGCCCATACCTATAGCTGAATGGAAATGGGATTTCATCTCTATGGATTTCATTTCAGGGTTGTCGAAGACGAGGAAGGGACATGACTCCATTTGGGTGATTGTAGACCGATTGACGAAATCGGCTCATTTTCTCCCGATTAGAGTCTCAAACTCAGCAGACGATTTGGTCAGGCTGTACATCAAGGAGATAGTACGTCTGCATGGAGTTCCTATGGGATTGTGTCGGATCGAGACACTTGATTCACGTCTATCTTTTAGACTCATATCCAAGAAGCAATGGGGATAAAACTAAAGTTCAGTACTGCATTCCACCCACAGATTGACGAACAGACGGAATGGGTAAATCAGGTGTTAGAAGACATGTTGCGGGCATGTGTGCTTGACTTCAAAGACAGTTGGGATGACTGTCTTCCTTACGCTAAGTTCGCTTATAACAATAATTTTCAAGCGAGCATTGGCATGACTCCCTACGAAGCATTGTATGGGTGTCCATGTCGAGCACTGCATTGCTAAGCAGAAGTTGGTGAGAAGAGTTTGATTGGCCCAGATTTGGTAGACGACCTCAGAGAAGATCGACATTATCAGGCATCGACTTCTTACAGCACAGAGCAGATAGAGGAGTTATACCGATACAAGACGGCGACAGCTAGAGTTTAAGGTTGGGGACCATGTATTCCTGAAGGTTTTCCCCATGAAGGGAGTCCTCTGATTTGGCAAGAAGGAGAAACTCACGCCACGATTCATTGGCCCATTTCAGATACTAGACCGACTGGGTGTGGTGGCATACCATCTCGCCCTACCCACACCACTTGCAAGCGTGCACAACATATTTCATATATCGATGCTGAAGAAATACATTTCTGATCCTTCCCACATTATCAACTGGGAGCAGGTACAGTTGAGTGAAGATGCTACTTATGTACTGCGACTGACGCGTAAACTAGACAGGAAGGAACAGGTGCTGTGTAGTTAAGTTGTCCCGCTTGTGAAGGTACTGTGGATGCATCACACTGAGGAAGAGGCTACTTAGGAAACAGAAGCCGAGGTCCGTAAGAACTACCTTCAGATTCTTGAGGAATACGAAAAGGTACTAATTTCGAGGATAAAATTTTTCTTTAAGGGGCGTATATTGTAACATCTCGGAAAAATTCATACAAAGACACGAGTACCGCCTTAGGCCGAAATCAATAAGGATCGAATTCTGTAGAAATTAGACGAAAATTTATTAAGTACTAAACTGAATTAATCGGTAAATTAGCTTGAACTACTTCTATACAAACTGTAAGACCTAAAACTATTAGAGTCACTAAATTAACATTTTGTAAAAACCTAGGATCAGTCTCAAAACCCAGTTGCTCTTGGGAGCGCATTGAAACTCTGTATCGGACCTGAACCGCACGTCGAAAGTCCGATGACCGCGAAACTATAAGGTTATGACCACCTTACTGGGCTTGACAACCATCACAGGAATCAAGTCCAAATAGTATCCAGAAACGCACAACTTGAGCCTGGAGCGAAATGTGTGAGAAATGCGAATATCTTCAGAAAATGAACTCAAACTTAAGTGAATTGGGTCGTTCGTTTGCAGGCCAAATTTAAGGTTTTAGACCGTCAAATTTTGACCCAACTATACCCTTGGATCAAGAAAATTTCCCTGCACTCATCGGTATACTTGTGACCCTGATCGAGTGACGATGACCATTGAACTGAAACCGGTCCTCCACGGTTGATCAACTAATCCGATCGGACTAAAATCATAACCTAGCCTAGATCCATTGTCAGGGAACTTTTTCTAGACCATATGCGAGCAATGGATCTCCATATAAGCTCCGTTGGCCTAAAGCAGATGCCTTTGGGCTATAACCTAAGTATACTATGGCCCTGGGGCCATTTAGACCAGTTTTGGGCCTATATAAGGACCTTAACCCACCCCTCTCTCATTCCATACGAATTTTCCTCACCCTAGGAGAGAGAAGAGAGAAAAGAGGAGAAAAGAGTGAGGAGAAGAGAGAGAGTTCAAGAGGTCGTTACTGGGATTCATTCCCACTGCTCCTCATGTTGAATCACCACCCCACCATCGCTACACTATCAATTCTAGCTTCAATTTGGGTAAGAAATCCTAACCCTAATCTCATTTTAAGAATCCAAATAGAGGAATCGACGAAATAGCTAACCTATTTCATGATTTAGGTAGCCGTTGTGCCGTAAACAAAGACATGTTATACGAACCGAGTTCGTAACGAGCAAACCAACGAAATGTGTGGACTATAAATGTTTAGGTTATGGTTTTCAAGGCTTTCAATGTCAGCAATGATTTATGTCTAACTTGATTGCTGCCACATGACCTTAGTTATGATGTATTCGATGAATTATACATGTGTGTGAACTATATGAATATATTATGCATTCCAGGTGTTTGTTGAAATGTTTGAATGAAAGTGAAATTATGATTTATGCTTGTCATGACTATTAATCTAGAATACATATGTGTGTTATGTGTATGACAACTCTTTTATGAAAGGAATTACCAAAATATATGCTATAACTAATTTAATTTGTGCATATGGTATTATGTAATCTAAGTGTTTGATAAAATGTTTGAATAAGAAAGTGTTTGATAAATTGCTTCCAACAAGGGTGTTGAGATAGGATTCTCAACTACCTTGTCCACAGTTATAGTTTCTTTCATGTAATATAATTTGCTACTACGTGATTTATGGTTAAAATGCATATGTATAACAATAGGTTCAATGTGTTTGATGAAATGCTTGAATGAGAATTATATTTAAATTATCTATTAAATGCTGTTATGAATATCACATGTATCCACATGCTGCATTTGAGTATGTTTGGGACTACTACATAGTCCAGGCAATCGGTAACGATTCCTGATTTAGTGGCCGAATTCGTTTCGCCACATTAGACACGTTTGATGAATCTGAGTCGTACGCTGATTGTCGACAGTGGTTAGGCCATGGCAGAGTGATTACGTGCTCCATGTCGATCAATTCAACGTGCGCTCATACCAATTGAACTTGTCCAATAACCCGATTGGCCTATTGTGTGTTTACCATGTATGGGCACTACTGCATGAATCTAAGGTACCACTTACCGATATAAAGCCCATTTCAACCTTGGTACCATGATCCGCTAAGACTCATGAGCTGAGCATGGTGGTTTGGGACACCGTAGTCGAGCTGTCGGCATACGCTGGGGTGACAAGCCTCCCCGTAGTGTCTAATGAGCAACCCAAACTCGTGAGCCGAATATAGTGGTATGGGACACTGTAATCGAGCTGTCGGCCTACGTTAAGGTGACGAGCCTTTCTGTAGTGACCTCGAGTATAAACTAGGCCTACACTAAGGTGACGAGCCTCCCATAGTGACCTGAACTTGCCTATCCACTACTTTTAAATCAGGGGTGATGTTGCTCTATAACTTGCCTATCGTATGTGATTAACTAGGATTGACAACCCTAGATGGATCATCGTTTGGGTAAATGATATAAAATGAGGTACCTTAGCTTCCCGAATCTGCTGTATGAATATGCCTAATGAATTACTAGGCTAACACGATCATGCACCGCATTGCATGTGCTTTGGCGAGGAAGCGCACGTTTAGGGAGTTTACCATGTGCGATCGTGAGATGATGTCGTTGAGGGAGTGCAGGTGAGGGCATGCATCATTATAGCATATCATTCCGGCATTAATAAGAGTACTTAGGACATGATTGTTGTACTGCCTTATCATTACTGCTTGACTAAATTGATAATATGTTAACCTTTGCCTTATAGTTCCACTAAGTTGATCACTCACTCCCACTCTAGGATGGTGCTTTAAAACACCAACTAGACTCTATTTTAGCTGCAGATGATGGCGAAGCATATGAGGCAGAGCCAGACTTTTATGACGATAAGGAAGAGTTCTCCTATGACAGTTATCAGGCGGGTCTTGTATACCATGTACTGATCGACGGGATTATAGGGATACGAATTAGTTGAAAATTACACTTTGTCATTTTATACATTTTGGAATAAAGATGTATATACTCAGCCCGGTGACATGATTATACTTTGGGGTTTATAACCACTTATATACTTTATATGTTTATCACAGTCTTCCACTTGCCAAATTTAATCATCTCTGGAGTATGATATGCTAATTTAGTGTAATCCCATTCATGTTTAATGCACTAACACGGACAACATTTAACCATCATTATCTATGTTGCATAAGTGATGCGACGGATCTCAAGAGTTGAGCCTTTGCTCGACCCCCGATTTTCGGAGCATTACAGGTATAGCAGTAATGGTTCTCCTTGCTTACGTTTAAAGAGTAATAATGATGATCTCAGGTACTGCTTAAGTTGTTGAAAGATGAGCTCGCACTCTTCCATCCACTCTATCTTCTTTTTTCCTTTCAATTGCTTGAAAAATAGAAGACATTTGTCGGTAGCTTGAGATATGAAACGATTCAGGGTGGCTATTCTTCCTATAAGGCATTAGACTTCTTTCATCATCCTGGGAGAGCTCATGTCAAGCAGAGCTTGAATTTTCTCAGTGTTGGCCTTAATTCCTCTCTGGCTGACTAAGAATCCGAGGAATTTTCCCGAGCTAACGCCGAATGTGCACTTGCTTGGATTCAATTTCATATTGTATTCTCGCAGGATTACAAATGTTTCTTCGAGGTCGAAAATATGGTCCGAAGCTTTAATGCTCTTGACGAGCATGTTGTCAATGTAAACCTCTATGGAGCGCCCAATTTAGCAGGCAAACATCTTGTGACGAGCCTTTGGTATGTAGCCCTAACGTTCTTTAATCCAAAAGGCATGACCTTGTAGCAGTAGAGTCCTTTATTTGTGACGATAGTCATCTTCTGCTTGTCATATGAGTGCATAGTGATTTGATTGTAGCCTGAGTAAGTGTCCATGAAGCTCAGGAGTTCATGTCCAACCGTGCTGTCAATGAGTTGGTCGATCTTGGGGAGAGGAAAGTTATCCTTGGGGCAGGCTTTATTTAAGTCAGTGTAATCAACACAGACCTTCAACTTCCCATTAGACTTTTTAACCAAGATGACATTGGCTATCCAGTTCAAATAGTAAATTTCCTCAATGAAGTTGGCCTTAAGGAGTTTTTCAACTTCTTCTCTGATTACGGTGTACCGTTCAAGCTCGAATGATCTTTTCTTCTGTCGGATTGGTCGATAGTAGGGGTCGACATTTAACCTATGGACCACAACCTTTGGACTGATGCCGGGCATGTCCTAATAAGACCATGCGAACACATCGGCATATCGTCGAAGGAGGCTCATGACTTTGTCTCACAATGGTGGTTCAGGGATGACCTGATCTGCACCGTTCTGGTCAGGTTGAAGTCGTCGAGCAGGACGAGTATAAGGTGTTCCATGGGGCACCTTCTCTCAATTGAGTCTTATCAGGGATTGAGAGAGGTGATGGTCATTGCCAAGTGCTGGGTCCTTAGTGCAATTAAATAGCACTGTCGAGCTTCTTGTTGGTCTCGTACCATATTCAGTGGGGAACTTCATTGCGAGATGGTACATCGACACGACGACCCAAAGAGCGTTGAGTGAAGGTCATCCAAGAATAACATTGTAGACGGAGGGGCAATCCCCACCAGGAAGTCGATCATGGTTATTGTTTGGTTCTGCCCTTCTCCAGCCATGACTAGGAGTTAAATCAATCCTTCTAATGTGACTTTGTCTCCCGCAAATCCAATCAAGGGAGTTTTGAGGGCTCAGAGTTGAGGTCTCCCAACTCCCATTTTATCGAATGCTTTTGCTAAGATGATATCTGTCGAGTTGTCGGTGTCCACTAGGATCCGAAACACTTTGTGGTTAGCTATGATCATAGTAACCACAAGGCCATAGTCATGGGAATGGTGAATTCCTCGAGTATCCTCTTCGATGAAAGTCAGATCACAAGGTGTTATCTTTTGCTCTTTCAAGGGCCTACTGGTGACGAGGACCTGATGCTTCGAGCTGGAGAGATTGATACTTCTAGCATGAGATATCTGATTTCGGTTTAAGTCACCTCCCCCAACTGGCCCACTGAAGATTGTGTGAATTTCCCTAGTTGGTTCATTGTTGATAGGTTACTTATTCTTCGAGTCAGCTCGTTCTTCCCTTCTGTTGACATATTCACGCAGGTGCTCGTTGCGGATGAGGGCCTCAATTTCCTCTTTTAAGTCAAAATGGTCACTAGTTGAGTGGCCGTTGTCTCAGTGGAAGTGATAGTATTTTCGCTTGTCTCGCTTGTCTGCGTCAGATTTAATCTTGTTTGGCCATTTGAGGATCTGTTTGTCTTAGACCTCCATGAGAACCTGCTCGAGCGTTGTGCTGAGGGGGGTATATGAACTAAACCTGCTATCAAGTCATCTGTTCGGGCGTTCGTTCCTCGACGGCTCATTATCTTTCTTCTCTTGTTGTCGTTGGCCGAGGTTGGCTCCTCCTTGGGTCACTTTTCTTTGGTTAACCCTCCCTTATTCCAAACAGCTTTCCGCAAAGTAGTAATTTCCTCGGTGTTAGAGTATTTTTGAGCTCTATTGAGAATGTCGGCCATCTTTGTTGGAGGGTTTTGTCGAGTGAGAAGAGGAACCTTCCTTCTCTTAGGCCTCTCATCATGACAGTCAAAGTAATCTCTTCCGAATGGGCCTGCATTTGCATTGTTTATAGGTTGAAATGTTTGATGTAATCAGAACTGATCGATTGCGGCTTCAGTTGTCGGAACCACTTCCAGGCTATTCCTGTCAGGGTTAGTGAAAATGCACGGCACATGACTGCAGTTGATGCGTCATGCAATTCCACCAAGCTCTGAAGTACTCCAGGTGCTCGGTCGGGTCGGTGCTTCCATAGTATGAAGTGATCTGAAGCATACAGAACCTCTGTGGGAGTTGCGCATGCATGATATCGGCAATGAATGAAGGCTCAGTCTCTTCCAGTATTGCCTCCACTGAGGTCAGGGTGTTTGAGCAGTACACATGTCCTATGTCGCCAATATGACCTCACAAATCATTGAGCTAAGCCTCCCAGGGATCACCGCTCTCAGGTTGGAAGCTATCAACACAGCTATGCCAGAGACGTGAGAAGGTGCCAGCCTTGATGCTCTGAGTTATCGGCTCCTGCAGGAGACAACAAGCACGTCGGATGGTTCGAGGAGCTCTCGAGCTGCCGGTCCTGCTACTTACTCGACCCCTTGCGCAGGACAGGGCTGTAGTTGTTCCAATAGCTGCTTCATGGAGTTCATATTATTGTTTAATATTTCAACTTATTGCTCAAGGGAGACAAGTCGTCCTCCCCGACTACGGGATCGTTGTATCGGCCCTATAGGTGTGGAATCACCCTGCAGCTGGGAAGAGGAATCCCAGTGGCTAGCTGACTGCTCTGGTGGTACAAGGTCAGGTGCAACCGAGGAGGCCGGAGCTTTCTTTTTCCCTTTCGCCATTATTGAACTTTGGTGAGATGAGAACGACTTTTGATATCGTTCTCATAAACAGTGCCAAACTGTTGATGCAGAAATTTAGTTAACCCTCTTTCGATCGATGGACCTGCACAAGGAACGAACAACGAAGACCCTGGCTTTAACAGGGGACCCTCTGATGCCTAAGTAAGGAAAAGGAATCTGGGTCAAGTTGAGTGTTGAGAATTTAGGGCTAGAGATTGTGCGTACTGCTCACCATTAGAGGCGTCTCTATTTATAGTTTAGGAGAGGCAGTAACATAGATGAGATCTTCCTACTTAGTAGGTGCGTATTGTAGAGAGATTTAGATTCTGAACCGGTAAGAGAATCCTTCGAGATCCCTAGCGAAGACCTCAGGATCACGATCATGTCACAGATATCTTCCGTGATCTTAGGAGAAGGCCTAGGGCGAATCTCTCTTATATAAGGTCTGATTATGCAGAACTAGTGTAGTAGGAGGCCAAGGTGGCCTTGTCCGACCTGACCTGGGAGTGGTATGCCATATTGAGCCATGCCAACCTGGGTCGTGCCGACCTGTGTCATACTAATCTGGGACGTGCCGACCTAAAACATAAACATGTCTCCTTAGTCGAGCGGTTGGGCTCTTTTGAGGTATGTGGTCCCTATGGCCTGCTAGTTGGACATCGAGCTTGAATTTATCTCTTTCTCGACTTTGGGGTCACTTGTCCGGTTGAGATGCACCACAGTTACTGTCGTCTTCCTTATCGTCGTCGTCATCATTGTCGGGCAAAGGAATGGGGTGTTCCTGATGAACTCTGGAGATCTTGGAATCGATGGAGGTAGTACTCTTATGGGTATGTTCCTCGGTTATGGACTCTGAGTAGGAGGCATGCTCTCATGGTTATTGAGCTACTCGTCATTATTTACTCGGTCAAGTGTATAAGGTTCCTACCTGACCTTTTCTCATAGGTCGATCCGATTTTCCCATAACAAAAGGTATGAGCATTTTTGGGATAGGAAATTTTTGCATATGAGTGATGTCGGGTTCCTCGCGTGATATCTCACAACCAGATATGTGTAATGACACATGAGGAATACCGATGGATTCGTGGCGATGGCATGGTCGTGTTGATGTTGGTTTCAAGTCCTCGAAATTATGTTCACTCAGATGTGTACTCGCACGCTTGGTTTGGGTCCTGCCAAAAATGTCAGACGTCCCGCAGACAGAATTGGGGGCGTGTGATTCGAGTACTATCAGGTTTTGGGTATTACACGGTACACCCCTCTTAGGTAAACATCATTCTTAAGCCCCTTAGATTAACTCAAGGCAGTTAAGCCCTTCAAGAGCCACCCACTCTTATACTAATTGAAATTGCATGTGGTGTAGGATGCTATGACTACGAGCGAAAGCTTGATGGAGCTAAGTAGTGAAGGCTATGTCGTAGAGGGGGGTGATTAGGAACAAATAAATTATGGCTTTTAAAACAAAATTGCCTAACTTTGGCTAATATGCATTCAAGCTAAGTAAGACAATTAACTCTAAGGCTTCCAAGCCAATGGAGAGTCCAATCACATAGACTACAAATCATATTCCTATGACACAACTAGTTTATATAAGAGTGTAAATGTGTGTGTGGGATATGTTATGGCATAAAAAAAATCATTAAGGAATGTGTTCTATGGGGTTTTGAAGGATTTGTGTGGGTTCTGAAGGATTTGTGTAGGTTTTAAAGAAGTCATGCAAGTTTTGAAGGTGTTGTGTTGGTTTTGAAGGTGTCATGTGGGTTTTGAAGTTGTTGTGTTGGTTCTGAAGGTGTCGGCGGGTTCTGAAGGTGTCATACGGGTTATGAACATGTTACGCGGGTTCTTAAGGAGTTGTGTGGTTTTGAACATGTTGTGCGGGTTCTGAAGATTTAGCTCGATCATACAACAAGGCAGTATCGTGCGACCGTACAACATGGCAGTGTTGTGTAGCCCCATAAAGGAAAGTTACGCGACCACACAATAGTTTTACTTCAAAGATGTTTTGTGCGACCGCGCAACAATATAGAGTTTTGTGAATTGTGTTTCACAGTGTGGATGCCTATAAATGCCCAATCGTCCCTCTCATTTGCATATTGGGAACGAGAAGTTCACAGAGTTGAGGAAGAAAGAGAAATAATAAGTGTAGGAATTAAGCAAAATGGCTGCCTTGCGCACCGTGCAATAGGTCTACCTTGTGCGACCGTGCAAAAGGGTTACCTTGCGCACCGCGCAACAAGACTACCTTACGCGACCGCCCAATAGTGGTCTCACGTAAATCATTCAACAAAGTCGTTATTAGACACATAATCATGGCTATAGATTATTAATTCAAGTCTTTTAGCTTGTATATCATAATGAAGTCATGGTTTCAAACCCACACAACTCTTTTATCATTTCAACGGACAATCTACAAGGCCGAAATGCTGTCAAAATTACTAGTCTTAATTGTCACGAAATGTTATACAATTATCTATATCCTGCTTTAAAATCATGGGCAACGTAAGGAATGTAATAAGAACTCAGATTAATAAAATCTTGGATGATGAGCATTCTTTCATTTGATCGTTCCTTGTTATATTAAAATACATATATTATAACCCCCAAACCAAAACAAAACAACATTTTGTCCTAACAAGATGTGCTAACTATCAACACCTAGCATTAATCTAATCATGCATACATATAATTCGTCTAAGCAATCACATAAGCATATTAAAATAAGTGCTCAAAAGATAATCCCAAACACGAGCATGTATAATGGTTCTATTTTCTTAATTATATCGGAAATCCTGCATCCATCTCCCCCCATCTTTTTCTTTCCCTTTTCCTTTCTTCTATCTTTTCTAGAGTTCTGGAACAACAACGGCCAACCCATGGTTTAAACAAACTTAAACTCGGCTTGAGTCGAAGGTCGACTTGCTGACTCGGTAGCAACCCCGAATGCTCTCTCTCTCTCTCTCTCTCTCTCTCTCTCTCTCTCTCTCTCTATTTTTAGGGCCGGCTGCCTGAAACAAAAAAGGAGCTTTTATAACTCTGGCAATTCTATCTGGAACCTACGGAAATAACTAATCAGAGGATTAGTTACGGTTTACCTTTTTAATCATTTAATAAATATGGCGATAAACCCTGAATCTTCTTACATGGGGGTAATCCACCATTGAAGATGGACTTTTGCCAACAGTGTCCACGGAATTAACGCCTTAGATCAGGGAGTGGAGGTCCATATCATGAAAATGGGTTTTTCGGTTTGGATGGGGAAGATGACGAGCTCGTTCATGGGGGATTCAGATCTGATGGGTAAGCTTCTAATCCAATGCACATGGAGGGCATGGATTGGATCACTAAACCCCGTGGGACCCTCCAAACGGATGATCATTAGCTTTTACCTAATGGGTTCGAGGTTAGCATGCAGTGGTGAGGAATTCGACCAATGGTTACTGAAGCCCTAACTGTGGTTTGAAAAGCCCTAAGGTGGAGGGCTAAGATGATTCCATGTGAACTGCCAGACTATCATAGACAATTTCTGTTTTCGGAGTAATGTCGTAACACAACCGTTTGCACCGATAGCCGTGTGCATGCACTCATGCTTCAATGTATGTAATGAGTTGGGTTTTCTTCAAAAACCCTTCCTAGACAAGATGAATGGTTCAGATCGCCTGGACATTTTCTCAAGATGGGCCACAGTTGGATTAAATGGACAATGCTTGTTTGAAATGCAGCTCAAGTGCTGTATGCTAGCATTACACACTCGTACGCATGCAGCTACGTGAGGAACTGCCTAAGGTTGGTCAGATTTGGGTGCCGCACATGATGGACGGTTTGGATCATCCTAATGTGGGGTGATGGTGGGCCACTCGCGAGCATTTAGCGACGGCTCGTTTTAAACTCGTCGTGGCGGGAAAACAAAGGAGAGAGAGAGAAGTCTCTCTCTCTTTTTTTTTTTGGAAAGTTTTAGGTCAAACCTAGTTTGACCCATTTCTTTGGTAAGTGCACAGCTTGTGCATCTCCTCAGGTGTACATGCACAGTGGGTGTGGGACCCACATGGATGTATGGTGAAATCCACTCCATCCATTCTCCTTGGAGGTCCTAATCAGGGCCTTTGACCATAAATTAGATAAATCCAAAGCTCAGGTGGGCTAGACATCTTGATTGGAGTGTCCGGTTATGGCTCTCCATCAATTTGATGGTCAGATTACATGCAATCTAATCATCAGTTGTTACAAGGGCCCTAGGGTTTGCTTAGATCAAATCCAAAGGTTAAATTAGTGGCCTGATGGCCTAAGTGTGATAATTAGGTGGTAAACCAAAAAATTGGATGTTGTGGAATTGATGAACGATGGATTTACTGAGTTGGGTCCTGAAACTGACGATGTACGGTTCAACTATTCTGATAAAGCATTATGTGAAATTTCGTTGCGATCGGATTCCCATAATTAGGTCCTTTGAGGTTTGACATCGATTCCACTAAGGTGTGATGGTCCATCTTTAAAATTAACGGATGGATCACTTGATTTAAGGATGGTGATTTCTTCCACATGTTATAAGGGTCATAAACTAGTCTAGGTGCACCCAAATAGTCAACATTACTATCTAACAGTCAGATTCGCACAATTTAGAGTTAAGTCGTTGAATAAGATACCACATACTTGATGAATGGTAGATCTTTAGATTTAGGTCCTGCAATCGATGATGAATAGTTTAATTAGTCTATTGAGTTGATTGAGATCCTAAAATAGATGTCTCTGAAGTTGTGATGGATTATTTTGAAAATCAATCGGATGGATGGCTTGTTCCATGAGTGAAGATTTCCCTTATCGGTTGTACATAGGTTGAAGTGAGGTGTATACTTCAATAAGCTAGTTATTCATGGTAACACCCGAGTACTAATAAGTACGGGGTCTTACACTACTTCACTCTCGGTGGATGCACTGAACCCATGAGTGTACCAAATTTTACCGTTGGAGGACTCTAACCTTTATAGTCCTACACAAGGACCCTAACGTACACTCCTGTCGGAGGCTCTTACAAGAGACTTAAGTTAGCTTTCTATCAGCTAACTAACAACCTCGGTCATAATCCAATGACCTACATTTACTCCCGCCAGAAGCTCCTTCGAAGACTAATGCGTACACACCCATCTCCAGTGGCCTACATAAGGACTTTATTTATGTCCTACACGAGAACCAATGTCCTACACAAGAAGCTAATCGAGTTTGGCAATCAAACTCTTACAATCAATCCTACGTGAGGAAGGAGTGCATATAGACTCACTCTATGACACTTGTCGAATTGAGACATGTTAATGCGCCATCTTGGATTGATTGATCGATGCTTTTGGTGCTTTAATCAGCTCCCATTTGCTCCCCCGATCATGTTTCCAATGTTTTGCCAATGCTTTAGCTCTAAGATCAAATACTTTACATGTAGTGCTCTTTTGAGGTAATCAAGGTGATGTGAGGTTGCTAGAATCTTCTACAATTAATGAAAAGTTGAATTCCTAAGGAATTCAACTTGATGGACACTCTAGAGGTTGATAGACACTAGTGTTTGCCAATAGAGATGATGTCTAGACTCTAAAGAAGGCTTGAGATCATGATCTTATTGTAGAGGAGCTTATAATACTAATTATAGTGAAGAATCATTAAGAAGAAGCATGAATCTCATTGCGATAGAGCATAAGAGGTTTGGTAGAGCCTGTGATGCACTAGGGTCTCTAAAATGACAAAATCTATCATATCCACAAAGACCCAATCACTAGATTTATAGGAAAAAAGCTCAAACGATCTTATTTTCAGTCCGACCAAAACTGCCAATGTAAGGTCAATTTGACTGAAACTGTTAGGACATGGTCATTTCTGAAAACTGTAGGTTCGAGCTTAGGTTGGACCAAAGTTGTCTTTAGTTGCACTGAAGCCAGCTGAAGGATTCTTCGGCTAGATCTAAATTATACAAATTTCAGGGCTTGCTGTTGTCCTATTTTGAGAACTTTCAGTGGGATCGATGGTAGTGTAAAATAGGTAAGGTTAGGATATACCAAGGCATCTCATGTTTAACTATTTATTCACTCCTTGATGTTCCACTTTCACTTATGTCTTCGGTTTTCAACTTCCAAGGGCTCAATTGACTACATGACATAATGGACTCACGTGATTGACAAATAAGTGCATAAATCATTGCACTAACAATTTGGGCCATCCATTATGTCAGACATTGGATGTGTATTGTCCATCATATGGAGCCCACCTTTGATGTGGACCTTTCATCGTGTGAATCAAACCTTCAAAGTGGGTTGTCCATCATGCAAGACCCACTTGGATGTGAACCATTCATCATTAGGGGCCCACCTCGATGTAGGTCATCCATCATGTGGGCCCACCATCAATGTTAATTGTCCTTTATGTGGGGTCGTCAATGTCTACTACCGATCACCCATCACATTTTATGTGTCCATTGTGTGGGTCCTACATTCAAATTTGATTGTCCATCATGTGGGGCCCACTTTTGATATCCACCATTCATCGCGTGGGCGTGCACCTTCTATGTGCATCATATATCATGTGAGCCACTTTGGATATGGGCTATCCTTCATGAGAGGCCTTGGATCGAAATTGTTCGTTAGGTGGGGGCCACTTTTAATGTCGATTGCCCATCATGAGGGGCTGCACTTTAATATGGGTCATCCATCATGTGAAGCCCACTCCGTCCATTATGTGGGCCTACCTTGATGTGGACCATTCAATGTCTGGGGCTCACCTTTAATATGGGTTGTTTATTGTGTGGGCCCATGATGTAGAGCGGGTCCCGGACAGTTTCATGGCCAAGATGGACCAGAAAAGGGTTGGTCGACGACAAAAGTGATGCGGACCTTCGAACCTTAGATCGGGCGTATCTCACAATCCGGAATGAGTTATCAGGCATAAAATATATGATTTTGGAGTAGAACGAGCTACTTTAGCCAACCAACCCCCTATGCCGGGTTACACAAGCCGGAATTATGAAATACCCTTGGATACGGTCGTTTCCCTGTTTTAATTTCGTTTTTACTATAAATAGTAAGTTTTAGTTTGACTATAACTCTTCATTCGTCGGGCTTTAGGAGTCACGCCCAACATGAAAAGAGCTTAGAATAATTAGGAGAACGGTTTAGTGAAGCCAAATAGGACACTTACTATTTTTGGCCAAAAACCTTGCACACTAGTAGACATCACGACTGTCTATAAATAGTAAGTTTACTATTTATAGTATGTCGCGGATTCTAGGAGTTTTAGTTGTAGTTTGATTCTGATTTCTTTCCCATTGCTTGGTACCCCTATTTAAAGGGTTGTGAACTCATTTTTATTCATTAATTAATCAATTTTGAATTTATTAGAATTTATTTCTATTTTCTGCTTTCTTTCCTCGTGGATTTGAGAAGTCTTTGTGAGGAGTCCAGAGAAGCTCCGTGGATTTGAAGTAGTTATCCTCATCACGTTCATCCCTGTGTCAATTGGTATCAGAGCGAGGATTCCCCTCAAGCTGATGGTAAACAATGAAGGTATGAATCAAAATCCTGTGGACGGTGATCCAGGGATTCGTTATCTTTCAGAAAGAATGGAAGCTTTCCACCGGGAAAGTCAATTGACCATGCAAGGGCTGCAGGTAACCCTCGACCGTCTTGCGGATGTGCTACTTCCGTCCCGAGCCCTAAGTGGTGCTCCACCACCTATAGTTACTCCACCACTCGTGGTTGCTGTATGACGCAACCCCAATTTTTGTAGAGCACTACCAGTGGCAAACCATAGGGCTACAACAGATGATTTAAGTTCTAGCGACGAGGACCTTAATGAGGATTTTACCCGACGACCAATCCATGGAGGCGATCATCTAGATCGTATTAAAAGAGACAATCAAGGTAAGGCTGAACTTCCTAGTTTTAACGGTTTATTACGTATAGAAGATTTTCTCGATTGGCTAGCCGAAGTAGAGAGATATTTTGATTCTATGGACGTGCAAGATCATAAAAGGGTACAAGTGGAAGCATTTAAATTAAAATCTGGTGCTTCTGCATGGTGAGAACAATTACAACTCTCACGAGCTCGTCAGAACAAGGCTCCCATCTCATCATAGCCACGGATGAGACGTCTTCTTCGATCATGATTTCTCCCCAGTGATTATGGGCAGATATTATTCCAGCAATATCAAAATTACCGATAAGGAAATCGAACCATCACAGATAACACTGAAGAATTCCAACGGTTGCTACACGAAACGTTCTGTTAGAGTCTGAGTCACAGAAGGTGGCACGGTTTATAGGTGGGTTGCGACCGACAATTCAGGACCGAGTTCAGATGTACCCAATCGGGACCGTGGATGAAGCAGTTCAATTAGCGGGTAGGGCAGAAACACAACTTGCAAGAGCTCCTGCTGGTCTATATCCTTCAACTCGAGCCCCCATGACGGGTCCCACGCAGGATCTAGTGTTGGCACTAGGAAAAGATCCGGTAGGAGAACATCCTCAACCTCCTACAACCGCAAACCGTGATACGGGGAGCAACTCATCCAGACCTCAATGTGCAGCACCCACAACAGCGGGCCCGAGTAGGATTCCAAATCCTTATGCTCGGCTAAGGCCGAACAATTGTTACTGCTATGGCCAGTCAGACCACTTATCAAACACTTGCCCTCAACGTCCCGCAGTACACTTGACTATAAATGAAGGGGGCACTGAAGATGAGGCCATAGAAGAAGACCATGACTTTGATGAACATGAACAAACCACTAAGAAATAGCAGGTGGCGATGAAGTGACGGGCGAGGATCGTGGCGAATTTCTAGTTGTGAGGCGATTACTGTATACCCCACAAAAGGAATTACATCCACAGCGACACGATATATTTCATACTCGGTGCACTGTCAACGGAAAGGTCTGTGATGTGATCATAGACAGTGGTAGTAGCGAGAACATCTTCTCAAGAGTGATGGTGAATAAGTTGCAGCTACCAACAACGAAACATCCTTCCCCGTACTCAATTGGCTGGATAAAAAAGGTGAATAAGACCAAGGTAACTGAACAATGCACTATCTCGTTTTCAATTGGTAAAAATTATAAAGATCAAATACTTTGTGACGTGGTTGACATGGAAGCTTGTCATATGCTACTCGGTCGACCTTAACCGTCGGACCGTGATGCGACCCATTGGGGACGAGATAATGTCTACATATTCGTCAAGGATAGTTGAAAAATAATTCTTGCCCCTATGGCACCAGAGAACCACCCTGAAGCCTCTAAAGTGGAGGGGAGTTCCCTCTTGACTATTTGGAATTTTCTGGAGGAATCCAAGGAAACCAGCAAGGTATACGCCGTAGTGGTGAAGGGCGAAGAAGAGGAACCCTCAAACATCCCTCCAAGTTTAAGCCTATTGCTAAACGAATTCAAAGAAGTCTAGCCTAAGGATTTACCTGATGGATTGCCCCCCATGAGGGACATCCAATATCACATAGACCTCGTCCCTGGGGCTAGCCTGCCCAACTGCCCTCATTATTAGATGAGTCCAAAGGAGTGTGAGATACTTCAGGGGCAAGTGGAGGAATTGATCCATAAGGGTCTCTTGAGAAAGAGCATGAGCCCATGTGTCATACCAGCATTATTAACGCCAAAAAAAGATGGAATCTGGCGCATGTGTGTCAACAGTTGGGCAATCAACAAAATTACCATTAAATATCGGTTCCCAATACCAGAGTTGGACGACATGCTCGATATACTAGAAGGGGCCAAGGTGTTCTCTAAACTAGATCTAAGGAGCGGGTATTATCAGATTCGTATCTGACCCCATGATGAGTGGAAAACGACATTCAAACCAAGGAAGGGTTGTATGAGTGGCTGGTCATGCCCTTCGGCCTATCGAACGCACCAAGTACTTTTATGTGCTTGATGAATCAAGTTCTAAAACCGTTCACTGGCCGATTTGTGGTAGTATATTTTGATGACATATTGATATATAGCCAGGATGAGGCGGAGCATAGGAAATATCTCAGGCAGGTGCTGAAGGTCCTACAAATTAACAAATTGTACCTCAACTTGAAGAAGTGTATTTTTTTTAACTAATAGCCCGTTGTTTCTAGGATTTGTTGTAACATCCACAGGCATTAGTGTGAACAATGAAAATGTGCGGGTTATTAGGAAATGGCCGATCCCGACAAACATTCATGAGGTGAGGAGTTTTCACGGGTTGACAACTTTCTATCATCGATTTGTGTGAGATTTTAGCACCATAGTCACGCCTATAACAGATTGCATGAAAAAGGGACCATTCCAGTGGACTGATAAAGCTAATAGAGCTTTCATGAGATCAAGCATCATTTGTCTACAACACCGGTCTTGGTGCTTCCTAATTTCAAAAAATTGTTTGAGATTGAGTGTGACGCTTCATACGTCGGAATTGGAGGAGTATTATCACAGGAAGGCAGGCCGGTAGCCTTCTATAGCAAGAAGCTCAGCGAAGCCCGAAAGAAGTGGTCTACTTATAAGCTTGTGTTGTATGCAGTTATTCAGGCGCTGTGACACTGGCGGCATTATCTGATTCAAAGAGAGTTTGTTCTGTACACTGACCATCAAGCATTAAAGTTTATTAATAGTCAGACTAACGTGAACCGTGTGGATGCTAGATGGGTTACGTTTTTACAGGAATTTACGTTCGTTCTAAAGTATAAGTCAGGGCAGCAAAACAAGATGGCTGATGCACCTAGTCGTTGTGCATCACTACTTGTTATGATGAGCAACGAGGTGGTCGGCTTCGACTGTCTCAAGGAACTGTATGCTGAGGATGATGACTTCAAAGATTCTTGGATGAAATGCCAAGAAGGTCACCCTAGTGACCTTCATATACAGGACGATTTTCTCTTCAAAAGGAATCGATTGTGCATCCCCCAAAGTTCTTTGAGGGAACAGATTATTCAGGAGCTACATGGAGGTGGCCTCGGTGGACACCTTGGGCGAGACAAGACGCGAGCTCTTGTGGAAGAGCGGTATTAATGGCCACAATTAGTACATAATGTGGGAAAAGCCGTACAACGTTATCATGTTTGTCAGACCTCCAAGGGGCAATCTCAGAATACGGGCCTTTACACCCTGTTACCTGTGCCTGACAGTCTTTGGGAGAATTTATCAATGGACTTCGTGCTCGGTCTCCCACGAATACAACGCGGCATGAATTCGGCGTTCGTGGTGGTAGATCGTTTCTCCAAGATGACACACTTTATCCCATATAAGAAGACCCTTGATGCAACATATGTGACGAATCTATTCTTCAGGGAGGTCGTATAGCTACACGGGGTCTCCAAGACCATTACTTTTGATCGTGACATGAAGTTCATTAGCCACTTTTGGCGGACTTTGTGGACTCGATTCGATACATGACTTTAATTCAGCAGTGCTTACCACCCACAGACTGATGGGCAGACCGAAGTGATGAATCACACGTTGGAAAACCTCCTTCGCTATATTTCAAGAGAAAAACCGAAGCAGTGATTTGGCCTTGTCTCAAGCAGAGTTTGCATTCAACAACATGGTGAACCGCTCGACAGAAAAATCTCCGTTCCAGTTTATCTACGGACGAGTGCCTCGCCACACACTTGACTTGGTCCCTCTGCCCAAGCACCCAGGCACGAGCATTGCAACAGAACATATGGTAGACAAGATTATGGGCATCTATGCGGAAGTACAGACTAAGCTACATGCCTCGAACGAGAAGTACAAGGAACAAGCAGACAAGCACCAGCGACAAAAAGTGTTCGAGGTGGGCGACCGCGTTATGGTCCATCTGCGCAAAGAGAGATTTCCGACCGGGACGTACAACAAGTTGAAAAATAAGAAGATTGGACCCGTCCCAAACATTCAAAAGATCAATGACAACGCTTATGTTGTTGATCTTCCATATGACATGACGATCTCACGGACTTTGAACGTCACAGACCTGACCGAGTATCATGAACTGGAGCAGGATGAGAACTCGAGGACGAGTTCTTTTGAAGTAGAGGGGACTGATGTAGAGTGGGTCGCGGACAGTTTCATGGCCAAGATGGACCAGAAAAGGGCCGGTCGACGATAGAAGTGATGCGGACCGTCGGACCTTAGATCGGGCGTATCTCACAATCCGGAATGAGTTATTGGGCATAAAATATATGATTTTGGGGTAGAACGAGCTACTTTATCCAACTAACCCTACTACGCCAGGTTGCGCAAGCTGGAATTGCGAAATACCCCTGGATCGACGGTCGTTTTCCTGTTTTAATTTCGTTTTTACTATAAATAGTAAGTTTTAGTTTGATTATAACTCTTCATCCGTCGAGCTTTAGGAGTTGTGCCCAACGTGAAAAGAGCTTAGAATAATTAGGAGAACGGTTTGGTAAAGCCAAACAGGACACTTACTATTTTTGGCCGAAAACCTTGTACACTAGTAGACATCACGGCGTCTATAAATAGTAAGTTTACTATTTATAGTAAGTCACGGATTCTAGGAGTTTTAGTTGTAGTTTGATTCTGATTTCTTTCCCATTGCTTGGTACCCCTATTTAAAGGGTTGTGAACTCGTTTTTATTCATTAATTAATCAATTTTGAATTTATTAGAATTCATTTCTATTTTCTGCTTTCTTTCCTCGTGGATTCGAGAAGTCTCTGTGATGAGTCCAGAGAAGCTCCGTGGATTCAGAGTAGTTATCCTCATCACGTTCATCCCTGCGCCAGCCCACCTTTGATGTCAACCATCATCATGTGGGCCCACCTTCAATATCCATCGTCCATAATGTGGGTCTTGCCCTTGATGTCGACCGCCCATTAAGTGGGGACCATTTGATGTGGATGGTCCATCATGTTGGGCCACACTTTGATATGGGTCATCCATCATGTGGGGCCCACATTTGATGTGAACCATGCATTTTGTGGGCCCACCTTGATGTGGACCATTCATCATGTGGGGCACCACCTTCAATATGAGCCTTTCATCATGTGGGCCCACCTTTGATGTCCACCATCCATAATGTGGGTCCCACCTTTGTTGTGGACCATCTATCATATGGGGCCAACTTGATGTGGATAGTCCATTATGTGGAGCCACATTTTGACTCGGGTCATCCATCATGTGGGACTACATCTGATTTCCATCATCCATCATGTCGGAACCACCTTTGTTGTGAACCATCCATCATGTGGGGCTCACTTGTTATGGAATGTCCATTATGCAAGGCCACATTTTGATGTGGGCCATCCATCATGTGAGACCCACCTTTGATGTCCATTATCCATCATGTAGGTCTCACATTTGCTATCGACTGTCCATCATGTGGGGCCAACTTTCAGTATGGGGTCGTCATCATATGGGTGGGGTCATCATCATATGGGCCCACCTTTAATATCAACCTTCTATCACGGGTCCCACATTTAATGTCCACTATCCATTCTCACTTTTGGTGTGAACAGTACATTAGGTGGGGCCTGTTTGATGTGGATCATCCATTATGTGGGGCCACACTTTGAACTGGGTCATCTATCATATGGGCCCACAGTTGATATGACTTTACATCAAGTGGGCTCACCTTGACGTGGACTGTTTATCATGTGGGGCCACATTCAATATAAGTCATTCATCACGTCGCCTACCTCAGAGAGATTGTAGAGAAGAGGAGAGGGAAAGATGAAAATTATTTAAAAAAATTAAAATTAAATTTTTTCCGAGCAGTCTATTTTTAAAATAAGAGTTTATATATTTTTAGTATGAGCATTTGATACCCAGCAATGAGGCGTTAAAAATTCAAAGGTGCACAATGTTCGGAATGACGTAGATTTGTGCCACGTGCCGGTGTCTGCTTGCAAGCCTGAACCAAAATAACTTCCCCTCCGCCTCCCTTCAGTTCAAGCCACTCTCTAAAATATCGGGCTGCAATCCATCTTCTCATACATCCGGAAGAAACGGGTGACAGAGAATGAGAGAAGTGCAGCTGCTGCTCATCACAGCAGCTTCTTCCTCATTTCTCCTCCCTTCTCACCACCCATCTCTCAACCGCACCAAGACCTCGGCCAGTGAAAGGCCATGGCCTTTCCTCCTCCACAACGCCCGCTCCCTTCTCATGCCAGGCCACGGCACTCGCCTCAAATACTACGCCACGGAGAGCAGCATGGTTGCAGAGAGCCTGCTGGCCTCCACCAGCTCCCCTGTTGATGTCAAGCTAATGTCAGCGGGGATCTCGGGCTCCCTCCGTGAAGGGAAGATCCGGGCAATTGTTGAGATTTTGGGCAGGGTTGAGAAGCTTGGGATTTGCCCTTTGTCTCTGTTTGATGGGTCAGCAAGGGAGTTGCTTCGGTTGGAATGCTGCCGGCTGGTGGACGGTGGCAGGCTAGATGAATTCGTTGAGTTAGTGGAAATCCTTGCAGGTACTTTATATGGTTTGTATTTCATTTTATTTTTAGGCTCATCCAGTCCCTTTTTGTGTGTGTGTGTGTGTGTGTGTGTGTGTGTGTGTGTGTGTGTCCGCGCGTGCATTGACAAGAAGGAATCATAGAAATGTGGCTTGACTAGGACAGAGCTGGCCATGGCATTAGCAAATCGTGAGGTGCACACTTACAGTGCCTGAAGCATATCAATGTACATTAATCCAAACCATCCAAATTGTTGGTCCCATTGTGAATGGCACATTTTCCAAAAATCATATGAATAGGAGGAGCATCCCTGTTCCATTGGCGGCCATTAAATGGATGCTCTCAAGGAAGCTGTTCAGCTGTTCAAATTCACCAGGTGAAACTGGACTGTTAAGATTGACTGATCAGTGTGATTTAAGGTCTATGATCTGTCCACAATGATTCCCAAGTTCTGTATGGCTTTGATAGGCATTCATGTATGCGCCTCATGCATGGTTATCTCGCTGCTTGTGCTCTTTTACAGTGTTAGAAACTCACATTGTAGTCAAATGTCAAAAGTTCTGCGTTATGTGTGAATAGGGGATTGGAATTGGTAATATTAGGGAGTGAAACTGGGTGCTTTGAGCAAATAGTGGTGGAGGTTTGGGGAAGAATTAGAAACTTTGTAGACTAGAGAAACATGATCGTTGGGAAATATGGCATGTCCGACTGATGGTAGTGGTTTATGGGTCTTTGCCATATATCTGTTAAGATCCATTGAGCCTGATCATTAGATGTGTACTGTTCATCCAACCAACACTTTCACAGGTTGAGCTCCATGCTGAGCTCATAGGGGGGTATTGCCCTCGTCCCCGGTCCAAAGGGAAAATTCCTAATTTCACATGGAGTTTTATGTAAACCCTAGTTCGTTTGGGGTAATATATATTCTGTCGTGAGAGAGAGAGAGAGAGAGAGAGAGAGAGAGAGAGAGAGAGAGAGAGAGAGAGAGAGCCATAATTGTATTGATAGCCGCTTCTTCATTTTTTGCCTTTGAGCATAGTGGATTGGTGTGAATCCGTGGACTATTGAAAGGGAACCATGTAAATTTCTATGTTGTGGTTTGCATCTCTCTCTCTCTCTCTCTCTCTCTCTCTCTCTCCCGCTTTCTTTTAATTCCGATATTGTTGTGCGTGTGGTCGAGTAGGGATCTTTCTCCCAACAAGATCAAGGGGATCCGCAGTTTGGAAAGTTATTACTAAGATAGGTGAGTGCCATCTTGAGTATATTGGGGTTATGTTGAGCGGGGTTGGAAGGTAATTTGGTAAGGATATCTAATTTCTGGTTGGTAAAGGCAAAAGATTAAGGTTTTGGAGGGATGCTTAGTTGGAAGATAAAGCTTTCGAATCATCATACCAAGCCTTGTTTGAGCTTGTGATAGATAAGGAAGAAAAAGTTCAGGATCGCCATGGGAAAGTGTGGTGTAGATATCATATTACAAAGATTATTTATTTAATTTTATTTTTATGATGAGTCATGCCTATTTTCTAACATCTTAAGTAGGTTGTGCCAAACACACATTGGCCTTTCAATTGACCATAGGAAACTGTGGAAATTGTCACCAAATGGACAATTTCGCCTGACTCTTTCTATTTGGTGTTAACAACAAGTGAGGGTGCTTCTTCTTGTACAAAAGTGTGGAAGGAATTTGTTTCTGCAAGAGTTCAAAATTTTGCATGGTTAGTTATGCCATAAAATCCTAACATTAACTTAAAGAAGCGGAATAATATTTCCTGTCAAACATATGCGCCATATGTAGGAAAGTGGAAGACTCTATTAACTACCCCTTCATGTTCATCCATTGCTTGTGTAGGAAAATATATGTAACTGTGTATGCTATCTGTGTAAGCCTATGGAGCACTATATGTTTCCCTCATTGTGTTTACACACACACACACACACACATATACTCATGTCTGCGCGTGTGTGTGTGTAGGGATTTGCTAATGTCCCCACCTTCATGGGGATGTTAACAACATTCCCGAAGTTTTTAAATGACACATGGGGTGAACCATCATCAATCTCAATTGTTCATTTAGTGATACAACTAGGAGCAAGCCATGGGTGTAAAAATCATGCCATCTGATGATTCTAAACGTCTGATTAATGACATGGAAAATGGACAGCCAAGATTGAGTGGAGAAACAAAATAGCTCTAATCATCATCTTGAGACATCTATTAGATAGACTTTGCATTCCTTATGATTCCAAAGTAGCACATTGGTTTGATGATTTTAACCATGTGATCTATGGCTCATAAACAACAACTGGCCCTATTCAAAGAGTTAGGATCATCTGATCGGCATGATTTTTGCATCATGCTTGCTCCCATTGGTACTATTGAATGAACCATCCCGAGTGATAATTGGGCATCCCATGTGTCATTCAAAAGGTTTAAGACTTTGCTAACATCTCCATAAAGGTGTGGACATTAGTAAAATCCATGCACACACAAACCCCCCCACACACACACACACGGTTTTGGAAGATGAGCAGAAATTTAGGGGAGTTGAAAGTGGTGCAACCCGATTATCAAGTCAATGCCACAAAGAAATGGAGAAGTGTGCACCTATAAGAAAAATGCTGGTATCAGAGTGGGGCACGGGGCACTGCGAGTTGATCGGCGTCATCGAATCCTATTGACATCAGCAACGGTACGACTGATGTTAGCACTGTACACTCTGTAAGGGTCGTTTTTCAACGGGAAGAACATGGTTTGAAACAACTCGATTTTAGGAGATTTATGGTGATTTTTGTAGAATTTTTGGAGGCCATTTGAGGTATGTTTGGACTAGTTTTCACATTCGATAGAAAAACCCCAAATCGTAAAGTTTTCGTGGTTCTTCTCAAATTGGCCGATGTTGCTTTGATTTTTCTTCATTGTGGGGGTCAGATTCATGGTCCTTGATGATCCATGGAGTTTTTTCCTTGTGCTGGGAGGATTTGAGAGAGCAGGAAGCCAAACTGTGGTCCGACTGTACTGCTTTTGGGGCCTAGGGCCCGTGGTTGTACACCAAATCTCTCGATGTATGCCAAAGGTGATGATCTAGTGTAGTGGGGTGGCTTTTTTGCCTGATTCAAATCTTGATGTGAGTGTGGCTATTACTCTCCTCTTCTAAAGTTGTTTTTGGGACCTCAGGTGGGTTCTCTTCTGGGATCTAGATTTGTACAAACCTGAGAGTGCCTCATCGTGTGTGCTCTCATGTAGCTATTGTGGCCTTGTGTGTTGTTAGGCCCCTAGGGAGGACAAAACCTTTTCCTTATCCAGAGTTGGATAATCAGAATCACGTCCCTTGTTGATTACTATAGTTAAGTTGAATGGCAATAACTATTTGCAGTGCGCCCAATCAGTAAAATTGTTTCTAGGAGGAAGGGATAGACTTTCTTACATACTAGATGAAGCCCCAGATCCTTCAGATGTGAGCTTTAAGACTTGGATCAAGGAGAACTACCAAGTTATGACTTGGTTACTTAACAAGATGGAGGCTACTGTGAGTAATTCAGTTATGTTTCTGATGTCTGCTAAGAGTATATGGGACTGTATCTATAATTTTCCAATTGACCTCAGATATTGGGAAGTTTCCACAAGATTCAAGACCCCTGAAGGAGTATTTTTTAGCTCTTCGGGATATGTGGCATGAGTTGGATCTTTATCATCCACTCCTTTCCCATTGTACCATGGACTATGAATATGCATAGAAGCAGCATGAAGCAACCAGGATCATGCAATTTCTATCTGACCTCAATTATAATTGTTATAGTGTTCGAAAGCAAATCATAGTCATGGGCCCTTTTCCTTCTCTAACAACCATCTATGTCAAGTGTCGAAGGGTCGATACATCATCCAACCCTACTTTTACTTCTCTTGACTGATTTGCTTTTGTTGCTAGGGACTAACCTTCCTTTAGCTATAGGACTTGAGCTCCAATGTGGAGCCATTAGGGACGTGGACGCGGTAGTGGATCGAGTAATTAAGGCAAGGGTTGTGACACTGATTGGGGTAGTTATGGTAGTCAAGGCTGCAGTGGATGAGGATGAGAACGTGACAGACCACGCCACTGTACACGCTATGGGGGAACAAATCACTCTATTAAAAGATGTTGTGATCTTGTTGGCCGTCCGTCATGGGCTGGTGTATTTGTAGCCACTAGTGCCTCCACTAGCTCTGAGAAGACTTCACCTTCACTTGTAGTGGAGAAGCCTTCCTCGATTGATTCGGTTCTTGTCTCATGAGGCTTATGATGCATTAATGTGACTACATTTCGTGATGTTCCTAATACTTTTAGAGCCGCCATAGCCTAGTTAGGTATTGCTCTCAGTATGTCCTCTTCTCCTTCTCCCTAGGTCAACTTCGGAGACACCTCTCACATGACTGGGAGGTTTTATCTGTTTAGTTCTTATCTTCATTCTAGCCAATCCCACTTTGTCAGATGTTGCTGATGGAAACCAAACTCTTGTAATTGCAATGGGTTCCATCAAGCTCTCTCCATCTATGCATTCATCATCAGTTTTACACGTCCCTAGTTTTCCTCTTAATATATTATCTATTAGTTCACTTACCAAATCTCAAAATTGCTCCGTAACCTCCTTCTCTTCTCACAGTGTGTTTTAGGACCATGGTGTTTTATCTTGTACTTCATGTCTATGAACACTTTAACAAAATGACATTGCTGAGAGAAAGAACCATCACCTTCTTGATGTCATCCACCCGTGCCCTCTTACTTGGTATTAATATTCCGAAACAATATTGGGATGATGCCTTGCTTATTGCTGTAATTTTGATTAATTGCATTCTATCCTGAACATCATCACACATGTTCTCATTATCACACAAGTCCTCATTAGTAACCAAGACAAAAAGGAGCTCTTGTATAGGAGGTAGAACATCTATATGTTTCATTGTTTTGTGTCTTCTTTAGTAACCAAGACATAAACGATGCCGGTCTTCTTGTTTTTCTCTTCAGATTTTTCTACACTAAGTGATCTCTCACCCTTGTCTTTATCAGATTTGGGTGTTGGAAGATGTTTCATTGGGTTCAATGTGATATTAACACTATCCTTGATGAAAGAATATGTGTTAGCCTGAGTCAAATGCACTTCCACAACCACGGTCTTCCTGACAAAATGTGGCATACATCCATTGGGACCACATCATATCACATTCTACTTGTACTTAGATTCAATAGAGGGTGAAGATAAACAACTGACGTTAGAAACTTCTCCTCATTTATTAAACCAACGAAGTTGGTATGAGCGTGTGAAAGTGCCTTTGTCTGTCAATTAGCGTAACGGTTGAGTCAGTAAGTCAAGTGAGCCCCATGTGAAGAAAATACAAGATGCTGCCTCAACCGAATGGGTGATTTAGGAACGTCAAAGGTAAATTAAGCCTCACATCCCATGACCAAAACACCCCAGGTATATAATTCCCTCTAAAAGTCTTAAGAACAATAATGAATTTAATGTTTGAAAACTTGGTTCAAATAAGTAAACTCTATAAGTTTTCTGCATGTCACTTCGAGTTATCGAACTTGGGTCGATGACATCGAACACACCTGTTCGATGACATCGAAAAGCGACTCATATGTCCAGCAACCACATAAATATATGGATGGAAAATTCGATTCATCGAACGTACCTTCGATGACATTAAACATGTATATTCGATGACATCGATGGTGATTCGTTGACATCGAAGAACTTGTCCAGCAAGCTTCTTGGAAAAACTTCTGAAAATTCGAGGGATCGAACTAGACTCGATGTCATCGAGATTCAAACTTCGATGACATTGAATCAGGTTTGATGACATCGAAAAAGGTCAAGAAAATGTCCAACGAGCTTCCAAGGAAAATCTTCTAAAGAGTTCGAGGAATCAAACTACATTCGATGACATCGAGATTCAAACCTCGATGACATCGAACAAGGACACGAAATTGTCCAGCAAGCCTTGAAGAAAAATCACTCATAAGTTCGAGGAATCGAACTAGATTCGATGACATCGAAATTTAAATTTCGATGACATCAAATCAAGTTCGATGACATCAAACGTAGTCAGATTTTGACAATTATATTACCGTTGGACTTTTTGCCTTTATAAACAGAAGCTTGGTTCTAGTGGTTGGATTGAGAAAAAGAGTGAGCTTTGAGAGAGTTGTTGCTTACCTAACATCCTTTACCTTTTTCTCATGGGAGTTCATCCTTCAATCCTCTCTTAATCATTGATACTCAATAGATTGGATTGAAGAATGAACTTCACCATTCAAGGATTTTCCAGCTACCTTCTTAATGGTATATCATTAAGCTGGAATCTCTTGATTGCATAAACTTTGGAATCTCTCTGTCTCTTAAATGATCAACATTCATTAGAGTAGATTCCACAAAATACCTTGACCCAACCCTGGCTACTTATATTGGAGCATCTTCAAGTGTTGCGGTTCAAGGGAGCTAAAGAATCTCTGTCATCAAGGGAGATCGTCTTCATCAGGCGCTGAATGAGACCCATCTACTTACAAGTAAGTCGTTAGAGTCCAGAGATCCTATAGATCATTCCTTGTGTAGGATTGGGTCGCAGGTTGTATCTTAAACTTACCAAGCCCTCAGTGGAGGCCTCCGACGGGAGAGTACGTTTAGGTTCTTTGTGTAGAACCTTGGCTTGTGTGGCCTAAACCTAGGCCCTTGTGTAGGACCTTGGCCTGTGTAGCCTAAACCTATGTTCTTTGTGTAGGATCTTGGCCTGTGTGGCCTAAACCTAGGTTCTTTGTGTAGGACCTTGGCCTGTGTGACCTAAACCTAGGTTCTTTGTGTAGAACCTTGTCCTGTGTGGCCTAAACCTATGCCCTTGTGTGGCCTAAACCTAGGTGTTTTGTGTAGGACCTTTGCTCTTGTGTAGGGCATAAATTGTTGAGTCCTTGTATAGGATGATTTGCCTTGTGTAGGCATCCCTAGGAACCTTGTGTAGGTCCTAGTGTCAACCTTGTGTGGGTTGTAATGGTTTGAGGTGAACCTAATTTGAAACCTCCATTAGTGAAATCCGGTACACTCAAGGGTTGAGTGTGTCCACCGGGAGTGGAGTAGGCACATAGCCGAACCACTATATATGATTGTGTTTGGGATTGCTATTTGCACACTCATTTGATTATGCTTATCTTAAATGCTTAAAATGATGCATGTGAATGGTTAGAACTGATAGGAATCACATCCCACACACTCATATACACGATTCTACATAGACTAATTGCTTACATTGTTCAACCTAAGTAGTCTATTGTTTGGATCCTCTACTTGGCTTGGAAGCTTGTAGAGTTAAGATTGCTACATCTTGATTAATTGCATATTAGTTCGAGATTAGGGGATTAGGATTTTAAATTGACATAAATTTTATAAAGTCCTATTCACCCCCCTCTAGGACACTTTGACCTATTCCATACTTCTACTATAGCGGTCTAAACCGCAATTTCAGCGTGGATGCTTAATTTTTTTGATTATTAATTTATCTACCATTTCTTGTGAGACAATGTTCCCACCACTCCCCTTCTCGATCAAAATCATCGATATCTTCTCACCAAAAGTGCAAGTGGTATGGAAGATATTGTGTCGCAACTCGCAACCATTGTTTCACATCAATCACCCGAGGCATCGATAACATAATCCGTTAGATACCCAATGACTTGCTCCTATCACCATACACATCTGCTACATCTTCCCTAACATGCATCCCATCCTCATATTCATGTTCTTCATATTTTGTATCATCTTTAGTTTTCATTTGAATGTGGTTGGGAGTGTTTTCAACATATTCTCCTTCTTTGTCCATGTTTACTTTAATTGTGGATTGATGTTCAGGATAATGAAAAAAAAGATCTCCTGGTTGCCCACACTTAAAGCATGTGAAAATAGTGGTGTTTTGCCTCGTCCTAAGTGTACTAGCCTCTTGTCTATAACCATCGTCCCTCAACCTTCCTGTGGTTGCCTTGCGTGGGATGTTAGTATGCTACCCTATCATTGATGACGGTCCTTGTAGGGCACCAAATCATCTCCCAAATCCTGAATTAATTATCTCCTTGGCTTTTAATGCAAGTGTGTATGCATTGGACATCCTAAATATATCTTTGAAAGCCAATTCATTTTTGATGTCTGGGTTAAGTGACCATTAGGGGGTCATTTAGCACCATGGATTTGGGGGGATTTCAAATCCCCTGCTTGTTTGGCACCATAAAGTAACCGGGGGTTTCAAATCTAGGGGGTTTCAAATCCCCTCAAAGAGGGGGTTTGAAATCCATGGTGAGAGATTGGATTACATCTAAAATCCTTCCAAAAGTTGCATGTGTAACATGTATGTCACCAGACTATTATTCTATTGCGCACATGGCCTGCTAATGATGTCCCAAAACAATTAGATTATCAATTGCATCACTATAATTACTTTAATATGATGATCAGCACCGTCCAAACATTGTCCATGTAAATCAACGGTTAAAAATCATTGGTTAGTCACTCGGACATGATTTTGTGATTGTGGCCCATCAGAGACTTGTAATTTCATCATTTTCGGGCAAATCATATATTTCAGCGGGCTTATTGCAACCATTGTGTTAAACATTACATACGTTCACTAATTAGAGATATTAAAGTTGATTTAGTAATTAAATTCAAGCCCCTGTAAATATACCATGCATAGCTACTTTTGGATTAAAGTTGATTCACAATCCAGGGTGCCAAACACAATAGGAGGATTTCAAATCTAGGGGGTTCCAAATCCACGCTCCCAAACAGGCCCTTATGATATATTCAAATATTTTGGTCTTCATGCTCATGAAATCCTGCCCATGATGTCAATGCATAGAACTCTTTGATATATTCATTTACCGATTTGTTCTCTTGACATAGATTGACATCTTTGAAAGAGGTTATGGGCATAAGTTGCTAGTAGGAATTTCCTTTTTAACTTCTTTTTCATCTTTTCCTAAGAATTTACTTTCTCCATACCTTGATGGATTCGTTCGGCTTGAAGATCATACCACTATGCTAACGGGTTACTAGAAAACTTCATAGCTATTAACTTAACCTTTCAATTGTTTGCGATTTCCTTGAACTTGAACACCTTTTCCATCTTGCTCAGCTAATTGATGAAGTTGTCAACATGCAATCGACCATGAAATTATGGAATTTCAACCTTATTCCAGGTTTCCTGATACATTCCAACAATTGAAGGATTCGATTATTAGTGTCTTCACAAGCCGGGGCCGATTGTTGTTGGTTAGGATCTTGGTAGGGACTTTCCTCTATGTGTCCATGTGCTCCAATTTTGATCTTCAGATTCCCTTGACGCCAGAGCTCTTCCATTTGATTAGTGAGATTGTCCACCGTATGCATGAGTTGATCTACCTATTTTGTGAGTGCGAGGATCAATTGGATTACTTGCGCAAGCTCTTCTTGCGTTAACTTGTAAAGTATTGAAACCAAGGTTTTCCTTATTTGTTATGATACGCCCGTAAAGGCTAATACGTATAGGTAACGACCATGACCGTTACATGATAAGGGGGTGAAACGGGGAGGTTGGTTTTTTGGGATCGTATTGTCCGTTATGATGGCTGTAAAGGCTATTACAGGGCATAATGACCGTTACCCCTGTAACGGTATAAAAACAACAACTTTTTCCTATTTAAATCCATTTTCCCCACATTTTTTTTTTTTTGCTTTTCTCATTCCAAAAACTCTCCTAGATCATTTTATAATAGATTTCGACCACTCTTATGATGACCTCAACTTGTTGATATAGCGACACATCTCAACAACTTCCTTGTCTAGGTAGGACCCCATAATCTCATGTGGACCAGGTGGAACACACTCTTGGCCCCATGTTGCACTTTAGTGATCATATTTTTAAAGTGCTTGTCACTGTATTGGCTGACACGTGGTCATAAATGAAAAACTTGGCTACAAACTTTTCTACCTTGATTCTCACATCTCCTCCACAAATCCATCAGTTGCTTATGCTTTTCCCCTTCCTCTCAATACATTGCTAGGTCTAAAGATACATCTAACATTTGCATGCTGCTCGTACAATGCCTATTAACTAGTCGCCAACTCCCCCTCCTACCATCTCCCTCTTGCACTATCACCCCCATGACTGTTGCTCCCTACACCACTCCTCTCATTGGCCTCTCGTGTATAGACCCCTTAAAAGTGGGCCTACTAGCTTCTCACCTCCTCTTTTGTTCCCCATCCCGCTCCTCCTATAATGACTCCTTAACAACACATCTATAGTTCGGTTCCTCATACTCGTCCACCTCCTCTACTGACTCAAGGCTCCATGCTGGATGTGCTCCCTTTCATGCTTAGCACACTCATCTCTTATCTCCACCCATTTCCTTATCATTTCATTCGTCTTTGATCTTATCTCCTTCGGAACACTTGGGTTGTCGACAAAATTTCGATGCCCTCAACTAGGTGTTCCTTTAAAAGGGACACCCATTGCTCTTTGACACATGCTCACAATAGTTGCACTTATACTCGTGTTAGTTGTCGGGAAGCAGGGTCCCATGTTGCCGGTCAATGTCGCGATTCTTTTCTTTTCCAGACATTTTCTACTTGCATGGCAACATTAGGCAAAAAGAATGTTAGCATATTCGATGTACTAAGTACATACTTATTAGCCTAAATATGTTTGATTAGTCTGCTTTTTAGAATATATTTTTAAATTATTTTGCAATATTTTTAATTAAAAATATGTTTTTTTTTTTTTTCCAAAAATTTCAAAAAGTTCCATCAATCTGTGTCAACCACCAATTACTCTTACATCGTTTTTCCACACTCCAATTGCAGGTTAAATCGGTGAAATGGGGAAAATTTTGGATTTCTCCACATTCGAGAATTAGAGTATAACTAAATTAAGATCAACCAACACTCATAAACACGTAAATATTAAGGCTAAATAACATCTGGTTGATCTTTTTTTAAATAATTATTTTTAATTACTTTTCAATATTTTAATTAAAGAAATTAGTTTTTTATTTACAAAAATTTCATCTAGTTCTATCAATTTGTCGATCAACCTCCAACCTCTCTAATGCAATTTTTTCACACTTTAATTGCAAGTTAAATGGGGAAAATTTTGGATTTTCCCCAAATTCGTAAATTAGAGGGTTCAAATCTATGATTGAGCACGCAAGCTTGCAGAATCATGGATTATAATCTTTCTTATACTAAAGCAGAAAAACTATTTAAATTAAAAAAAACTCATCAATTTCATTTTTGATCCACTCGCTCCTCAATTTCTATTTCCACACCCAAATCCCCTTCTCTCCAAACAATTGAAAAAGAGTGGTCGAAATCAGCTTCATAGGCCAATAAAAGAAAAAATAAATTTGATGAAAAATAAAATTTTGGTGATTCCCCCCAATATCTTGTTGATACATTGCGAAATACAGGTCATATTGTGCAATAGTGGGGATTTTTGTAAGTCATAACTACACATGGTTTCGTATCACCCATGTGGATTTCAGTACTATTGATGCTAAAATAATTGAGTTTGTGGATTTTAGTACTATTGATGCTGAAATCATTGAGTTTATGGCCTGTTTGGGAGCGTGCATTTGGAACCCCCTGGATTTGAAACCCCTTGGATTTGAAATCCTCCTATTGTGTTTGGCACCCTGGATTGGGAATCAACTTTAATCCAAAAGTAGCTATGCATGGTGTATTCACGGGGGTTTGATTTTTATTACTAAATCAACTTTAATATCTCTAATTAGTTACATATGTAATGTTTGACACAATGGTTGCAATAAGCCCGTTGAAATATATGCTTTGCCCGAACATGATGAAATTCCAAGTCACAGATGGGCCACAAGCACAAGATCATGTTCGAATGACTAACCAACGAGTTTTAATATTTGATTTACATGGATAAAGTTTGGACGGTGTTGATCATCATATTAAAGTAATTAATAGTGATGCAATTGATAATCTAATTATTTTTTGATATCATTAGCGGGTCATGTGCCCAATAGAATAATATGATGGTGAGTGGTGCACACATGTTACACATGCAACTATTGAAATGATTTTGGGTGTAATCCAAGCTCTCACTGTGGATTTCAAACCCCCTCTTTGAGGGGATTTGAAACCCCTAGTTACTTTATGCTGCCAAACAACAAGGGGATTTGAAATCCCCTCAAATCCCCCCAAATCCATGGTGCCAAACGACTCCTTGTTCACTTGTTGTGCAGTGATGCATGTATGTCTTTGAGAGGATTTTGCATATAAATGGTGGTTTGGTGGCTCAATTATCCTAGAGTTTGGGTGCCTACTATTTGACGAGAAGATTCAATACCGACGAAAGCTCAATCTAAAGACAAGCAGCAATTGAAGATCTTGTATCCCACAATGTTGTGTTTGAGGGGGAGTTGTGGCTCAAGCTATTTGTCATTAACTTCTTCGTATGTGTTTCAAGCTGGGTGTGATCAATATCCTTGGTCCAGCTGGAGGAAGAGTGTAGGAAAATACATGTAATTGTGTGTATTCCCATGTAAGGTGTCCCGTATTGGTATTGGTTGGCGTAACGGTGCCCTTCGAAACCGATACGGATACGGAGGCGTAACGGCCTATAACGGCGCAATTTTTTTTTTTTTGCCAAAAAAATATGGATTAAATCCGGAATATTCTAAGCATTCCAAATATGTATTCATTTATAAATTGGAACATGTTTATGGTGGTGTAACGGTCCACTCTTTGGTGAGAAGTTGTATCGGACTGTCTGATGAATTTATGAACCAGATAACTTGATTTTGACTACAAAATTCATATATTTAATTTTCTAACTATCTACTATCAATGATAGATATATTAAAATGAATGTAATATGAAAATATCTTACATTAGGTGTTTGCAATTATTTTTGAGAAATTTCTCAAACATACCTGTGCACGTGACTGTGATTCCTGTCTATGACCTCTCATCCTCAAGTCAAGAATATTAAAAAAAATATAAAAATTAGTAGTGTCTGATATACTCCCCTGCAACTTGATTAAGGATTACTTGATTGGTTGTCAGGGGAGCTATTTTAAATACAAGTTTGGCAGTGTCAAGTGTGTGCATGGCTTCTTGCAATAATATTGCTGTGAGCTGTCTGCTGCAAATACTTACCTTAATACAAATATATACTCACAATCAAAAGTCACCACCAAAATGAAAATCTGCTTTTTTGTGGTTGCTCGACCTCCACATCATCATCATCGTCACCATCAGGCTGAGGCTGTCCAATAGGTTTAGGTGCTGGATATCCATAATATCTAGTGTCAGAAGGAAATACTAGATCAACGAAACCAGAGGATGACTGATCCTGACTAGGCAACGACTCTGACCCTGAGTAAGGATATCCACTAGTGCCTGTCTAATAGCCATACTGGTGCCCATACTCAGGTTGTTGAGAATCTTGAGATTGAGAGTGCGTCTGCTGTGATGAGTAACTTGGATTTGGATCTGGATATCTATAATCATATGGATATTGATCGGGAGGGCTACTCCAACATGAATGTTATGGAACAGGCTCAGTATAATCATCATAATCATAATCCAATTGACCATAAGAATATCCATCATAATAACCAAGACCATGAGCCTGCTGTTGTTCCGGACCTCCCGGACCCGGTGCACGACTAGATGTACCCTCCTCCTGCTGGCTGTATCGTGACTCAGTACACTCATAAGTCCAACCTCGTATACCACCTCGTTGATTTTCATCGGCATCACGATCTGTAGACGGCTGTATAAGGCGCTGAGCAACACCAGAAGTGCCAGCACCAGGGGCAGGGGGGTCATCGTCACCATCATCCGACATGGTCACGCTACCACTGCTCATACTATTTTGTTGATCTTGAGCAGTACCCGTACTTGGCATAAACGCTGCCCCTCTTACTGGGTCTAACACATCTGCACGACTCTCTTGTTGCGCTCTACGTATTTCTGGGTCATCAATTTCCAATTATTCACTATTCTCTTCAATTTGCTTTTCCCTTGTTTCCAACCAAGGTAGAAGCGGGTCATCCTTATCATAAATATTGTCCAAGTTTATTGGACAGTAGTCTCCGTCATCGACAGCTGTAATGCTTCTATGATGTCGTCGCATTCTTAGTTTTATATTGTAGTGCATGAAGACAAGTCTATTTAATGTTCTAGTTTGCAATTTATTCCTATTCTTTGAATGAATAAGCGCAAAACAACTCGAATTCCTTTCGCAGCTAGATGAAGATGTTATTTGGCTTAAAACTTTTACTGCAATTTTTTAGATAGCCTTCGTACTCTCTCCGAAATTAATCCACCATTCGGTCGGTTGCAACCTAGATACTGCATGCTGTGCAAGAACATCTCTAAAGCTACCAAGGCGATTTCCAAATGTATCTAATTCATTCAACGCTTTTATTTGCAGATCTAAGTCAGGCTCTAATCTCTTTATCACATTTTTTAGCCCGACACGAACTTCATCATCCTCAACAAATGATTGGGCATATCTATACCTAGGATTTAGATAATAACCTGCTGCATGAAGATCATGATGGAGTTGTCTTGTCCATCTCTTGTCGATCATCCTCCAATAAGACTCCTAGTTTCTACAATCACGTCAAATTGCCAATTCTGCCTTATCCATGACATCGTATAGGAAGCCCATGGTAGGTGCTTTGTTGGTTTCAACAAGACGGAGTATCCTCATTAGTGGCTCCATCACCTTTAGGATCGACTTGACCCTCTTCCAATATTTGTTGTCCTGTATGATGTTCACAACTTCAACCGGTGTCCCTGATGTCTTCTTCCCATGTTTTGTGTTGAGTCATTCTCGGGAAGCGAACATCTCACTCAACTCTCCCCTATACTGGAATAAACTCTCTAATGCTATAAAGTTTGTTGCGAATCTAGTCGCCGCAGGCCTCAACAACTCTCGTCCTTTTGTGAACTTTCTCATTATTGTGACTACTTGATTATGGTTGTAAATAAACGTTGTCACTTCTCTTGCCCTTTCGACCATTTCCTTAACATTCTTCTTCTTTCCAATATCTTCCAATATAAGATCAATACAATGGGCAGCACATGGTGACCAAAAAAGATGTTTTCTGTTATCCATCAACATATGTCCTGCAAGCTTATATGATGCTTCATTATTTGTCACAATCTGCATTACATTATCCTCTCAATCTCTTTTACAACTTTATCCATTAGTTTAGTAATATAATTGGAATCTTTTGTTACTTCTGAGGCATAAATTAACTTGTGGTATATAGTTCCTTAGTGGCAGTACACCATGAAGTTGATCATGCTGCGTCTGGTTGGGCCAGTCCAACCATCACACATGATCGTGCATTCTCTGGCTTGCCATACAGGTTTAAAGGTAGCCACGTATGCTTTCACATCCGCATACTCTGCATCTGTCCATTTCCCCCTAATCTCCTTAGCCGTGGGAGCTTTTATTCCTTCACCTGCTTCTGCTGCTACATCAATTACTACCTGCCAATATGGAGAATTGACCACGTTAGGAGGTATGTTGGCATGTATAAATAACTTTGCTGCTGCTCTACCTAATTTCTCAACGGAAGTTCTACTTCACATTTGTTTTATCTTCTTTTGTTTAGTTGATTCTTTCCTAAAGAGGATTGGATCAATAGAGGGTCTCCTAGGCTCATTTACTTCTTCATCCAAACGTATAGGGGCATCACGTGAAGATGTCTGTCGTCGGCTCCCAAACACACGTCGTAACCCACCAAACCTACCCCCCCCCTGTATCACGCACTGACCCATGCGTGCCATACATGCAGCGACGTTCTTCCTCTTCACGAGCTAGACGCAAGCTCTCTCTCCTAGCTATAGTTACTTCCCGATCAGAATCTTCATCAGAATCAATAATATCTTCATCACGAACGCCTATATATTCGGGACCAAATACCTCCTGTCGAGCTGCATCCAAAACATCATCTTTCTTCTTTTGTACAGCAGCACGTTTACCCTTCGACTCATCCAGACTAGCTTGCATTAAATGCATTATCTCTTTCGGTACTCTAGTACATGACGCAACTTGACCCTTTCGATGTGCCAAATGTTGTTTGAGACGGGTAATTCCACTAGTCACTATTCTATCACAATACTTGCACATCATTTGGTGCCTAGTACCACCAACCCTCTCACAATGTTGCCATCCAATATCCTCACTTACTTTTTGTTGGCCAGACCCAGACATTTCTTTAGGTTTAGGTAGATACTAGATAATTAGATATAGATTAGAGTAAGAGTGTATGACTTATGTCAATAAAGATGATTTTATGTTCTAACTAAACCCTAAGAAGCTCCAAAACCTGTCTAATATAAGCAAATAAAAACATGAAGTCACTAATTCAAAAATAGAAAAAAATATAAAATGGTACCCCAAATCTGTAAAATGCACATTAACATGTTCTACTATGATTAACACATCATATGACATGATTAAAACAGCAAAACAATCATTAAAAAATGATTTTTCAAATTTTAAACAAAAGGGCCAAAATTAATGCGTGAATAGAAAAAAATATAAAATGGCACCCCAAATCTGTAAAATGCACATTAACATGTTCTACTATGATTAACACATCATATGGCATGATTAAAACAACAAAACAATCATTAAAAAATAATTTTTTGAATTTAAAAAAAAAGGGCCAAAATTAATGCGTAAATAGAAAAAATATAAAAAAAATAAAATGGCACCCCAAATCTGTAAAATGCACATTAACATGTTCTACTATGATTAATACATCATATGGCATGATTAAAATAACAAAACAACCATTAAAAATTGATTTTTCGATTTTTTTAAAAAAGGACCAAAATTAATGTGTAAATAGAAAAAAATATAAAAAAATATAAAATGGCACCCCAAATCTGTAAAATGCACATTAACATGTTCTACTATGATTAACACATCAAATGACATGATTAAAACAACAAAACAACCATTAAAAATTGATTTTTCGAATTTTTAAAAAGAGGGCCAAAATTAAATGTGTAAATAGAAAAAAATATAAAATGGCATCCCAAATCTGTAAAATGCACATTAACATGTTCTACTATGATTAACACATCATATGGCATGATTAAAACAACAAAACAACCATTAAAAATTGATTTTTCGATTTTTTTATAAAAAAGGCCAAAATTAATGCGTAAATAGAAAAAAAAATAAAATGGCACCCCAAATCTGTAAAATACACATCAACATGTTCTACTATGATCAACACATCATATGGCATGATTAAAACAACAAAACATATTAAAAGAAGTATAAATACCTATTTTTGACGAATTTCTGAAAAATGGCCCACCGAGCTTTGATTCAAGAAAATTCGTAATATAATGTGTTTTTATCTCAAATACCAAGCCAAGATTGGTCGAAATTAGTAGTAGAAGGATTGAGTGAGAGTTTGGAAGCAAATGGTTTTTAAAAAAAATAAAAAAACGGAGCTTAAAAAGGCAAAAAAAAAAGTTACCGTGATATGACCGTTACGGGCTAGCCGTAACGGGCCTGTAACGGCTGTTACGGGTACAAAAATGGGACACCGGCCGATACGGCCCCGAAACGCGTAACGGTTCCCATCGTTACCGATACGTATCGGCTGTTACGGCCAATACGTATCTGATTTGGGATGCCTTGCTCCCATGGGGAACCGTATATTTCTCTTAAGTTAATATACATGTGTGTGTGTGTGTGTGTGTGTGTGTGTGTGTGTGTGTGTGTGTTAGTAAACACTCCTTTAGGTGAGCACACAACTTGTCGACCTAAAATTCTCTCTCTCTCTCTCTCTCTCTCTCTCTCTCTCTTTCCCTCTCTCCCCCTTCTCTTCCCTACTAGGTGATGAGAGAGGTTTGGGATGCCCTCGTTTCTCATTTTGGGATTCATTGAATCTTAATAATTTGGTGATACGTTGTGGGAATGGTATTGTGGGCCATCCGAATGCAGCAACTTTTGTGGAAGTGTCTTCGGGTTCTTATGGGGTTTGTGGCAAGAAGAGTGTTAGAATTTTTGAAGACAGGGATATGTTTGTTGAATCAGTCAAAAGAAGGATTTGATTCTCTCATTGTTAATTATTTGGCATTGCTGAGGTAGGAATTTGTTATGTGGTGGTACACTCACAGGATGGGGGCATGTCTGTTGAATTAGTCAAAAGAAGGATTTCTCTCATGGTTAATAATTGGGTGTTGCTAAGCTAGGAATTTCAAGTATGCTATATGATACAAGACATGAGATTTTAAACATGATATGCGAGATTCCGGGCTTTAGATCATACTGGTTCAAAACAATCACACAAAATTCCACATCCCACATAAAGTCAAGCACTCAATCAAGGGGAATTTATGCGGGTCCAGGCCTACACATGTTAGGGCTGGATCAATTAAAGTTATAGACCAAACAATGCTCAAAGGATAGTAAATTCATCCACACATGTACAGAAATATTTCCCAAACCCAAGGGATTCACAGGTTTCAATTCGGGGAGTCGAAGAAAAGGGCATAAAAATTGGGATTTAAAACAATTTAGGGTTAGGGTTTTAGAAATAAGGCGAGAGAGGAGTGAAATAGGGACGAGAGGGAACCTGTGATCAGCCCTCGTGTGTGGGCAGCAAACCGGCCTGATGCACGTGCGTGAATGGCAGCCCGCACATGTGTGGGGCCCACAATTCTGGAATTGGTCAGCTAGGGCCTGGTAGGCCAGGGTTGGGCCACCTTCCCTCCAAATTTCAAGCTAAACGGATGATCGGTTTGAACGCGGTGCTCCGCCGAAGTTTCAGCCCTCCCGCAGGGCCAGATTCTGAAAATCGTAGGAGAAAGATTAGTTGCAAACATGGGTGGATTTGATGAGGGGATGACTATAGGAAATGAGGAATATGGAGGGTAGGAGATGCGGGTGATTTGGGATGGGTGTGGCTTTGTACCACGGTACTTAGCCCTTCGAAGAAGGGAGGGTTTCGCACCCAATTAGGTTTCCACAACTCAGAGAATTAGAGAAGCAGGAAAACGCAGAATTTTATTAATCATCTTTAATGAAAAAAACCCTACAAGGGGTTGCCTATTTATAAGAAAAACCTATACCCCAAAAGCCGCGCCATGTGCTCATACTATTACTTAAAGACGAAGTAATAAAAAATAACAACTAATCAATGCAATCTAAACCGTTCATGATGTTCCTAATAACAGTAATAAACAAGACTAAAAAGTCCTAGGTCACCTAAGGTAGCGGGCCACGATCATGAGATCCAATGATGGGATCCACATGATGATTGGGTCCACCCCAAGGAACCAAAGCACAATCCTCTAACTAGGAGGCCCTCCATGGATGTCGTCATCGATCCAGATCGAAGGTGGGGCCCTCCTCCTTGCGTACGTGCGTAAGGGGGGCGTGCGTGTGCGCAAGATGTCCCCATCAATACTTATTTGATCTCTTGTTTTTCAGGGAACGTGTAATTCTGTGGTTAGTTTCTCTGTTGGGTGTGGGATTCTGGGAGTCTCCTGTTTTTGTTTTGTCTTTCATCGTTAGCTTGGTTCTTGAGTGACAACTGACAAGAGGCTCACTTGAGCTTGGCTGCTCGTTGTAGCTGTTCATCTTTTAGTAAAGTTGTCAAATTTCAAGAAGAAGAAGAAGAAGAAGAAGAAGAAAGGAAAACACAGAAAAGAAAAAGAAAATAGAAATGTGTTATGGTTGTGAGTCTAATGTTGTTAGGTCTTTAGTTTAGTATCTTGAGGCATCTATAGTATTTTCTTGATTAATACATCAATTCTTACTGTGCTGCAGGACTTGTGAATTCATTGCTGACGTAAGCTGGTTAATGCTGCTTTTAGAAGATGCATTTCATTTAATAGTGGTATGGTCCTTGATAGAGTGGAATGGCAGAACAAGATTCTTGTTAGCCGACCCCATTTAGGTGGGATGGGGCTTTGATGACAACAATGATGATTTGCAAATGGAAGTTACTGAAAATCTAGAAGCTTTTCTACAACATTAATACATTTGAGTATTTTGGGCGGAAACATGTATATATTTCTATGCGGAGAAAAACTCCCATTTCATTTTATGATGAATTGTTTATTTTGGTCTAGGTTATGGGTTTTCTATTAAAGACCTAGTGGAGCCAATTGCCATTATAAGAATGTGTGTTGAGAGACGTGATCCACATATGGCTGTAAGGTACGATGTTTCTTATTGCTGTTCCTTGGAAGATCTTTTGTAATATATATATATATATATATATATATATATATATATTTCTGGGGCCCAGTTGAGAATTGGTTTAGATGCTTTCTCTGTTTCCTTTTTGCTTTTACTGATGTGCTCCATAATTAGTTTATAATGGTTCTCAAGTAGCTGAATGTTCATTCAAAATTTGGTAAAATGTACCATTGAAATACCTGGTTAGTATGCTTCCCATTTAATCTGTTCCCTATAATTCATGTGCGGGGCCTATTAGTGGCAAAATATGTCATAATTTGATCTTGTACCGTCACATCATTTTATTATCCTGTTCTTATTCAAGGATACGAGGGAAATTAATTGGTGCAAATCATAGTACGTATGTATTAGGTTTAGATTTATTTTGTTGTAGGCTGGATGTTGTGATCATACTTTAACAGAAACAACCTCTATCGCCTGCAGGGATTTCTATCAACAAAGCTTGAAAGTTAAATGATCTTTCATTCCAATTGTTAAATCCTGCACTAGTTATTTAAGCAGGCCAGTGATGCCATAGCTGATGATTGAATGATTCAGAACGTTTGAGATTTGAGGTATGCATCTACAAAGATGTAAAATATAGTGCTAGTACAACTAAGGAAAAATATCTATACAACATTTATTGGTACTCATTAAGTTGCAGCATTGAAGTTAATCCTTACTAGCTTGTTTAATAATGTAATATGTTCTTCTCAAATTTCTTGGTGAAGATGTTGGGAAATTGAACTCCAGTTAGAAAATCTTGCATTTGAAAGATCCATAATTTAAAGATCCCTTTTGTTGAAAGAAACATATTTGTGTGCGAGTTGAATAGGTTGTTAATATGTGTTGAATAACTTAGTGGATATATTCGAATCAATGAGAAAAGTGTAAATAGCTAGAGGTGTTAGGCCCAACCCATGTTAGAGGGTCCAGTACACATAACTTACACGGCATTGGATATATAAAAGGAGATTGGATGTTTAGGGTTCGCAAAACTGATGGGGACATCTCGCGCACATGCACGCCCCCCTTACGCACGTGCGCAAGGAGGAGGGCCCCACCATCGATCTGGATCGATGACGACGTCCAGGGAGAGCCTACTAGTTAGAGGACCGCGTTTTGGTTCGTTGGAGTGGACCCGATCGACATGTGAATCCCACCATGGGTTCTTATGATCGTGGCCCACTATTCTAAATAATCTAGTACTTTGGGTTTTGCTTATTATTGTTATTTGGAATATCGTGGACGGTTTAGATTGCTTTGATTGCTTGTTATTTTTTATTATTTCATCTCCAAGTAATAGGGTGCGCACATGGCGCGAGTTTTGGGTTATAGGATTTTATTATAAATAGGCACCCCTTGTAGTTTTTTTTTTTTTTTTTTTTTATTAATAAAATTTTGCGTTTTCTTGCTTCTCTAATTCTCTGAGTTGTGGAAACCTAATTGGGTGCGAAACCCTCCCTTCTTCGAAGGGCTAACTACCGTGGTGCGAAGCCACACCCATCCCAAATCGCCCCCATCTCCTACCATCCATATTCTTCATCTCCTACAGCCATCCCCTCATCAAATCCACTCACGTTTGCAGCTAATCTTTCCCTTACAATAGATTTCCAGAATCTGGCCCTGCAGGAGGGCTGAAACTTCTGCGGAGCACCGTGTTCAAATCGATCATCCGTTTGACCTGAAATTTGGAGGGAAAGTGGCCCATCCCTGGCTGATTCCAGATTCGTGGGCCCCACACACGTGCGGGCTACCATCCACGCATGTGCGGGCCGCCATCCACGCACGTGCGTTAGGCTGGTTTGCTGTCCACACATGCGGGCTGATCATAGGTTCCCTCTCGTCTCTATTTCACTCCTCTTTCGCCTTATTTCCATAACCCTAACCCTAGATCATCTGAGATCCCCAAGTTCTATTCCACTTTTGAAACCCTAGGTTTTCCCGAATTGAAACGTGAGAATCCCTTGGATTGGGAAATAATCCTTTTCATGTGTGGATGAATCTACTATCCTTTAAGCATTGTTTGGTCTATAAGTTTTAATTGATTCAGCCCTAATATGTGTAGGCTTGGACCCTCGTAGATTCCCCTTGTTGAATGCTTGACTTTATGTGGGATGTGGAATTATTGTGATTGTTTCTAAATTATTATGATCTAAAGCCTGAAATCTTGCACATCATATCTAATTTTCATGTCCTGCATCAAATTTGGTATTAGAGCTCAGGGTTTTTTTTTGTAGGGAAATGCATTACATGTTTAGGGTTTGGTCTATTCACGTTTAGTTTGCATTAACTCTCATCATAAAGTCCTATAGGATCATTTAGTCCCATTTAGTCGCATATAGTTGTGTTAGAAGGTCTTTGAGTTGAGGAGTAGTTGTATGCCCACACGTACTCGTCGCGGTTTTGGATTGCACCCTGCATTAAACATAGAGCAATTACAAGAGTCAATGGATGACATAACCCGACAGCTTGAGTCTTTGGGTAGGCGCTTGGAACAACGTATTGACCAACGCTGAGATCAACTTAATGTGCACGTTACTCAACTAGAGACTTCTGCCTGGGCAAACCCCGCCATTGGGGAAGATGCCCAATCTCAGGTAGGTGGGCAGGAGGATAAACAAGTGAATGAGGGTGGCCAAAGAAACAGACATCGGTGTGCACTTGTGCACCCACCCCGCGAGGGTTATCATGATCATTATAACCCAGATGCGCAACTCCTCAAGGGAATTAGAGTAGAGGCCCCTACGTTTAATGACCACTTGGGCCTTAAAGCTTTTCTAGATTGGTTGACGGATATGGACCACTATTTTGAGTGGTACGACATGTCGAATGCTCGTCGAGTCCGATTTGCCAAGATGAAGCTTGTGGGCCAAGCAAAGAGGTTTTGGGCTACTGTGGAGCGAAAGAAAGAGAGGTTGTGGGAACCCCCAGTAGTCCATTAGGGAGAAATGAAAGAAACTCTTAAGGAAAAATACCACCTTTTCTCTTATCACTTGAGGTTGGTTGAGGAATTGAAGTCCAAGTCTGAGCCTCTCCATATTCTAAATACCAAAGACTTTGAGCGAGAGACTGAGTCGGACTCGATGGTGTACTCCCTTGTGGCTAGGCAAAGTGCATCAGAGGCTAGTGCAGAGTTATCCACTGAGGCCATTCCGGTAGTGGATGAGTTTCGTGATGTCTTTTGCGATGATCTACCAGATGAGCTTCCCCCTATGAGGGATATACAGCACGCCATTGATTTAGTCCCTGGGGCGACTCTACCCAACCTGTCCGAGGTGGTCAATAGGAGTCTGGGAAATTTGCTCAGGTGTTTAGTGGGGGAGCACACCAAGACGTGAGACATCGCACTACATATAGCCGAGTTTGCATTTAATAGTTCTGTCAATAGTTCCATAGGTTTAAGTCCTTTTGAAGTTGTTACTGGTTATAAACCTAGGAAGCCTATTGATCTTGTCCCTATGTCATTGTCCCATAGGCCATCAGAGTCTGCAGAGTCCTTTGCGCATCACATTCATTCATTGTATCAGGAAATCAGGTGAAATATCACTATTTAGTAATGAATATTACAAACTTTCTGTAGACCAATATAAACGTTTCAAGGAATTCAATGTAGGGGACTCTGTGATGGTTCGCATCAGGCCAGAGCAGTATCCTCAGGGAGCAGTTCGTAAATTACATGCGCGTAGCGCTGGACCATTCAAAATTATAAAACGAAACGGTCTCAATGCATATGTGGTAGATCTTCCACCTTCCATGGGAATTAGTTCCACATTCAATGTGGAGGATCTAGTTGCATTTCAGGGGATCACTGATACATTGTCCAACCTGTCACCTAACCGTCCTGATTCCCCAGACCTTTCCTTTGATCCATGACCCTCTCTCGACTCATCTTCCCAGCCTTTACCTCCCATACCTACCTTTCCCACACCCGGAGAGGAGATAGAGGATGTTCTAGACCATCAAATAATATCGACGTCAAACGGCGAATTTCAAAAGTTCCTGATTAAGTGGAAGTCACGCCCAACTTCAGACAGTATGTGGCTCACTGAGGAGCTTCGGAGACTTGATCCTGACATCTTAGAGTGGTTTAGGAGTTTTGTTTCGCCAGTGGCCAAATCTTCGTAGCCGGGGAGAGTTGATGGGGACATCTCGTGCACACGCACGCCCCCCTTACGTACGTATGCAAGGAGGAGGGCTCCACCATCGATTTGGATAAATGACGACATCCAGGGAGGGCCTCTTAGTTAGAGGGCTGTGTTTGGGTTCGTTGGAGTGGACCCGATCGGCATGTGAATCCCACCATAGGTTCTTATGATCGTGGCCCACTATTCTAAATAATCTAGTACTTTGGGTTTTGCTTATTATTGTTATAAGGAATATCATGGACGGTTTAGATTGCTTTGATTAGTTGTTATTTTTGCTTACTTAATCTCCAAGTAATAGGGTGCGCACATGGCGCAAGTTTTGGGGTATAAGATTTTATTATAAATAGGCACCCCTTGTAGTTTTTTTTTTTTCTCTTTGAAGATGATCAATAAAATTCTGTGTTTTCCTGCTTCTCTAATTCTTTGAGTTGTGGAAACCTGTGTGAAACCTCCCCTTCTTCGAAGGGCTAACTACCGTGGTGTGAAGCCACACCCATTCCAAATCGCCCCCACCTCTTACCCTCCATATTCCTCATCTCCTATATAGCCATCCCCTCATCAAATCCACTCACGTTTGCAGTTAATCTTTCCTCTACAGCAGATTTCCAGAATATGGCCCTGCGAAGCCACACCCATCCCAAATTGCCCCCACCTCCTACCGTGTTCAAACCAATCATCCATTTGACCTGAAATTTGGAGGGAAGGTGGCCCATCCCTGGCCGACCAGGCCTTAGCTGGCCGATTCTAGATTCGTGGGCCCCACACACGTTCAAGCCGCCATCCACGGATGTGCGTCAGGCCAGTTTGCTGTTCACACGTGTGGGCTGATCACAGGTTCCCTCTCATCTCTATTTCACTCCTCTTTTGCCTTGTTTCCATAACACTAACCCTAAATCATCTTAGATCCCCAAGTTCTAATCCACTTTCGAAACCCTAGGTTTTCTCGAATTAAACATGAGAATTCCTTGGATTGGGAAATAATCCTTTGCATGCATGGATGAATCTACTATCCTTTGAGCATTGTTTGGTCTATAATTTTTAATTGATTCAACCCTAACATGTGTAGGCTTGGACCCTCGTAGATTCCCCTCGTTGAATGCTTGACTTTATGTGGGATGTGGAATTATTGTGATTGTTTCTAAATTATTATGATCTAAAGCCTGAAATCTTGCACATCATATCTAATTTTCATGTCCTGCATCAAAAACCCTCTCTCTCTCTCTCTCATCAATTTTCTCTTCTCCTCTCCTTCCTCTCCTTCTCCCTTCTCTTGCATTTTGTTGCTGTTGTGCATCTTCAATAACAACATCAATGTCCATATGTGCGTTTTCATGGCATTAGATCGGCCGTTTTGATTGGTTGAAGAAGATCCGAGTAATTTTTCCTTTTTTTATTTTATTTTATTTTTAATTTATAAAAAAATTAAATCCAAGGAAGTTGTGATCTCTTGGAGTTTCTCCTAAGATTGGCGTTTTGATCGGCTGAAGAAGCTCTCGCTCCTCCTTCTCGCCAAACTTGTTGGGTTCTATCTAATGCTGTAAAGACGCTGTGCGTCTCGTTAGTTTCTTCTGTGTTTGGATTAGTTGGGTCCCAAAGAAATTGGGGCCGTTGTTTTCTATTTGATCGACGATGGTTGTGACCGGGAAACTGCGATGAACCCAACAAAATCGAGATCAAAGATACTGGGTCTCCTTCTGCTCACTCAGATTTCCTGTTGCAATTTTTTCTATTTGATTCATGAACATCATCAGGATCATCATCATCTGCTGTTGAAGTCAGCCTACCCACCCATCTCTGATTGTGTTTGCTCAACATCGTTGGTTTTTTTTTTTTTTTTACCATTGGTCTTTTATCACTGATTGTTTGATCCCTGCATGTGTTGATTGAGATCTCTAGATTCATCACCATTCGATGCACTGTTTTGCTACCTCACTCAACGTTGCTTTGGATGCAAGTTGTTTCGTATCCATTACGATATGCCTGTAAAGGCCGATACGTATAGGTAACGGCCATGACCGTTATGCGATGCGGGGGTGAAACGGGGCAGCTGGTTTCTTGGGACCGTATCGGCCGTTACAATGGCCGTAAAGGCTGTTATGAGGCATAATGACCGTTACCCTCGTAACTGTTGAAAAATGGCCACTTTTTTCTATTTAAAGCCATTTTTCTCCCCCTCTTTTTAAAAAAAAATTACTTTTCTCATTCCAAAAACTCTCTTAGATCATTTTACAATAAATTTTGACCACTCTTATTATAGTTTTTAATATTAAAATCGTAGATTGAAGTGATTTGAGTGAATAGAAGCTCCAATAGCCCCTTTTTTTTTCAAAAAATTGAAAAAGTAGTATTTATGCCTTTTTTCTT